>NC_030831.1:59729300-60351800 GCF_001704415.2 Capra hircus
GCATGTTTATTTACATGTGTTTTATACATATGATTTTTAATATAATGTAATGTATACATAATTGATTAGATAATATATACTTAGTAGATACAGGAATTTGGGCTTTTCCACCTTGACCAAATACAAAAATAGTAGATTGTATGCACTTTGAGAATAAGGTTAGATTTGGGTTTTTTAATTATTATTTTTACTTGCTATGCCCTAGCAAGTAACAAAAGCAGACTCCCAATAAATACTGATGTAAATAATAATGAATAAACACAAATATATATACCTATTCAATATTGATAAAACTGTAAACTATGTTTTACCATTGGCTTAAACATTTGAAGACATTAATTTTGTCATTTTAATTTAGAAAAGAACATTCTAATGCTAACAACATGTATTGTCTAAATCACAGTATCAAAAAGCACCTTGATGAAGTTACTGAAAACAGTCCCTGATCATGCACTTGATTCTACTTTGAAGTCGTCTTTAGGTAAGTACCATATTATTTCATCTTTATTCATGGATGGGTGAAAATGTGATGGAATCAGTGACCTAGAAACAGAAATAAATTCCTCTTCATGTATATCCTGATATAAAGGATTTTTTACCAGATTAAAACAACAACAACAACAACAACCAAGTTTGCAGATATCCTTCAGCTACAGAGAGGGCTGGGAAAGAGCTTGAGACTAATTCCTATGATGCCAGTCCTCAGTGAGAGGGCGCCGTGCGGCAGACTACCACTCTTTTCTCATTCATTCACTGACTCATTCGTTCTTCCATTGTCTAAGACATTAGTCGTTTAATCACTTATTTAACAAATACTTATGGGCACCTACTATCACAGGCACCAAACATTCAAAAGTGAATCAGAATCTTTGCCCTCAGGGAGCTGATAGTTAAGAGAGATATATTCATAAACATGCAATTATGCTGAAACATGCAAAGGCAAGAATAGTGATGCTGCAAACCCAGTAAGGAGATCAAGCCAGCTCTGGGGCAGAGCATCAAGAAATAAGAGGGGGTGGTAGAGAAGCCCTCCTTGAGATGACTCAACTCTGTTTAACGGGCACATACTCTTTCAAAGAGGTGACCGAGGCCCAGGATAAACATAACGCTCTGAGGGACTTCCCTGGTCGTCCAGTGGTTAAGACTCCACTTCTGCAGAGGACATGAGTTCCATCCCTGGCCAGGGAACTAAGATCCAACGTGCCATGTGGTGTGGGCAAAAAAAAAAAAAAAAAACCTGTGAACTTGAAGAGATCGCATATCTTTTCCAAACTTCAATTTCTGCATCAGTAAGCTACCAAAGTTGAGTATGATTCAGAATTTTCTTCTATTACAACACCCTATCATGCTAGCAGAGCAGGCAAGCAGGAAAAAGCCCATCACCAACCCAGGCCTGGCAGTCTTCAAGTTGTCACTTATAGTTTGACAGCCCCAGGTGGCTGAAATGGCCTCCTGCCGAAGCTGGAGTGCCCAAGATACCTAGGAAATTTGCAGAGGCTGCACGCTGTTTGTATACTCGCGCGTGAAACGGTGATGACAACAAGCACAGCCAAGCTCAAAGGGAGGGGCGGGAACCAGTCAAGATGCACACAGAGGGGAACCCTGCACAGAAAGAAACGGGGAACCCTGGGCAAGGGTGCCCCTCAGGCGGCGGGGAGAGAGCTGGGCTGACAGCCTACAGGTGTGGCCTGCCGGAGCCGCTGGGGAGGAGCCCAGGACGGCGTGTCATGATGGCTCTGAATCAGGATGAGACTCATTCTAGAGCACACTTATCCATCTGTTAGGCAGTGGCATATCTTTTTCATTAGTGCTTTCTCAGAGCATAAGCTTTTATGCTCTCTCCAAGAGCCACTGCAGGAGAACCAGCAATGAAAAGAAACTTAAGAGATGGGGAAGTTAACAAAGGATGTGTTTCTTGAATTGGAATCTCAGCTCTTCTCTCTCATTCACAACATTAATTCAGTATTTGCAAAAGAAATTACATATATATATGTACAGATGAGAGAGTTGGACCATAAAGAAGGCTAAGCGCTGAAGAATTGATGCTTTCGAATTATGGTGCTGGAGCAGACTCTTGAGAGTCCCTTTGACAGCAAAGAGATCAAACCAGTCACTCTTAAAGGAAATCAACCCTGAATGTTCATTGGAAGGACTGATGCTAAAGCAGAACCTCCAATACTCTGGCCATCTGATATGAAAAAGCTGACTCATTGGGAAGGACCCTGATACTGGGAAAGATTAAAGACCAAAGGAGAAGGGGACAGCAGAGGATGCGATGGTTGGATAGCATCAGCGACTCAATGGACGTGGATTCAAGCAAAGTCTGAGAGGCACACAGAAGCTTGCGTGGTGTTGTCAGAGAGCTGGACACAACTTAGTGACTGAACAACAACAATGCCTGCATTAGCATCATCTCTATATTTATCTGGGAGAAAGCAATGACAACCCACTCCAGTACTCTTGCCTGGAGAGTCCCGTGGACAGAGGAGCCTGGTGGGCTGCAGTCCATGGGGTCTCACAGAATTGGACATGACTGGAGTGACTTAGCAGCAGTGGCGGCAGCGATATTTATCCATTTATCTAAAACCTTATAAGAAATTTAAAAAAACTCAAGATCAGGTTACTTTTTTAAAAACTTCTTTTTTACCAATGATGTTTTTTAAGAGATTCATTCTGTACTGTACTAAAATAATTTTTTTGGCTCCAAATCAAATAGCAAAATTACCACATTTAATAACTTTAAAACTAAGCTAATTTTGAATGCACAGTGACTCAGGGTGATGTCACATAGCTCATTTCAGTAAAGCAACTGAAAGCAAAGCAAGGCAGAGCAAGTCACAGAACCATGTGTTTTAGTTCATCAGTGCTTACACTTCCTGGAACACTAAGGATAGCTACCAGAATCACTTCTTCTTTTTGCAAATTAGAAAGATCATTTTCTAAGTAGGGTTGGAGAGAGAGAGCAGAGTGCAGCTAGCTGAGCTGACATGGCAGAAGTCCTTACCTACTTATTACCCATAAGCCCCATGTAGGTGATGGTGATTGAACAACCTACTTTTAAAAAAGCAACAGGAAAAATACATCAAAAAAACAAATTCAGTGTTATTTTTTCTCAAACAATGAAGTGCATAAAGTCATCTGGAAAATTTGTTAAAATGAAAATTTTTGTCCCAACTCCAGATATTGTAAATTTTTAATTCTAGGGTGGCAATCATGAAATGGCCTTATAATCAAAATGCTTATAGTTCCTAACTGTGCTTGGAGAATCAGCCCACATCCTTCCCATATTAGAACATGGCTCTCTCATTTTCCAACTTCTGGGATTTTTCTTTTTACTAAACATGAGGGCACTGAGTACTGTCATTTATTACCAGAAATTCAGTCAGTATCAATTCAGCAGTATCATTCAGTTCCACCAAGCTTTTATCTCACACTCTTCATATTAAGACACTTCTGTTGAGGCAGTCCAAGCTCAAGTTGGAAAAGAATTTCCAGACAGAGAATTTCAGAAGGGAGTGAGTTTTTTAAGAACAAAGAACAGAGATAATGTGGGCAGCATATCGACCTGACAGACCAGGAAGAGTTGATAATTGTCATGGTTTAATAGTTAATTTTTATAGCCTCAAGACAAAGAAAATTCCCACTGGGAGGGTGGCATTAGGTGACCGGTTGGGGGGCTATAGGATAACTACCAGGGAAGGCATTTCTGCCTAATTTGAGTCAGGAAGCCTGCTGATGATGATCAGGGGCTTGGCAATGGTTATCAAGGGGGTCAAAGGAAATCAAACCAGTCCATCCTAAAGGAAATCAGTCCTGAATATTCATTGGAAGGACTGATGCTGAAGCTGAAACTCCAATACTTTGGCCACCTGATGCGAAGAACTGACTCATTGGAAAAGGCATTGATGCTGGGAAAGATTGAAGGCGGGAGGGGAAGGGGATGACAGAGTATGAGATGGTTGGATGGCATCACTGACTCGATGGACATGAGTTTGAGTAAACCTTGGGAGTTGGTGATGGACAGGGAAGCCCAGCGTGCTGCAGGCCATGGGGCTGCAAAGAGCCGGACACAACTGAGTGACTGAAATGGAATGAACTGAACCAAGGCAGTCAGTCAGTCAGTTCCGGAGATGACCTTGTTTCTGGGTTCCACTTCTGTGGCCTTGTGGCAAGACCTTGCACCTGTGACCTTAGGGCAGGACTCAATAGCTTCTTTTTCTTGATGTCATGAAATAGGCATGTTTTGTTGCATGCAAACCATTCAGGAGTAGTGCTGTCCTCCATTGTGCTATGTGAGCCCATGTCAAGCTTCTATGCTGATACCCAAGCCTTTCTCCTTCTTTAATCTCAACTAGATCTATCAACATACTAAACATTTAACAAGATGGTTTAAAAGTTAGTTGTCATGTTTAAGCACAAGAGGAGAAGAACTTATCCTACTTGTAGAATCAGAAAATAAATTGTTAACAGGAACAGATTTGTGAGCCCAGATGTGTTTCAGGCGTTGATCCAATCAACAGCAACCTATCATTTCACCAATCAGTGTCCTAAATATGTATATACCATATAGCTTTAGTCAAAGAAAGGGCTACAAAGGAAGCGAAAAATTACCCAACTTACTATGGGAAGTTGATTTTGCTATGGGAAGTTTTTTTTTTTCCTTTTTTAAAACTTTTAATGTGTCTAACTCTAATTTGTCTTATGTGGTACAAGTTAAAACGAAGTAGGAATTCAGAGAGACTATTAATTTCACTGTATGTCTGTGTGCGTGCATGCTAAGTTGCTTCAGTTGTGTCCAACTCTTTGTGACCCTATGGACTATAGCTTGGCAGGCTCCTCTGTCCATGGGATTCCCTAGGTAAGAATACTGGAGTGGGTTGCCGTGCCTTCCTCCAGGGGATCTTCTTGACCCAGGGATCGAAACTGTGTGTCTTATAAGTCTCCTGCATTGGCAGGAGGGTTCTTTACCACTAGCGCCACCTGGGAAGCCTAGTAGTTTCTCGATTTTATAAATTTGCCACATTCTTTTCTGTTTAACAAATGTTTATTGAATATCTGCACAATCAAGAAACCAAGAGTAGTTGGAGTTTCATCATATTCAGGATACCTGGTATATTTTGTTAGATTCTAAGTCTGACAATTTCATTACTTATTCACTGATTTGGCAAATTGTTTTCAGGGTCCACTATCTAGCTCTTGTTTTCATTGCCACCATAATGTAATTGGACAGCTAGATAGTTATTTATTTAGGTATATATTTCCATATATACCCACACCCATAGTGCATCAGTCTGCCATTTCTGCAATAGTGCTGAGGAAGCAAAATTCCCAGGAAGGAATCTTTCCTCTTTCCTTCTCATGGGTCTGCTGTGGAGCTAGGAGAGCTCTACTCTGGGCTATGCCGTGATTCAAATGTGCTCTGGTATCTCATTCTCTGACCAGTGGCTTCTTGGAGCATGCTTTTCTCCTGGCAGAGGAGCACTACAGGACGCCCAAGCAAGACACTGAAGCACATGCAAGAGCTCTGTGTCCTGCCCTCTCTCACTCCGTTGGGAAAGACCAATCACACAGTTAAGCCCCAAATCAGTGGAGCAAGAAAGGCTGCCCAGCACATGCTATGGGCCGAGGAGTGAGAGTTGGAAATAACTGACGATCTATTTTTGCAGACAGCTGCCTGCAAGCCAGGAAGAGAGTTCTCACCAGAAATCAAATAAATCAGCACCTTGATCTGAACTTTCTATCCTCCAGAACTGTGAGAAGATAAATTCTTTTGTTTGTTTATACCACCCAGTGTGTGGTATTTCGTGTGGCTGCCCAAGGGGATTAGTGCAAGATTTGATTTTCGTGTTTCTCATAGGGTCCTTTGCAAGCTTCCTCAGAATGACCACATGGCCAGACTTGTTGCATAACCCAAGTCTACCTAAAATTCTAGTGTCATTGATAAACTTTTCTCACCACTTCCAGAAAAGACCATATTTTTCATGTATATAGGATGTCTGTGCTGGGTGCTCAATTATGTCAGAGTCTTTGCAAGCTCTTCTTTCTGTCCATGGAATTTTCCAGGCAGGAATACTGGACTGGGTTGCCACTTCTTACTCCAGGGTCTTCCCAACCCAGGGATCAAACCTGCATTTCTTGGGTCTCCTGCATTGGCAGGCGAGCTCTTTACCACTAGTGCCACCTGGGAAGTCCGTATAAGATGTTTATATGCCTACCATTTAAACACATGTGTGAGGATGATCATTGCATTGTCTCACTGTATGATTCTATATGTTCGCATGAGCCCACTGCTGTCTAGATTTGATAAACTCGTAAAGCTTAAGAGTAAAAGGAGCTCTATTGCTCCTACTTGACCCAAGACAACTTGCATGCTTATCTCTTTTTATTTTCATGACCAGCTTGCAGGCAGGTTATATTATAGCCTTGAAAACTAAGGATTATACCTTGCCCAGGTAGTAATTCCTCCTGGAGCAGGATCGGAATGTAGACTTTCAGGGTCTTTTTTAATCCACTGGACTACTCAGTCTTCCAAAGTTAAGGGTAATGATTATAGGCCCCCAGTGCCCATCTTCTAGCATGTGGCTGGGCAAACACATGTGCTTCTTCATTTGGGGATGATAGAGGTTATGACTGATGACGTGTGGACTGGCCAGCAATTGTCTGCAAAGATTTAACTGCAGATCCAAAACACTGGAATGTTTGTATTTTTATAAGTTCCCAATTTTCCTATAGCTATACTAATATAATATGCAATTATTTAATTGCTAAAAAATCAATGAATTTCATGTTTTATGACAATGTATTTTAGGATATCTGAATATTGAAATCTTTTTTGCTATCTGACAATGACCTTAAATCTGACTGATATCTGGTTTCAAGCATTACATGGGTCTGTTAAAAGTGGCATTTAAAGAACAGATTTATTGTTTGCTGATGAGATATTTTCTTTTATGTTAGTGTAGTACCTAGTTGTTCATTTTTGACTTTTTGTCTAAGGTCGAATGTAGGATCAATTTAAAATTTTACAAATCCCTGTCTACAACTCTGTCTTACCATAACCATGATGATCTACAAGGCTGCCTCCATCTCTCATTTCAATATGTGAAAGTTCTATTAGAATTTTAGGTGACAAATTGCTTGCAGCATGAAGCCACAGAAAACAAATTAGACATCTCCATAGCAGTGCTGTTAGGGGATTCTCACTACCTATCAAATGGCAGAGTTTAAAATCAATTGGATTATATAAAATGCATTTTTCAGCTCCAGCTCATGTTTCTCCTTTCCATGAAAAATAAGGAAATTGAATGCAACGTGGTTATGAAACAAGGCTGGGGGGGGGGAAGCTATTGAAGAGCTGAGGACCTTGTTCTATGATCTAACATTTTAGAAATTTCCTTGTGTCATAGGTTCTGCACTGTTAAAATCATGAGAAAAGCCTCCCTTTAAAAATGGAATGAAAGTTTAGGGGAAGAAATTGTATGTCATATTTTCCCAGTACACAAACTAGGTTCTACTAAAAGTCATATACTTTTCCCAGTAGCATTAATTATTTGTAAGTGAAAGATTTTCCCTTTTCTTTTACTGACTTATTTCCTAAAGATTAAGTACCTGGGCTTTTAATATTTTTGTTCTTCCTACACACCCACCAGCACTTTGGTGTTTTATGCACTTCAAAACTTCAGCTCTCATAAAAAGAAATGAGTTTGAGTCAGTTCCAGTGAGGCAGATGAACATAGAGCCAACTATAAAGAGGGAAGTATGTCAGAAGGAGAAAAACAAAAACTGTATATTAACACATATATATATAGGAAATCTAGAAAAATGGTACTAATGAACCTATTTGCAGGACAGGAATAGAGACACAGATATAGAGGACTTGTGCACACAGCCGGGGAAGGAGAGGGTGGCATGAATCGGGAGAATAACATTGAAATAGACATGTTACCATGTTTAACATAGATAGTTAATGGAAAGTTACTGTTTAACACAGGGACAATCTGGAGGGGTGGTACCCTGTGACAACCTAGAAGGATGGGATGGGGTGGGAGGTGGGAGGGAGGTTCAAAAGGGAAGGGGGTTATGTATACTTAGGGTTGATTCACATTATTGTATGGCAGAAACCAAACAACATTCTAAAGCAATTATCCTCTAGTTAAAAATAAATTAAGAAAAAATTGGCTCCACATAACTCCAGCTCTAATGAAAGTGAAAGTCGCTCAGTTGTGTCTGACTCTTTGTGACCCCACAGACTATACAGTCCATTGAATTATCCAGACCAGAATACGAAGTGAGTAGCCATTCGCTTTTCCAGGGGATCTTCTCAACCCAGGGATCAAACCAGCTGAGCCACCAGGGAAGCCCTCCAGCTCTAACTTCTCCATTATTATTAGTCTCATGTCTTTAATTCTCTGCTGTTCACAATATCTTCAAAATTGGGAAAGGACTACCTCAAGGCTGTATATTGTCACCCTGATTATTTAATTTCTATGCTGAGTACATCATGCAAAATGCCAGGCTGGATGAACCACAAGCTGGAATCAAGTCTGCCAGGAGAAATATCTGGAACCTCAGATATTCAGGTGATACTACTCTAATGGGAGAGAATGAAGAGGCACTAAAGAACCTCTTGATGAGGGTGAAAGAGAAGAGTGAAAAGGCTGGCTTAAAATTCAGCATTCAGAGAACTAAGATCATGGCATCCAGCCCTGTCACTTAATGGCCAATAAATGGGAAAAAAGTGGGAACAGTGACAGATTTCATTTTCTCGGGCTCCAAAATGACTGCAGATGGTGACTGCAGCCATAAATTAAAAGACTTTTGCTCCTTGGAAGAAAAGCTATGATGAACATAGACAGCATAGTAAAAAGCAGAGACATCACTTTGTCAACAAAGGTCCTTCTAGTCAAAGCTATGTTTCTTTCCAGTAGTCATTTATGGATGTAAGAGTTGGACCATTATGAAGACTGAGTGTCAAAGAATTGATGCTTTTGAACTGTGGTTTTGGAGAAGATTCTTGAGAGTCCCTTGGACTGCAAGGAGGTCCAACCAGTCCATCCTAAAGGAAATCCTGAATATTCATTGGAAGGGCTGATGCAGAAGCTGAAGCTCAATACTTTGGACACCTTATGCGAAGAGCTAACTCATTAGAAAAGACCCTGATGCTGGGAAAGATTGAGAGCAAGAACAGAAGGGGACGACAGAGGAGGAGATGGTTGGATGACATCACTGACTCAATGGACATGAGTTTGAGCAAGTTCTAGGAGATAGTGAAGGACAGGGAAGCCTGGTGTGCTGTAGTCCATGGGGTGGCAAAGAGTCAGACATGACTTAGCATATGAACAACAGCAACAGGGTATCTTGGATTACCTATGTTACCTTAAATTCGACATATCTTAAGACAATATCATTACATTGTATACTATTAGCATTTCCCCCCAAAGATGCAATATTAGTTTGTTTTACTATTATGCTTCCATTCTCTCAGTAATAGCTGGGAATCATGTGTGACTCTTTCATTTTATTTCTTCCATACATTAATTACTTGCTTTATTGATATTTTTTCAGTTTAAAGTTCCCCCAACCATTTCCAATGCCATAGTCTTTTTATAGACTTTCAACATCTCTCCTACATTCATTACCATTTTTCCTTTGCACCTCAGCTTTACCCACTCCAACCCATCCTACATATTAATCTTGTATGTCTCTTGCTGCAAAATATATTGTTCACCTTAGTCTCTTTAATCCAAAGTCATTAATATTTCTCCACGTCCTAGATAATAAAGCTTACTCTAATTGCTTTGCCTAAAAGTCTCCTAAAAACACATTTCTTATTTTTCTTCCCAATCTTGTCTCTCACTACTTCCCTATGCAGTCTTTTTTAGTTGATTCATTATTTCCTGGACATGCCATACAGAAACAAGCTCAACTGTGTGATTTCCATGTCTTAAGTTATTTTTCCTTATTTTTCATAGGGCCTCAACTCCTGCAAACTTCTATAATGACCTCTCTCAAACCCCACTGTGATTCCTTATTTTCAGCTTCTAAACCACTTACCATCTGTTACAGGTCTTCAGCACAAAGAAAATCGATAACAATACACCTGATCTTCTGTCTCTCCATGGGTATTAAAATACTCTGGAAGAAAGGCCGCTTTTTTCCTATTAGCTACTGCAATGTTCTGTGTTCTAAATATATTAATCTAGTAAATATTTTATGGCAGAAAATGAAGAGGAACTAAAGAGCCCCTTGATGAACGTGAAAGAAGAGAGTAAAAAAGCTGGCTTAAAACTCAACATTCAGAAAACTAAGATCATGGCATCCAGTCCCATCACTCCATGGCAAATAGATGGAGAAACAATGGAAACAGTGACAGACTTTATTTTCTTGGGCTCCAAAATCACTACAGATGGTAACTGCAGCCTTGAAATCAAAAGATGCTTGTTCCTTGGAAGAAAAGCTCCGTCTAACCCAGACAGCATATTAAGAAGAAGAGACATTACTTTGCCGACAAAGGTCTGTCTAGTCAAAGCTATGGTTTTTCCAGTGGTCATGTATGGGTGTGAGAGTTGGACTATAAAGAAAGCTGAGCACTGAAGAATTGATGCTTTTGACCTATGGTGTTGGAGAAGACTCTTGAGAGATCCAACCAGTCCATCCTGAAGGAAATCAGTCCTGAGTATTCATTGGAAGGACTAGTGCTAAACTTGAAGCTCCAATACTTTGGCCACCTGATGTGAAGAGGTGACTCATTGGAAAAGACCCTGATGCTGGGAAAGACTGGAGGCAGGAGGAGAAGGGGATGACAGAGGATGAGATGGTTGGATGGCATCACCGACTCGATGGACAGGAATTTGAGCAAGCTCTGGGAGTTGGTGATGGAAAGGGAAGCTTTGCATGCTTCAGTCCATGGGGTCACAAAGAGTTAGACATGACTGAGGAACTGAACTGAACAAATATCTCCTTGTTTTTGCTGAAAATGATTGTAGAGATGATATTTGCTATGTTAGCACATGTATATCCCTAGGTTGGGAAGATCCCCTGGAGAAGGACTTGACAACCCATTCTAATATTCTTGACTGGCAAATTCCATGGAGAGAGGAGCCTGGCAGACTACTGACCATCGGGTCACAAAGAGTGGGACATGACTTAGCAACTAAACAGCAACAAGATCATGTCTGTCATTGGAAACACTTTCCTGGCAATGATTCTTGAGTCCCTCCGTATTCATGCTCATCACTCCCTCATATTTGACCTGAACCTGAGTTGAAGTTTGCGTAATTCAGGATTTGGATAACCAGAGGAAAGAAAGAAGAATATTCTTAAGAAATAAAACAGCATATAGCAAAGTATAAA
Organism: Capra hircus; assembly: GCF_001704415.2. Taxonomy (NCBI): domain Eukaryota; kingdom Metazoa; phylum Chordata; class Mammalia; order Artiodactyla; family Bovidae; genus Capra; species Capra hircus. Next base: position 59,740,653 of record NC_030831.1, read on the forward strand.
GGAATGAACAGTGGTTGGTGAGTGGAAAATCAGTGAGCAGAGAACATTGTTCACGGTGGAGTCTGGCCCACTGAAGGACATTTTAAAATGCAAATTCTAGAAAGGTGAAAAAGATAGTTCCCAATAGGAAAGTCTGAAGGGGGAAATGATGTGCAAATAAATTGTTAAAAATGTGCATCAATGTTTAAAAAATGTTTACCTGAGAAACAGAGAAAATTATCCTGAAAAGGCTTCCCTGGTGGCTCAGATGGTAAAGAATCTGCCTGCAATGCAGGAGCCCTGGGTTGGGAAGACCTTCTGGAGGAAGGCATGGCAACTCACTCCAATATTCTTGCCCAGAGAATCCCCAGAGACAGAAGAGCCTCGTGGACTACAGTCCATGGGGTCACAAAGAGCCGGACACAACTGAGTGATTAAGCACAGATGGTGAAGATAAAAGATAAAGATTCTGGACAATGACTATATATGAGAAGGGAGTAACCAGATTTAAAGCATTCTATAGTCATAATATTGTTTGAAGACAGAAAGGATAATATTTAATATCATTAAATATGCAAAAGATTATGATTTAAGAGTTAAGTGTTGGTTGCTCAGTCGGGTCTGACTCTGCAACACAATGGACTGTAGCCAACCAGCTCTGTCCATGGAATTCTCCAGGCAAGAATACTGGAGTGGGCAGCCATTCCCTTCTCTAGGGGATGACAAGAGAAATGAAGGCAAATACATCAATAACTATATTAAATATAAATGGACTAAAATTATTAATTAAAATAACCAAATTGTCACTATGGGAAGACAATTACATACTTATCAAAAAGATTTCCCCTTTTTCTTGAGTACCAAGAGACTCCATACCCCAGATGTCTTCAAGTGTTATTATTAGTTCCAGCCAATGAAATGTGAGAATAAATAATGCTTCCAAGCCTTTCCCACAAAAATCTCCCACATGGCTATTTTCACACTTTTTCATCTTCCACTCTCTACCACAGTGACAAAAAGGCATTACAGAATCGCCATGTGGAGGAGAGTCAGCGCTATCATATGAAAGGAAAATGAGCTGTTGAATCTATTACACTTAGTAAGGAAGGAAGAGAGGGAGAGAGGGAGGGGGCAGGGAAGGAAGGAGGGAGGAAGGGAAAGATTCGCGCCACTCTTTGCAGGTAAGCTCTGTGTTGGGGACACTCAAAGCTTTGTTGTTGTTCAGTCATGTCCGACTCTTTATGACCCCGTGGACTGCAGCACACCAGGCTTCCCTGTCCTTCACCATCTCCTGGAGCTTGCTCAGACTCATGTCCATTGAGTCAGTGATGCTTTCAAAGCTTAGCCAGGTCATTTATGATTCTGCCACAACCTTCACTTTCAGCTTGAGCTAAGCCTAGAATTTGGGGAAAGTGTAAGGTCTTCTCACTCTTCCTGCCCTGCACTTATACATGGTTTTCTAAATGTCTGGTATATGAAAGTGCATTTTGGTGCCCTAATTTCCCATAGAAACCCTCTCCCCAGCTATTTCTTCCACCCTTTTTCATCTCTGTTCTTTGCTACAACTGTGATCTATTTTCTCAGGCAGTAGCCCCATTACTCATTTACCTTACAATGTTACAAAGAATATCCTCTGCATAACAGCTTTTCTGCTCTGAGAGGGCTCCTAGTTAAATAAAGCAAATTGCCTGTCTCAGTCCTTTAGACAGCCCCCAAGCAAGTCAAAACAGGAAAACATAATTCTTCATAATTCTGTTGATTCCCCTGGGCCAGGAATCATAACCCACACTTGGAATGTAGGTTGTCCAAGTCCCAAGACCAGCTCTAAGATGGGTGAGGCATGGCAAGTAAAAATGCTGCAAAGCTTTCTTGCTGTGTTTCTTGATTTAGCATTTATTTGATTGCTGTTAACTGTTAACTATTTGCCAGCCTTCTAAGCTAATTATAATAGTTTCTGCTCAGTTTCTGATGTTTCTGTAGAAAAGTGAGCCCCTGAAATTACCTACTCTACTATTTTCACCAGATCTCCAGAAGCATCATTCCGAATACAATATTTTCATGGAAACATTTCTGCAACTCTACAATGATAGGTTTTAGTATAACCAGATTTTAATATCACAATGACCACAATGTTCTCCAATTACATGTACATCTATATTAAAACATTTATTGTGTGTCTGTATTATTATAGAAATGGTTGCCAAATTATTCAGATAGAACATTGGAATAAGAAGGTAATGAGCTATTTTGCTATCAAAAATGAGGCAGCCTAATTGTGGAAGTGACATGGAAAAACCCCAAACCCTGGATTCTGGTCATTGATTACAGCTTAATTGGCTGTTTGACTCTAACTTAGCCCTTTTCTTTCTCAGATATTTCACTTGCAAAATGAAATTATTGCATTTGCTGATCTGAGAAGCCCTTCTCAGTTCTAATTTTCCATTGAGTGTCAGAAGAGAAGATGCAATTTGTAGTTTTAAGCTAAATATGCATCACAGCATATGATTTCTTTAAGGGAAGATGGAGCAAGCTTACACACAACTACAAATGTAGTCGTCTGGGGGGAGAAGTTCAGGGCATGTCTTCATAAGCTTGTTATAGAAACGGGTTGAATACTAAACGTTGCCTTGAGTACATCCGACGTGTTTTCTAGTAGTCTGCAATGAATATTTTATTTGGACTGTCAATATTAATTAAAACACAGGACACATTTGCTTTAACAAACATAGAAAAATATATAAATAACAAATTTTGAGAGATTTAAAGAAGTCAGTGGGTTTTTTAAGAGAGAGAACATGGAAACGTGGCCTCATTAAAATTAACTGATATAAAATTAAGAAGCAAGAAAATGCCTAGTCACTTTCAATTTTTTTTCTTACTTGAAATTGAACATTTTATTCAGTTTCCTAAAATCCAAAACGATGATTCTCAGATTTCTACAGATATGTAAAACTCCATGGGCTTTTCGTTCATGCTTATCATTTATCAGACAAAGGTGTGTTGACTTAGAAACTGAGCTCTGACTGCACAAAATTCTACAAAATATGAGAGCCTCAAGCTTAATGACAATCTGCCAAGTAAAGTAATATAAATTATAGAATTTAGTGAGGAAATTGTTTATTTTCAGAACATTTTCTGAAAATATGTGCTTCTTATATAGGTAAGATTACACCTAAGGAGATTTTCTTAAGGGAAATAGATAATTAAAAACTTGCATTCCATATCAGTTTTGCTCACAGCTGGTATTAAACAGAATAGCATCAAAAAGTTCCCATCTTCTATCACTGCAATATAAAATGAATACCTGATTGGTCATTGCTGCAAGATTTAGTCAAATGTGAAGCTTCTTTAAACAACAAAATGGTATATAGGTTATTTAAATAATAGGACAATGCACAAAAAAATCAGTGATAGAGCTAGCTAAAATAAGAGCAACCCATTTTTAAAGAATTCCTCTTATTAACAGACTCAGCTGTGTGTCTATTTAGACTTCACAAAAATCATGCAAAGCAGTATCACCACTATTTTACAAGTGAAAAAACTAAGGTTCAATGAGACAAAGTGCATTGTCTGAGCATCAGCACACGATTTGATAGAAATCAAAACAATGAAATGCAGAGGACCAGCCGTGATCCAGACCACACTGGCTGCTTGACTTCTACAAAGTGCCTTTTTTTTTTTTTTTTTTGAGCTTCAGTTCTATACCCCCACCTATAAAATGAGAGCCTCAGCACCAACTTTGTAGAATTGTTCTGAAAATTAACTAAAATTCCCATAAATTGCTTGATATATGAGAGGTACTTAGTAAATGATAGTAGTTCTTATCAGAGCAGCAGAGAGAATATTCAATCCCAGATTTTTTACCTTGAAGGCTTTTCTCAGCATGCCATTTTGCTTTTTCACTTATAAACAAAACAATAAAACAAACGGAATCCCAGTTCTGCTGCCCGCTACAAGGTCTCATAGGTGGTGGTGAGATCACTAGGCTTGTCACTGGCAAAAGGATATTCTTTTCTTAGCCAGTTCGCATAGGAGTAAAATATCTGTGTATGCTTGGAAACTTAACTTCTCCAAGACATTAGTTCTTGCTCTGTAATAAGAGGCTGTAATAGGATTTTCCTTGGCCACCTAACAAAGTTATTATAGGTGTGAAATAAATGTAAGAAATATTAAAATACAAGGTATATAAAGTAAGGAATTATTATATAATTATTATAATTACATAATTGTTTTCAATTTATGATAATTATACATTTTCACTTAAATTTGAGACTAAATATGAACTAACCTAATATGAGAACCAAAATAAAAAGCATTCATTTCGCTAACTGACCTTTCCTAAGTGTACTCAGCTACTGGTAACAGTCACGTTTACTGAGTAGTTACATGGGCAGGCACTGCTCTAAATGTTCTAAATGGTTTATATGTATTTGTTCCTTTAATGTTATGCACATACCCTTCTAAAAAGCTGAGTATTTAGCTTCCTCTTATAAAATATCAATGAAACTTGGTAAGAGTTGCCTATGGTAGCATGCAGTGGCTTGCTGCATCTAGGTATGTAGTTTGAGGAACCAGAGTTGGGCCTGATTTATTAGTCCTATTGAGGTGACTTTATAAATTGACTTCAAAGGGGCACCTTTCTTTACATGAGCCAAGATCTTTTTCACTCTCCTTCTAGAGTCCATCAAGATAGATGCTGACGGGTCACAGAGAGGTTCTCCAGACATGAAGCAAGCATCTGAGAGCCCAGCCAATGTTCCCACCGTCAATTTGTTTTAATGACACCCTTCTGGCTGAATGACAATGAATCCCAATCACAACTAAATTTATCTTCAGGATTGCAACCACAGGCTTAAACTTGTGGGTCACTTTAAAAAGATTAGGTTCTGCAATTTGAAAATGTGTACTATCAGAGTTAAGGTATTAACATTGGCTATCAAACATGATTTTTATAAGTTATAAGGCAGTTTGAAAAAATATTTCTAAATGTAATTTCACTATAATGGAGGCCAGACATACTTATTCATACTTAGACAAGTTCCTGAAGGTCAAATGAATTTTTTTTTCTGCTGTGAGAATGTGGTCTCTTTTGACTCAGCAGCCTGGAGAAATCAAGACCAGGATTTAATCTCCTATAGTCCAAGGGCAAGATATGATTTGGTAAATTGTTAATGGGGGTATAAAAATCTAATCTCATTAGATTAACAGAGGTTATACTATCTGCATTCTTGCCTTAGTAATCCCCTCTATGCCCATCTTCCATCACTCATAGTTTGGATTTCTATTCTGCACAAAATGCGTGCAGAGATCTAAGTGCTGAGAGGTTCAGACAAGAAAGTCAGTGCCCTCGGTTTTAGAGACCTGGTGAGGCATGGAAACAGTTGGGCCTAACACCACTGTACTCTCGATATGATTCCACAGTGCTTCAATATGAGTTCAGCGTTCAGAATTCTAACTACCTAGATATCATGGTATTGTTTTAATTAATAGAATACATCACTACTTCTGCTATGGCTCTTAACATTCTCTCATATCATTAATATTTATTTATTTACACAAATAAATACATATGCTTAGTTCATTTATTAGCCTGCAAGCAGAAGGTAGTTTTTGTAGTTCCTAAAACAATTATCCCAAGGTGCACTGGAGATAGTAAAAAACGATTTACTCGATTGAAGAATGAAAAACAGAAGCTAGCTGAATTCAGGTTAAATTTGTTGCTAGTAATATAATATTTATTACTGCTACTACCTAATTCTTCAAAGATCATTTTTAAGTATATAAATTAAAATTTTAATTTATAACGTTTCCCTAACATCAGGCTTTGAATGTGAAGTATTTTTCAAGCTTGAATTTACAATGCAATTGTTTTTAATAAACAATTGATCAAAGCACACATAATGGCAACCTTAGAAAAAATAATTATGCTCAAATGTATTGACAATGCGTCTACTGATGAGATGGATGGAAGATTGTGATACCTGGATGACTGGAGACTTCCTTTGATGTTTTTAGTTACTCTATAGTTTGGCATTTTCACACCATTATGCATCATGTACTACTACTCAGAATGGATAATAGTTTGGGCTTTCTTTTGTTTTTTGTTTTGTTTTTTTTTAATCCAAAGTCTACTCATTTTATTTAAGCCTGATTAGTTTTTTATTTGGTCTGATTACACTACTCAGAATGGATAATATTTGGGCTTTCTTTTGTGTTTATTTTTTTTAATCCAAAGTCTACTCATTTTATTTAAGCCTGATTAGTTTTTTATTTGGTCTGAAGAAAAACCAGAGTATTGGGCTGATGAGTCTTTAAAATTTCATGGGACTTCCCTGGTGGTCCAGCGGTTAGGACTCGGTGCTTTCATTGCCGATGGCATGGGTCTGATTCCTGGTCAGGGAATTAAGATCCTATGAGCCACACAGTGAGCGAAAAACACAAATAAATAAATTAAAGAACACTAATAATTTTATGCCAGAAAAGCTAAGAAAAGTTTTGTGAGAATGATTTTTTAATATGACAAACACGGTGAATGGCACGTACATCTGGTTGAATATGGGGGTAAATTTTACAGATGGTTTCATGTGAATCAAGAAGTAAATTTTTTTCCCTAAAGGCAATACATCTATTTCCCCATATTTCCACAAAAGTATAATTAATTTTTCATTCAATTAACAGGAAATGATTCCCATGTTGTTCAGTTGCTCAGTCACGTCTGACTCTCTGTGGCCCCATTGACTGCAGCACGCCAGGCTTCCCTGTCCCTCATGTCTCGGAGTTTGCTCAAACTCATGTTCACTGAGGTGGTGATGCCATCCAACCATCTCATCCTCGTCATCCCCTTCTTGTCCCACCTTTAATCTCTCCTAGCCTCAGGGCTTTTTCCAGTGAGTTGGCTCTTTGCATCAGGTGGCCAAAGTATTGGAGTTTCAGCTTCAGCATCAGTCCTTCCAATGAATATTCAGGGGTGATTTCCTTTAGGATGGACTGGTTGGATCTCCTTGCAGTCCAAGGGACTCTGAAGAGTCTTCTCCAGCACCCATGGTTCAAAGGCACCCACATTATTCAGTGCTCAGCCTTTTTTATTGTCCAGCTCTCACATCCATACATGACTACTGGAAAAACCATAGCTTTGACTATACAGACCTTTACAGGCAAAGTAATGTCTCTGCTTTTTAATATACTGTCTAGGTTTGTCATTGCAGAGAAGGCAATGGCACCCCACTCCAGCACTCTTGCCTGGGAAATCCCATGGACATAGGAGCCTGGTAGGCTGCAGTCCCTGGGGTCGCTAAGAGTCAGACATGACTGAGCGACCTCACTTTCACTTTTCACTGTCATGCATTGGAGAAGGAAATGGCAACCCCCTCCAGTGTTCTTGCCTGGAGAATCCCAGGGACAGGGGAGCCTGGTGGGCTGCCGTCTCTGGGGTCGCACAGAGTCGGACACGACTGACGCGACTTAGCAGCAGCAGCAGCAGCAGGTTTGTCATTGCTTTTCTTCCAAGGAGCAAGTACAACTGAGCGACTTTCACTGTCATAGGATGGAATGCTGTAAATGTTACAAAAATAGACGGTAGAAATCTCTTGTGGGAGATGCCAGGTTTTAGGAAGCATTGCGGTTTTGCAACAGAGTCACAGGGAAGCAAGCCCAGTGTCCACATTGGCTCTAATCTCTGAAATTTATTTTCTGATCTTAGAAGTTGACCTAACAACTATTGAGGCAAAATCATTTCGCCTCAAACACTTCCTTTTTGCATTTGTGTGTCATAGTGCATTTACCTCTTTCCAGTTATATTGAGATACAATTGACATATAGGCTTCCTTTGCTTTGTGAAAGTCTGCTTTCTGCCACTTTGCTTTTATTAAAGACCTACCTGTTTTCACTAACTGAAAGAAATACAAGGAGCATTTTCACTTTTATGAAATAATAGTATTTGTTTTGCAAGAAGCCGTTATAGAGACAGCATGCACCATGAGCCTTAAGAGCAGCATCGCCAAGCTCCTTCCCCCAGAACCGCACTCGACATCTCAGCATGTTAACATCAAGCCTCCATAGCTTCGAACTGTCTGTGAGCATCTGTGTTTTATCTTGATATATTCTGTGTATCCGTTAGCAAAATGTGTCCTGAGGTAACTGATTGCTTCTTTGCTTTATACGATTTTGGCTATTGAAAATTTTCACAGGAATGCTCTACTTTTGGATACAGGAGAAAACCTGTATAATGTTGTAAGTTTAAGTCAAAAAACATGATATTTGAGACACATACATTCTGAAATTATCATCGCAATACTGTTCGTTAACATCTCAATCCCCTGACATAATTACCATTTCTTTTTTGTGATGATAACATTTACCAACTACTGTCTTAGCCACTTTCAAGTATATAACACAGTCTTATTAACTATAGTCACCATGCTATACAATAGATGCCCAGAACGTACTCATTTCATAACTACAAGTCTGCGCCCTTTGACCAAAATATTCCAACTCCCACCACCTCCTAGCTCTTGGAAACTGCCATTCCGCTCTGTTTCTACGAACTCGGTTATTCCATACGCCACACATAGGTGATGCCATTCAGTAGTTTTTTCCCCCTTGTTTCACTTATCATAGTGCTCTTGAAGTCCATAATGACCCAAGTGACAGGGATTACTGCTTTCTCATAGATTCTGTCTCTACATATACATACCACATCTTTATTCATTCACTTATAGAAAGGCACCTGGGTTATTTCCATATCTTGTCTATTTTGAAAAATGCTTTGATGAACCTAGAGTGCAGATCTTGATTTCATTTCCTTTGGATATACACGCAGGATATATACTCTGAAATTTGGGGATCACATAGTGACTCTATTTTAACTTTTCAAGGAACCTCAATACTGCTTTCCATAGTTGCTATACTAATCTACATTCCCACCAATTGTGCACAGGGGTTCCCTTTTCTCTGCATCCTCACCAGCATTTATTATCTCTTACTTTTAGGATAATAGCCTTTCTAAGAGATGCGAGCTATTGTGGTTTTAACTTGCATTTTCCTGATTAGTGATGTTGAGCATATTTTCATGTACCTGTTGACCATTTGTATGTTTTGTTTGGAAATATATCTGTTCAGTTCCTCTCCTCATTTTTAATCAGATTGTGTGCTTTGGGGTTATTTAGTTTTATGGGTTATTTATACATATATTGAATATTAATCCCTAATCAGACACATGATTCACAAACATTTTCTCCCATTTTGTTACTTGCTTTTTCATTTCGCTGACTATTTCTCTTGCTGGGCAAAATCTTTGTCTTTGAAGTCTTGAAGTCTGTGTAGCTGTCTTCAAATGATAGGTAGGTCACCTCCTCCAACTGTTACTGACAATTTCTGGAGAGAAATCCCTTCCTGAAGCTCTGCTAAAGATTTTGAGGCTTTCTCAGATCTCCTTGGAGTAAGCCTGCTCCTCCCTTCTTGCTCCCTCTTCTTCAGTGTTCTGAGATGGGTGCCTTCTCTCTATCCTGCAACACCCCAGCCATATGCCCACAGTCTCCCATTTGCTTTCCCAAGGCCAAAGCCAGAGCTGAAGTCTGTGGGCCATCTCTGGCCCACAGATTCAGCCAGCTTTTTGAGCACGTTTACTAGTCCTCTGGCGGGTGTGGGGTTTGATTTTAACTCTTACCGTCTTGTTGTGGCTTCTCGTTTGTCCTTGGACATAGGGTATCTTTTTTTGGGGTGGGTTCCAGCATCCTCCCATGGATGGTCGTTCAGCAGCTAGTTCCAGTTTCGGTGTTCTCGCAGGAGAAGATGAGAACACGTCCTTCTGCTCCACCATCTTGACTAACGTCAATTCTTTACGAAGCTCCAATCTCCATTCCCCAAGATCTACAGTGTTTTCTAAGGTTTGCTGCCTGTGTGGGTGCTGGGGGGCCTCAGTGCCCTGGGAGACAGTGAGTGGAAGGAGCTGAAAGAGAAGGGGAGGGCTGGCAGGGAGGCCCCTGAGGAGAGCAGGGGTGGAGAGAGTCCATACAGTGGCAACTACGGTTTTTCCCGTACACATGTACGAATGTGACAGACAGACTATAAAGAAGGCTGAGAGGAGAATAACTGATGCTTTTGAACTGTGGTGCTGGGGGAAGACTCTTGAGAATCCCTTGGACTGCAAGGAGATCAAACCAGTCCATCCTAAAGGAGATCAGTCCTGAATATTCATTGGAAAGACTGATGCTGAAGCTCCAATACTTTGGCCACCTGATGCAAAGAGTGAACTCATTGGAAAAGAGCCTGATGTTGAGAAGGATTGAAGGCAGGGGAGAAGAAGGGGTGACTGAGGATGAGATGGTGGGATGGCATCACTGACCCAATGGACATGAGTCTGAGCAAATTCCAGGAGATGGTGAAGGAAAGGAGGGCCTGATGTGCTGCAATCCACAGGGTCGCACAGAGTTGGGCACACCTGAGTGACCAAGCAACAGCTCGTCCTCTCCAAGGCGTGCTCTCCTGCCCTCAGGGGTGTCAACAGGGAGCCAGCCAGGGTGCGGGCCAGTGTGGGTCCCGGTGGGATGCGCAGAGCCCTGGCAGTGTCTTTGTGCCATTTGGGAGGCTCCACAGGGGACACATCCCCAGGGTTCATAAGTGAGCATCTCGATGGAATCCTTGATACAGTTGTTAGGATCTGCCTCCCTTCAAATGCCTCCTGAGAGTCCTGTCTACAGTTCTCCAGCCTCCTCCTGACCCCTAGTCATGCAGCCCATGACTCAGCATCAGGCCACGGTGCGGGAGAGCAGGGTGGCCTCTGTGGCAGCTTCCTGCGCTGCTGGGCTGGGCTCATCGCCCTGCTCTCACTTTCCCGCAAGAAAAACCACAGGTCCAGATGGTCCTTGGAGCTGAGCTGTGCCATCTTGAGGGAGGGGTGCGTGGGTAAATAAGTCTGTTCTACTGCCCTCTCCATTGTCCAAACTCAATTTCTTTCTTTCTTTCTTTCTTTTTCTTCTTCTTCTTCCTTTTTTTTTTTCTTTCTTTTGTTCCAGAGGTGTGCTAAAACTTCTCGGCTAGATATCTGGATTTCTACAAAGGCTCTCTCATCCACCAGTGACTTCCCGGGGCAGTGTTCTCCAAGGGCGCCCAGACGTAGCCAAGAAGGGCTGGAGCTGTTTTGAAGCTACCAGGGCCCACAACTGTGCCCAAAGTCTGTATGCCCATTACCCAACACATGGGTGGACAAGCCTCCTCCGAGTCCCTTGGTGTGTACTGCTGAATCCCAGAAAGTCACTTTTGTCCATGGAGAGCTGCCAAATTGCTCTTCGGGGTGTCAGTGAGGGACGTCTTATTTGACCAAGTTGCCAGTGTCACTATATGAAAGATTATCTATTTTTTGACACTGTTAGCACTTACAAATATAGACAAAAGAATGATTTGTAAGCAAATGGAGGTGCATGCTATGGCGCGTGTAGTGGGAGCTCAGGCTCTAGGGTCTTTTTTTTTATATATATATATATACTTTATTTTACTTTATAATACTGTATTGGTTTTGCTATACATCAGCATGAATCTGCCATGGGTGTATATGAGTTCCAAATCCTGAACCCCCCTCCCACCTCCCTCCCCATACCATCTCTCTGGATCATCCCCGTGCACCAGCCCCAAGCATCTGTATCCTGCGTCGAACCTAGACTGGTGATTCATTTCTTACATGATATTACACATATTTCAGTGCCATTCTCCCAAATCATCCCACCCTCTCCCTCTCCCTCTGAGTCCAAAAATCTATTCTATATATCTGTGTCTCTTTTGCTGTCTCACATACAGGGTTATCATTACCATCTTTCTAAATTCCATATATATGCGTTAGTATACTGTATTGGTGTTTTTCTTTCTGCTTACTTCACTCTGTATAATTGGCTCCAGTTTCATCCACCTCATTAGAACTGATTTAAATGTATTCTTTTTAATGGCTGAGTAATACTCCATTGTGTATATGTATCACAGCTTTCTTATCCATTCATCTGCTGATGGACATCTAGGTTGCTTCCATGTCCTGGCTATTATAAACAGTGCTGCAATGAACATTGAGGTACATGTGTCTCTTTCAATTCTGGTTTCCTCAGTTTGTATGCACAGCAATGGGATTGCTGGGTCATAAGGCAGTTCTATTTCCAGTTTTTTAAGGAATCTCCACACTGTTCTCCATAGTGGCTGTACTATTTGCATTCCCACCAACAGTGTAAGAGGGTTCCCTTTTCTCCACACCCTCTCCAGCATTTATTGTTTGTAGACTTTTGAATCGCAGCCATTCTGACTGGTGTGAAATGGTACCTCATTGTGGTCTTGATTTGCATTTCTCTGATAATGAATGATGTTGAGCATCTTTTCATGTGTTTGTTAGCCATCTGTATGTCTTCTTTGGAAAAATGACTATTTAGTTCTTTGGCCCATTTTTTGACTGGGTCATTTATTTTTCTGGAATTGAGCTTCAGGAGTTGCTTGTATATTTTTGAGATTAGTTGTTTGTCAGTTGCTTCATTTGCTGTTATTTTCTCCCATTCCGAAGGCTGTCTTTTCACTTTGCTTATAGTTTCCTTTCTTGTGCAGAAGCTTTTAATTTTAATTAGATCCCATTTGTTTATTTTTGCTTTTATTTCCAGTATTCTGGGAGGTGGGTCATAGAGGATCCTGCTATGATTTACGTCGGAGAGTGTTTTGCCTATGTTCTCCTCTAGGAGTTTTATAGTTTCTGGTCTTACATTTAGATCTTTAATCCATTTTTATTTTATTTTTCTGTATGGTGTTAGAAAGTGTTCTAGTTTCATTCTTTTACAAGTGGTTGACCAGTTTTCCCAGCACCACTTGTTAAAGAGATTGTCTTTAATCCATTGTATATTCTTGTCTCCTTTGTTGACGATAAGGTGGCCATAGGTGTGTGGATTTATCTCTGGGGTTTCTATTTTGTTCCATTGATCTATATTTCTGTCTTTGTGCCAGTACCATACTGTCTTGATGACTGTGGCTTTGTAGTAGAGCCTGAAGTCAGGCAGGTTGATTCCTCCAGTTCCATTCTTCTTTCTCAAGATTGCTTTGGTTATTTGAGGTTTTTTGTATTTCCATACAAATTGTGAAATTATTTGTTCTAGCTCTGTGAAAAATACCACTGGTAGCTTAATAGGGATGCATTGAATCTGTAGATTGCTTTGGGTAGCATACTCATTTTTACTATATTGATTCTGCCAATCCATGAACATGGTATATTTCTCTATCTATTAGTGTCCTCTTTGATTTCTATCACCAGTGTTTTATAGTTTTCTGTATATAGGTCTTTTGTTTCTTTAGGTAGATATATTCCTAAGTATTTTATTCTTTTCATTGCAATTATGAATGGAATTGTTTCCTTAATTTCTCTTTCTGTTTTCTCATTATTAGTGCATAGGAATCCAAGAAATTTCTGTGTGTTGATTTTATATCCTGCAACTTTACTATATTCATTGATTAGCTCTAGTAATTTTCTGGTGGAGTCTTTAGGGTTTTCTATGTAGAGGATCGTGTCATCTGCAAACAGTGAGAGTTTTACTTCTTCTTTTCAAATTTGGATTCCTTTTATTTCTTTTTCTGCTCTGATTGCTGTGGCTAAAACTTCCAGAACTATATTGAATAGTAGCGGTGAAAGTGGGCACCCTTGTCTTGTTCCTGACTCTAGGGGAAACGCTTTCAATTTTTCACCATTGAGGATAATGTTTGCTGTGGGTTTGTCATATATAGCTTTTATTATGTTGAGGTATGTTCCTTCTATTCCTGCTTTCTGGAGAGTTTTTATCATAAATGGATGTTGAATTTTGTCAAAAGGTTTCTCTGCATCTATTGAGATAATCATATGGCTTTTATTTTTCAATTTGTTAATGTGGTGAATTACATTGATTGATTTGTGCATATTGAAGAATCCTTGCATCCCTGGAATAAAGCCCACTTGGTCATGGTGTATGATCTTTTTAATGTGTTGTTGGATTCTGATTGCTAGAATTTTGTTGAGGATTTTTGCATCTATGTTCATCAGTGATATTGGCCTGTAGTTTTCTTTTTTTGTGGCATCTTTGTCAGGTTTTGGTATTAGGGTGATGGTGGCCTCACAGAATGAGTTTGGAAGTTTACCTTCCTCTGCAATTTTCTAGAAGAGTTTGAGTAGGACAGATGTTAGCTCTTCTCGAAATTTTTGGTAGAATTCAGCTGTGAAGCCGTCTGGACCTGGGCTTTTGTTTGCTGGAAGATTTCTGATTACAGTTTCAATTTCCGTGCTTGTGATGGGTCTGTTAAGATTGTCTATTTCTTCCTGGTTCAGTTTTGGAAAGCTGTACTTTTCTAAGAATTTGTCCATTTCTTCCACATTGTCCATTTTATTAGCATATAATTGCTGATAATAGTCTCTTATGATCCTCTGTATTTCTGTGTGGTCTGTTTTGATCTCTCCATTTTCATTTCTAATTTTATTGATTTGATTTTTCTCCCTTTGTTTCTTGATGAGTCTGGCTAATGGTTTGTCAATTTTATTTATCCTTTCAAAGAACCAGCTTTTGGCTTTGTTGATTTTTGCTATGGTCTCTTTTGTTTCTTTTGCATTTATTTCTGCCCTAATTTTTAAGATTTCTTTCCTTCTACTAACCCTGGGGTTCTCCATTTCTTCCTTTTCTAGTTGCTTTAGGTGTAGAGTTAGGTTATTTATTTGACTTTTTTCTTGTTTCTTGAGGTATGCCTGTATTGCTATGAACTTTCCCCTTAGCACTGCTTTTATAGTGTCCCACAGGTTTGGGGTTGTTGTGTTTTCATTTTCATTTGTTTCTATGCATATTTTGATTTCTTTTTTGATTTCTCCTGTGATTTGTTGGTTATTCAAAAGCATGTTGTTCAGCCTCCATATGCTGGCATTTTTAATAGTTTTTCTCCTGTAATTGAGATCTAATCTTACTGCATTATGGTCAGAAAAGATGCTTGGAATGATTTCAATTTTTTTTAAATTTATCAATGCTAGATTTATGGCCCAGGATGTGATCTATCCTGGAGAAGGATCCGTGACCACTTGAGAAAAAGGTGAAATTCATTGTTTTGGGGTGAAATGTCCTATAGATATCAATTAGGTCTAATTGGTCTATTCTATCATTTAAAGCTTGTGTTTCTTTGTTAATTTTCTGTTTAGTTGATCTATCCATAGGTGTAAGTGGGGTATTAAAGTCTCCCACTATTATTGTGTTTTTGTTAATTTCCCCTTTCATACTTGTTAGCATTTGTCTTACATATTGCAGTGCTCCTATGTTGGGTGCGTATATATTTATAATTGTTATATCTTCTTCTTGGACTGATCCTTTGATCATTATGTAGTGTCCTTCTTTGTTTCTTTTCACAGCCTTTGTTTTAAAGTCTATTTTATCGGATATGAGTATTGCCACTCCTGCTTTCTTTTGGTCTCTATTTGCATGGAATATCTTTTTCCAGCCCTTCACTTTCAGTTTGTATGTGTCCCTTATTTTGAGGTGGGTCTCTCATAGACAACATATATAGGGATCTTGTTTTTGTATCCATTCAGCCAGTCTTTGTCTTTTGGTTGGGGCATTCAACCCATTTACGTTTAAGGTAATTACTGATAAGTAAGGCAATGGCACCCCACTCCAGTACTCTTGCCTGGAAAATCCCATGGACGGGGGAGCCTCGTAGGCTACAGTCCATGGGTCGCTAAGAGTCGGACACGACTGAGCAACTTCACTTTTACTTTTCACTTTCATGCATTGGAGAAGGAAATGGCAACCCACTCCAGTGTTCTTGCCTGGAGAATCCCAGGGACAGAGGAGCCTGGTGGGCTTCCATCTATGGGGTCACACAGAGTCGGACACAACTGACGTGACTTAACTAACTTATGATTCCCTTGCCATTTATTATTTGGGGTTCGGGTTTATACACCCTTTTTGTGTTTCCTGTCTAGAGAAGATCCTTCTGCATTTGTTGGAGTGCTGGTTTGGTGGTGCTGAATTCTCTCAGCTTCTGCTTGTCTGTAAAGCTTTTGATTTCTCCTTCATATTTGAATGAGATCCTTGCTGAGTACAGTAATCTGGGCTGTAGGTTATTTTCTTTCATCACTTTAAGTACGTCTTGCCATTCCCTCCTGGCCTGAAGAGTTTCTATTGAAAGATCAGCTGTTATCCTTATGGGAATCCCCTTGTGTGTTATTTGTTGTTTTTCCCTTGCTGCTTTTAATATTTGTTCTTTGATTTTGATCTATGTTAATTTGATTAATATGTGTTTTGGGGTGTTTTGCCTTGGGTTTATCTTGTTTGGGACTCTCTGGGTTTCTTGGACTTGGGTGATTATTTCCTTCCCCATTTTAGGGAAGTTTTCAACTATTATCTCCTCAAGGATTTTATCATGGTCTTTCTTTTTGTCTTCTTCTTCTGGAACTCCTATAATTTGAATGTTGGAGCATTTCATGTTGTCCTAGAGGTCTCTGAGATTGTCCTCATTTATTTTAATTCATTTTTTTTCTTTTTTCCTCTCTGATTCATTTATTTCTACCATTCTATCTTCCATTTCACTAATCCTATCTTCTGCCTCCGTTATTCTACTATTTGTTGCCTCCAGAGTGTTTCTGATCTCATTTATTGCATTATTCATTATATAGTGACTCTTTTTTATTTCTTCTAGGTACTTGTTAAACCTTTCTTGCATCTTCTCAGTCCTTGTCTCCAGGCTATTTATCTGTGATTCCATTTTGATTTCAAGATTTTTGGATCATTTTCATTATCATTATTTGGAATTCTTTATTAGGTAGATTCCCTATCTCTTCCTCTTTTGTTTGGTTTGGTGGGCATTTATCCTGTTCCTTTACCTGCTGGGTATTCCTCTGTCTCTTCATCTTGTTTATATTGCTATGTTTGGGGTGGCCTTTCTGCATTCTGGAAATTTATGGTGTTCTCTTTATTATGGAGTTTCCTCACTGTGGGTGGGGTTGTATTAGTGGCTTGTCAAGGTTTCTTGGTTAGGGAAGTTTGTGTCGGTGTTCTGGTGGGTGGTGCTGGATTTCTTCTCTCTGGAGTGCAATGAAGTGTCCAGTAATGAATTATGAGATGTCAATGATTTTGGAGTAACTTTGAGCTGCCTGTATATTGAAGCTCAAGGCTGTGTTCCTGTGTTGCTGGAGAATTTGCATGGTATGTCTTGCTCTGGAACTTGTTGGCCCTTGGGTGGTGCTTGGTTTCAGAGTAGGTATAAAGGCGTTGCTGACTAAGGTCCGTCTAGTCAAGGCTATAGTTTTTCCTGTGGTCATGTATGGATGTGAGAGTTGGACTGTGAAGAAGGCTGAGCACCAAAGAATTGATGCTTTTGAACTGTGGTGCTGGAGAAGACTCTTGAGAGTCCCTTGGACTGCATGGAGATTCAACCAGTCCATTCTGAAGGAGATCAACCCTGGGATTTCTTTGGAAGGAATGATGCTAAAGCTGAAACTCCAATACTTTGGCCACCTCATGTGAAGAGTTGACTCATTGGAAAAGACTCTGATGCTGGGAGGGATTGGGGGCAGGAGGAGAAGGGGATGACAGAGGATGAGATGGCTGGATGGCATCACTGACTCCATGGATGTGAGTCTGAGTGAACTCTGGGAGATGGTAATGAACAGGGAGGCTTGGCGTGCTGCGATTCATGGGGTCACAAAGAGTCGGACATGACTGAGTGACTGAACAGAACTGAACTGAACTGAACTGATGATAAGCTCTTATTGATTAATGTTCCCTGGAGTCAGGAGTTCTCTGATGTTCTCAGGATTTGGACTTAAGCCTCCTGCTTCTGGTTTTCAGTTTTATTGTTACAGTAGTCTCAAGACTTCTCCTTCTATACCACACCACTGATAAAACATCTAGGTTAAAGATGAAAGTTTCTCCACATTGAGGGACACCCAGAGAGGTTCACAGAGTTACATGGAGAAGAGAAGAGGGAGGGGGGAGTTAGAGGTGACCCAAATGAGATGAGGTGGAATCAAAAGAGGAGAGAGCAAGCTAGCCAGTAATCACTTCCTTATGGGCCCTCCACAGTCTGGACCCTTCAGAGATGTTCACAGAGTCATACAGAGAAGAGGAGAGGGAGGAAGGAGACAGAGGTGGCCAGGAGGATAAAGAGGGGAATGAAAAGCAGAGAGACAAATCCAGCCAGTAATCAGTTCCCTAAGTGTTCTCCATTGCCTGGAACACACAGAGATTCACAGAGTTGGGTAGAGAAGAGAAGGGGGAGGGAGGAGACAGAGGCTACCTGGTGGAGAAAAAGGAGGGTCCAAAGGAAGAGAGAGCAGTCAAGTCAGTAATCTTGCTCTCAAGTATACGGCTCTAGGGTCTTATGAAGGGGTAATCCCCATGATCTTGGGGTCTTCAGCTTTATATGTTCAGGAATAAAAAATAAACCCAATGAAGGAGGCATTCTGCTGGATGACTGGGTAATTTCATTTGACTCTGAGATTCCTATAGCTTGCCCACTGCCCAAGGGTATGCAGTTAAAGAAGTGGAAGATTTGGGATATAAACTTAGACTTGTGCAACACTAAAGCCACTTTTCTGTTTCATGAAAAGCTGTATGCATGTGACTTGTCTGGGGGCAGAATGGTCTCCACGGGAGTGATGTCTTTTTCCTATCAAGAGGGAAAATAAAAGAAAAAAAAAAAAAAAGGAAGAAAATCAAACAAGTAAGCCCTGTACTGAATAGCTGTGGATTCCTCTTCAATTTGAGTTTTGTACCCAGCGGCCACTCAGTTTATTTTCACAGCGCAGTCTCTTCCCAAATGTACTGCCCTGGGCAACCACCACTGGGACTTTACATTAGACTCCTGAGGCTCTTAATAGCTGGCCTGTATCTGGGGTTTCTAATTCCATGCACATGTATCAGCCATTTACTCCAACTAGAGTTTTAAACCCCTTCAGAGCAAGGTTCACTTTTTTGCTTACTAATTTTTAAAATCTGAGGGAGCTTATTTAATCTTTTTCTCTGGTTTCTCTTGTAGCCCTTCACAAATGCCATCGAGGAAGCTTCCATGGAGGCAACCAAGATCAGAATTACTTCTCCAAAATGGGCAAAAACTTAATTTGCTGCAATTTCTTTGCAATTTCAAGGATATTTTCTAATTTACATGGTAGGCATAACTGGGTTGCAGAGAGGCGGAACATTACAGTCTGAAACTTCTTGGCAACTTTTGACAAGCATTTCTGCCACATTTAGGATAGGACCTTAACTTCTAAAGTGTGGAAACAGAGTTTTTGAAAAGCATTGTGATTTCCAACATAGACAGAACACTTAGATAAAAGATTTTGTGCCGTTTTGTGGTGCATCTGAATTCCAAAAGGGAAAAGAAGGACCTGGCTCTCAAAATGATGAACACAGGAGCACTGATCTCAGCAGTGGGGACAGAAAGGAAAACTAACCATTGAAGAAGCCTGAAGAAATGACAAAGCTGCTTCTGGAAATTAACAGTCACCTACTCTTGTTCTGTCTTTTTTAACTAAGCCAAACCTCTATGGCTTAAAGCAATGTGTGTGACTGGTTCCTCACTTCCTTAAATAGCACTTGCAGTGAGTGATAATGTAACAACCCAGGCCACGGTGTGAACAGCCAACAAGAGAATCATTTAAACAAATGGATTTGTAAAACATGATTGTTTTAAGCCTGTCCGTGTCAGGATGGCAGTTTGAATTAAACATAAGGTGACTTCTTTCACTGAATCAATAAGTGCAAATAACATTGCTCGCAACCATGTTTTATTTCACAGACAAAAATGGTTCTTAACAGCTTTCTGAAGGCTATGCTTCAGCCACCTGCTGTTTAAATTGTTTGCTTTTTCTTGCAAAATTTGTTCTTTTGCAACGTTAAAACAGGCAGATTTGCAGTCAGCTCAATTGGGGCTAGAGTCCAGGGATGTTTGAAAGGCTCTTTTCTTAATGAACACTGTACCTTCCTACTGGCAAATCTGCACTGGGAAGAGCAGAGATGTCTGCCTGAATAGGTTGCCTAACATTCTTACTAGTACCAGCTAACTTGCAGCCAGAGGTAATTTCTACCACTTTCACAAAGAGAGTCATCTAGTGATCCACATGGATCGTGTGGAAACTGTTTTTAAATAAACAGTTCATTGATAATTCCTAGATTCCATAGTAATCCAGATTAGTAAGAAATTCAGGAAATAGAAGACATCCACTCCACCCTTGTCTATTGCTTCTATTTTGTGAAATAAAATAGGGATCATCATAACGTTTGCTTCATATTGTTATTGTGTGTGTTAGTCACTTAGTCATGTCTGACTCTTTCAGACCCAATGGACTGCAGTTCATCAGGCTCCTTTGTCCATGGAATTATCCAGACAAGAATAGTGGAGTGGGTTGCCATTCCCTTCTCCAGGGGATCTTCCTGACCCAGGGATTGAACCTGGTCTCCTGCATTGTGGGCAGATTCTTTACCGTCTGTGCCACCAGCGAAGTCCAATGTAGTTATTAGGTGTCTTGAAAAGAGAAGTAGTGGCCTTGTGTGAAAAATGCCCACAGCTGTTTTCAGCTTGTAATGTTGAATTTCTTGAAGCATATACTCTGAAACGGGAAGATGAACTAACTTAAAAGGTATTTATCATCTTTCTTTGAGTGGCCAAATTCATAGAAATAAGTTTTACTGATTTTCATATCTTATTCTAATCTTCCATTTTTCTTAAAAATCTCAAAAATGAATACCTGAAAGAATGAAGTTACTGACCTGATGACATCACTAGCAGAAAATAAACAAAACCCACCAGAGGGATTGCTTTTTCAACATTAATGCATATTAGAGATGAATCATTCTCTGAGTATTTGGTTTTTATGACCTGGAAGCAATGTGTGTTTTCTGCAGAGTATAATCAAGACACTTAAAATTTAGGCTGAAAAATAAGTAGTATGGTGAAACTGTCACAAGTATTAAAGAATAAAGCTAATACTCAGTTCATAAATATTTCATGAAGTTTGATGGAATTCTTTTTAATTGCTAGCATTATTTTAGAAAGTTGAATAAAATCTTGAAAATTACATAGTAGAAATTCCACCACCCACCAAATAATCTTATCTCTGGTGGTTTCCCAGATGGCTCAGTGGTGAAGAATCCACCTGCTAATGCAGGGATGAGGAGACATGGGTTCAATTCCTAGGTCAGGAATATCCCCTGAAGAAGGAAATGGTCTGGGAAAATCCCATATATTTTCTTGCCTGGGAAAGTATTCTTGCCTGGGAAATTCCATGAACAAAGGAGCCTGGTAGGTTACAGTCCATGGGGTCACAAGAGTTGGACATGACTTAGGGACTAAGCAACAACAGAAATCTTATCTATTGCCCTAAAAGAAATTCAACAATTTAAGATTAAATTTAAATTTTAGTTGTAGACATATGAAATAAAATACTTAGAATAAGACATATATCTGGGAAAAATGGTGATTCAGTATGGTAGGAAGTATTCTGAGATAGGTTCCCTGTGATTCCTGCCTTGGGTATTTACGTCTTGAATGATCCCTTTCTCTCGAGTGTGTCTGAGGCCTGTGAATTCCTTCTGGCCAATAGAAATTGACAAAGATTAAGGGATTTTGAAGATGAATAAGGTTCCCAAATCAATTGATTTTGAATTAATCAAAAGGAATATTTTCCTGGGAAAGCCTGACTTAATCAGGTGAAGATCCTTAAAAGAGTATTAGTTCTCTTTGAGATGAGAGACTCGTCTAGCAGGCTCAGTCAAGTAAGTAGCTGCACTAGCAAGTGCAACTTTCAAGGAACTACAGGCAGCTTCCATACAGGCAAAAGCCAGCAAAAATGCTGGCACCCTCATGCCATCACAAGGAAATAATTTCTGCCCACAACTTGAGTGACCTTAGAAATGGATTCTTTCCCAGTCAAGCCACTAGATGAGAATGCAGCCCAGTCAACAGACTCAGTGTTGCTTTTCAAGATAATAAATCATTAGAAGACCCAGTTAAGCTGTGCCCAGACTCCTGACTCAGGGAAGCTGTGAAATAATAAATGTGTGCCATTCTAAGTCACTAAGATTGTGCTAATTTATTATGCAGCAATATAAAAGGCCTATACTTGTATAAGTATCCTTGTATTGTCTGCCTCCAAAACATCTCCCTTCCCCTAGTCATATACATTCGCACAATAGAACTCAATTTAAATGCCCCCATGATTTTTTTTAAAAGGAGGAAGGAAAGTTATGACCAACCTAGATAGCATATTAAAAAGCAGAGATATTACTTTGCCAACAAAATTCCATCTAGTCAACGCTATGGTTTTTCCAGTGGTCATGTATGGATGTGAGAGTTGGACTATAAAGATAGCTGAGCACCGAAGAATTGATGCTTTTGAACTGGGGTGTTGGAGAAGACTCTTGAGAGTCCCTTGGACTGCAAGGACATCCAACCAGTCCATCCTAAAGGAAATCAGTCCTGGGTGTTCATTGGAAGGACTGATGCTGAGGCTGAAATTCCAATACTTTGGCCACCTCATGCGAAGAGTTGACTCATTGGAAAAGACCCTGATGCTGGGAGGGATTGGGGGCAGGAGGAGAAGGGGACTACAGAGGATGAGATGGGTGGATGGCATCACCGACTCGATGGACATGAGTTTGGGTAAACTCCGGGAGTTGGTGATGCACAGGAAGGCCTGGTGTGCTGCGGTTCATGGGGTCACAAAGAGTCAGACACGACTGAGAGACAACTGAACTGAACTTTAGTTAGTGGTAGAAACCTTGGAAGGAACCAGCCACAAAACATAAAGTTTAAGAATAAATACTACATGAGCTTTAAAAGGTCTTCTATATTCAGAGAAAATAGCAAAAGACCATGTTTAGCTCTTCTTCCTTTGAAAGAAGTTCACTGACATTGGAAATAAGAAAGGAAGATATAAACATAGAGTGTAATTGAACGACCAGGTGCTGAAGTGAAGAAAGTAGGGGTGGGATAGGAAATTATTTTGTCGCAACAGCAGTCAGTAACCACAGCAATCTTGGCAACAATAACGCTGCCTGTGACAGTTTCTCCCTCATGTGACAGAGACATCCTAACATGCAAGGCAAGACTAGGGGGACTCACCTTAAAACAATTTCAGGCTACACCAAAATGGAACTTGACCCTTGTAAACAGCCTTCACAAAAACAGTAAAGAAATAATCAGGCAGAGGGGAATTCCCCCACTTGGGATGACCCTAGTTAGTCAGTTCAGCCGCTCAGTGGTGTCCAACTCTGCGACCCCATGGATTGCAGCATGCCAGGCCTCCCTGTCCATCACCAACTCCCGGAGTTTACTCAAACTCATGGCCATCAAGTCAGTGACGCCATCCAACCATCTCATGCTCTGTCGTCCCCTTCTCCTCCCACCTTCAATCTTTTCCAGCATCAGGGTCTTTTCAAAGTCAGCTCTTTGCATCAGGTGGTCAAAGTATTGGAGTTGCAGCTTCAGCATCAGTCCTTCCAATGAACATTCAGGACTGATATCCTTTAGGATGGATTGGTGGGATTTCCTCGCAGTCCAAGGGACTCTCAAGAGTCATCTCCAACACCACAGTTCAAAAGCATCAATACTTCAGTGCTCAGCTTTCTTCACAGTCCAACTCTCCCATCCATACATGACCACTGGAAAAACCATAGCCTTGACTAGATGGACTTTTGTGGGCAAAGTAATGTCTCTGCTTTTGGATATGCTGTCTAGGTAGGTCATAACTTTTCTTCCAAGGAGTAAGCATCTTTTAATTTCATGGCCACAGTAACCATCTGTAGTGATTTTGGAGCCCAAAATATAAAGTCTCTCACTGTTTCCACTGTTTCTCCATGTATTTGCCATGAAATGATGGGACCAGATGCCATGATCTTCGTTTTCTGAATGTTGAGCTTTAAGCCAACTTTTTCACTCTCCTCTTTCACTTTCATCAAGAGGCTCTTTAGCTCTTCTTCACTTTCTGCCATAAGGGTGGTGTCATCTGCACATCTGAGGTTATTGGTGTTTCTCCTGGCAATCTTGATTCCAGCTTGTGCTGCCTCTAGCTCCTCCCAAATTCTAGGTCTAGTGATTTACTCAGGCTCGAGCTTAAAACTTGAAAGAAAATTATAGCAGCACTTAGGTGATTTTTCAGGGGACCCAAGGAGAATTCATGCCCACTATGCTGAGATGAATTCACATTTTATTCATCTTTCAAGAGTGAATGATAGGTAGGGTCAGAGGGCTCCCTCCGTCACTGGGTCCCTCCATTCTTACTGAGGCTTATGGAATCCTACTCACTCAGCCTCTCTGTTACTGTTTCTAACAGGAATTCTGTCACATAATTTGTTTGACTTTATTCATTACTTTGTTTACTATCGAATATTTTCTTCTTTATCATCTGTTTCACTGAAAACATCAGCTTCAAGAAGAAAGCTAATTAATGTCCTGTTTAACACTGAACAGGCTTAGCACATAAGTGGTGGTCAATGACTATTATTTATTATGTCAATAAGTTTCAGTTATGTATAGAAGTAATATTTATTTACATATGCTATATCACAGGCAGACCAGAGCATTGAAACATTGAAAATTGAGCCATTATGATGCAGATTGGAATTTAATAGATTGCTAGGCTGAACACAGTTCAGATTGCTAGCTAAATTACCTCATTCACTTTCCATTTAATTTGATGGATAGTTTAGCTATCTATTGGTATACTTAATACAGTAATGGGTATACTGTCAGAACATTAGATCCAGACCTGATTCTGGCAACAAAAAGGTACGGTTTTTTGAAATAAATCTGTACTTCCTTGAGTATCTATTTCTTTGTCAGAATATTCCAGTGAAATGAAATCATCTTACTTTACTCACAATGCACTATAAAATAACTTTCTATGACAAAATAACTTTGGAAAATCCCTAAAACCAAGCTTCCTGTTAGAGATATTGGATTTATATTTAACACATTAAAAGTCTCAAGAAACCCAGGATAAGGTAACTTTACATTTTTATCACCATCAATTATGTGAATATTAAATTTTGTTTTTCTTTATAAAACATGCAGGGCACTGGATAATGCTTGTTGGTAATCCTGGACCAGGTAGTCTTTGGATTTTTTCAAAAAATGTTCACATACAATGTGATAAAAATATGCCATGGGCAGATTAGGAGCTTTTGAAAATTCTGACAAGATGAGGTGGCTATATTTATACTAATAAATAATGTATAGAAATAGTATATTTAATAAACAAGATATTTACCTTGTTTGAATGTGAATGCCATTTAAATAGTTTCTAAATGTGAAAATATATCATTCCATAAGGAAAGCTTTCAGTAAATCCCATAAAGGGAAGCAGAACAGCCTCAAATTTATGATTAACATGAAACAAGGCCATAAATTTCTGACAAAAATTTGTAAAGGAAAACTCTTCAACCTGAAATTTTGCGGAAAAAAATTATTTTAAAAACTCTTGAATCAAAAAAGAAAACAAAATTTTAAATTACATCATATATTAAATGGCTAAAATTGTGCACACAAGAAAATCCAGAGTCTCAAACTAAGGAAACTAAAGAAAAAGATGTTACTTAAAAAAGAAAAAAAATTACATATCCCACACAAGAAAGTGAGAAAAAGAATAAGCAAAACATAACAAAAGAAAGTGGCAGAAATTAAGCAATAAAAATGCGAGTAGAAATAACTGATCAATAATATCAAACAAATATACTCAGAATATGTATAATGAGATTCATTTTGTTTTTATGCCCATTAACACAACAACCATTTTGCAGCCCATGGATCAAGGGTCATTTCAAGGTTCAAGTCTTATTATTTTAGAAATATGTTGTATAAGGCTAAAGCTGCCATAAGTAGTGATTCTTCTAATGAATCTGAGCAGAGTAAATTCAAAACTTTTCAGAAAGTTTTATCATCCAGATGCCACTTTCAGAACATTCGTGATTCATGGGAGGAGGTCAAAACATCAAGAGTTTGGAGAAAGTTGATTCCCAAACCCTCATGGATAACTTTGAGGGGTTCAAGGCTTCAGACACGGCAGTAGCTGCAGATGTAGCAGGAAAAACAAGAGGACTAGATGTGGAGGCTGAAGACATGACTGGACTGGTGCAGCCTCATGATAAAAATCTAATGGATAAGGAGCTGCTTCTGATGGATGAGCAAAGTGGTTCCTGGAGACGAAATCTACTATTGGTGAAGATGCTGCGAAGACTGCTGAAATGACAGCAAAGGACTTAGAATATTACATCAACTTAGTTGATGTAGCAGTCGGGGTTTATGAGTATTGAGTCCAATTTTGAAAGAACTTCTACTGTAAAATGCTCTCAAGTAGCATTTCCTTCTACAGAGAAATCATTCATGAAAGGAAGAGTCGATCTGATGCACCCAACTTCAACACTTATTTTAAGAAATTGCCAGAGGCACCCAACCTTCAGTAAACACCACCCTGATCAGGCTGCAGCCATCAACATTGAGGCAAGACCCTCCACCAGCAAAAAGATCAGAACTTGTTGAAGACTCAGATGAAGGCTAGCACTTTTTAGCAATAAAGCATGGTAAACTTCAGATGTGCTCATTTTTAGACATAATGCTATTGCACACTTAATAGACTACAGAATAGTGTAAATTTCACATGCAGTGGGAAACCAAAATATTCTTGTGACTTCATTGTGGTGGTCTGGAACCAGACCTGCAGCATTTCCTGGGTCTGACTGCGTGCGCTTAAACGTGTGTCTTAGTCACCGTCCCTGGAAGTCAGTGACTGTCACATTTTATTCTGTTTCCTAGTGGCCTGCCACAAAGTTTGGCTCATTCTAAGGGTTCAATTCATTCATTCATTCAACAAACACATTTTGAGTTTTAACCTTGGTTAGTGAAAGAACTGTTAGTGCAGTCCTCAAGCCACACATTTCTGTGCATCTGTGTAGCATCCACACAGCTTTGTTTTCTTGGGCTCCAAAATCACTGCAGATGGTGACTGTGGCCATGAAATTAAAAGATGCTTTCTCCTTGGAAACAAAGCTATGACCAACCTAGACAGCATATTACAAAGCAGAGACATTACTTTGATGAAAAGGTCCATCTAGTCAAAGTTATGATTTTTCCCATAGTCATGTATGGATGTGAGAGTTGGACTATAAAGAAAGCTGAGCACCAAAGAATTGATGCTTTTGAACTGTGGTCTTGGAGAAGATTCTTGAGAGTCCCTTGGACTGCCAGGAGATCCAACCAGTCCATTCTAAAGGAGATCAGTCCTGAGTGTTCAATGGAAGGACTGGTGCTGAAGCTGAAACTCCAATACTTTGGCCACCTGATGCGAAGAGCTGACTCATTTGAAAAGACTCCGATGCTGGGAAAGATTGAAAGCAGGAGGAGAAGGGGACAACAGAGGATGAGATGGGTGGATGGCATCATCGACTCGATGGACATGAGTTTGAGTGAACTCTGGGAGTTGGTGATGGACAGGGAAGCCTGGAGTGCTGCAGTCCATGGGGTCACAAAGAGTCAGACACGAATGAGCCACTGAACTGAACTGTGCAGCATCCAAAGCCTGTGATCAGCCAGTTCTCTGTTGCAGGTCTTCCTGTGCCAAAGCGAGGAGAGCTCAGAGCCATCTGGAGAAGGATGTCCATCAGAGTTCCAAGAAATTAGGAGAATATCACAGATGGAGTGAAGTGCTGGTCTTTAAAGAAAGGGGTTAGTGACTGGGTTGAACACTAGACCAGACAGAGGACCCCATTCTAGAGCATGGACAAAATCTCCTCCAAGAAATGGCCAGTGCGTCTGGAGGTTATAGGGTGGCTTCAGAAGCAATCTCCTCAAGACTGGAAATGCTTGTTTCTTCAGCACAATGTTTCTGTTTTAGCATAATAACCTGAATCTCTTTAAAAATAAGTCCCATAAGCATGCATTCGAGTTGTATGGCAGAAACTAACCCAACATTGTAAAGCGATTATGCTCCAATTAAAAATACATTTAAAAAATAGAACTCCCTTACCAACATGGCTCACTCAGTCCATTTGGATGAGGGATGTCACTAACAGCCTACCTGGCTTTCTCAAGAGAAGAGTCACGAAGGGAGTAGCCAGTTGCAATTGGCAATATAATTCTCTCAATCCTGTAGATATCATGTTCTATAGCACAAAGATGGAGAACCATTCAAGGAGATGTATTACCTAGATTGTGCACAGATTGAACAAAGCTTCTCCAAGTCTGCAGCCTAGATTATGAAGAACATCACTAACACATCAAGCTGGTCCAACGTTCTTCTTAGTTGAGGACCCTCTGAAAATAAGAGAGTCCTGTGTGATTCATTAGGAAAAGACAAAAAGCTACAAAAAATGTTTTTTCCAAAGTTTTACTTTAAGTGGAGCTGTGCCCAATGACTCACTATTATTCGAAGTGAAGGGAGCATAGGGAGCCATCAATCTTTAGACTGTAGAGCTATCTGAACAACCCAGGAGGCTGATGCCTACTTTGGAATACAATGGCATTTTCACTAAGTTCCAGTCAAGGCTCCCATTACTGTTAATTTCATCTTCCTTTTATTCTTCAATTCCTGCCATCCATAAAGTTTATCAGAAAGTCCCTCATGCAAAAAAATATGTATATATAGCACTTTTATTATTTTTTTCAACTCACCCCAAAATAGTCCCTGAGATGTGAAATTAGTTTTTAAAAGAAGTAGAAAATAATGCAAATATAGAAATACATTATATCTGAAACAGTCACAGTTCTGGCATGAAAAAAGATCTCACTAAATGTTTATTGAATGAATGAACATTAATTTGTAGGGAAATCAGCTGAGCCCTTCATACAGCCTTTGAAAAGTAAACAAAAATAAATTTCTCTAAACTTGCCTGGTATTTAAAGGCTTTCTCAGTTTGTTTACAAAAGGGAAGATAATGAATATGACATTTGTTCTCTCCAAATAAGCTAGATTGGCATCCATGTGCCCAGAGCCTGCTTTATTTCATTTTGAAAATTAACGCCAAGGTAGCTGCCACCAGGAGGCACCATTCAGGGCAGCATTAAAAACCTAACTTTTCAAACCTTTTCCATATAAGTTTAATGGAGAGAGACACGTTTGTAGGGTTTTTCCCTAGAAAATAAATGTCTCTGATGACCAAGATGTCAGAATAAATGTACCCCAAACTTCAATATCTACATTTACATCTTACATTAAGAAAATACCATTTGAAGCAAAATGGTAAGGAAAACTAACATCAAAGTTGAAAGAGCTGCCATGTTAAATTTGTGTTAGAGCTGCCTAGGGCTTGTTGTAAACTAAGACTGCACGGGGCTTCCAGGAGCCTCTTCCTTCCTCCTGTCTAAGTTCTTCTTTCCATCTAGCCCTGTTGGTTCCTGGTTCTATTTTCAGGATTGCTCCCGGGGTATGTAATGTGTGTAGAGGTTTATCTGTTCAGCTTCCTCCAAGTTTCTATAAATCCAGGATTCTCTTCATTCAACCAAACCCCAGCGAGGCTCTGGCTTGGCAGCTCAGCTCATTATGCTGCAGGCTTTCTCTGCTGCAGGGCTCCAATTAGTCCCTGTGCTGAGGAGTCACCTTGACACCTCGAGAGTCAACTCTCCTCTCTGCGTTAAGAGTCACCCAGCAAAAACCAAGCCAGGGATGTGTACAGACCACGCCATCTCATGTCCTTCCTCTGCCGGGGCTTCCTCTTTCACAGGGTTTCATAAGCTGGGCAGACTCAGCATTCCTCTCATTCCAAATTAATTATTAACCTGTCCTCTTTGTTAGCCTCTCCTGCCTGCCTGATCAGCACGATAACGTGGTTATTCACCATTCAGGAAATGTCAAAGCACGGTTGCCTTTTGCTCTAGAACTTTTAGACATTAGAACATTCTGCATTTTTAACATTTAACGTTTTAAACACTAAATCTAATTTTACACAATTGTTTTCTCACTGTGGGGGAGGCCTTCCTCTGATAGACAACCAAAAGAGCTCATACCCAAAGAACAAACGTTCATAACAGAACGTACTTGAAGTTTAATGACACTCATGTATTTGCCTTGCAGCTCAAATCGAAGTGTTTTATCCCAAATCATGCGGCAAACTGTCTGATTTCCTATGATCCTAGCTCTGTGTCTTTTCTATGACACAAGCTTAACTTCTCCATAGTTCATTAATTTTTTCTTGATAAAAAAGTGAAGTGCTTAAGCTGTCTAGCACAAAATGAACCTGTTTCGAAACTGCCTTCCAGGCCAGTGAAGTTTATAAACAAGCTCAAGAGGGAAGACCATTTGCTGGCTGAGTTCTAAGAGATGGGGTTTCTAGTTGTGACTTCATGTGCCCTCACATTTAGTATTTGACTATTTATTTGATAACCTGGGCCTCATTTTCCAATGAAGTGTTAGATTAGGTTATCTCTGTGGAGATTCTCAATGAGACTATCCTATGATACTCTACTATTTGGCATATATGCTTTTATTATGAAAGCAAACTATGGTTCAGTTCAGTTCAGTTCAGTCGCTCAGTCGTGTCCGACTCTTTGCGACCCTATGAATTGCAGCATGCCAGGCCTCCCTGTCCATCACCCTAACTTTTCCCCACCACTGTTTAATGTAGTATGGGTAGAGTGAGAGCTTATTCTATGCCTTTACACCTAAAGAATTTGACTTCTCCATGTCCCACTAAGCAATATGCATTCGATAAATATGCATTAATAAAGGGAAGGAAGGAATAAAGAAAAAGAGAGAAGAATGGAAAAAAGTAAGCAAATAAGCTGCTTTTCTGTTCAAAATTGAGAGCATCTCCTATTCACCCAAACTGTAAGGGGCAGACTAAATTATCATCAGTCTCTGGAAACTAACAGCCTTTACAGTTCATTTTCATTGGCACAGAAAGGCCCCCAACCTTCATTCTAGCTTTTTTTTTTTTCTTTCTCTTTTTAAATTATGGGAGTAATGTTTTCCTCCCAATGCTGGTTCTCCTCTGCACTCTTAAGCCCTGTAGTTATTCAGGATAATTGACTGCATGACAACCTGAGATAGAAGTAATGTTAGGTCAGCAAACAAAGTCACATATCAAACTAAGAAGGTATTATGGGACAAATCACATTTTAATCAGTCGGATCTTAGATAAATGCAGGAATATGGATAGCAGTTACGGTTTGTATAACAGCCTGCGGTGTGACAGAGCAATAGCACTTTGAAATATAGTCAGTGGATGTTAATTAACGGTAAATCAAAATGGAACTCCTGTGGTATTACATGACGTCCATGTGAATTCTCTAATAATTTATAATGCTTGGTGTGATCCCACAGCATGTGACGAGAAGCGTGATTATTTGTAGCTCCGTTTGATCTTCAGCATAAAATTTACTTTGGAAGCCATGGGACGTGTCGCTAATGCATCCCCTGTACAGGAGTATTCTTCTGCAGAATCAAGATATGGCATCAGTTGTTCAACTGGAACATAATTGTACAGTGACTAACCAGTATCTCACAGGAAATACGTAAATACATTTTTTTCCAGGAAATAATAAGTGGAAAGTAGTTTCTTAATTACCAGTTCATAGCTGCCTGGTCTCAGGTGCCATGATTTTGAGGTCCTAATGCTCTAATCTTAGACTAATTGCATCCTTGACGTGTAATTGTTCTGTCCCAACCCTGACAGCCACACTGTTCTTTCAGATGCTTCCCGGGGAGGTGTGAGAGGGAAGAGCAAAGAAGAGGTTTATAACAGCAGACTAAAAAAATTAAGGATACATAGCCCCACTCCCAAAATTTCTCAAAGCCCTTAAATTTCAAGAGTAGCGGAAGCATGCCACACTTTAATGATATGTTTCCTCCACGTTATTAAAGTGCTCCCACCAGTGTTTTATTAGGTGACTGACAAATGAGTCCAAAAATGCTAGAAAATGCTAATTGGATTCAACTGGCCTTTTTTTTTTTTTAAACTTGTACCCAGAAATCCACTCTTCTTCATCTACTTGTTAGTATCCATTGCAAAATTATGAGAAGCAAACGAACAGTCTTCAAGTAAGTGATGCATGCTTTTTTCCAGAACCATCTTCCATTTCCCTCCCCACTATCCATACATAAAACTTGGAGTTAAAGAGAGGGGCAGAGGATTTCAGCGGGTGTGAAGGACTTCATTTGCCTCTTTCAATGCAAAACCAACAGACCCTTAGCCTGTAGGAAAAAATACAAATTTCTTCCTTTTGAAAATATCACAGAAGCAGCTGCTCCTCAGCTATTTTGAGTGTATTTTCTGTGAACAGCTTGGCGCTGCGATATTGTATACGGTGGACGGTTGGCAAGAGCCTGGCGGTGGGAGGGAACCAAGAACAGTGGAGACCAACGCAAGCTCTGCTGCCGGACACACGGAGGTCAGGCTGTGCAAGAAGGCCGGGCCCGTGATGGAGAGTGATGGATGGGGGGCGACGTAACCCGGAGGGCAGAAGGGTGAGCCTTTTTAAGTTCCCTAAAGCAAGCTTACCACTGCTGACTTGTTAACACGATTTCACAGGAGAAAAGACAGAGATGAGTGTTACAGACAGCAGAAAGAAGTGAAAAGAATAAAGCCAGAGGAACCCATTCAAGTTGAATGAAATTTGAGGCTGCAGAAAGACAACAGGTGAGAGCCAGTTCACTCTCTCACTGGGCTTGACACTGCAATGGGAGAGGAGCAGGAATACTTGTCTTACTTACACTGTCTTGCACAGTATATCTCTGGCTAGAGGCTAAAGAGTGTTTAAATCCCTGCTCTAAGTCACAGTGACTAATTCCTGTATATGTGAAGGAAGCGTGGGTAAGCAGGATCGCTGCGCATCTTGAGATAATAACTAGAGTATCGTCAGGAGAGAGGGAGGGGACATATATAAGCCAATGGCTGATTCATGCTGATGTATGGCAGAAACCAACACAATATTGTAGAGCAATTATCCTTCAGTTAAAAACGAACTCATTTTTTTAAAAAGAAGAGCGTATGTATCCACAGTCAAGCTGAAGAGACAGGGCCTCTCCGGACCCGTGTTCTTAGTCATCAGAGAGCTCCTATAGAAGAAATGCATGCCTCAGACATCAAAGCATTTGAAACCAGCCGGTTGCTTTCCTTTTCTCTGCCTGAATTAGTTCTAAGTGACTTGCTGTGTTTCGGCTTCCATATAGACTTTCCTACAGAGGTAAAACTGAATTGATCAATTAGCGCAAGTTTCTTATACTCTTTGCACTTACATTAATCATTACAAATCAATAAGTTGACACTATTTCCATGCAAATCTTTTGTGAGTTTAGTTGCCCTATGCCTTTCCCTGGGTCCAATTAATTCTGGGTATGCTAGCAAAGTAAAATTCACAGAGAAGCAAAATCAAGAAGCAGATCACAGATCAGGTATTCGCCTTCAACACTGTGTAAACAATTAACTTTCAAAGGAAGAACATCAAACTGCCTAAAGACATGCTGTAATGGAGGGAATTTGAAACACAAACTTAGAGCAAGAAATACAGGAAATTTTAGCCATGCTTAGATATTTATCACTGTTTGACATTGAAGAAATGGTATTGAGGTAGTTCCTAAGACTGGTATTAAATGCTTAACACACAGAACATGCCCCACACACATTAACTTGGTATTTTCTGTTTTAAATTTTGAGGCAGCACCTGCATCCTGCTGCTTGCACTAATAAGAATGGGTTTGATTATAAAGACAGTGACCCTGGTTCTTAGAACTAAGGAATGTTTAAGTAAAGGACGTATGTTTAGGTCTTGTTCTTTGGATATTATTCCATCAGCTCCCATGCTATCCTGTGATGGTAACCACTAGCATGTTGGAGAAAACCAATGCTTGATTGGTTTCTTTATGCTTTAAGTAGCTGCTTTCATTGACGCGCCTGTCTTCTTGCTTTCTAGCAATGAGAACAGTACTCATATGATACGCTAGGACTAACCCCTGAGTATGGTGCCCAGAGAACATTTCTGAGTAGCAGCCACTATACTTCTTCAGTTTAGCACAAACTGTAAAAGTGATCTGTGTAGAATTGTCCATTGTGACAGCAGGGAGTGTGTGCATGCTCAGTAGCTCAGTTGTGTCCGACTCTTTGCGACCCCACAGGCTGCAGCTTGCACGCTCCTCTGTCCGTGGGATCTTCCCGGCAAGAATACTGGAGTGGGTTGTCATTTCCTCCTCCAGGGGATCTTCCCGACCCAGGGATCAAACCTGAGTCTCCTGCATTTCCGGCATTCAGTTCAGTTGCTCAGCTGTGCCCGACTCTGTCCATCACCAACTCTCAGAGTTTACTCAAACTCATGTCCATCGAGTTGGTGATGCCATCCAGCCATCTCATCCTTTGTTGGCAGACAGATTCTTTACCACTGAGACTCCTGGGGAGCCCTGCCACAGGGAATAGTGGCTCGTAGCTTAGCTGACTGCCAGTACACCAGCTTCTTTTTGTTCTTTCCCAGTGGGCACTGCAGAGGCTTGATGCTGGCCCATGGATGGTCAGGACAAGAAGAGAATGCCAGGGGAGACTCTGAGCCTATCAAGCCCCCTGAGCCAGGATAAACCTCTGCTTTACACATACGTTCTACAGGCTTCCCTGGGGGCTCAGATGGTAAAGAGTCTGCCTGCAATGTGGGAGACCCAGGTTTAATCCCTGGGTCAGGAAGATCCCATGGAGGAGGGAATGTCAACCACTTCAGTATTTTTCCAGGAGAACCCCCATGGACAGAGGAGCCTGGCTGGCCATGGTCCATGGGGTCACAAAGAGTCAGACACGACTGAGCAACTGACACTTTCTCTTTCACTATCCTGCTGTTTAGTCACTAGGTTGTGTCTGACTTTGCTACCCATGGACTGTGGCCCACCAGGCTCCTCTGTCCAGGGGACCTCTCCTGGAAAAATACTGGAGTGGGCTGCCATTCCCTCCTCCAGGGGATCTTCCCAACCCAGGGATTAAACCTGAGTCTTCTGTTTAGCAGGAGGATTCACCTGGGAAGCCCTAAAAAATAATACAACTTTCTTCATGTTTAAACAATAGAAGATTGGTATTGTTGTCACTTTGGGCAAATCCATAGATCCTAGGGTGAAGGGGACTGTAGACACTTTGGGGGCTACAGTTCTTACAAGAACCCCTCTAAGATCCATCCATGAAAACAAATATATTATTATCTACCTAACCAAAAAGTTGGCATTAAAAAAATGAAGGAATTTGTATACAATAGGAATTTAAGACATGCTAGTTTTTAAACTCATTATTACATGTCAGAGCTGGCCAGGGCTTTTCATCACAGGAGGTGGAAAACTACAACTAATCTCAACAGCCACATGCTTATGAATAACACTGATTTCTTCTCACACTTTCATCATGGGAACTTTTTAAAGACAATTCACAGAAGATGACTAAGTTTCTAATAAATTGTAATAATTTGCCACCTTCAGAAATGTAAGTATCTGGCTTAATCTGCCAGATTTTAAGAGAACTTCCAAAGGATGCATGATAAATGAGTTCTTATATTAAGTTGAGTTAGAATAAGTGGAGCTCATAATATTCTGTGGTAGCGCTATTGGGATGCTATTAAATTACTATATAGACTTGGACCATAATTTAACAGGTTTGAGAGACTGTGAGGATATAGGAGGGAATATGTACTTTGACAGCATATTGAAAAGCAGACATCACTTTGTCACCAAAGTTCCGTATAGTCAAAGCAATGGCTTTTCCAGTAGCTATGTACAGATCTGAGAGCTGGACCATAAAGGCTGAGCACCAAAAAATGATGCTTTCAGGTTGTGGTGCTGGAGAAGACTCTTAAGAGCCCCCTGGACTATAAGGAGATCAAACCAGTTGATCTTAAAGGAAATCAACCCTGAATAATTCTTGGAAGGACTGACGCTGAAGCTCCGATAGTTTAACCACCTGATGTGAAAAGCGGACTCACTGGAAGAAACTTTGATGCTGGGAAAGACTGAAGGCAAAAGGAGAAGAAGATGACAGAGGATGAGACGTTTAGAGAGCATCACTGACTGAATGGACGTGAATTTGAGCAAACTCTGTGTGATACTGAAGCACAGAGGGGCCTGGGGCACTGCAGTCCGTGGGGTCGCAAAGAGGCACGGCTTAGTGACTCAACAAGAACAGCAACATGTACTTTTCCATATGTGGTGTCAGCACTTTGGTCGAACAGGAGGCATTCAGAAGATAATGACATGATTTTCTGCACGTGAAGGGAAACAACAGAAAATTCTGCTCAGCAAATCCTGAGCATATATACACTGAATCCATGTGAAGAAACAGAGGTTGGTTGCTTTAGTGCAATTATTTTAGGATGTATTGTTATTAGAGGTATGGAAGGGGGATTCTGTATTGGATAATGCCTGAGGAAACATCATTCAGTCTACCCCAAACTGTAGTATGATTCCCATCAATCAAGGAAAGCTTTAGGTTGTGCTATTTTTAAAGGCAAAGAACCTTAAGAGAAAAAACATAATGCCCTTGAAGGAAGGGTTTTCTGATAAGACATTGTCTTTCGGTGAGAAACAAGACAAAAGAAAACTCATCTCACAGTATACACACTGCTTATCTCTTTTTAAAAAAAGGGAAAAAATATAAATAAGCTAGACTCTTTACCCTCCATATCAGCTCATAAAGGGAATTTTTATTCTAAACAATGTTGAAAATCTGACAGCCTCACATGCATAATGAAGGACAGCCCCAAATTTGAAGGGATGCAATAGATTAATGATGAGAGAATGGGAAGGAAATCGCATTTTTGGCTAATGAGAAGAAAATGCAATGTCAGAATAAGAGTCATCCAAATGGACAAATATGAGTAAAAATATGAGACACAAAGATGAGGACGTCAGCAAGGAAATACCTTTGGAAATACATAGCTATTTGGAATGATAATGCATCAAATAATTATGGGAAGTCTAAAAAGTGAAAATTATTTGAACTGTGCCTTCAGAAACACCTCGTGGAGTAACTGTTGCACGCCAGTGTCATGAAATGAGCTGATCACTTGTTACAGGTTTTGTTTTAATCGGTTTTAATTTTTAGAGCAATCTGAGGTTCACAGCAATGTTGAGTAGGAGGCACAGAATCCTCTCACGTACCCCTCCCCTCCCCGCAAATGCGTAGCTTCCTACACTACCTGCAATTTTAAGAAAGTGTGTGTGGGGAGAAGCAAAATAATCACCCTTGAGAGGAAAATAATGAACATTCAAAAACTTGGAAATACGTGAAGCCCACAAATAGATGGAATTAGTCATCTGTATGAACCAACGCAAGCGATCTTCTGAAGACATGTCATAGAGAAATCTATAAAAGTACAGCGTCACACAGGATAATACCCAAAGCACGACCGAAGAACTGAGAAAATTTCCCTTCACTTTTTCTTTTCAACACAGACTTTCATCACACTAAGTATAGGACAGGCACCTCGGCAACCTAGAAAAAGAGGATTTCACGTAACGAGGATGGATCAATCTGCTTCTGATACAGATGGTGGGGAAGGCCCAGCCTGCCGGACTCGAGCATTTGGTGAGTGAACACAGCCATCAAAACCATTACGCCCTTCCAGCAACTTCAGGTGGCTCCATGTTTGGCATATACTTCGAGCTATAACTGACTTCTGATACAGACTTGAAGATAATAAACTGACCATTACACACAATTTGCAGCCCACTTTCATTTTTTAATTATATGTTCATTATTTGCATTCTGATTAAAAACCAGATCCTTTTCACTCACTGTCTATATTTTTAACATCTTTTTCTAAACTTAATCTAATATTTATATGTTGCCTAAACCAAAACAACAAAAAATAAATTCCAGAAATGCTTTTTTTCTTAAGGGTGGCTCCTATTTAGTTTGAAATTTCTTATTTGACAATATTTTACTTGTATTTTTTAAAGGCTACGCTGTCCTTCTTGCTGAGCTTTAATACCTGAAAGATTGCTAAGTATTTATATCAGTCTTATGGCTTATATATATTTTCTCATTCGATTCTCATAACAGTTCTATGGATTAACGATTAGTTTTCTTATTTCTAAATTAGAATAATGAGTCCCAGAGCAGTTAAATCCCTTTCCTTTTTTCACATATTTATTATACTATGGCAAAATCAGATTTAAAATAAGGGTTCTATTATCTAATGTTCAATATAGTTTTATTTTGTTTCTTCTATTCTGTTGTATATGTAAAAGAAAAGAAAAAACACTCCTTGACAAGCCCTATGCAAGCTGCTCTTTGGATAGATTAAGGCTTAGTCTTTCTATTATGGCCTAGGGCTTAGAGATTTGCATATAAAAGCATTGTCTATATAGAAAAATCTGAGTGATTTCACAGAAACACTCCCAGTACTAAAAAATGAATGTAGCTGGATCAGGGTATACAAGGTCAAAATACAATAGCATATTTGCACTATTGGAGCTTGACCACTGGAAGGTTCTACTGGATGCATTGTTTATTAGACACTGTTGCTCGGCTTTGCCTTATCAGAATATGATCATCTCCCAGGTTTTGGGATCTCTCAGAATTGTTCAATTTAGGGTTCCCAGTTGTTCCCCTAGCCTTCTAAACATGCTGTTTGGTATTCAGTTAATAAAATCAAGGTAACTCAATGACATTTCCTGGAGTACTTTTCAGCCACCCCAAATTTCTATCTCATCAGTCTTGACAACTTGTCAAGAGCCCTATACTCTGACTAAGATCTCCCCACTTGAAATCTAATTCAGTAAATGGTTCAAGACATAAAGCTGGGACGATTGTATGACTCACCTCACTTTTCCTTTCTGGTAGGGATTATGATTATCCACATCCTTGCAGTTCAATACTTGAATGCCATCATTTCTTATTTAGTTCAATTTTCAGATGACTTATGAAAGGGAGGAAGATTCAATCCTGATTTTGTCATCAGGGCTAAAAACAGAAGTATAAGATTTAATTATCATATTCAAGCAAACTGATCCATTATATTCTAGAGCAATATTTACATTAATAGTAAAACACATTATAAGATTTCAAAGACAACTAATGACCTTGGGTTTATTTCTGTCTTACGTGAGTTACGGGAACGGAAAAGTTGAGATACTGGTTTTGCTGGTTAGCTTAGCCTGTGCTGGGCTGTGCTTAGTCCCTCATTCCTGTCTGCCTCTTTGCAACCCATGGACTGTAACCCGCCAGACTCCTCTGTCCATGGAGATTATCCAGGCAAGAATACTGGAGTGGATAGCCTATCCCTTCTCCAAGGGATCTTCTCAACCCAGGAATCGAACTGGGGTCTCCTGCATTGCAGGCAGATTCTTTAGCAGCCGAGCTACCAGAGAAACCCTAGATTAGCCTACAGCCTTTTAGTAAGGAAAAGAAGAAGTGGTCCACAGAGGGACAGCATGTTTTTAAAATCTTTTCATGCGGATGCAGTTTCAAGTGTGCAGAAATGATACAAGGAGAATCCAAAGAATATCTGTTTACATATTAGCTCTCTATGCTGGCTAACCAGTCACTACAAACTTAGCACCTTAAAACAACATATATGTAGTTCTCAATATTTATATAAGCCAGGAGTCCAGCCACAGATTAGCCGGCTCTTCTGCCCAGTCTCTCAGTCAAGGTGCCAGTCAGTTCGCTTCTGGGGTATAGCATCATCTTCTGCTCTCGCATGGGTGCTGGCAGAATTCAGCTCTTTTCAGCTAAAGAACTGAGCTCCCATTTTCTGATGGCCGTCAGCTGAAGGCTGGTCTCAGCTCCAAGAGCCTACTCGCCGTTCCTTGTCAAGGGCCTTCTCAAACCCTCTCATAACCTGGCAGCTTACTTCGTCAAAGCTTGCTTCTTACTTACTTCTGCTTCTTCAAAGCAGAAGGATCTGCTCACCCATTTAGACCACACCCACCCACAATAATCCCCTTTTTGATTAATTTGAAGGTAACTGATTTGGCATCTTAATTGTATATCTTTCCACCCTGACCAGCTAGAATAATCTAACCCTGGAGTGACGTCTTCATGGTCACAGGTCCCATTCATGATCAAGGACAGAGAATTTACAGGACATGTATAATAGAGAGGGGATAGCTTGGGAACCATTTTGGAAGCTGCCTATCACAGTGCCTTTTACGCCTTTTGCCCATTGTGACACTTCGCCACATTCACATTTGCTTTCCTGTTGTGCGTATATATGCTTCTATACATAGGCATCCTCAGTTTTCCAACTTTTTTTTAAGGGTAGTCGCTTTACAATGTTGTGTTAATTTCTGCTTTGCAACAAAGAGAATCCGCTTTGTGTGTGTGTGTGTGTGTGTGTGTCTGTATGTGTGTGTGTGTGTGTGTATATATATCTCCATTGGAGAAGGAAATGGCAACCCACTCCAGTGTTCTTGCCTGGAGAATCCCATGGATAGAAGAGCCTGGAAGGCTACAGTCCCTGGGGTCACAAGAGTCAGACACAACTTAGCAACTAAAGCAACACCCTCCCTCCTGGACCTCCCTCCGACCCACCCAACATCACCCACCCACCCCCACCCCCGCCCCCACCCCCGCCCCTGTCAGCGCAGAGCACCGAGCTGAGCTCCCTGGATTATACAGCAGGTTCCCACTCGCTGCTTTACACGTGGCGGTGCGTGTATGGCTTCCCCAGGGGTTCAGTGGTAAAGAATCTGCCTGCTAACGCAGGAGACACAGGAGACTAGGGTTCAATCCCTGGGTTGGGAAGATCCCTTGAAGAAGGGCATGGCAACCCACTCCAGCGTTCTTGCCTGGAGAATCCCACAGACAGAGGAGCCTGGTGGGCTACAGTCCATGGGGTTGCACAGTCAGACACGACGGAAGTGACTCAGCACACACACACGCACAGTACATACACGTCAATCCCAGTCTCCCAACTCATCCCGCCCTACACCACCCCACCATGTCCGTCCACACTTCTGTTCTCTATGTCTTAGGCTCCTTTTATAATTTTTCACTGTACTGTGTTTTAAAGATACTTTGATTTTTTTAAATTAAGGTTTGTGGAAACCCTGCGCTGAGCAAGTCAATCAAGGCCACTTTCAAAAGCATCTGCTCACCACCTGTGTCTGTGCCGCAGTTCGGTAATTCTCGAAATATTTCAAGTTTTTCATTATTATTATATTTGGCCTTCGTCACGATTTTGAACCAGCTTTATAGCTTACATTTGTTTGTGCCTCTTGGCAAGTTATTTACCATGTTTAACATAAACTTTTAGGAGGATGGTTAAATGGGATGAATGAGACTGTGAACTTTAAGGGTATGTACATAAAAGGCATTTAGTGAATTAAGCTACAGAGTTATAGTTTTAAAAATCTTGGCAGAATAACTAATTAACTGGATTTGCTGCTTAAATAAGAAATCTTTAAGTATAATATTGATATAGCCAGTTTGTTCTTAATTCCAGACAAGATTTCCAATGCACACACAAAACAGATGTTCATATACTGATACCAACATTTATGACTGAACCTGTGGGTGACCAGCTGACCCAAGAGCAAGCTCTTGTATTTTAACACTGAAAAAAAGTTTCCAACAGCTGATGATATTCTCAGGTCAAATACTGTTTCTATGAAAAATTGTGTGAAATAGAAAAAAAAAAAAGCATAAATGAGAAGGCAATGAATTTGCATCATTGTGTATGAAAGAATCAAGAAATAATCTGATGTATCAAGTAGCAGAAAAAAAAGTCTGCCTATTTGGACTTAAACATTGGTATAAAAGCTACAGAAATTACTACAAAGAACATTTGTAACATTAGAATTGTTTTCACACCATCTCTCACACTGAAGCTATCTCACTCAGCTACAAGGAAGCAATTTAAACAAAAAAAAATTTAGAAAAGCAAAACTTGATTCTTGCAATGCTAATTAAATATAGTGTTAAGGAAGTGAGTTATTATGACTGAAATCTTGCTAGTACTTCATATCATTTTCAAGCATATAAAAATATAATATCAGTTTTGTAGCAAGATGATTAAAGTATTTAATTTTCAGTCAAAATTTGCTTAAACCTGATGCCTCAAAAAGCTGAGTGGTATCTAAGTGTTACTGCAATACAGATGTTCTAAAATTTTTTGCCAACTGGATATCAGCTGTATGATGTAATAAGCACTTCATTTGGTGAATGGCACACAGGAAAAGTATATGAATTATAACATGTTACCAAAACAGTATTTTCAAAAGATTTAATAATATCAGTAGGCAACTATTCTAGGAAGTAGCTGTGAACCTTGCCAGGATGGAGGATTGGAGAAGATGGACCCGGGGGAAATGGCTCAAGAGGACAGCTCAGATACATTTAAAGCTGCAGTGATTTACCCACGAGTATTCACAGACCTTTTAAGATGCTGAAATTCTGGTTTAAAAAAAAAAAATCCATCGGGCACACTTAGAGGATGAATTAAGGTATTTTTCAAAGGGCTGATGATGCAGTGGGGGAGAAAAAAGAATTTTTTATCTAAATGAATATTCATTACTATAAGATTTTTAAAGCTCTGGACTACAATTCAGCTAGTTTATCCAAAGTTTAGATTTGGTTTGAAGTAAGGACAAATGAAATCAGGCTAGCTCATCTTTCATAATGCTCCTCCGTCCGTCCTTTACCTTTAGACCTGACTGTCTGTACCTGGATGCCTGTGATCCTGGGAGGTAAACTTGGCAGACCTTAGCACATGGGTTTTGAAGACAAAGACGCAGATGCATCATCTAAAGTGGAACTATAATGTCAGGAGGGACGCTGACCCTGAAATGAACTCTAAAGACTGCCAGCCTTTCTGCTAGAGAAGATGATGTGATGTTAGCGAAGAAAGCTGGGAAGGAATTGCCCAAAATGGTCAGTATAAAGTCAGGAAATACGTGGAAAATAGACTGTAATATATATTAAAAAATTTCCTTTGAAAAATATCCATAGGATTTGGTTATACTTGCAAGAATAGTTTCGATAAGGTGTTGGATGCAAAAGCCAGATTGACTTGTTGAAAGGTGAAATATTTTAAGAACATACACATGCCGGTTCTTTTCCGGGGATTTACTGGAAGGAGAGGTTCAAGGAAGTGGATTGTAGGATGACAGACAGAGTTTGGCAGAGAGTATATTGATCAGCATTGCCAATTATTACATAAATAAGAACTAGGCTTCCCAGCTGGTGCTAACAGTAAAGACCCCGTCTGCCAATGCAGGCGGACATAAGAGATGGTGGTTCGATCCCTGGGTCAGGAAGATTCCCCTGGAGGAGGGCACGGCAACCCACTCCAGTATGCTTGCCTGGAGAATTCCAAGGACAGAGGGGCCTGGCGGGCTGCAGTCCCTGGGGTCCCAAACAGTCAGACACCGTGGAAGCAACTTGGCAAGCACACGAGGATTGAACACAGTGTACAGCTGCTTGCCACGACAAGGGCCATTTCAGGGGAGAGTTGAATATAGATATCGACTTGCCAGGGGTCACCATGATATGGAGGTATAACGTACGTCAGTTATCAACTTATTACCTCTCAACTTCATTCTTTTCAAGATAGTCTTTGAAATATGCAGCAGCATTTCTTTAAATACGTCTCCTTTAAATGAGAGCAACACTAAAGTTTCTCAGCAGAAGACACCAGAAGGACCCTGTTAAAGGAAGAGGCTCTCCTACAGTTCTTTTCAGAGCTCACAGGTGGACTATGGGGGTGTGGGGACAGCAGGTGAGGCCTGCCCCTGCTCCGGGCCCAGAATGTGGTTCCTCTTAGATCCTGCAACCTCAGCCTGGCACTAACCTTTTTGCAGCCCATTGTGTCAGAAACCAGGCTGCTATGAGCTCTGAGGGCCTCCTCCCATCACCGGCTCTGGAACCGTCACTGCTCACCCTCTCTGCCCCCCGTTGCTGCCCACCTGCTCCCCTCCTGTGCCCGGGAGGGTGAGGGTATTACTTCTCTCCTCAGCTGTAAGGCATAACCACAAACTGAGTGGCTGAAAACATGCATTTACGACCATAACATTCTGCAGATTTTCAAGGTGTCAGCAAGGTGGATTCCTTCTGGGGGCTCGAGATGGGAACATGCGTCTCTGTTTCATTATCACTATTCAGCTCTGGAAGCTGTCCGCATTCCCCGGTTCCTGGTCCCTTCCTCCCTTTCCCACGCTAGCGGTGCTGCGGCTCCCAGGTCATTCTTCTGCGGCCACGTCTCTTTCTGGCAGTGATTCTCCACTCCTAAGGGTCCATATGGCTACATCGGGCCCACGCAGATGATCCAGGGTCATCTCTCCATCTCAAGTTCCTCAATTCAATCACGTCTTCAGCGTCCCTTTTACCACGTATGGTCACATGTTCACAGGTTCAGAAATTAGGATATGGATCTCTTAGAGGGGTTATTATCCTGCCCAACACAGTGGCTTATTGCTATCCCAGAAACTTCAGACCAGCTCTGCCCAGGTTAAATGAGAAAATTTTCTCTGCTACCTGATGGGTTTAATCGCAACTCTTCCAATTATGTTGGCATATGTGTGGGCATGCTAGG
The DNA here is from genome assembly GCF_001704415.2 of Capra hircus. Classification (NCBI taxonomy): domain Eukaryota; kingdom Metazoa; phylum Chordata; class Mammalia; order Artiodactyla; family Bovidae; genus Capra; species Capra hircus. Next base: position 59,785,071 of record NC_030831.1, read on the forward strand.
TCACTTGTTCAACTCTTTGTCACCCCATGGACTGTACCCTGCCAGGCTCCTCTGTCCATGAGATTTCACAGGCAAAAATACTGGAGTGGGTTGCCATTTCCTTCTCCAGGGGATCTTCCTGACTCTGGGATCAAACCTTGGGTTGCAGGCAGATTCTTTACCAGATTACCTAATTCGGGGAAGCCCTCAACTAGGGCTGATCCAGTTCCTGATTGTCCTTGCTTCAGTACTCTCTGTTAGCCCTAGAGAACCATATGGAGTTTTCTTTCATTCCACATCACAATCTTCTCACAGTCAGTGCTTCTTTATCATTGTCTTCCCTTGTTTAGTCTCAGCCAGTCAGTCAGTTCAGTCGCTCAGTCATGTCCAGCTCTTTGTGACCACATGAATTGCAGCACGCCAGGCCTCCCTGTCCATCACCAACTCCCAGAGTTCACTCAGACTCACGTCTGTCGAGTCCGTGATGCCATCCAGCCATCTCATCCTCTGTCGTCCCCTTCTCCTCCTGCCCCCAATCCCTCCCAGCATCAGGGTCTTTTCCAATGAGTCAACTCTTCGCATGAGGTGGCCAAAGTATTGGAGTTTCAGCTTTAGCATCAGTCCTTCCAAAGAAATCCCAGGGCTGATCTCCTTCAGAATGGACTGGTTGGATCTCCTTGCAGTCCAAGGGACTCTCAAGAGTCTTCTCCAACACCACAGTTCAAAAACATCAATTCTTCGGCACTCAGCCTTCTTCACAGTCCAACTCTCACATCCATACATGACCACTGGAAATACCATAGCCTTGACTAGACAGATCTTTGTTGGCAAAGTAATGTCTCTGCTTTTGAATATGCTATCTAGGTTGGTCATAACTTTTCTTCCAAAGAGTAAGCGTCTTTTAATTTCATGGCTGCAGTCACCATCTGCAGTGATTTTGGAGCCCCCCAAAATAAAGTCTGACCCTGTTTCCACTGTTTCCACTGTTTGCCCATCTATTTCCCATGAAGTGATGGGGCCAGATACCATGATCTTTGTTTTCTGAATGTTGACTTTTAAGCCAACTTTTTTACTCTCCTCTTTCACTTTCATCAAGAGGCTTTTTAGCTCCTCTTCACTTTCCGCCACAAGGGTGGTGTCATCTGCATATATGAGGTGATTGATATTTCTCCCAACAATCTTGATTCCAGCTTCTGTTTTTTCCAGTCCTGCGTTTCTCATGATGTACTCTGCATAGAAGTTAAATAAGCAGGGTGACAATATACAGCCTTGACGTACTCCTTTTCCGATTTGGAACCTGTCTGTTGTTCCATGTCCAGTTCTAACTGTTGCTTCCTGACCTGCATACAGATTTCTCAAGAGGCAGGTCAGGTGGTCTGATATTCCCATCTGTCTCAAAATTTTCCACAGTTCATTGTGATGCACACAGTCAAAGGCTTTGGCATAGTCAATAAAGCAGAAATAGATGTTTTTCTGGAACTCTCTTGCTTTTTCCATGATCCAGCGGATGTTGGCAATTTGATCTCTGGTTCTTCTGCCTTTTCTAAAACCAGCTTGAACATCTAGAAGTTCACGCTTCATGAAGCCTGGCTTGGAGAATTTTGAGCATTACTTTACTAGCATGTGAGATGAGTGCAATTGTGCGGTAGTTTGAGCATTCTTTGGCATTGCCTTTCTTTGGGATTGGAATGAAAACTGACTTTTTCCAGTCCTGTGGCCACTGTTGAGTTTTCCAAATTTGCTGGCATATTGAGTGCAGCACTTTCACAGCATCATCTTTCAGGATTTGAAATAGCTCAACTGGAATTCCATCACCTCCACTAGCTTTGTTCATAGTGATGCTTTTTTTTAAGGCCCACTTGACTTCACATTCCAGGATGTCTGGCTCTAGGTGAGTGATCACACCATCGTGATTATCTTGGTTGTGAAGATCTTTTTTGTATAGTTCTTCTGTGTATTCGTGCCACCTCTTCTTAATATCTTCTGCTTCTGTTAGGTCCATACCATTTCTGTCCTTTATCGAGCCCATCTTTGCATGAAATGTTCCCTTGGTATCTCTAATTTTCTTGAAGAGATCTCTAGTCTTTCCCATTCTGTTGTTTTCCTCTATTTCTCTGTACAGGAATGGCCAAGAGGAGCTACCCTGCATCCGAGGTCAGGGGCAGCGGCCAGGAGGAGCAACCGCATGTTGAAGGATTGGTGGCTGCGCGGGTGCAGGAGGGCCTAGAGGAGCTATTCCATGTTCAAGGTCAGGAGGGGTGGCAGTAAGGAGATACCCCTCGTTCAAGGTAAGGAGTAGCGCCTGTGCTTTGCTGGAGCAGCTGTGAAGAGATACCCCACGCCCAAGGTAAGAGAAACCCAAGTAAGATGGTAGGTGTTGCAAGAGGGCATCAGAGGGCAGACACACTGAAAAACTCACAGAAAACTAGTCAATCTAATCACACTAGGACCACAGCTTTGTCTAACTCAATGAAACTAAGCCATGCCCTGTGGGGCCACCCAAGATGGGTGGGTCATTGTGGAGAGGTCTGACAGAATGTGGTCCACTGGAGAAGGGAATGGCAAACCACTTCAGTATTCTTGCCTTGAGAACCCCATGCACAGTATGAAAAGGCAAAATGATAGGATACTGAAAGAGGAACTCCCCAGGTCAGTAGGTGCCCAATATGCTCCTGGAGATCAGTGGAGAAATAACTCCAGAAAGAATGAAGGGATGGAGCCAAAGCAAAAACAATATCTAGCTGTGGATGTGACTGGTGATAGAAGCAAGATCCAATGCTGTAAAGAGCAATATTGCATAGGAACCTGGAATGTCAGGTCCATGAATCAAGGCAAATTGGAAGTGGTCAACAAGAGATGGTAAGAGTGAATGTCGACATTCTAGGAATCAGCGAACTAAGATGGACTGGAATGGGTGAATTTAACTCAGATGACCATTATATCTACTACTGGGGGCAGGAATCCCTTAGAAGAAATGGAGTAGCCATCATGATCAACAAAAGAGTCTGAAATACAGTACTTGGATGCAATCTCAGAAATGACAGAATGATCTCTGTTTCCAAGGCAAACCATTCAATATCACAGTAATCCAAGTCTATGCCCCAACCAGTAACACTGAAGAAGCTGAAGTTGAATGGTTCTATGAAGACCTACAAGACCTTCTAGAACTAACACCCAAAAAAGATGTCCTTTTCATTATAGGGGACTGGAATGCAAAAAGTAGGAAGTCAAGAAACACCTGGAGTAACAGGCAAATTTGGCCTTGGAATGCGGAATGAAGCAGGGCAAAGACTAATAGAGTTTTTCTAAGAAAACGCACTGGTCATAGCAAACACCCTCTTCCAACAAAACAAGAGAAGACTCTACACATGGACATCACCAGATAGTCAGCACCGAAATCAGATTGATTATATTCTTTGCAGCCAAAGATGGAGAAGCTCTATACTGTCAACAAAAACAAGACCAGGAGCTGACTGTGGCTCAGATCATGAACTCCTTATTGCCAAATTCAGACTCAAATTGAAGAAAGTAGGGAAAACCACTAGACCATTCAGGTATGATCTAAATCAAATCCCTTATGATTATACAGTGGAAATGAGAAATAGATTTAAGGGCCTAGATCTGATAGAGTGCCTGATGAACTAGGGACAGAGGTTTGCGACACTGTACAGAAGACAGGGATCAAGACCATCCCTATGGAAAAGAAATGCAAAAAAGCAAAATGGCTGTCTGGGGAGGCCTTACAAATAGCTGTGGAAAGAAGATAAGCGAAAAGCAAAGGAGAAAAGGAAAGATATAAGCATCTGAATGCAGAGTTCCAGAGAATAGCAAGAAGAGATAAGAAAGCCTTCCTCAGCGATCAATGCAAAGAAATAGAGGAAAACAACAGAATGGGAAAGACTAGAGATCTCTTCCAGAAAACTGTTTAGTCTCCTGTATGGTTTCTATCTTCTGATTGGACCTGCACTGCTATAGCTTACCTGAATATTTTTTGCAAAAGTAATCTATAAATTGAACGTACTAAAATTAAAATAGGACAGATAGGAGAAGAATCAAGGATCTTGGTTTTAGTTTGCTTTGCTTTGGCTTGAGGGGAAAGATTCGCATGCTAGCAAGTTGAAGAGAATAATAAATAGGATGAATGTATGGAAAAAGAGAGTCTTGAAGATGGAGAAGCTAGAATCTATTCTACAAGTTGAAAACACTGACGATCAATCATAGGAAGCCTTTGTAAAATTAAAATTTCTAGGCCAGCTTTTCTTTCTGATTTAACTGGTCTTGATTTATTTGGAGATTCTAAGTTAATTGGCATTGGATAAAGCTTGGAAGGAAAGTTATGACCAACCTAGATAGCATATTGAAAAGCAGAGACATTACTTTGCCAACAAAGGTCCGTCTAGTCAAGGCTATGGTTTTTCCTGTGGTCATGTATGGATGTGAGAGTTGGACTGTGAAGAAAGCTGAGCACCAAAGAATTGATGCTTTTCAACTGTGGTGTTGGAGAAGACTCTTGAGAGTCCCTTGGACTGCAAGGAGATCCAACCAGTCCATTCTGAAGGAGATCAGCCCTGGGATTTCTTCGGAAGGACTGATGCTAAAGCTGAAACTCCAATACTTTGGCCACCTCATGCGAAGAGTTGACTCATTGGAAAAGACTCTGATGCTGGGAGGGATTGTGGGCAGGAGGAGAAGGGGACGACTGAGGATGAGATGGCTGGATGGCATCACTGACTCAATGGGCGTGAGTCTGAGTGAACTCCAGGAGTTGGTGATGGACAGGGAGGCCTGGCATGCTGCAATTCATGGGGTCACAAAGAGTCGGACATGACTGAGCAACTGAACTGAACTGAACTGAAAGCTTCTGTGTCCGTTTCTTCGATGGCTAGCGGTAGGAAGGCAAGAATGGGGAAGCCATAGGTTAGAGTGTAGACATCGAGACCTTGATGGTAATAAGGTCCCTGTGACTACTTCAGTTGTCTGAGAAATGGGAGACAGTTGTGCATGTTGACGGTGAGGCAAGAAATGTGAAAGGGGATTTGGACACTTGCTGACAACTACCTACAGCTACGTATTCAGTATGTGAGCAACTCAGTGTTTAATAGGGTTCTTGGCCTCTTAAGCAACGTGCTCTTCGGTTGGAAGAATGGACAAAACAAGAGATCATGAATAATAATTCCAAGTAGAATGTGTTCAGTTTATAGGAAATGATACAGGCAATGAGAACAATCAGAGTTTAGAGGGGATAAAGAATTTGGTTGTGTGATAAAGATTTCAAGATGTGGAACTTAAGATGTGGGCATTGTAAGAAATACAGGAAGAATGGAAGCAAATATCCTTGATACTGAGATGGATGTATACTCCACTGTAGAGTTTATGAGCAGATTAGCTTAGCTAGAGCAGGTTTTAAAGAGAATAATGAGAGAGGCTGAGTATTAGTTTAGGTCAGATTTTTGTTTTTATGTAAGAGCTAGATATAATATATTAAGGCAGGCTGTAGATAGCTACACTAAGGGATTTGGGTTTTATATCGTGGGTGATGAGAAGCCACTGAAGTGGCATCTTCTGGGCGTTCCTCTCTGCCTCCTGAGACACTCTAGTCAACATTGATGGTATGCTGAAAATTGCCAGGGCAGCCTTGCCGTGGGGGCCCAGTGACATGAGGCATGGTTAAGAGTGCATAATTAGCCACAATGTGTAACTGAATACAAAATGTATACTTCAGAAGACCATAGGTTAAAACACAGTGTAAACACGTTAATATAGTTAAAGGTTATAGCAGTGCGGAGAGTGTTTTGGAGCATCGCGTACATTTTTCCCCTCTTGCATCATGTTTGTCTTGCTCTTTAGCTTTATGTGAGGCTTTGTTTTCCTCCTTCAATTATCTCAGATAAAATAGATCCCTCCAAAAAGGAAAATGGATTCAGCCAAAGCAGTGAAGCTTATCTAGCCTTTATCAGGCTTTTAGGAATCCCTAATGACTTTTTATATCCAGTCTAAAGAGAGAACTCTTGACTTCCATATTAAGAACAAAGCCTGGAGGGTTGCCCAAAGAATCAAAGCTGAAATAGGACAGGGAAAGCAGGATGTTAGTCAAAGGAAAGATCAAACCCACAAGAAAAAGGAAATTCCTCGGGAATTTTGAGTGGGGGCTTGCCAGAGTGGAGGGAAGGGACAGGTAGGTTTAAGATGGAAGAGTCACGATCACCACTAAAAGTCCGTTTGAGACGGAACGAAAGCATCCAGACACGTTTGGTGAATCTGAAGACATCAGACTGGTGCACTTGTTCTGCAGGCCTGGTCTCGGGGCCCCAGAAGCCTTTCAGAGGAGTTCTGCATTGGAAGCATTCTGTACGGCATGCGATGAAAACGAAAGGAGAGATGGCTGACTAAGCTTCGGGGTAAGTGAGCCTGGAAATAGCATCCCCTCTCTGCTTCTGTTTATACAAAAACAGTGATCTAAGCACCAGGGTATGCTTACCTCTGAGAGTATACATGTATTTTCCAAGGATAATAGTTTAGTAGAATTAATTTTCAGACACTTGACTTCCAAAGGTATTCCTTTCAAAACTGTGGTTATGTGAGAATTTAGCAAGAGTTCATCCTTATCTTTTTATAAATTTAATCATCATTGATTAAGTTATTATTAATTTCCATTAATTCTTCTACTTTACAAAACCAAAACATATACTTTGGTACATTGCCCCAGTTGTAAAAACTTTTGGGACACAAAACAAAAAGACAATTTGAATGACTGACAGTTCCTGTTGAGAAAGTAAATGCCTCTGATAACTGGATTAAAAACACTATTTTGTAAATTGGATGGTGGTCCAGTCTTTATGTTCAAAAATTCAGGTAGAATCTATAGAGTTTTGTCAGCTGTTAGGTTATGAGAAACACTCTTGGTTAAAGATCACTTTGTGAAATTTGACATATAACTAGGACAGACATAGAATTGAATGACATTGCTACAATAAAACCACAATCGTTCCCATAAAATGTGAATTCTTGCATGTGGACAAGATTTCTGAACACTTACATTTGCAAAGACTTCTTTAAATGAATAGAATTGATTATTAGTCTTGTTTCTTTCAATCATACGTAATATTCATCCATAAAGTCTTAAATAAATCCTCTTTTCTTCTGGAATGGACTTTAACCAAAATTTTTACCTAAATTCGGTAATATATTTGAGTTCTTTAGGTTAACTAGATTCTACTAATTATGGATTTGTTAAACATAGTTCATTTCAGTTGCTCAGTCATGTCCAACTCTTTGTGACCCCATGGACTACAGCGCGCCAGGCTTCCCTGTCCATCGCCAGCTCCCGGAGCTTGCTCAAACTCATGTCCATTGAATTGGTGATGTCATCCAACCATCTCATCCTCTGTCATCCCCTTCTTCTCTTGCCCTCAATCTTTCCCAGCATCAGGGTCTTTTCCAATGAGTCAGTTCTTCACACCAGGTGGTCAACATATTGGAGCTTCAGCCTCAGCATCAGTCCTTCCAGTGAATATTCACGACTGATTTCTGACAAAACGCGGTCCACTGGAGAAGGTAATGGCAAACCACTTCAGTATTCTTCCATGAACAGTTAAACATAAAGAAACACTTTTATATCATTTGGATCTTATGGTCACAGAAACTGAAAAAAATTGATTTCATTTTATAGAAAAAAGATGGTAGGGTGAACCAGATTTTTCAACACTAATGTTGCATAAAAAGCCGTAGGAAACCTCAGTATCTTACAGAAATAAACATATTTGCTCATTCATCAAGAGCAGTTGGAGGTTACATGACAAAGGATGAATGAACCTTTAGAACCAGCTTTGCACTACAACAAGGTGTTAGTTAAATGTATTTATATATATAAGAACAAATCCTAAAAGAAAAGTCGAATACAAACTACAGAGGTAAAGGACCAAGATAGAATTTGTGACTTTCTTTAAAGAAGAGTTTGTTCAATGTTTTTAATATGGATGATGGTGAGTATATTTCAAATCATTTTGAATTCATAATTCAAATCATTATGAATTTGATTACACTGGAAGCATTTTTAAAAGTGATACACCAGTTCTATTTTTAAATGTCAATATTTACAACTAAACTTGAAACTATTTGAATTTATGATGAAATGAAACTAAAAATATGTGAGTAGTAAATAGTTTTTCAAAATTATTTTTGGGGATATGCAGGCAAAATAAATTGAGTTCCACTGATAATGAGTTTCCAGAACTAAGGGGAGTATGGAATTTCTGAAAGACTAGCGAATGGCAAGAAGCCTGAGTCATATCAAAGCTTATCATGTATGGGAGCCTCACAGTAGCAAGTAATGATATGAGCAGGCTCCATTGGAACTTACAGTAGGGTGTAGCCCAAGCTTTTTTTTTTTTTTTTTTTTGGTAAAGACTTGCCAACAGGACTTTTGCATCCTATGTGGAGAGTCCCTCTACTAAATCAAAAACTCTAGACATTATGGCATTGTGAGAAATCTAACACCAGAAGCTCCTGAATTAGACCTTAGGTCTGGGTATACAACTATAATTATAGGATTAAAGATTGAGCTAGGAAGCAGATAATATGGTCTATAGATTGGCAATAGAGAAAAGATAAACAGAAGGTGGTTTCATCATGGAAGCATATTCTCTTTAAGGTTAAAAACTGTAACTTATATACTTTGCCAGACCATATATCAAAGTTCAGGCCAGTTCATGCTGGTCAAAACAAGGCAGCAAAGGCATTGAGCAAACAAAACTAGTCGCATAAATGGGTCGAGTGAGGACCAAAGCCATGGCTAGAACCCAGGAGGAAGAGTGTCTCAGCCAGAGGACAGTGCGAAGGCCAGACACGCAGCCACTCGTCCCTGGGCCTGGAGGTTTTGCAGATTCTCCTGCACCCTGGAAGTGTCCCGGCAAAGACGAAGGGCAAAGGGGATACCTCGAGAAGTGGGCTACCTTGTGAGTTATGATCTACAAAAGACTACTCAGCAGAAGAGAGTAAGATGTTTTTCTTAACAGAAAAAGTGGTTTCTGACAATCACATGAACATGTGCTTGAGAAAAAGATGTAATCCATTAGAGGAAAATTCATCCCCTCTACTTTGTCCATCTAAGTTAGAGTGTCCTTAGATTGTTGCCGTTGTTGTTCAGTCACTGAGTCGTGTCTGACTCTGCAACCCCATGGACGGCAGCACTCCAGCCTTCCTGCTCCTTCCCCATCTCCCGGAGATTCATCAGATTCACGTCTATTGAGCCGGGGATGCTATCTAACCATCTCATCCTTGGCCACCCTCTTCTCTTTTTGCCTTCAATCTTTCCCAGAATCAGGGTCTTTCCTAATGACTCAGCTCTTCACAACAGATGGTATTGGAACTTCAGCTTTAGGAAGCATCAGTCTTTCCAATGAATATTCAGGGTTGAATACACTGACTTGTCCACAAATAACAATACAATTTATGAGTAGAGATACCTACATACATTATAAAAGGCCAATCAAAATTTAAATAGTCTACTTTACATAATAATTTAGAGATTTTAAGATTCATCTTACAGTATTTTCCTTCATCTCTTTTAAAATGCTTGAGTATGTGACACAAACGGAATAATGTGTGTGTTGACTCAAGGAAATGGCATCAGTGTAATGCAATTTAGAAAGAAATACAGTTTGGAGGGGTAAAAATCATCCATCCAGATAAGAGATTTTGTATCAAGTCATTCTAATCTATAATGCCTAGATTGTGAAATTCTTTCATCTGCTCATTTTATGAATGTCTAATGTCTAACTCTGATGGAAAAACTAAATTACACAAGTATCAAGATTTGTTCTTGCCTGAAGCAAGCAAATTAACTAAATGATTTCTCAATTTTCCTTCCTAAGTCCTGTGATTTTAATGGGGTGCAAAAGATGACTAAACACAGACCGTGAGGAAATGCTGTCAACGTTGAGTGTTTTCCTTTAGAGATATGAGCGGCTTCAGAGCCTTCTAGTAAGGGAAGTGTGACCTCTTACTGAAGCACTGCGGCTCGTTACAAGTATTCATGAGGTTTGTGCTAGAACCCATTAAAGCAATTGCTTAGGCCTCCTTCTCATGAGGTCAGAAAAACAGAACAGAGTGTTTTCCAGGACTGGTTTCAAGAAGGGACTCAGAAAAGGATATGCCAGGGTAAATGACTAAAGGGTCTATGGCAGTCACAACACAATCAAGAGACAGAAATCTTAATAGCTCTTTTAACAGAGAGGATTTAATATTCAGAATTAACAAAGAATTATTACCTATATTAACTGAAAAGGCAAAGCAAAACCAGAGAGAGGATGACGGTAGCACATGCAGGAAGCAGCTATAGACTCACCCTGAAGGGGTCCTGGAGAGGAAAGGGGCTGAAAATCGGACCTTCTAGGAAGGGATGTTGGCCGCCAGCGGCCATGTTTCTGAGGCTGGACTTTCAAGAGTTAACATATATTCCAAAATGGAGCTAATTGCTGCTTCTCCAAAGAAATGCTGCTGTTGGGGTGAAGAAGGAAGACTGGGGGAATTGGGGAGACATTATTTAATTAAGGGAACGAACTCGCAGCTAGGAGATAAATAAGGCCTGGAGTTCTACGGCACAGCATGGTGGTTGTGGACGACTATCCTGTAACACAAGCTTCAAAATTGCTAAGAGCCTAGATCTTAATTGTGCTCTTCACAAAAAGAGAAATGATCATTATGTGATGTAATACAGTATTCGCTAACCCTAGAGAGGCAATCATATTGTAATATACAAATGTGTCAAATCGCCTTCTTGTACACCTTAAACTTACATAATGTTACATGTCAATTGTATCTCAGTAAAAATGAATTAAAAAAAAAAAAAAAAACAAGAAACAAACAGGAACAAGTCCTTCTTCCTCTTCCAGCTTTGAAGTCTTCCTTTAACACCCTAACTGGCAGAGTCTTGTTGTTGTTTAGTTGCTGAGTCGTCTCCGACTCTTTGCAACCCCATGGACTGCAGCCCGCCAGGCTCCTCTGTCCATAGGATTCACTAGGCAAGAATGCTGGAGTGGGCTGCCGTTTCTTACTCCAGGGATCTTTCTGATCCAGGGGTTGAACCTGCGCCTCCTGCATTGGCAGGTGGACTCTTCACCACTGAGCCTTACAAGCAGATAACTGCAAAGCACGAGTGCAGTTTGCAAAGCACCAGCTCCAGCAAAGGCAGATCTGAACACAGAAGGGTGGATTTGAGGCCAAAAGCCAATCGTCTAATAATTGGAACAGGATAAAGATTTAAGGACAGCAATGTGTCAAATGTATAGAAAACAAATCTATGGAAGTGTATATCCAAAAGATAAAAACAAAAGTACCAGATAATGCTTGAAACAGTAAATCCCCAACATTTGTATGAAATTATCTTTTTAAAAAAAAATTGAGATTTTTTTTCTTTTGATGTGGACCATTTTTAAAGTCTTTATTGAATTTGCTACAATATTGCTTCTGTTTTTTTTTTTTTAAGATTTAAAATGTTTTATTTTATTTTTTTTTTAATTTTAAAATCTTTAATTCTTACATGCGTTCCCAAACATGAACCCCCTATGTTTGGTATTTTGGCCACAAGGCATGGGGGATCTTAGCACCCTGACTAGGGATCAAACACACACAGCCCTTGCATTAGAAGGCTAAGTCTTAACCACTAGACCACCAGGGAAGTCTCTGAAATTATCTTTGAAAGAATACAGGCATACCTCCTTTTATTGTGCTTTCCTTTATTACACTTCACAGATACCATGTGTTTTACAAAACGGAGGTTAGTGGCAACCCTGAGTTGATCAGTGCCATCTTTGCAAAGGCATTTGCTCACTCTGTCTCTCTGTGTCACATTTTTGTATTATCGCGTTATGGACTATACAGTCCATGGATTCTCCAGGCCAGGATGCTGAAGTGGGTAGCCTTTCCCTTCTCCAGGGTATCTTCCCAACCCAGGGATCGAACCCAGGTCTCCCACATTGCAGGCAGATTCTCTATCAGATAAGCCACAGGGGAAGCTCAATTGTCACATTATTTCAGACTTTTTTCATTATTGCCATATTTCTTATGGTGATCTGTGATCAGTGATATTTGATGTTGGAAAAGATTATTATTGAAAACAGATTATAACTTGCCAAAGGCTCAGCTGATGGTGGTTTTTAGCAAGAAAGTATTTGTTAATGAAGGCCTGTACCTTCTCTCTGCATAATGCTAGTTCACAATAGACTAGAATATACATAATGTCATAATAGACTACAACATAAATATAACTTTTATATGCACTGGAAAACCAAAATTGTGTGACTCATTTGTTAGGAAATTTGCTTTTTTGCAGTGGCCTAGAATTGAACCTGAAATGTCTCTGAAGGGATGCCTGTACGTAATTCTGGTCTATAAAAAGGTACAAGCTGCTGATGAGCAAACATAGCTTCTTTATATTTAATCAGAAAAAGATGCTGATGTTGAGGGAGAAAATTCAGACGGGCGGGTTTAAAATATACTTGGGGCTCAAACTAGCTGCTGTGGAAGACAGGGAGCGTGACACTGATGCCACCTCAGCCTTGGTTCCCTAAGATGGTCCAGCTCGGAAGACAGTTTTCGGCACTAAACACGGTACAGAGAGTGGTGGAATGTCATGAGCAAATCAACTTCTGTCAACTTCAGAAGCTGACGATCCAGCCTATAACTTAACCCAAGTGTTGTGTATGACTCCTGCAGGGCTGCACTGCAAACACAGTTCTCCATAGCAATAACCTGATACCCGGGGGGAAAGAGAAGCCATACACACCGCATTTTGTGCTGATGGCCTCCTTCACTTTTCTCTATCGTTCACACCACAAACCACTTGCCAAAAAGGTTATAATCAAAACGAAGATCCAAATAGTGAAAAGAAAGCATGCTTTAAGAAGGTGCAAAGACATTCTTTTCAGGCTTATGAGGACGGTGAGAGGTAAAGAGTTAAGCATTGTTCTCAAAATCATAGAACTAAAAACTCTGATAGAATTATAGAACCCCAGTCCACTGACCCTTAAACCATAGTAATTTTCTCTGTACAATGTCACCTCCCAAATATCAATATGAATGATTTTTGTGGTTCTGTGAGTCATGCTGGAAACAAATCAGAATTATTCCTTAAAATAAGGCACAAGCTAAATTGGATATTGCTCTGGCATGGGCCATTTCCACTTGGCCCCACACCCGTGGCCAAAGAAGGCCTGTTTAGTAGACCACATCTGTTGCCATCCTCGGAACCAAATGCATCACTCGGATTCAATCAACAAAAATCGACTTAAAGAAGGTATATTATCAACTGCCATTTTCAGGATACACAGGGAGTAGGAGAAATTTTAATTCATTTAGAAAAACTGTCACCAGGTCCTGGTGGGCTACGTTCCATCAGATTGCAGCGAGGCAGACACGGCTGAGCACACACACTTGCGCAGGTCGCCAGGTCCTAGAGTGCCAGGATTTAACACGATCAAAAGGGCTTGGGCCCTATTACCCAAGAATCCACGTTCTAACTGAGCTGTGCCATCAGATGAAGGTGCCTGAAAAGTGTCAATGATCATGTCAAGATGGACACAGAGCGCTGTGAATTGGGAACTGGACTCAGGAGATTTGTGTCATCCTTACACAGGGACACTCATTTTTTCCAGTTGTAACACATACCAAAGTCAGCATGCTTACCCCATAAGTAAGCACCACAAAACAACTCTCCAAATTATTAGGAACTTTTTTTTTTTTTTAAGTTGGATGACAGTTAATGTAACTCCCAAGCCAAGCAGAAGACTTTCACAGAGAGATGAATGTTCTCACACAAATCTAGAAATTAGGTTGGGTAAGCCACACACAATAGATTTCTCTTCCATTTACAAAGGCTTCTCCAATGGGTTTAATGGCACAAAATATACTGTAGCCTGCTCAGCCCTTGTGTGTGCATGTGTGTGTATGTGTGGGAGAGAGAGAGAGAGAGAATCAACATAGGCGTCTAAGGCCCTGGCAAAAATTCGGGGACACAATGGGTTATAAGAGAAAGGAGGTTTAGACAAAGGAAATTAGAGAGAAGATGAGAATAAGTGATCAGTCAGGAAAATGCATTTAATCTTATGTTTTTCTTCTATGTGCTAGAATCCTATGAGATATATGAAAAAGTAAATGAATAACTGGGAAATTTTTAAGTATGTATTGTATGTACCTCAAAGTATACGTGTATATATTTATTTATATATACACTTATACATATACATACATATATGTATATATATTGAAATAGCCACAGAAATTAATCATGTTAGGTGACTCTCTAAACCCCATCAACTGTTAACAGATATTCTAGATAGGTAGGTATAGTATCACATAAAATTTTCATGTCCATCTTCAGGGAGAAGCTTTGCTACTAATCTGAGGGTATTCACAAACATCCCAGGTTGAATCCTTAGCAACTGCCTTTTTAGTTCCAGCTCTCAATAGCTCTGAGATGATTTATCACTAGGGCCTTTTGTTGATAAATGCAGTTCATTCAGTGCATCCTCTAATTAATTAGTTTGCTTTCTGGGCTATTAATGGAAGCACAAGTATACCCATTCTTCTTTGGGAGTTCTCTTGCATGCAGCATTTAAAAAGGCGTGTTTCACAGTCCTGTAAGGTGGTGACTCTTGGAAGTGCTGTTTGGACTTCAGTAGGAAGCGGGGGATCTTCCCAGGCAATCAGGTATTCCTCTTGCCACTAAAAAGAAAAATAAATATCTGCAGGACTGTGTGTCTCCTGAACTCACTATGGTTTCACTGCAGTTTCCATCTGAAGCAACACGCATTTTGTCAGGCTGAGGTTCAGCCATTAGGTTGCTAATTAAGTTAACAAGTGCTGTGTGCAGCTTAATTTGGCAACAAGCTAGCCTACAGATTGTTCAATAAGGAAAGCAACATTTTTGGGATGATTCTGTTTTTAAGCTTGGAATTAAACAAAACACTATAATGATCCCTATAAAGGGACATCTGATGTATGTGTTCAAAATGCAGAACAGGAGAATATAGTGTTCCGCATGTTGGAGACTCACTTCTTTTATTTACAGATTCACTGCACAGTGTAGCTGAAGCAAGGGTAATTACCGTGTGCATTTTTAATTCATCATAATTCAAATAAATTTTTTTTCTTTGCCCAATGCATTTCTTCTTGCAGCTGTCATTCTGCCCAACTCCAAATTGACTTATAGTAGTGAGTTTCCACGGCAGTGGGCTAATTGTAGGAGTGATTTATCCTTTTGTTCCCTCTGTTGATCAACCTCTCCTCCAGTGTCTAAGGGCTAAACAAAAGAGTCTGATGGTTCATTTATTCAATAAATATTTATTGAGCATCTATTGTGTGATAGACATTGCACTAGGCTCTAGGGACTCAGGAAAAGATGTGTCTCGTGGGATATGATAGAGGTTCCGAAAGAATAATCGTGCATTTGTTTAGTCAAAGAAAAAAATAGTTTGGGGCGGAATATACATGGAATACAATCTTGGAGACCAACATTTAGGTATATGGTCTTTACATATGCCTAAACTCAGTAGAGAAACAAGGAAAGAAAATGAAGCAAGCAACTTGTCTAATATCCCTCGGCCCCATTTGTTCATTTTTAAACTGGAGGGTTGTCTATCTGTTAAAATCCCTTTCAGCTGTTCTTTTGGATAATCCAAATTCTCTCCTGATCTAACTTCAACCAAATATTATTGGGTTAATCAAAAAGTTCTTTTGGTTTTTCCATAATATCTTAAGGAAAAACCTGAGTGAATTTTTTGGCCAATTCAATCCTCAACTAGGAGGCCTTTCTCCTTTCCTCCATTTCTGTAAATTAAAGACTACTCAGTAAAGAATATAGTCTACTTATGAAGTTGGATCAATTTCCTACTTTTCATTAGTGTATTAGCTATATAAGATGGTACCATTGGAGGAGGTTAGGCAATGAGTACATGGGATCTTTTCATGGTATTTTTTGCAGCTTCTTATGAGTAATTATTTCTTCCAATGAGTAGTTTACTTCTTTTTTTTTTTCTTTTCTTTTATTAAATTTTTATTTTTACTTTATTTTACTTTACAATACTGTATTGGTTTTGCCATACATTGACATGAATCCACCACGGGGGTACATGCGTTCCCAAACATGAACCCCCCTCCCACCTCCCTCCCCATAACATCTCTCTGGGTCATCCCCATGCACCAGCCCCAAGCATGCTGTATCCTGTATCGGACATAGACTGGTGATTCGATTCTTACATGATAGTATACATGTTTCAATGTCATTCTCCCAAATCATCCCACCCTCTCCCTCTCCCTCTGAGTCCAAAAGTCCGCTATACACATCTGTGTCTTTTTTGCTGTCTTGCATACAGGGTCATCATTGCCATCTTTCTAAATTCCATATATATGTGTTAGTATACTGTATTGGTGTTTTTCTTTCTGGCTTACTTCACTCTGTATAATCAGCTCCAGTTTCATCCATCTCATCAGAACTGATTCAAATGTATTCTTTTTAATGGCTGAGTAATACTCCATTGTGTATATGTACCACAGCTTTCTTATCCATTCATTTGCTGATGGACATCTAGGTTGCTTTTACTTCTTATAATGTAATTATTTTAAGACAAAATGTTTGTTTAAAAGACAAGGACATTTACAACCTACCTCAAAAATGAAATCGAAAGTGATACTAATGTCTTTCCCCCTTCCTTCTGTTGTAACATTCTGACTACATCACAATTAGTTACAAACCTCCCTGCCTCTTGATTTTAGACTCAGAGACAGAACTGCACCGTATTTATCTTTGTATCCTCCTCAGACCTTAGAATATTTGCTTTTCTAACCCAGGTTCATTCAATTAAATTTAACAAACTGATTTCAAAACACTGGTTAAAACATTTCCTTCATCTCTTACCTCATCAGGGAAGCTCTGCCTTGCTACCTGCCTCCCCCGTGGCATTCAGCAGAATCTGCATGCAGAACCTGTAGGGGCATACGGTCCACATACTCATTTTTTCAAGGTGCCTACCATGTGACCAGTAGTAACACTCACCTGGACAAAGAGAGTGATTAACCAGTGATGGGAGAATATAGTACCTTAATAATGGAGCATGAGAAAAATGAGGATTATGCTATATAAATATTCAGGTCTGGCAGTATTCTCTTTTGGATTTGGTTTTCAAATGGAAGAGAATTCAAATCGAGTACACTCCTATTTGGTTCTGAAGATGCTTTCGCTAGTTTTTTGAGATCTTGCAGCTCCACCTTTTATGTTTTTATACACTCATATATCATGTGTATCCCTAGAAATCAATACAAGACGGGGCACTGAAAGTTTACTGCTACCCACCTACAACTTGTATTTGTGAAAACTAGTGACAGTTGGGATCGGTCATCTCTAGCTGCTAAGATAAAAATTACTATGTCTATATATTTACTTATTTGTTAAAAATAGTTCATTGCAAATGATTAAAATATAATTTCACTAAAATTAAACTGAGACTAAATTTTAAAAATTAAGTCAGTGGCAACAACTAATAGGTAAGCTATGGAAAGAAAAATAAATAATAATGTCTGGGATAGAAAATTGCAAAAGCTAATAATTTTTAAGTGTTTATACTGTATTTGCTACTTGATTTTCCCTCCAGGAATAATTGGTGAATGTTTAAAAATATCCTGTGAGTGCAGCTAAGTCACGTCAGTCGTGTCCAGCTCTTTGTGACCCCATGGACTGTAACCCACCAGCCTCCTTTGTCCATGGGACTCTCCAGGCAAGAATACCGGGGTGGGTTGCCATGCCCTCCTCCAGGGGACCTTCCCCACCTAGGGATCAAACCCATGCCCCTGTGGTTTTTCCATTGCAGGCCAATTCTTTACCACTGAACTACTGAGATATCCCAATCACGTATAAATAAAAAGAATGTAAATTTTAATGGTTATTTTCCCCCAATATTGATAAATATAACTATAATCAAATTTAATCAAAATTAATAAAAATTTAAATAAAAGCTATAAAGATATTCTGCTATTTATTTAATATACAAAAGGCAATTGTTTTCTAAATACAGCAATGAACAATTGGGATTTGAAATTAAAACACAATGCCATTTAAATGAGTAGCATCGCTAATGTAAATCTTATAAAAGTGTTCATATATTACATTATAACGAGGAAAATGTTAAAGGATAGAAGTCTGTTCACCACAAATAGAAGGTGAATTCATTCCATCGACCTCTTTATAATAAAATTGAAGGTAGCATCCTGGTCCACACACAAATCCCAAGTTAAATGCCTGGTAAATAACCCTGGTTCTGTCTAAGGGAACCCACACCCCTCAGTAGAGGGGTGCTCACAGCCACGTAGGGGCCACTCCAGTTTGGCGGACGGTTCACATTGCCCCATTCCAGGCCAACCCACAAACCACGGTCAACTCTCTGATAACCTTTGCCTCTCCAATCACAGTGAGTCTCAGATGTTGCTGAGATGACGGGCCAACAAGACTCTAACGTCTGGGCATAAAGACTCGAAGGCCTAGACCTACTCTATTTTGCTACCGTAAGCGTAGCATACTTTCAGGTGCAAAAAGGAAGAGACCTGGGAGATGTTACAGGAAGGAGGAGTCAGGGCTCAGGTGACCTGACTGGTCTCTGGATCAATCTGCGCCGGACGCGCCTGACCTACCCAGGGACCAGTCCGTTGCCTGAACGAAGAAGTCCATTTCGTGTTTGTCAGCGTGAATTTGTTCTTATTTTCCTTTCTATACCAAATTCCTTAACTGGCACCACCCTTCTATATAGTAAAAGAAATTTGTCAAGAAATTTCCATTCCTAAGGGGGAAAATATGTATAAGCAAAAAAGCACCTGCTTGCACAATTAGTTAAAAAAAAAAAAATTAAGACAAGTAAGACAAACGAACAGTCTGTATCCCAGTAAAGATGCCTTTTAATATTGGTTGTATGGCTTTAATGACCACATCTAGATTTTAAGCTCCTAAGACACACAGTCTTCTAAATGGCATAGTCTCCTCTCTTTGGTGGGTTGAAGCTTCATGAGAAGTGAGAGAATCCTGATGCTTCTAGTGGGTGACCTTGATGATTAATACAACACTTTTGAAACTCAGTTCTCTCAACTCTACCATGAGAATAACATCAATTCCGGGCAGGGTTTTTTTTAAGAATTAAATGAGATAAGAAGTGCTTGACATAGAATAGGCGTTCAGTATGTCACAGAACATGCAGTATTCTTTTTATTATTAGCAGCAGTGTGTGTGTTTTACCTCAAAAAGAATCATTATGTGAGCTGAAATGGCCCATGGCTTTACTAGCCTGGGATATCTTATGTTACAAGTTGGACTTAAGATTTTTTTTTTTTTTTTTTTTCCCCTGTTTGGTGCTTTTCTCTTTGAGCATTTCCTTCCTCTTTCAGAAGAGGGAGAGATCTAAAGAGTGGGCCTCAAGCATGTCTTCCCGCTTTGCAGCAGTTGGCCGGGCTCTCTGCCTCCCACTGCGAGACCGTGGCTCCAGCCCAAGCACTCCTTCCTGGGTCCCTGCTTGTGCAGCCGCCGCCAGGCTACCGGCGCTGCGCCAAGGACCCCCCGGGAGCGGTGCTGGCAGGGGGCTCTCCGCTTCCTCTGGGTCAGCAGCGTCACCGCGGGATTTGTTCCGCTCACCTGTTGGGCCTCACGGCTCTTGAGCCATCGTCCTTCCCGCTGCACCATCTCTGCCACTTCTCCCGTCTGTTTCCAGCTGCTGGCGTTGATTCGAGAGCCAGAGGCCCTGCCCTGCCCCTTTTTCCCACCTCCACGCTGATTAATTCTCCTCCATAGGACTGGATAAAACCCATGGCGCCATTTTCTCTAAGCCTACAGTCCAGGTTTCAATTCATGAAACACCAATATGCAATTGTGACAGAAGCAGCTTACCACAGTCTCAGTCACTAAAATAGCTCTAGGAAATATTTCTCTATTTGTATATTTCCATTCTATATTACAGCTTTCTCCTCTAGTATAATACATCGCTATAAAGTAGTGTGTACAAATGTGGTCCAGTTTATTTTTTCATGCAATAAATATAAATTTAATGTTTTATTATAAATTGCTGCTGGTGTAAAATTTTACCTCTTATAATAGCATACTTTATTATTTTTGAAGTTGCCAAGGTGATCTTTTTTTTTATATAGTCAATAACTTTATTTTGCAATTGACAGAAATAATTTCAAACTAGGATATAGTTTCTCCACAAAGCAAATAAATAGTATTTTCATGTGAGTAAAGAGAAAGAATAGACCTCAGATAGAAGTGGAATAATAGAAAGGGACATGTTTCAATTTTATATCTTTCTGTCCACGATACAGCGTTTGACTTCTCACCTTTCTTTTATGTTCACCATCTGCATAACGCTACAGCTCAGGAAACGTGAGATGAGTCCAGCCCGTTTGGCTCTATATTATTAAGTATGAACATAACATCTCAACAGAATGAGTCTGGTCTGGGACAGTAGGCTAGAAGTCGTATAATTTCCATCTCCTAGTCACCATTCATTTGTTATGACCTTGAGCAAATCATTTAACCTTTCTATGCCTCAGACTTTTCTATGAAATAGGATAATACCTATTCCCATCACAAGTGCCTGTAGAAAAAGAATCAAAATTCAAGCTGCCTGGCGTTTTACATAAAAGGGCTTTAGAAAAAAATAATTCCTGGGCAGTAATTTGCAAACAAGCCCTATCTACCTTGGCCACCACTTTTTATATGCAGATTCCTTGTTAATCTCAAGGGAGGGAGACAGATACAGAACTCTAGCTAAGAGCTCAGAATAATACAACAATAACAACATCTATCAAGCATTTCACTCTGAGTCAGGCACTGCTTTAAGTGCTTTACCGATATCACCTTTGTTAATCCTCACACTAACTATATGAGGCTGGCACTCTGGTTAGTTCACTTGAGAAAAGTTAGTCAGTTGAGAAAAACTAGGCATTAAGAGGTTAAATAAATTGCCCAAGGTTATACAGCTGTCTGGGAGTGGAATTACCCCACATTTAATCTGTGGTTAATCCAGAGCCTCAAAGCCCCAGGTCACCCCTTGGGGGCACAGCCATCCCCACTGTGTTTAACACTTTTCAGGATCACAATAGATCCTAGTCTTGCCTGGGGCTGGTACCTAAACGGGCTCTGTTTGCCTAAAAAGCTATAAACCATCCAGAGGGAAGACACATCCCAAAACAAGTGACGCCGAAGAACACAGATTTGGATAAACTCTCGATTTGGGGAGAGACAGATGGTTTTTTTCAGCATCAGGATGCCTGTAATTTGGACTGTTCTTTAAAGGCCAGCCATTCAGTTGCTCAAGGAATAATTACTAAGAACTGAGCACCTACTGAGTTCCAGGTACTGTTGTTTTTGCCAACGAAGACATCAATGAACAAGAAGTGCAGAGTCCCTGTCTTCAAAACAATTCTTCCTTACTGGGGCTAGCGAGGAGACAGTAACAAAGGATAAACGCGCAAACAAATCAATGGCTAGCGTCATTTCAGATATTAAATATTGTTATGACAAAGACATGGAAAGGGCTTTTTTCTACAAAGGGCTTTTGTCCTACAAAGACAAGACAGTAAAATTAAAGGAACTGATTTTTGGAAAGCCATCAAACACTTTTGAAAGCAGATTTTGTAATTTTTATAATAGTGGTAGAAATGGGAGGGTAACTTTTTTACCTTAGCTGCTATGGATGCGGGGCAGCAGAAACACAGTAGCCTAAGCCGCAAGCTAGATCAACCTTCACATTTTCATCTTGACTGTAGAACTGACATTGTTCATTATTCTAACAGGAAGAGGGGTCAGCAACAGGAATAAGGAATTCACCAACGATATTAAACATAAAAAGTCACACCAACCCCTCTCCCCCAAAGAGGTGTTTGCGCTGAAATCCACCTGAGTTGAAGAGTACACACACAGGGCATGGTTCTGAGGTAAATCAATCACGGGGTCAAAGCAAGATGACAGAGGGGGGAAAAAAGACCCAGAAGACTCAGTTCAGTTCAGTCGCTCAGTCGTGTCCAACTCTTTGTAAATCCATTGTCCAACTCTTTGCATGCCAGCCTTCCCTGTCCATCACCAACTCCCAGAGTTTACCCAAACTCATGTCCATTGAGTCGGTGATGCCATCCAACCATCTCATCCTCTGTCGTCCCCTTTTCCTCTCACCTTCAATCTTTCCCAGCATCAGCGTGTTTGCAAATGAGTCAGCTCTTCACATCAGGTGACCAAAGTATGGGAGTTTCAGCTTTAGCATCAGTCCTTCCAATGAACACCCAGGACTGATTTCCTTTAGGATGGACTGGTTGGATCTCCTTGCAGTCCAAGGGACTCTCAAGAGTCTTCTCCAACACCACAGTTCAAACGCATCAATTCTTTGGTGCTCAGCTTTCTTTATAGTCCAACTCTCACATGCATACATAACTATTGAAAAAACCATACCTTTGACTAGACGGACCATTGTTGGAAAAGTAATGTCTCTGCTTTTGAATATGCTGTCTAGATTGGTCATGGCTTTTCCTTCAGTCTTTTAATTTCATGGCTGTAGTCACCATCTGGAGCCCAGAAAAATAAAGTCTATCACTGTTTCCATTGTTTCCACATATATTTGCAATGAAGTGATGGAACCAGATGCCATGATCTTAGCTTTCTGAATGTTGAGTTTTAAGCCTACTTTCTCACTCTCCTATTTCACTTTCACCAAGAGGCTCTTTAGTTCTTTTTCACTTTCTGCCATAAGGGTGGTGTCATCTGCATATCTGAGGTTATTGATATTTCTCCCGGCAATCTTGATTCCAGCTTGTGCTTCATGCAGCCCAGCATTTTGCATGATGTACTCTGCATATAAGTTAAATAAGCAAGGTGACAATATACAGCCTTGACGTACTCCTTTCCCAATTTGGAACCTGTCTGTTGTTCCATGTCCAGTTGTAACTGTTGCTTCTTGACCTGCATACAGATTTCTCAAGAGGCAGAAATGGTCTTGTATTCCCATCTCTTTAAGAATTTTCCACAGTTTGTTGTGATCCATACAGTCAAAGGCTTTGGCATAGTCAATAAAACAGAAGTAGATGTTTTTCTGGAACTCTCTTGCTTTTTCCATGATCCAGCGGATGTTGGCAATTTGATTTCTGGTTCCTCTGCCTTTTCTAAAACCAGCTTGAACATCAGGAAGTTCATAGTTCACATACTGTTGAAGCCTAGCTTGGAGAATTTTGAGCATTACTTTACTAGCGTGTGAAATGATTGCAATGTTTGGTACTTTGCGCTTTCTTTGGCATTGCTTTTCTTTAGGATTGGAATGAAAACTGACCTTTTCCAGTCCTGTGGCCACTGCTGAGTTTTCCAAACTTGCTGGCATATTGAGTGCAGCACTTCCACAGCATCATCTTTCAGGATTTGAAATAGCTCAACTGGAATTCCATCACCTCCACTAGCTTTGTTCATAGTGATGCTTCCTAGGGCCCACTTGACTTCACCTTCCAAGATGTCTGGCTGTAGATGAATGATCACACCATCATGATTATCTGGGTTGTGAAGATCTTTTTTGTATAGGTCTTCTGGGTATTCTTGCTACCTCTTAATATCTTCTTCTTGTCTTAGGTCCATACTGTAGGGAACAAGGCATAAGGAAGGTTGGGAAGTGCTTGCAAACGAGACTCTCAACCAGGGCTAAACATTCTTGCAAACGAGATGTTCAGCTAAGAATCCTCTGTTTGTTCCCGTGGGAAAAGAACATTTCTTGCACACAAGGATGTTTCTCTGATTCCTCAAAAGGAACAGACCCAGGGACAAAACAGATTCTAAGTTGATAAGGAAGTTCCCCAAAACAAAGTCTTGGCTGCTGTAAATAAGTTAAGGTAAAGGTTATCTCGCCCTGCACCTGCACACTGTATAGTCAGTCACTAAATCATAGTGCTTGGCAACTTGCCCTGTAGATTGTTGTACAAAGGATATAAAATAAAGCGGCTGTAAGAAGCAAGGAGTTAAAGTAAAAAGATTCAAACCACTCTGCAGTGTTGGTGTTTCATTCTGTCGCCAGCACATACCATTTCTGTTCTTTTTCGAACCTTTCTTTGCATGAAATGTTCCCTTGGTATTTCTAATTTTCTTGAAGAGATCTCCAGTCTTTCCCATTCTGTTGTTTTCCTCTATTTCTTTGCATTGATTGCTGAGGAAGGCTTTCTTATCTCTCCTTGCTATTCTTTAGAACTCTGCATTCAAATGGGTATATCTTTCCTTTTCTCCTTTGCTTTTCAGTTCTCTTCTTTTCGTAGCTATTTGTAAGGCCCCCTCAGACAGCCATTTTGCTTTTTTGCATTTCTTTTTCTTAGGGATGGTCTTGATCCCTGCCTCCTGTACAGGGTCATGAACCTCTGTCTATAGTTCTTCACACACTCTGTCTATCAGATCTAATCCGTTGAATCTATTTGTCACTTCCACTGTATAGTCGTAAGGGATTTGATTTAGGTCATACCTGAATGGTCTAATGGTTTTCCCTACTTTCTTCAATTTAAGTCTGAATTTAGCATAAGGAGTTCATGATCTGAGCCACAGTCAGCTCCTGGTCTTGTTTTTGCTGACTGTATAGAGCTTTTCCATCTTTGGCTGCAAAGAATATGATCAATCTGATTTTGGTATGAACCATCTGGTGATGTCCATGTGTAGAGCCTTCTTTTGTGTTGTTGGAAGAGTGTGTTTACTATGACCAGTGCATTCTCTTGGTAAAACTCTGTTAGCCTTTGCCCTGCTTCATTCCAAGGCCAAATTTACCTGCTACTCCAGGTATCTCTTGACTTCCTCCTTTTTCATTGTCCTATAATGAAAAGGACATCTTTGAGGGGCGTTAGTTCTAGAAGGTCTTGTAGGTCTTCATAGAGACATTCAACTTCAGCTTCTTCAGCGTTACTGGTTGGGGCATAGACTTGGATTACTGTGATATCGGATGGTTTGCCTTGGAAACAGAGACCATTCTGTCATTTTTGAGACTGTACCCAATTACTGCATTTCGGACTCTTTTGTTGACTATGAGGGCTACTCCATTTCTTCTAAGGAATTCATGCCCACAGTAGTAGATATAATGGTCATCTGAGTTAAATTCATCCATTCCAGTCCATTTTAGTTCACCGATTCTTAAAATGTCAATGTTCACTCTTGCCATCTCCTGCTTACCACTTCCAATTTGCCTTGATTCATGAACCTAACATTCCAGGTTCCTATGCAATATTGCTCTTTACAGCATTGGACTTTACTTCCATCACCAGTCACATCCACAACTGGGTGTTGTTTTTGCTTTGGCTCCATCTCTTCAGTCTTTCTGGAGTTATTTCTCCACTGATCTCCAGGAGCATATTGGGCACCTACTGACCTAGGGAGTTCATCTTTCAGTGTCATATCTTTTTGCCTTTTCATACTGTTCATAGGTTCTCAAGACAAGAATACTGAAGTGGCTTGCCATTCCCTTCTCCAGCGGACCACGTTTTGTCAGAACTCTCCACCATGATCCATCCATCCTAGGTAGCCCTACACGACACGGCTCATAGTTTCACTGAGTTAGACAAGTCTGTGGTCCATGTGATCAGTTTGATTAGTTTTATGTGATTGTGGTTTTCAGTCTGTCTGCCCTCTGATGAAGAAGGATAAGAGGCTTATGGAAGCTTCCTGATGGGAGAGACTGACTGAGGGGGAATCTGGGTCTTGTTCTGAGGGGCAGGGCCATGCTTTGTAAATCTTTATTCCTATTTTCTGTTTATGGATGGGGCTGTGTTCCCTCCCTGTTGTTTGACCTGAGGCCAAACTAAGGTGGAAGTAAAGAAGATAACGGGGACCTCCTTCAAAAGTTCCTATGCAGGCACTCTTACACTCATGCCCCCAACCCTGCAGCAGGTCACTGCCGACCCACGCCTCCACCAGAGACTCCTGGACACTCACAGGCAAGTAGTCTGGGTCAGTCTTTTGTGGGACCACTGCTCCTTTCTCCTGGGTCCTGGTGCCCATGAGAAAGTCCCAGAAGACTGCCCCCTTGTAAGTGACTTAAACAGTTATCTTAAAGTGTTCACAGGAGACAAAGCCTAGCTATTTACCCTGGTCATGTTGTTATTTCCATCTCTGAAGTATAAGGTATAAATACACTTGGAGGCTACTTATAAATATCTAACCTGGAGCCACCTACCTCTGTCTCAATGAGAAGCCACCATGGGGATTTAAGTAGACAAGTGATATGACCAGAAATAATGGTGAAAAATGCAACTAAGGCTCTGCCTTCAAAAAACCAACATTCTAATAGGGGAAACAGATATTTTCAAATGTAATTGGGGGAAGTATAAAATATTTTTGGAATAGCTCGGTAATGTCTCTAAATCTGAAATACTTTTGCATCCAGCAACACTTCATAGAAACTCTTGCATATGTATATGTATAATGATGTTAATATTATTGAAAATTTGAATAAGCCTAAATGTCTATCAAAAGGATATCAAATTAGACAACATAATAAAATGAAATATAATGCAACTATTATAAAAGAATAAGCTGAATCTGCATATATTACCTTATAAGGATGTTTTTAAAACAGCGAAGTTTGGGGTTGTAGATATAATTAAATCTCTGTTTTCTTAAACATATATCCATAAATAAATGGTTGACCCTTGAACAACATGGGTTTGAACTGCGCAGGTCCACGGATTTCTTTCAGTAGTAAATACTACGGTACTACATGATCTAAGGTTGGTTGAATCTACAGAGGCAGAACTCGGAATACTGAGGAACCCAGTTACTCACAGAGGAACTGAGGATAGGGAGGGCTAAGTTACATGTGGATTTTCAACTGCATGGATCATCTGTGTCCCTAGCCAACCCTTCAGCCCTAATGCCATGGGAAAATGGTCTATGGTATGTATACCTGAGTGCTTTGTAATTTAAACACTCCTATTTGTGCTAGATTTCATTTTAATGATTATTCACTAAAACGTATTTATCAGTGAAGATATCAAATGCATGCTAGATATATAGGAGATATTTTAAGGGGATATGGATTTTTTACATTAAAATAATAAAAAATATATATTTTTCAAAACATAAGGGATGAAACAAAAAGTTACATGCTTACTTTTTTGGTCAGCACATTGTTCCTCCATTAAAAATTAATGACACCCAGTGGACAAAGAGTAACAAATTCAAGTTTACATGAGTGAAGAACGCATTTATACAATGTTTTATACAATTTGTTATTATTTATCTTATTAGTATTCATTCCAATATAGTATGAAATATTTGCAAGTGATATGTTTCTATTTGTTTTAGACCCTATGGACCTGAGGGCAATGATTGGTTCATTGCCAGCATACAGTACATGATTGGTGAATCATAAGAGTCTCATAAAAGCTGACTTCTGATACTTTAAACTCAAGAAATCAGCCTTGAAAAGTGAAAAATGCCTGAGGACATGTGAGAAAGAGGCAGTCTTGTGTCTGAGTATCCCAATTTGCCATCCAAAGAGGACATTTAAACTGACTGCTAACAAAGCTGATCATGGCTGCCACTCAATCTGATCTCTGAAATAGCATTTCTCCAGACATCACAGAAGACTTTCCTTAAGAATAAAATCACAGCCAACTAAGATCTCATCAAGGAACTCTAATGCCCATTAGAATCATTTAAAATGCTCTCAACTGAAGCCAGCAAAGCACCATTTAATTAAGCAGGGTTTCTGATTGCTTATCAGCAGCTCTGTCCTCATTCCGCTCTTCACCCCTTGTGCATCTCCTCGCTGGAGAGTCCCCATCAGTCTGAAGAGCAGCTTTTGTAAAGGAAGACGTGAGCGGGCAAAAGAGGGGGAAGATCGGTTAGAACCTGACAAGAAAAACTGGACAGAGAGCAGGCCTTTTCTCTGAAATTCTTATAACGTTGCCTTAGTCACCAACTCGTTTATGTAACAGTCAACAATTTGCAAAGTTTTAATCTCACTTCTTACCTTAACTGATACCAAACGTTACATTTCAGGTGAGTAAGACATAAAATAGTTTTATGTTTTGGGATTAAAAGGAAATGTACCAAAAATTATTGATTAAATAGGAATCTAGAGACACTCTGTAAAACAATTTTGTAGTCTTCTTTGCATAGACTAACATAGACATTATTTTGTCCAGTTTTCCTAGGAAATATGCCTTATATTTTGACATTGAAAGGTAATAACTCCACTGTAGAACAAAAGCATAGCTTATTCTTTGGGGATAACCTTGAATTACGTGACTTAAGAGTTCTCTGTGATTCCCAGGTGGAGCTAGTGGTAAAGAACCCACTCGCTAATGCAGGAAACATAGTGATTCATGGGTTCGATCCCTGGGTTGGGATTTCTCTAATATTGCCAAATGAAAGTTACTAAATTGATATTCACCCACTCTGACTTTAGTATTTCAGGATCTACAAGGATTTAAAATTTCAATATCCCCAGCATACTGAGATTAAATAACTTGGAAAGATATATATATATAATATATATATGTTGTTCTTTATATATATGTTGTTCTTTAGCTATATATATATATATATATATATATATATATATATACACACACACATATATATAGTTCTTTAGATTGAGAAAGGAGCAAAAGATGCATAGAAGCCCTCATTTTTGGTTTTTTAATTTTTGTGATATGGTGTGTAGTTCCTCCCTGTAAAGCAACTTAGGATAACTATGGACAAGTTAATTCAGGCAACTTTTCGAGGAAACATGGTCACTCTGTTGTCAGTACAGCCCCACTGGAGGTCACTGGCGACTGATATTAAACAGCCTGAAAGCATGTCCTGGTTTTGAGCAGGTGCAGGCTTCGATAGGCGTACCCCACAGACGAAACAACAAAGCGCTCCTTGATGCGATTACACTTATTATTCTGTGATTGCTACTTCCTGATCAGAGACACATCCAGGCATAAAAAAGTGCGGTGGAATCACCATGGATTAGGTATGAAGTTGTTGGGGGGAGGGGAGGAGCACAGGAGAAGGCTCTCCAATATTTTCAGTTGACATGGGGTGGATGACAACTGCAGGTGGAGCTCCAGACAACAGAGGACTGTGACTAATATATTGTGCTCATTTAAAAGGACACGGGGGCATGGAGTATAGAGGTGTATTTTTGAAGACATTGTTTGAGGGAAGGATCAATTGCTATAAAATATGAGGCCCTCGTTATTTGAATATGCATCGTTTGAACGATAGAGGCTGAAAGAAAGAAGTGCAGTGAGGGTAATACTCAGTTTTTCTGTGAACTCACAACTCTTCTAAAAAGTAAAGTCTATTTTTAAAAAAGCATTAAGGTCATACAAAAAGTCACATTATAAAACAAGATGCATCTGATCCCACTGTAAATAAACACACATATACACGTGATAAAGAAAACTGAGTTATAGACATCAAAATATAGAAGTGATAGGATTAGGTATAAGTATTATTTTCTTCTTCTCCTAATTTTCTAGAACACTTTCACTAATTTTAAAATAGGAAATTTATCAAATAAAAGTGCATTACCCCTGAAACTCTAAAACAAACGCCCTCATCGTCACTGACTCCTTAGAGCTGCGCACTATGCAATATATGGCACTCTTTCCCTCTTTTCCCTGATTTTTGCTCCCCACTGCTTCCTTCGTTTTATGAACATCCAATATTGTAAGCATTTAAACATTTATAGAGCCACCTAATACATCCTTGTCTCCAGAACACAAAAGAAAAAACAGAGAAATGTCTAGCATCATGGCAAGGAAGTTAGAAGTAGCAGCTAAGTAAGGGGCAGTTCAGTTGACCCTCTTCATTGCAGTCGAGCAGCATTACCTAAAACAGCAATTTACCCTTGCATGAGCCCATTAGATAAATGTCATTGGTTTACAAGAGATGTTACCCAGTGATTCAGAGAACGATATGGTTAGCCACAGGCCTGGAGCAATGGCGGTCCGTGTGATTCTCCTCCTCTTCAACCAGAGGCATATTTATGACACCTTATTTTTGCAAATGGCTGTTCTCTTTCTCATTTCTGAGCAGAGCACAGGCCAATACATGTCATGGTCCTTTGAGGGCAACATACTAGGTATTGGTCCCTGATGTTCCTCTATCTCTTCGGCAAACATTGAGAGATCTGAAAATAGCTAGTGTGCTGTCTCGTGCATCAAGGGTCTTTGTTTCTGTTTCATGTTTATTTCATTTTCGATGTTGTACTAAATAGTGCTGAGTTACCTGAATCTACAGCTGAATTTTTTCATATAGATTACTTTTCCCTCATATTTGGTGTTGTTCAATTGCTCAGTCTTGTCCGGCTCTTTACGACCCCATGGACTGCAGCAGGCCAGGCCGCCCTGTGTGTCACCATCCCCGGGAGCTTGCTCAAACTCATGTTCATTGGGTCAGTGATGCCATCCAACCATCTCATCCTCTGTTATCCCCTTCTCCTCCTGCCTTCAACCTTCCCCAGCAGCAGGGTCTTTTCTAGTGAGACAGCTCTTCACATCAGGTGGCCAAAGTACTGGAGCTTCAGCTTCAGCGTCCAACGAATATTCAAGCTTGATTTCCTCATAGTTAGAGCTTCTCAGTTGCCCATCACGGGAATGCTCAGTTGGTAAATCCAGATCAAACTACTAACTATTTCCTCAAATTCTTGAGATTTCTACTATAGTCTTTATCCCATGACCACCAATGAAATTCCACATTCATCCTATTGGTATTCAAATTGTTTCCTCCCTCCAGAGTTCTTTCCAACCCAAATGTCCCACAGCCCCACAACGAGGAATTTCTGTTTTTGAACAGCCAGACTGTCTACTCTGCTGTCAACATGAATCCACAACCGTCCTCTGCCTTCACTCACAGACAGGCTCCTCTCTTGGCCATTTTGTGCAGTGGAAGCTGAGCCTTGA
This sequence comes from Capra hircus, assembly GCF_001704415.2. Taxonomy (NCBI): domain Eukaryota; kingdom Metazoa; phylum Chordata; class Mammalia; order Artiodactyla; family Bovidae; genus Capra; species Capra hircus. The sequence continues at coordinate 59,815,983 of NC_030831.1, forward strand.
TCCTGACTCCCCATGGATGTATCTCACTTTGCATCTCCGAACAGAACACATTGCTAAGGTCAAAGACAAAGATTAGACCAGAGGCATTCTGGTCGCTGGATTTTCACACTTTGAGAAATGCATGAAAGTGAACAACACTAATATGAGGTCTTCGGGAATAAAGAGATCAGGGCGTTCCAGATCATAAACCACTCTTCTTCCTCTGACACGCGTAACTTTGCATTGGCTTCCCTGGTGGTGCAGAGGGTAAAGCGTCTGCCTGCAATGTGGGAGACCCGGGTTCGATCCCTGGGTCGGGAAGACCCCCTGGAGAAGGAAATGGTAACCCACTCCAGTATTCTTGCCTGGAGAATCCCATGGACAGAAGAGCTTGGTGGGCTACAGTCCACGGGTCACAAAGAGTTGGACACGACTGAGCGACTTCACTTCACTTCACTTCACTAACTTTGCATATTTAACCCCCCTAAATTGACCTTACAGTTTAAATGCATGCCACATTTTTCTTTTCCAGAAAAAATTGTAGACCAAGAGATACTTTGTGGTATGTTTCAAGAGATATTTAATAGGAATGTATAGTTATCTATTAGTAGTAATTAATTCATAGCCAGGGGATAATATTCACACCTCTACTTGGAAGAAGGAATCCACTAAAAAAGGACAGTGAGTCTGTATTCTTCTCCATCAATCGAAAGAGAAATTAAGTAATGTCCAATTAAGCCTTTTTGGGGCTTTCTGTTAGGGTATCAATTGAATAAGACTTTGGGAACCTATATGAAATTAGTGGTTGTACTATCAGAAGCGTAGACCCATTGCGGGTACTTATATTTAAATATAATTAAGTAGATTATACAACTAGGAGATTTGTCTAAAAAGTATTGGCAAAAAGCTACTTTTGATCTTTGAAGTGAACTGAAAGTGTGCTTGCACATACAGCCACAACACAAAAATATATGGAGATATTTATAATTAATATGCAGGTTTGGTGTTAGCTGATAATCTATCCTATCCTGCAATGCCTATAGTAAGGTGGAGTTGGGGTAGATTTCAGTTCAATGTTTCCATATTCTAAACTAGTACTACATACGTATCAATCTCTTGCTATATGACAAGCACTATTCTAAGCTTGGAATATTCTATATTTGTCTACTCACTGAATTCTCATATCAATTCTCCATTTTATAATAAGGAACCTCATCATTCTTAGTAGCCCAGAAGCTCTTCAACGTGCTTTTGTGCCACAGAAAGTTCATGGGGTCTCTCTTAGGCCTATAAGACAAGACACTGAAGTCTTTCCTTCCAACTGTGCCACCTTGCTTGAGGGCAAAAATCCTGACCAGAATTTACTGCAACCTCTGACTTCACCTGGGACAAGTCCATACAAGTCTATCTAGCCCATTCCACTCCATCCACATGACATATTAACTACTCAACTGCATTGTACTGAGCAAATAAATTAACCAAATACATGTTAATTCAGGGTAGGATTAAATTTTCTGAATCCAAACTCAGTTTTCTGTGGTTTCCAGCTCACAAAAAAAAACTGAAAGGGGTGATATTAAGGTCATCACTGAGAAAGCAAGTGCTTTAGAAGCAAATTTACCTATCCCTCACTCTTTTCCAGCATCACCTCACTCTTCTTTCCAGGGGCAGACTTTGGTAGAAATACTGGAAGGGGGTTGGCAAGAAGGAGTGTTTGTCAAGAAATTTCTATCGTAGACAGTTTAATCTCAAATGATTTATGAAGTTTTAGTTGTTTATTGTACACAATTACGTTATTTGAAGGAAGTTTCAGTCCAGGTGGATTTATTAGAGCCCTCCTTAGATTAGTTTGCTGGCAAGAAGAGGGTTAATTTCCCTGAGAAATGTTTTGATTGTACTCCACCCCTGAAGTCCTATACAGTGTATAAAAATTGAGGGGCAAACCACTTAGGACTAGCATATGAATGTTAATCTTTGCTATCAACAAACAAGCACAATAAAGACAACCAGTGATTACATAGGTAATTATGAAATCTATCCAAAGATTAGAGAGTAGCCTTCTGAGAAAACAGGTCAAATTACACCTGAGCATATCCTCAAAATTACTCCACAAAGAAAGCTGTTTTGTAATATTTTGTTTGTGTCCCTCAAGAAAATGGTGAGCCTTCACCCATTTCTAAATTTTTCCATGATCATAATTTCACACTAACACTCCTCATCATATGATTATAGAATTTTAGAACTGGCAAATTTATACACAAAGAAATGGTTCAGTGACATCCTCTACAGTACCCAGCTGAGAGCAGAAATCCACCCTCTCCTCATGTATTATTTTCTCTGAGAATAAGGTCATCCCAATTAGCACAGAAATGCTGAGACAGAAGGTCAGTTAAAAGAAAGCAAGCACACCTTGAGAGTGTATCAGTGAGTATATTATTCTAATTAAAATAGATCCTTTCATTTATCCAGTCTTGTCATACTTTTTCTATATCATTGCATTGTTCACAGCTCATTAATCAGCATCAATGTATTATTATCTAATAATAATGGAAGCAAATCTAAGCATCTTAATTTTCAAGGATCAGGCTAATCCAGCACCCACAGTTTCTGTAATTGCTTCACTGATACTAAGAAGGGTGGTTGTGAATGTTTTATGATTATAATCTACTTTAATTGAATTGATTCCTTAAACTAATTATGTGACAATGTTTATTGTTACTCAGTATGTCCCTACACAGCTTTGCATAAGCAAATAAAAACTACTACGTTAGCAGAAAAGCCTTCTGATGTCACTTTTTAAATAAAACATTCAAATATGAACAAGCTGAAAACTTAAGAGTACTGCAAACATTGGAATTAGACTTGATTTCCCTCAGGGGAAAAAAGAGACGTTATATAAGTCTGTATACAGTTAAGCAGCAAAATCTACTAGTACCAAATACTGATATTAAATGTGCAACCCAGCAACAGTGCGATTCTTAAAATCTGGAAAGGCAAAAAGAAAAGGTTGCTCCTTTTGTTTATCAGGCAGATATATTGGCAGATATATTTTACTTTTCAAAGAAAAATAAAATAAGCACACCAATGTCTGTAACAAAAATATAAATAAACGTACCCATATTCTCTGCCCAAATGGTGTTCTGGGGGGCTAGAATGAAAACATGAACATTGCTACCCCATGGAATGCTTCTCACAGACTGAATGTCTGTGCATGCAAGCGGCACAGCAAAACAGCATACTGCACCTCAGAAAATAACAGAAATGCATCAAGAACTATGGTGACTTAAAAACCACTTATAGTGAAGAAGGAATTCATAGGGCCTGGACTCCATCTTAGGCCTGTTCATGCTGATCATGCTCGGCCACTTGTCCAATGGTCTCTGAGCTCTGTGTTTAGCGCCTATGAAAACAACAACAGAAGGGTAAGACCCCCTCCAGACCGGGGAACCTTGAAGGTCGTATCTAGGTTACTCATCGCCTAAGAGAAAACATACACTCATCACCCCTTCCTCCAGACAGGCCATAAAGTCTTCTGTATCAGAGTGTAACCTCGGGCTTATTGATTACTGGCTAACTGTTTGACTGTTTGAGCACATGAGCACATAGCGCGTGAATGAGGGGGTTATTGGGATTGTATTTTCCTTGGTTTATGTAAGTCTCAAGGAATCTGGAGTGGTGGGTTCAGACACGTACACATGGGGTATAAAAGATTTTCACAAATGCTGGTCGGGGTCCTTGGCTGAGAGGAGATTCTGCCCTGGGCCCGCCGGTGTAATAAACTGCACTCCACTATCTGCGTTGTCCTTCTGAGTGAGTCTGTTTCCCGGAACGCGTGGCTACAACATTAACCTAAAAGTTGGAGTTATGTTTCATTCAGTTTAGGCCTGCAAGCCCAGGAGACAACATCTCGAGTAACCCTGCTCCTGAGATGGACACCAAGGGAGGAGCCAGGCTGCGGAGAAGGCCTGCAAGAAAGGGCGATGAGACCAGCCCCCGAGCTGAGGAATTCAGCGCTTCCGCATGCGTGGAGAGGTGCAGGAGTCTGGGCTCACTGCAATCGTCCCTTTCACGTGCACCTCAGCTGCGGAGGCCTGTTTCCCGCGTTTTCCACATCCTGAGCTCCCCTGGGCTCTCCGGAGGGAGAGGCTGCACCTGAGGACTAGGTTGCATGCACTCACCTCCTTCCTGGGCACCCCCCAGCTCACAGCAGAGGGCTGCAGTCTGAGGACCACTCGGCCACAGGCATTCTCCTGAGTACCCCCCGGCACACAGTGCAGGGCTGCAGCGGCTGATGTCCAGGACACCCTTGTTTACTGACATGGCAGGAAATATTCCATTTCTCAACTGTAATGTAGCTCAATCATCTCACTTCTGGAAAATTTATATTAAGAAAGTAATTAAACAAATTATACAAAATAAAGCTACATAAGAATGCCAATTGCAATGCTAACTACAATTTTGAAAGAAATTGAAACATTCTCCAGTAAATGAGCAGTTCAATCAATTTTGGCATAGAAGATCCATTGATGTAATATTATTCACCCATTCTAATTATAATTATAATGTCGATGTGAAAACAGAAAACTTTAATAATTAATATGAATTGAAAAATGCAGGATATATAAAAGGATTATAGTGATATTGATTTTTTTTTACCTGGAAAAATTGTGAGAAGGATTCTACATAAACAGTACATTTGATTACGGCAGCAAGAGTAATGAGGACTTCGTTTATCCACAAAACAATCCTATATTATCAAAGAGTAAAGGAAAATAGTTGGAGTATAAATTCCAGAGTAAGGATACATTAATTCAAAACAAGAATTTCATAATTTAGAAAAGAAAAAGGTGTAACAAATACAAGTGATTTGCTTTTAGATTCAGTTCAATCAAGTAACCTAGAATTATTTGGGGAACTATTTATACAAATAGGAAAATGGGAAGATAGCCTTCTGCATAGGATCACCTGTTAAAGAGACTGCTCAGGACATCGCTATGTATTCTGGAAATAATAAGTAGTACAGAGAAGGCGATGGCACCCACTCCAGTACTCTCGCCTGGAAAATCCCATGGACAGAGGAGCCTGGTGGGCTGCAGTCCATGGGGTCGCTAAAGAGTTGGACACGACTGAGCGACTTCACTTTCACTTTTTACTTTCATGCATTGGAGAAGGAAATGGCAACCCACTCCAGTGTTCTTGCCTGGAGAATCCCAGGGACGGGGGAGCCTGGTGGGCTGCCGTCTATGGGGTCGCACAGAGTCAGACACGACTGAAGCGACTTAGCAGCAGCAACTGTTGAACTTGGAACAGCATCTTTTGCTATGAAACCTACTAAATTGTCCGTTCTTTATTGAAGTGCGGCATTTGATGTATCATTATCTTTCACTCATCTGTTAATCTCCTTATACTTGCTTTATCAAATGTAACTATAAAATACCCTTCCATTTCTTGGCAAATGCCAAGTATGAGTCGTAACTTACACTAGCAAAAACCTAAAGGTCACTGTGAACTTACAGTTACAATAAAATAATGCATCTAATGTAAAATGTTAGTACTTTCTGGTGTCCCTCTAATACTGAGTGCTAATTATGCCCTTGGGCTGTTTTATGAGGTATTTGTTTACCTACAGAGTAGATAAACTGGAAGAATGAAGGTTAGAAATTTCATCTTGTTGGTAGAATTGGGTTATAACTTAGGAAAAGTGCCACAGAGGACATGACATAACGCTTTGTATAGACACACTTTTCTGCATGGGCTATCATTGTCCACTAAATTAAAAATTACTGGAAAATTAATATTGCTTAAAAACACATGATAAAAAAAATAGAGGAAGAAAGTTCTAGCTGAAAAATGAACCCCAAGTGAATCTTAAAGAACGAATATATAACTCGTTTGTAATTGAGGTGCTATGCTGTGCTGAGTTGCTCAGTCGTGTCCAACTCTTTGCAGTCACATGGACTATAGCCATCCAGGCTCCTCTGTCCATGGAATTTTCTAGGCAACAATACTGGAGTGGGTTGACACGCCCTCCTCCAAGGGATCCTCCCAACCTAGTTCTCCTGCATTGCAGGCAGATTCTTTACCATCTGAGCCACCAGGGAAGCCCAAGAATACTGAAGAGGGTAGCCTATCCCTTCTCCAGGGGATCTTCCCGACCCAGGAATCAAACTGGGGTCTCCTGCATTGCAGGCAGATTCTTTACCAGCTGAGCTACCAGGGAAGTCCTTGTCATTGATGGCGCCTGTCAAATCTAACAATGTCAACTGATGGGTTTCCTTTCCTCTGCAGGTTTAATCCTGCCGTTTTACAGTCCTTACTGAATCAACTACAAGAAGTATGAAATCATCCTGAATGCTCCTTAGAATAAGCAGCAACTAGATTAACACTTGTATAAACCATATGCCAACTGTTCGATTCTGCAGTGTGGTTAGAATTTCACACAAATTGACTCTTCACTAAAAGTTTCACTAAAATAAACTTCACTAAAATTCTCATCTGGAAGTTTCAGAAAGGAACAGCATGACAAGGATAACACCAGTCATAATTACTTTCGAATTAACTTTGTATTTAAATTTACAGAGAAGTTGCAAAGATAGTACTGAGAGCTCCCATACAGCCTTCACCGGTTTCCTGTCATTAACATCTCAGCATCATACGTTTGTCAACACTGAGACCAGTTCTCCCACTCATGGTGTTCTTCTGTTTCAGGAACTGATCCATCCTACCACGCTGCATTTAGTATATTCCTTTTCAGTCAGCTCAGCCGAGGGGAGGAAAAGACAAGTCAGAATTGCAAGGCCTAACTCCTTCATCCTGGGATCCGTGCCTGCGGAATGAGGAGAGGGGGCTGGGGCCGCGCCTCCATTTTGTTAGTAATGCCTAACGCGGCTCCCGACAGGTGCATATGAATTATTTAATTACTGAGCAAAATCCTCACACCACCGATTTTCCTGCTTCATTTTGCCTCTTTCTAACTGAACATGTAGTAAACTCACGCTGTAAAATTTCAATGGCAAAATGAACAATGTAACACTCAGATTATACACAGATCATATTTTCAGAGCCCATTTGCACTCTCTAGAATACTAGGGAAAATTTTATTACTTTTTTTTCCCCAAAATCAAAACTGCTAAGTTCCTCCCTACAGGACTAGTTGGCATATCATGCTATTAGGTATAAGCAGGTGTAACCTGGTAATACCAGGCATTACCAGATATATACCAGGTATAAACAATTCTACCCCTTGAATGTTCCCCCAAAACACACTCCCAGCTGATGTCCAGTCCAGTGAAGAAAATTGGTTGGATTTTCATGGTCAAGAGACAGCAAAAGAAGGTAGATCACACCTCAGTGCAAAAAAAAAAAAAAAGGAAGTCAGTCTATTTCAGGAACGTCCAATGATGACTATTACTATATGTAAATGGATAGGTTTCTAATTAATATGTGTGTGTGCATGCTAAGTCACTTTAGGAGTATCTGACTCTTTACGACTCTATGGACTGTAGCCCACCAGGCTCCCCTGTCCTTGGGATTGTCCAGGCAAGAATACTGGAATGGGTTGCCATGCCCTCCTCCAGGGAATCTTCCTGACCCAGGGATCCATCTCCTGCATTGGCAGGCGGTTTCTTTACCACTAGCGCCGCCTGGGAAGCCTCTAATTGATATATTCAATGACAAAGTAAGAATCACAATCTATTTACTATATTTGTAGTTGGCATTTTAATCGTTTATTAAAATATAATTTACATACCATATAATTCACCCATTGAATCGTATTTATTATTATTATATATTAATATTTTTCTGGGCCATGCTGCAGTGCATGCAGAATCTTAGCTCCCCAACCAGGGACCGAACCCGTTCGTTTGCATCCGAAAGCGCCAAGTCTTAACCACTGACCCACCATGGAAGTTCCCTAATTCACTCATTTTATGATAAACAACTTGATAGTTTCCGGTATATTTACATAGCTTTATAACTTTCCCTGTAATAAAATATTAGCGCATTCTCAGCATCTCGGAAGAAGCCCCATACAAATCCGCCATGGTCCTCTCTTCCTCTGCCGACATGCTGGCCGCAGAGGGCTTTCTCTCTAGCAGTGAGAGCTCGCTGGCTGGCAGAAGGAAGCCCAGTGCTCTTGGTTGTGCCTGGTTAGAATAGATTTCTACAACCCAGAGGCGGGGCTGTGGTAGGAGATGATGGATACCCGTGGTCTGCCCTTCCTGGGGTTAAACACGGACCCAGGTGGGAGCTGTGGGGCGAGACAGTCTCCAGGGTCGGAGCTGAGCGAGGGAGCTGGAGTGGAGGGCGGGGCGCGGAGGAAGAGGGCCTCTCAAAGCGGCAGATGCTCACTCTTCTAACGGGGGTTCACTCGTTTTCTTGAATGCATATACCTCCATCCGCTGTACACCCTGTAACATTTTCCAGAAACTTTAAATGGTTCTGTGCTTGCGGCTTTTGTTGCTGTTCCTTAATTGTTTTCATGTTTGAATGTGTCCACGGAGATCCCTACACCGTCATTCCGGCATCCCTCGAATGCATTGTCTCTAGAGCCCATAATTGCAATTTTGAGGAAAGAGTTATATGAGAAAGAACTGCATGCTTTGTTTCGCTTTTTAACTTTCAAATGATTGGGGTTTTGCTGTTTTATCTTTGGATTTCTCATATTTCAACTTACACTGTATTATTTTACTTTGATTTAAAATAACGTGGCCTTTAAAAAATTAACTTTAGGTCTCTCGCCATCTAGTAAATGAGTATTTTTGGAGAGAGTCAGGGGCAGGGAGAAGAATGAAGTGAGAAACAAGTTGTCCAAGAAAGAAGAAGAAAAGAACACTCAAGTTGGAAGATATTCACTGCAAAATTGGTCTCCATGCTAATAGCAGGTTTCGTCATCACAAACTAAATTTAAGACAATTTAAACAAAGGCTTGCCTTGCTAACAAATCCTCACCAAGAAGCATGTCATCTGTGAATGACAGCATCAATTTCATAGAAAATTTATGATGTATTAAAAAGTGAAAGATAATTCTCCTTCTAGCCTTTATTATTATCATGAAGAAGCACAAAACCATGAAAGAGGATGAGAAGGTAAAAGCTATGCACTGACATGTAGCTTTTGCTACCGGTTGAATTATTCCAGCTGATAACAGAAGTGTATTTGCACAGTTATATATTATTATTGCTTTGTAATCTACCAAAGGATATTACTGTGCAATATAAACTGGTATTAAACCACTCACTATATCAAGGAAGACATTTATTATATACTATACTATGAAATGATAGATAAAGCAAGTTAGTTACAATGGTGTTAATAAGCATATTATTATGTAAGTATAGCTTTTTGTTCAAAGAAAAAAGGAAACAGAAGAATCTCACAAAGCACTCAAAAATTGTTTCTCTTTTTAATGTTACGGGTTATGAAACTATATGGTCTTTCTTAGGCTTAGAATTATTTTACCTGTTAGAAGAGCATGGTAGTAGAGACTAGCAGTATTTAGCCCTGTGTACCCAAAGCCCAGTGCTCCATGTTACTATTAAATATCATTCAAAGCAAGAAGCTTCTTGGCCAAGTGGCCAACGGAATAACTTCCTTCGAGAGTAGGAAGGAGGATCACCTGCTCATTGACCAAGTCCCTCTGGGTGTAAAAGGGGAAATTATAATAGTATCTTTTGTTGCTTTTCAAAGATACAGCACAAGAAAAATGACTGTCATTTTTGTTTCACAGATCTCAAGAGAAGAACAATGTAAGTTGAAGGAATTTCTAAATATTTATAGTAAATACCTTAAAACGAAAAATGAAAATAGGATTGGTATGTTCAAAACAGGCAGCATAACAAAGAAGCTCAGAGGATAGGCTCAGGGAACCCAAATCTCAGTTAGCTTCCTGCCCTTATCCCATCACAGTGTGCTGAGGACAAAAAGTCACCCTTCTATACATTAGTTTCGTCACCTATAGAATGGGGCTATTAATAGGCTTGTTCTAACGGTTAAATAAACCTACCCATGTAAATTTATTTGGACAGTTCTATGAAAATGTTAAGTACTCAATGAATCATAATTGTCAGTATATCGTCATCACTACAATTCTTCATCAACAACCACTAAAATTCTTCCTTAATTAAAATTTTAAAACAAAAAGTTTGAAATATGAAGCAAATATCCCCTATAGAGCTTCACCTAGGAAGGCATTTCAGGTTCATATTAGAACAGAACAAATATTATATCTGTCCAGTATTCCCTCAGAGTAATCATCTTGGAATCTATAACTCACTCTAAACTTAAATACCTAGGCTCACAAAATGCCAATTATAAATGATAATTAAATGTCTCTTAAAATTAAACACTCTGTGGTCTGTTCGACCTCTTTCAGAGGGCACCAATAGCAAAGAAAGAAATAAGGAGAAAGGAAGAGTCCTCATTCCTTGGTTGAGGTTTTTCTCTTTGAGAATAAAATATAGTAAGAACTAAGGTCTTAAACTATATTTTTAAATATTATTATGCAATATTCTAGAGTTGCCTGCAGAAATATAAACAAGTGTATAAAAAGTCACATAGAGACACGTGTCTTTTTCTTTATTTTTAGTCTCTCAGGTGTGTCCGACTCATTGTGACCCCATGGACTGTAGCGGCCAGGCTCCTGTCCATCGAGTTCTCCAGGCAAGAAGACTGGAATGGGTAGCCAATTCCTTGTCCAGGGGATCTTCTCGACCCAAGGATCGAACCTGAGTCTTCTGTAATGCAGGCAGAGTCTTTGCTATCTGAGCCACCAGGGAAACCCCTTTCCTTAGAAATGAAGAGTGTACATTCCACAAGGCTTCCTTCTTTCCACCAGTGCTTGTTCTGTCCAGTGTTATACACCATCCTTTATCACCCTCCAATCCATTTAGACAAAACATGGTGATATGCTGTAAGTCACACGTCCTACGGATATTACATGCTCCAGGATCCCTACAGAACTCTATCACTGGGTTTTTCTGTCCTGTGTGTGGCGTGTGTTGCACACCCATACTCTTTATCATGTTCCCCTGAATTCCTAAATGCCTTTACTGAGTCTAGCCTTTAAGACTCCAAGGTCATTTTCTTCCTGAAGAGGTTACGAATCCCTTCTCGATCTTCCCTAGATGAATCTCCCCTCAGAATATGCTGTACATTTTTCATTATGGCACTTAGGTCTTGAGCTATATTATTTGTTTACATACTAGATGCCAACTAGACTCTGAACTGTTTGGAGACAGTAACTCTATTCATCTAAATGCCTATAGGACCAAGCAAAGTAAATGATACATACATTAAAAACTGTTTATTCAATGAACAAATTAGCAAATGACCTTTTTCTTCTTAAGGTATTTGAAAGATTCTGGAAAAGGAAAATTACATTCAGCACTGTTTCTCCTAACTGAGTATTCTCTTCTAGCATCTTCCCATTTTCTAATTCTCTTGGTCATCGTGTTAGAATCAAGTATGACAGTGAGAGCACTTGTGTGTCAGGAGACCATGGCACACTATTGAGATATGAGGAGCCTTTAATGAAATCAATCACACAGGAAAGAAAGAGAATATTAAATTGAAGATGTATTTTTAACATCTAACTCACTCACACAGAAATGAACTCTAATAAGGTAACAGGCATGAAGCATGCTTTATTTCTCTGTTCACTGAGTGTACATCTGGAATACAATATCTATTTTTAACCATATCTGTATTCATCTTCAGAATTTTATGTGAACTAGAGGATGAGTTGAGAATTCCTGAAATAAGAATCATAGAGTAAATCTAAGCATCAATTATATACAAGAACAACTACAACTATATAGTTCCAATGCTGCGGTTTGTCACTCAGGCATGTTCAACTCTTTGTGACCCTATAGACTGTAGCCCGCTAGGCTCCTCTGTCCATGGAATTCTCCAGGCAAGAATACTGGAGTGGGTTGCTAAGCCTTCCTCCAGGGTATCTTCCCAACCCAGGAATTGAAGCCAGGTCTCCCGCATCGCAGGTGGATTCTTTATCATCTGAGCCAAGAATATGGGAGTAGGTAGCCTATCCTTTCTCCAGGAGGTCATCCCAACCCAGAAATCGAACTGGGGTCTCCTGCACTGCAGGCAAATTCTTTACCAGATGAGCTAGCAGGGAAGCCCATATAGTTTCAATATCTATCTACAATTCTAGCTGAAGAGCAGGTTAACGACAGGAGGTAGGCATAGTCAAGAAATTATCACTTCTGTTTCCTGCGTTCTGAATTGCTCTTATTTTAATCTTGTTGGTCCTTCATATCCTTTCTTATTTCACGTGGTTCTGTACAGGGATAATTGCTTCCTTATGTCAAGCTCTTTATTACAGAAAATCCTTGTTCTCTTTGCAATTGCCCGAAGTTAAGATTTTTTAAGTGCATGTTTTTCATTAATTTTATTTTAAAGAGCTTGTCTACAGCACTGGCTAAGTACCTACCATCATGTACTTCTAGCTCCGTGACGATGTCTTTTTCCATTTGCTTTGCCCTGGAACTCAGCTTCTTATCTATGTGTTTCTTGTCATAAACTTTTTCATTCTTATGCAATAGAAACAAGAAATCACTTTCTTTTTGTCAGGAAAATTAAATTTCAGATTTTATCAGAAACATGGACGCCACAACAGTTCTTGCAAAAAGTCGAGTAATGAAAATATCATGCCCATTAGATATGCCAACTACATCAGACCAAGCAGGTCTACTAATTTGATGTTTGCCTTTTGAGATTAACTGGTTGACTTCACTGGTCTGACACCATAATTTGACATTTTTAACCAGTAAAAAAGAATGTATATATTATTCACTATAAAACAGGACACCAGGAACAGAATCTGGGGGACATTACAGGCCAAGAGCTACCTCTCTTAGAAATCACATCTAGCAGGGATGTACACACAAGCGCAAAACTGAGAAAACCCTAAAGGTTAGAAGATCAGTTTTTAAAGATCTGTAGCCAGAAAGGATGGTCACGCCATGGTATCTGTGTTGATGGAATTTGCCTGGCTTCTGAACCTCTGTCTTTTAATACTCCTTGGAGAGCACAGTTTACAGTGGCATGTTGAGTTCCCATACTAGTCACACTGGTGATGACTTACAGGATTCAAAAAGCCTAACCAAGCACAGCCTTCATTTTCCCTCTTGCCATGCTTCCATTATCTCATTCTAGGCTCTTCTTTAGGAGACTGCAGTCACAATAATTTCAAATCAGCAGGTAACTTACATGTAAAATAAAACTTCTAAATTTGAGATCTGAGATGATTTCTTTTTTAAAAGGCAAAATGGAAAACTCCACAGTCCTGTCATTCCTCTATTAATGAGCACTGGATTCCCAGCTCCAGGCTCCCTAAGCCTCACTTAGATGTGTCAGCGAGAGCCAGCGCCATATTAAAGGTCTGAACAGGAACAATAATTAGGAAGGCTCAATGCCAATTCCTTTTCATCTTTAACTGCCGCTACGGTTCATACACAACAAACACTAAAAGGTCATCAGAACTCGTTTTATAATGACTGCATATTTATATTTCCTTTTTTTTTTTTTTCCTTTATAACAAAGGTAGTGACAATAGGCTGAAAAAAATTGGATTTGGCCATGGGGAATACAGAACTTGGAGAAGGAAATGGCAACCCACTCCAGTGTTCTTGCCTGGAGAGTCCCATGGACAGAGGAACTGGGCAGGTTTCAGTCCTTGAGGTTCCAACAGTCAGACACAACTTGCCAACTCAACCACCAGCAGCAGCAGAGAACTAGCCAGGATAGAAAAGTGAAAGCCCCAGAGCAGGCCACTCAGGGCCGCCTACTCTTTGAAAATGCCTTTAGAGCCCTACAAGAGGCAATTTATACATCCTTTAGACGAAAAGCTCTTAATATCGGGAAATAATGCTTATATCTCCCTTGATGTGTTTCTAGCTTGGAAACTAGACAGAGGACTTTTTGTCCTGGTGGCTCAGTGGTAAAGAGTCTGTCTGCCCATGACACAGATGCAGGAGACACGGCTGGACCCCCGGGTCGGGAAGATCCCCCTGGAGAAGGAAATGGCAGCCCGCTCCAGTGTTCCTGCCTGGGAAACCCCAAGGATGGAGGGGCCTGGTGGGCTATGGTCCATGGCGATCCCAGAAGAGTCTGCCATGACTGAGCACGCACACACACATGCATGATCTCAGAGTGCTGATCCTCTCCTCTATAAAACAGGAAAACAATATCCAGTAATCTTTGTTATAGGGTTTATCTCCTAGGATTACTATGATGATCATAGGAATTAACTCCTGTTGAAGTGTTTTAAAGAGTTCAGTTCAGTTCAGTTCAGTCACTCATTCGTGTTCGACTCTTTGCAACCACATGAATCACAGCACGCCAGGCCTCCCTGTCCATCACCAACTCCCGGAGTTCACTCAGACTCATGTCCATCGAGTCAGTGATGCCATCCAGCCATCTCATCCTCTGTTGTCCCCTTCTCCTGCTGCCCTCAATCCGTCCCAGCATCAGAGTCTTTTCCAATGAGTCAACTCTTCGCATGAGGTGGCCAAAGTACTGGAGTTTCAGCTTTAGCATCATTCCTTCCAAAGAACACCCAGGACTGATCTCCTTTAGAATGGACTGGTTGGATCTCCTTGCAGTCCAAGGGACTCACAAGAGTCTTCTCCAGCACTAAAGGATAACATGTGTTATTATTTAACCCTTTTCAAATTTTCATTTTATTTCTCATAAAAAGATTTCTATCCCATAGTAAGGGATATATTTGACATTTGTTCTTTGGTGGAGAAGAGGACTTAGGCTGATTCATCCATGCCCCTCTTGTGATGAATGAAAAATGACTGAAATCATTAAGACAGAGTTACTAGCAACTAGTGACTAATACTGAGTTATTACTACAGTTACTACTAGCCTCAAAAACAGAAAAGGCACATTACCACGTCACTGGTATTTCGTCAGCTGAGTATTCCGAAGTCATTGATCTATTTCTGTGTTTTATACATAGCTGTTGTTGTGCAGTCAAGCTGTGTCTGACTCTCTGTGACCCCAGGAACTACAGCATGCCAGGCTTATAGACGTCTATATAAAAGAAACATAACTGAGTGAAATAAAACGTGAAGGTAAATGATTCTTAATTTGAAGTGGGAAAAAGAGTCTCACTCATACAAGCACATCCACCACTATGGCTACTATTATGGAGTCCTGCGTGTGTCTCTGCAAGTATTTGCTGCTGCTGCTGTTGAAGCCGTTCATTACAAGTTTTACAGAAAAACCCTAGGAAAATGGTGTTTTATGAAAAGAACGCCACAGACTTCCTTTGGTCGATAAGCGACAGCACCTAGGCTCAGGCCTGGTTGGTATTAAAGATAGCCCTCTTAACCAAGCTGAGAAATTCCCTGAGTGTGAAAAAGCACCAGTGCTATGCTGTGGAGCTGTCCTTGACCTTCTCACGATGTGAAATGGAGACCTGGTTTAACTCTCTGCGCATGTATACAGTGTAGTGAATTATACATAGAAGTTCTCTCAGTATCTGTGAATAATGATGTCTGCAAAGTGGTCCCTTTAGGTAAAGAAATAGATAGGCCACAAACAAAATCATGTCCCATGACTCCCAAGGACAATTTCAGTTCCCCAAATGTAATGCTTCTAGGTTAAAAATAAGTTTACATTTCATTTTGACAACAAAAACAGTAGCGAATGAAAAAATGCCTCCTGATAATGCTACTACTATAATTATTTTATTTTAGGATGGAACTGTATGTTTCCCCTGATACAGATGGGTGTTTACTTACTTTGTAGTGAAAATCTTAACAAAGCATACAATTCTGGCTTCAAAGAAAGGTGGTAAGATTTCCCACACGGCCCCTAACCTCGCCGTGTGGCTGTTTCCTTTGGTTCTGGATACTTTCCGATTTTCTACTTTTCCTTCATTAACGTGTCCGTTGGCTCCCTCCTAGTAAGAAGACCCTGAGCCTTTGAAAGGCAAGCATCTTCGGCATAAGGAGGACTTGTGGTGCATTTTTAGTTAGAACCACATCACCACTGAGATATTCTCACAGTCATTGGATTCACCGTTGAAGTAGATCTTGATGGAGTTATTAAGTGATTTGCAGAACCTATATTTTTCAAAACTGTTTCGCTGAAGTATAACAAACACATGGAAGATGCATGCATGATAAATGTGCTGCTCGATGGGTATTTCACGAGGTGAACATGCCTAAGTAAAATCAGCATTTAGACCAAGATGCAGAACTTCATCTGTACCCCCAGATGCCACTCTTCTGTGCCCTTCCAGGGCTTCCTGGGGGCTCAGCTGGTAAAGCATCCGCCTGCAGTGCAGGAGACCTGGGTCCGATCCCTGGCTTGGGAAGATCCCCTGGAGAAGGGAAAGGCTACCCACTCCAGTGTTCTGGCCTGGAGAGCTCCATGGACCGGAATAGTCCACCGGGGTCGCAAAGGGTCGGACTCGCCTGAGCAGCTTGCACCTTCACTTTCAGCCTTCTCTAACTTGTAAGAGTAACCGCTTTTTCTAGCTTCTGACATCTTGGATTAGTTTTCCGCTGCTCTTGAACTTCATGCGTAATACGTATTCTTTTGTACTGAGACCTCAGAATTGTGTCTGGGTGTGACTTCCACACGTTGTTGCACAGAGCTGCCATTCAAAATCAGGGATTCGTAAGTGCTTTATATTGGACAATGAAGAATGAGGACTCTACAGATGACTCATTTCACTGCCAGAAACTCAGCTGATTATCTTTAGCCAAGAAAAGTCTGTACCACTTTGCGTCCATTATAGGTTAATGACTCCTGCCCTTGTTAACCTAAACGTGTCTTTTTTTCAATGTATGCTGACATTTTTGACATTGCGTCCCTTCAAATTCATGTTTTGAAATCCTAACCCCCAAAGTGTTGGAATTAGGAGGTGGCCTTTGGGAGTGATTAGATCATGAGGGTGGAGCCCTTGAGAATGAGATGAGTGATCTTATTTAAAAAACAGAACAAAACCCTCTCAGCTTCCCAGGCGGCTCAGTGGTAAAGAATCCACCTGCCAATGAGGGAGTAGACACAGATTCTTTTATCCCTGGATTGAGAAGATACCCTGGAAAAGGAAATGGCAACCCATTCCAGTAGTCTTGCCTGGGAAATCACATAGACAGAGGAGCCTGGCAAGCTACAGTTCATGGGGCTGCAAAAAAATCAGACACGACTGGGCGACTAAACTACAGCAACAACAAAAGAAACTCTAGATCCCCTTGCCCCTTCTACCACGCTGGGATGCGTCATGAAGGTGGCCCTCTGCAAACCAGAGAGCCTGCTCTCATCAGAAGCTGACCATACTTCACCCTGATCTCAAATTTCCAGCCCCCAGAACAGTGAGAAGTAAATCTCTGTTGTTTGTAAGCCAGCCAGTCTCTAGTATTGTTTGAGCAGCCCAGACTGACTAACACAATGGTAAAAGATGTACTGAGATCTGTATTCTTATCTCTTGCCCTCCTAGCCGACAAGTGACAAGAAAATACATAGACCAGGGAATTCCTCGGCAGTCCAGTGGTTAAGACTCCACACTTCCAATACAGAGGACAAGACTGACCCCTCATCAGGAAACTAAGTGCCCACACGCCTCATGGCATGGCAAAGGAGAAAAGAATAATAATAATTAACAGTTAAAAGTTTTTTTAAAAAATAGCCCAGATGTTGGCATTTACTAGAGATATCACTTATGTTTCTCTATTTTCAAGGATTGCTAAAAATAAAAGTGTGTAATTTTCCCTCAAATGTCAATAATCTTAATATTATTGACATATCATATTTTTCTGCCTAAGTCATTTGCTAATGCACAAATCTAGAGTCCTTTCAGGAGATCAGAAATGCATGCTCTGCCCCTCAGCGACCTATTTCTATGCATGGATCTCTGAACTGAAATGGACCAGGGATCAGGGCAAGAGAAACACACTCAACTAGAGCATGCTGTGGTGATTTCACAGCTGCAGATGCTCAAGAGCACAAATTATTCCAGCTAAGGCTGGCATTAATCTAATCTCAAAATCCTTGCTTCGGTTCCACCTATTTACAAGACCACCACAATTCCAAGATTGGCTTTTAGCCAATTTGCCCCACTTAGTGAAAAACCATGTCCCCTTTTGGGGGATCTGTTCCACCTGAAATTCAGAAGTCATGCTCATCAAAAGACCCTCATTTTGGAACGTACTAAGCTTATCTGCAGCTTTGCAAATATATGCAGAGGATTTGGGCAGCTCTTTCAACTAGGTATAAGCTGTGTTTTGGAAATAAATATAGCAGCCTTCACAAATGTTCACTGTCCCTTGATACAAACAAGTGGAAAAATGATTATTCTTTGAAGTCAAGTGATATTTTGATGTAGATTTTCACTCTGATTTGTGAGAAGCAGACAGACCTTGGTAATACAGAAGAGGCTGCATTTACATACTGCTTCCAGCAAATTCCTGAGAAATGAAAAATCACCACAAGAATATAAAGCATGCAGGCCATAGACTTACCATAAGCACTGCAGCCGAGCTGACCGTCCCGCAATCCACATAGAAGTGAAACGCGCACACTGCAGCTCAGAGAAAGATCTCCGGTCACGCTTCCAAACAGCCAAAGGAACCACACTGCCTGACATTCTCCATACAAATTCCACTTTGACATCTTTTCCAAAGTTTCTTTCTCTAGGTAGATTTCCCTTCCGTAGGAGTCTATATCCTACCATAATCTAAGAATGGCCTCATATTCCACACACTCTCTCTGAGTCTTACTAAATAAATGATCACATTATTTAATAATCTTTTTAACAATTGTAACAATAACTGCTATGATCTGAATGTTTTTGATCCCATAAAATCAACAGAGTCCCTCAGACAGCAAGGAGAGCAAACCAGTCAATCCTAAAGGAAATCAACCCTGAATAGTCATTGCAAGGACTGATGCTACAGATAAAGCTCTGATACTCTGGTGACCTGATGTGATGAGGCTACTCACTGGATAAGACTCTGATCTGGGAAAGATTAAAGGCCAAAGAGAAGTGGGCAGGAGAGGCTGAGATGGTTAGATAGCATCACTGACTCAATGGACATGAATTTGAGCAAACTCTAGGAGATAGTGAGGGACCGGGGAGTCTGACATGCTACAGTCCACAGGGTTGCAAAGAGATGTACATGACTTAGTGACTGAATAACAACAAAATTAATAGGTTGAAACCCTAATGCCCAGTGTGATGGTCTGGGAACAGCTTGGGTCATGAGAGTCAAATCTTCATGAGTGGAATCAGTGCTGCTATAAAAAAGACCTCACAGAATACCCTAGAACCTACTGCCAGGTGAGGAGACAACTAGTCTGAAACTCAGAGGCAGGTCCTCCCTTGACCATGCTGCCATCCTGATCTCAGACTCCCAGACTGTAAAACTAGAAATAGATTCCTGCTGCTTATAAGCTACCCCGTCTGTAGAATTTTGTTACAGCAACCCAGAGTAAGACAATAGCTAAAAGAACAGCACTCACCATCGATGCCTCCACTTTTCTGAGCTTCTTGTATGTCTCAGAATTGTACATGTTGTATATACTACTACGACTAAGTCACTTCAGTCGTGTATGACTCTGTGTGACCCCATAGACGGCAGCCCACCAGGCTCCCCTGTCCCTGGGATTCTCAAGGCAAGAACGCTGGAGTGGGTTGCCATTTCCTTCCCCAACATGTTGTATACAGTAGTACTTATATCCCCTGGGCTTCCCTGGTGGCTCAAACAGGAAAGAATCTGCCTGCAATGTGGGAGTCCTGGGTTCGATCCCTGCTTCAGGAAGATCCTCTATAGAAGGGAATGGCTACCTGTTCCAGTATTCTTACCTGGAGAAGCCGATGGACAGAGGAGCCTGGTGGGCTACAGTCCATGACTATACATAGCTAATTTCTGAATAAAGATGTAAAGTTCCAAGCTGTTCCTGGATAAGGCCCTTCTTAAGCTGGAAACATTGAGCAGACTTGCTCCCTTTAACCTCATTAAAGCTGTGCATTCTTTTTAAAAGGAAATATCGCAAACCATGCATGCTGTTACTGTGTTAACAAATAGTTTAGCATTATAAGCCTATCCTATCACTGGGCGTCTCATGTTGCCCACCAGCCCTAATCTTGCAGGAGACCATCTGATCAGCATCTCGGTACTTCCGTATCTGTGGTCTCCTTTGGCTCCCCTCCTGCCCCTTTGTGTCACACGCTCGTGTGTGGATGTATGTGTGTGATTCTTTACTTCAGTGGCCTAACAGCCAGGAATTTCCATTTTTATCTGAGCTTTGATTTGCACTGTGACATCTCTTCCAGGGCTCTGTTATTCCTGCTATCAACCTCTCTTTACTGTGTTTTTATTTTTTGCTCCTATGTATTTTCCTCTACTCTCATGTACATTTTTCTTCTTTTTTTTGCTTTCTCTAGGAGGAAGAAAGAGGCCCTTCCGCTGCTGCGTCCACCACCCTTGATGCCTCCAGTGTGGCGTCACGTGCTCCTCTGCCTCGTAAATTATTCGAGCTTGGCACTGCTTCAGCAGCAGCTGTCCATCTCCAGGTCTCCTCCGGCGCCCTCCTTCCCCAGCCCTTTCTCAATGCATTAGCTGGCTTGAAGGGGCCACACTAAAAGCACTCCCTTGGAGTATGCAGTGGTTCTGAGTTCACCTTTTAACCAACTCTCAGAGCAATACAATTTTTCTATTTATTTTCTCACCAGAAATCAAGTTATTTTAGAGAGAAACAACTGGTTTTCTGGCAGAGGACTCCTTTGACTATTCTTTCCAAAAATTAAACAAACCCAGATTTCAATTTGTGTCCTAATCTCCCTACCCTCAGGATTACCAGGCCCCCAGGGGTCCCCACACTGTCCTCGAAATGTGTTGGTGAGTCGTTTCTGAGGGTGTAGCAATTGGTCTTTAACTCTGCTATAGAACCACGTATCACGGAACATCATCAAAAAGACTGAACTGATCAAGGTAGCCAAACTTTAGGTCAGACAAAGGTTTGTTTTTTTTCCCCTGAATTGTTAGGACATTACAAAGATGCTGATCTAAATAACAATGGACTGAATATGCCCATTTTAAATGCATGAATGATTAGCCATCAAGAAGCATAACCTAACTCAGGATGATATTGATAGTATTCCGAATGAAAAATTGCCTTGCATCTTCAGGAACTTGGAAAACAAATTGTGATATGGTAATAAACAGAACTGAAGAGCAAACTCAGTGAAAGCAAAGAACAAGTTTGCCTTCTAATTCAGGCAGTAGATTCCTCAAGTAGGTGCTGTTAGAACAATCCACACACAGCAAGGTTAAAGGAGATAAGCGTAGGTCTTATCATTTGGAACTTAGTTAAGTGCAGAGATTCAATTATTACCGACAGACCTTCCACGTTTCAGACGATGAAAAACAATTTTGAGGCTCAATGAACAATGTGAATAACTTTACAAAAGAAAATATCATTTTGAATATAATAAAGGATTCAATGAATTCAATGATTTTGGACAAAACATCATTTTTGATGATTAGTGGAGCATGAATTATTCATGAAAGAAAAAAAATTTACCTAATTCATCCAAAATATGTTTCTTAGACATTTATTGCTTTCTATCACTTTAAAGCAAAGAAAGTATTATTTGGACAATCCTTGTGGTTAAAAATGGCCATTCAGCTTGTTAGAATGACCATCGTTATTATTGAGAAAACAACTTTCCTGAAAATAGATTCACACTGAGAACAAACTGATGCAGAATTTTGAAATGGGTTGCTTCCACTCCGGGTATGTTAGCTGAGCAACTGTCTACAGTAACAGGATTTTTTTTTCCCCCATTTGAAAAGTATTAATTTTCTTGACAATGCTGTAATGATCAACACTTTATTCTGTGCATAGCCACTTTTTAACGCAGGGCTTTGTGTGGCTTGACTTTCTCAACTGCATTGCATTACACCTGAATCAACTGAATTGTGGCTGGGACAAAAGAAATCGGTCGGTTTCTGCAATTAATTTTGCATGTGCATGGCTTCCTAAGGAAAACGAAAAGTCCCGAAGCTTATCTAAACAGAGATCAGTCAGCACAACATTGTACTCAACACTGAATACGGAGGAAAATAGAGTTTGTGCATCTTAACACATAAGAAAACCCTATCAAACAGATGTCTGATAGTTTCAAAGGAATGCTTTTAAGATATTCACAAGCTTCGTGATACACTCTAAGAAATCTGATGGACCTACTCATTGCATCAACAGGACTGTGGATTTCACCTCTGCTGCTGAGATTACGTGATCTACAAAGTTTATATTTAAAACTATGGTTTTATATTTTATCAGTAAAACCCCAAAGGTGTAGGATAAATTTTAAATGAAAAAAAAAAACCCTATATATTCACAAAACTGAGAGCATCTCCATGTTTTAAACAAACATCAGCAGGATTTGCTAGAATAAGGCAACATTTTAAATATCTGAGAGGATGTAATTAATAACTTTAAATGTGATTAACCAAAATCTCTTGCATTTATAAACAATCAGATGCCACTATGGAAATTAACTGCTCTCTAAAAGGAAAATTATTGTTATACACATATCAAAGAGAAAAACTTTAAATAAATTTTCTCAGTGAAATTACTTGAATTTCAACCTCATTGTCATTATACATTAAAAAACAAAGCTAGCACATTATCAATGCTTAGATTCTCTTTACCAAAAGGTATTTTGCAATAAAAGAAAAATATTTTACAGCAATATAATTTACTGAAATAAATTATTCTCCTCCTTTTAAAAAAGCAATTCTATGCCATCTACATATCTCATTAATTTTACAAAGTAAACAAGTAAGCCTAGAAAATGTTGGGGGGAAAAGAGAAAGTTTAAGCTTATCAAAAATATCTTTTTTCCAAGAACAGATAACCATTAAGTTGACATATTCTCTTTGTAATATATTATGTATGTAACACCCTGTTCAGTTGGTTTTTATTTCAGTGTCCTTATCTTTATAATTACATAGTATCACTGAATGATTCTAGTGGTCTTTTCTAATATTCTCTTATCTTTGTAAAACTCTGAAAGATTTTCAAATACAGCAACTATATCTTATTGAAACTACAACAGTAAAATGTAGTTTGCTATAAACTAATATAGATTTTATCACCTTCCCTCTTGAAATCACAAATGAGAGAAATAGAAAACAATTATTCTTTTTCAGTGTCAAAGTTCACAAAACTGTTGTCTGAATTAAATGAAATGTTTTCAAGCACTTAGTAAAGCCCTAGAAAAACAGTAGATAGTCCAGATACCATAGTTTCTCTCATTCTTCTTCTCTTCATAGGCAGAAATCAAGTCCTTTTTTATGACCCTACATTCATACCTCATACAGAGCGTGATGCACAGAATGTCCTGAACAAACATCTGTCATCACCAAACTTCAGCCACTATCCAAAATTCCAGGGATGGAGACAGGAAGCAAAAACCATGTCTGGTTTTAGTAAGCCTTGCTTCTTGCCTTAATTTGGGTGTGGATACCATTCAGTGATGCCACAAGTCTATCAGATCACATCAGAGTTAGAATGCAACCTCCACCACTTCCTCGGTGGCTTAGAAAAGCATCTGCCTGCAATGCAGGAGACCCGGGTTTGATCCCTGGGTTGGGAAGATCCCCTGGAGAAGGAAATGGCAACCCACTCCAGTATTCTTGCCTGGAAAATCCCATGGACAGAGGAGCCTGGTAGGCTACAGTCTATGGGGCTGCAAAGAGCTGGACACGACTGAGCGACTTCAGTATTCAGGTTTGTTTTTTTTTTTTTAAACGAACTAGAATAATACATACATAAGTTAATTTCAGTCTGATTAATCAATAAGACCGATTATGAGGAAACTGGGGAAAATATAGCTACCTAAGGAAATAGTACAATTTTAGGTGGCCTTGACAAAATGCTTGTAACCTTATAATTATATAAAGTTATTGGTCAATATTGCATTGAAAATTATTGGTCAATATTGCATTGAAACATCTTTGGAATGTTTCATACCACTCTCAAAAGACTTTATTCAAGTCAGAAATACATCTTTAAGGTGTTCAATACTTGAATTCAAAATCTTGATGTTCAAAAGGCAGTGTTTTATGTTTCTATGGAGGGAAAGAATGTGAGTGTGTGTGTGTGCAGAAAGAGATAAAGAGAGAGGGATTTATTGTAAAGAATTGGCTCATATGATTATGGAAATTAAGGCAATATTTATAGTCAGCAAGTTGGATACCCAGTATGGTCAAAGGTTTAGTTTCAGTACAAACACTGGCAAGATCAAGAATCAGATCAAGACTCAAGAAGAGCTGATATTTCAATTCCAAGTTTGATGACAAGGAAAAAACACTGTACCAGCTTGATGGCAATGTGGCAGGAGGTACTCATGGAAGGGTTAACTTTTTGTTTTAGGCCTTCAGTTGAGTGGATGAGGCCACCCATGTTAAGGAGGATAATTTGCTTTACTCAGCTTATTAAACAGACTTGTCTCATCCAAGAACACCCACCAGACACACTCAGAGTAGTCTATAACCAAATGTCTGATGTTCCTTGGCCTAGTCAAGTTGGTAGATAATATCAGTCATTGCAAGCAATCTCTTATTCTCTTTCTCAAGTGCCATTCTTCAGCTTTTCCCTTACTCTCTCACTCCTAAGAAGAAATCAGCCTTTTAAATTTTTGAGGATGGAGGCTCCATAATTTCTATTTGTCCCTTTCTGAGGTCTGAAGCCAGCAAAGATTTCAATGTGTCTAGCTGAATGCCTGGGGCATATTTGGGATGGACTTTTATGTCATTTCTAGTCTTTGAAATAATTTCATATGAAATGTATTAAAATAATTGTCATTAAATACTAAATACTGAACTAAAATATGTTGATAACCTATTCATGAAGGCTTCCAGGTTTCGACACAAGAGTTTCATCAGTGGGTGAGAAAAAGGTCAGACAAGTTCTCAAAGAAGTTCTGGGAGTTGAACATAATGGGGCCCATCCAGCTCTAATTCAGTTCTATAGGACCTGGCCTACACACATATCAATTTTGAAGGGTAAACTTCATAGCTGTTTATATTTCACATGAATCCTTTGTACTTCTACAATCTCATCACATTGAATCAATGAAATTTAATCTATTCACTTGTCAGCAGCCAATCATATTCTTTCTTGAGAATTTTAACTAAGAGGACTTCCCTGATAGCTCAGCTGGTAAAGAATCCACCTGCAGTGTGGGAGACCTGGGTTTGATCCCTGGGTTGGGCGGATCCACTGAAGAAGGGAAAGGCTACTCACTCCAGTATTCTGGCCTGGAGAACTCCATGGACTGCATAGTCCATGGGGTTGCAAAGAGTCGGACACGACTGAGCGACTTTCACTTTTGCTTTTTCAAGAGTGGAAAGCTATGGGTCTTCAAAGATCTTGAAGACTAGGAACGAAGTGGTTTTTCATAATCAATAGCAAAGAAATGGCCATTTTCTTGCAGGGCTCTCTAAGTTCTGGTCTCCTGGATTATTCCTGGTAATTCCAGACTAGTACTAGGAACTTGCTGTGTGTTTATGTAGCATATGTCCCCTATAAACATGTATAACCTCTTCAGCGAATTATTTAATGTTCTTATTTTTTCTTGTTTATGACGATCTCCATCTAGCACTAAACTGAAAGCAATAGTAATGGCATGCAAATATGTGATAAATGGACGAGTGAGTGAATAAATGACAAATAATAGGCTGACTGATAGGCATGAAAAAAACCAGAAACAAGATACAAGGTGAACCCATAAGCATTGACCTTTAGTTTGTCATTGAGTTTACTGGTTTCCTGGGCTCCGGTTTCTAACGAGCCTGGTGCACTTCATCTGACTGACATGTTGTTCTATACTCACATAGGGCTTCCCTGGTGGCTCAGATGGTAAAGAATCTACCTGCAATGCAAGAGACCCAGGTTTGATCCCTGAGTCGGGACAATCTCGTGGAGGAGGGGATGGCTTCCCACTCCAGTATTCTTGCTGGGAAATCCCATGGACAGAGGAGCCTGGTAGGCTAAGAGTCAGCCTCAACTGAGCAACTAACACTTTCACTTTCTATAGTCACTAAATTAAAAATAAGATCTGTCCACAGTTTGGGTTTGTGTCTGTGCCTTAAACCAATATTCCATGGCCAAGATGGAAAGGTATCAGGGGGCAGAATGACCAATTATTACAGAATCCTTTTTTTCCCCTACAAGAAAAAATAAGCAGTTGGATAGGAACAAAATTCAGCCTTTCCTTTAGGATAATCTGCCATGTGCTAAAGATAATTGATTTTTTTTCACTATCAAAGCAGGATACTATTTGGATAGTACATGTTAGGCAAATAAACAAAACAGAAATGAACCTCTGAACACTCACTGTCTTCTGGTTACACGGTGGCAAGGCAGCCATGAATGCCTTTCTCCACGAGAAGTCACAAGAATCAAGACACAGTGAAAAGTTATTTTAGAAAAGTTTATGCTAGAAATACTCTTTCTAGATGTAGATATACCAAAAGTAGTCATTTACACAGGTAAGCAGGGGCTTCCCTAATGGCTCAAGGTCAGGAAGATCCCCTGGAGAAGGGAATGGCTACACACTCCAGTGTTCTTGTCTGGAGAATTCCACGGACAGAGGAGGCTGGCGCGCCACCGTCCATAGGGTCTCAAAGGGTACACGCCCGAGCGACTAACACCAGCACACACGGGTAAGCCTTCCTTCTTTCACTATGTAGTACATGCTTGAGGAGTCAGAGTTCACAGCTATGAAAGAAGGCACGCTGGCACGGGATAGGGACAGCTGTAGGTCTTCACAAATGTAAGAGACGGGGTCGACATAGAACAATGGCAAGAGGCAGCGAGGAAAACAACAACTCTGGCCGCTTCTACATACAGACCCCCAAAATGTGACGTAATGAAAGTGGAAATAGCTGACAATACAGCTTCCTGGAGGTGAATTAAAAATTCCCCAACACTACTTAGATTCAACAGAGCCTAAGAAAACTCAGTATCCCATTGAGAAAATCAGCGTTAGTTCAATTTTTCAAGTAATTTTAATTAGTATGATTTTTTTTTTACTTTCAAAGAATGGCAAGTACATTTTCTGTTAACAATATATATATCCTTTTTTAAGCAATAAATTAATTTATTCTTAGAGATATCCAGATGAAATAAACAATAAAAAGTCTATTCAAAGAATATCTACTCTCACATTTAAGCAAGGATAACAATATTTTCAAAAATGAACTATATTTTTCCAGAGAATGACCCTGAGTATGCTACACAAATGTATCAATTATGCATGTTTTTGTGCCCTATTAGCCTGCATTATGTCGTCTTAAATACCTAAGCGTCTTAAAAGCCCATTTTAGAAGTGTCTTAATGCAATGTTAACTGCATGAAGCCCATTATTAACTACTTTCAAATTTAATTTACAACAACAAGCATATATGAATTGTAGATTATTTAGTTCAGCACTTCACATAGTTCCATTAAAATTAGTTACCAATAAAACATAGTATATTGAGTTTCAAAAGCTATTAGGGAAACATTCATAGACCCTAGAGGCATTCGGTTATTTCTCTTCTTTAGCATTGTCCTATGCACAGTTAAGATGAAGAGCTCTTAGAATTGTTACTCCACCACCACAGTATATTAGGTGTAAGTATTACAGTGAAAGATCTGAGGTCTAACATGTTCTGGGAAATTCACAAATCCTGCTCTAACAGTAAGGTGGTACATGAGGCAACTATAAATGCATGATATGTGGAATATTCAAATGAGAAATATATCAAGCTTATCTAGGTCCATCCTTAAAAGAGGCTCACCAGATATCAAAAGCATTTGGTGCCATATTCTCCCCGTATGCAAGATACTCACTAAAGAGCGTTAAGACTTTTCACTGGGATGGCGTTTAGTACACTACAGCCTTAATATTGCAAGGGGGGTACTCTGACGTGGCCTTCTCAGGTAGCTCAGTAGGTGAAGAATCCACCTGCAGTGTAGGAGACACAGGAGACCCGGGTTCAATCCCTGGGTCAGGGAGATCCCCTGAAGGGCATGGCTACCTACTCCAGTATCCTTGCCTGGAGAATCCCACGGACAGAGGAGCCTGGTGGGCTACATACAGTCTATGGGGTCACAAAGAGTCAGCCACGACTGAGTGACTAACACTCTAATGTACTGAAACAGTTAACGTACCTTTCAAGTGTAATTTTGTTTTGTTTCAGTTTGGTTTTTAAATTTTATTTTTATTATTATTATTTTTTTCCCTGATCACTGTATTTTTTTTTCTTTTTTTTTAAATTTTTTTACTTTATAATACTGTATTGGTTATGCCATACATTGTTTGTTTTTTTTTTTAATAAAAAGATACTCTATAAACCAAGAGAATCTGATCAATATCTTTAAATAAATTTTATATTATCCAAAGCCTCTTCTAGAGTGGCAATAATAACTAAAATATTAATTTTCTTGTCTCATATTCTCCAGGCAATTTAATTTCAATTCATTAATTTTTTAAAATTTTACTTTAATTTTATAATCATTTTCAGCCTATCATGGTGGATTTTCAGCTATTTAAATATGTAATCTTTATTTTTCTTTGTCTCTAAAGTTGACACTAAGACCGACAACACATTTTTAAAGCTGTATCATTATATACTATGTTCCTAGTACATGAATGTATAATTCCTTAGTGCAAAATCATACTTAACAGAGTCAGTTTGTAGAATGAGCATTTTCTCTAACATATGCATAGTTAATTTGCCTACAGTGATATATGTGTCTGCTCAGTCACTTGAGTCGTGTCTGACTCTGTGCGACTCTACGGATGGTAGCCCGCCAGGCTCCTCTGTCTATGGGACTCTCCAGGCAAGGATACTGGGGTGGGCTGCCATTTCCTCCTTCAGGGGACATTCCCACCCCAGGGACTGACCCCGTGTCTTTTACATCCCCTGCACTGGCAGGAGGGCTCTCTACCACTAGCACCACCCAATGATACATGCTACAGTGAAATAAAAAAGCTAGGCTTAACCCACAAAATGACTGTAGATGAACCAGCCAAGGATGATAAATTAATTTAAGTAATGAAAATTATTAAATTACATAAAAGCTAATTTTTAGAAACATTATTCTTGATATTTATGTGGTATTGATTTTACCCTTAAGAATTTGACCAAGAATTGTTTTTTACTTAAATTCAACAATTTCTGAACCTGGCTTTAGCCATATTTCAAAAGAGAACATGGTGCGAAATTACAGCCCTCCCACTCTGATAATTTAATGTGGATGTGCAATGTCGATAGTCCTGAACTTATTAGTTGCAAGATTGGATAACAGGTCAACTGAATTTTGCAATGACTCTCTGTTTACCACATTCAAGCTTTTTCATTGAAACAACTGAAATGAAAAAAAGAAACGTTTTTGTAGAATTCATAACTAGATGAAAATTTCTAGAAAGAATGTAGAAACAGACATAGGCACCTCAAAGCATTCACATTCACCTCAAAGCATTGGGCATTTTGGAAAAATTCACCACTATAAACCTAAATTTGATATTTGTAATAAATTTATCTCAGCTAATTATTGTTTCAATAGAAGATAGTGGGGAAAATTTGCTAATATTTTAAATTATTTCAAAATTGCCTTTTATGAAGTATGCTTTTTTTCTGCAAAGTAGCCCAAAACCTTTATTCAAAGCTTATTTTTCAGGAGTTAAAGAAGCAGATTTCATTTCTCCATTATACACCAAAAATAATATAGTTCACTTTTTTCAGTTCACTGAGGTATAGATTTCTATGCCAAGTATAACATTCAGAAATGTATTATTTCTCTAAATTTCATAATTCCAGGAAACAGAAAATTTTACAAATGTTGGTCTTAAGAAAGAGTAATGATAAAATAGATTTTATTTTCTTGGGCTCCAAAATCACTGTGGATGGTGACTGCAGCCATAAAATTAAAGGATGCTTGCTCCTTGGAAGAATAGCTATGACAAACCTAGACAGCATATTAAAAAGCAGAGACATCACTTGGCCAACAAAGGTCTGAATAGTCAAAGCTGTGTTTTTTCCAGTAGTCATGTACAGAAATGAGAGTTGGACCATAAAAAAGGCTGAGCACTGAAGAACTGATTCTTTCAAACTGTGATGCTGGAAAAGACTCTTGAGATGAGAGTCCCTTGGACAGCAAGGAGATAAAACCAGTCAGTCCTAAAGAAAATCAATCCTAAATATTCATTGGAAACACTGAGTCTGAAGCTGAAGCTTCAATACTTTGTCCACTTAATGTGAAGAGATGACTCACTGGAAAAGACCCTGATACTAGGAAAGATGGAAGGCAGGAGGAGAAGGGGACGGCAGAGGATGCGATGGTTGGATGGCCTCATCAACTCAATGGACATGAGTTTGAGCAGACTCCAGGAGATAGTGAAGGACAGGGAAGCTGGTGTGCTGTAGTCCATGGGGTCACAAAGAGTTGGACATGACTTAGTGACTGAACAGCAAATAGTCTCAGCTCACATTTTTATATTAATTTTTAAAAGATGCTCAAGCACAGAAGGAGTCTATATTTAATGGATGTCACATAAGTTGTGGCAGACCTAGGAATAAATAGATGTCAGGTGATTCAGCTTTTTGCTAGCCAAAGGTGACCAGTAGTGAATTAGACACTACTATAGATGTGTGAGATGCACCAGTGGGCAACACGGGCAAGGATACTGCCTCTTGGAATGTACATTCTAACAAGAAGAGACAGAATACCAAGGAGAGACACAATAAATATACAAACTATATTATACATTAAATGGCCATCAGTACTGTGGAAGATAAAATATAATGAAACAAGTTGAAAGAGTAATGAAAAGAGAGTATGATGGCCATCGTAAATATGCTGTTAGCATAAATATCATTGAAAAATAAAGAGTAAGAATAGGAGGTGAGTGAGTTAACCTTGAGGATACACAGGAAGATCTAATTCTGCAGAAGGAGCATCAGCTGAAATGATGCCAGGCTGGAGTATAGGCCTGGGTACTTGTGAGATTGCCAGGAAGCCAGGGTAGGGGAGCAGAAGGAGAGCGGGACGAGCAGAAGCTGGTTGGGTCCAGATGATACGAGGCCCTGTGGCTCATGCATGCTATATCAGATCACAGCCTATGGCGTGCTGCAGTCCGAGGGGTCGTAAAGAGCTGGACATGGCTGAGCGTCTGAGCTGACGGCTCGTGCATGATCTTACTCTGCGTGAGGCGAGAAACCTTTGGAAGGGACTGAGCAGGGAGCAACGTGATAGAAGTTTCATTTGAACAGGATCCCTCTGGCTGGTTTGTTGAGAAAAGCTTAAAGAGAGGCAAGAAAAGAGGCAATAAAGCCAGCCAGGCGACCATGCCTAAGGTCCAGGTCAAAGATGATGGCGACTTGAACCAAGATGGTAGCCGTGAGATAGTGAGAAGCGCTTGAATTCTTTCTGAAATGAGCGGGGCCGGTATAAAGGCAGAAGCTTAGAAACATGACTGGGTCCTGTTCAGGTGCCCCAGACCAGCTGAACATGCTGCTGTGCCTTAGGCTGTTGGCTATATCGAAATGTTGGTTAGAGATATCAACTTCAGAGTTGTTAGTGTAGGGATGGTATTTAAAACCAGGATGCTGGATAAGTTTCACCAAGCAGATGAAGATATACAGAAAAAAGAGCAAACCCAAGCTTCACTTCGATGGCTGATG
The DNA here is from genome assembly GCF_001704415.2 of Capra hircus. Taxonomy (NCBI): domain Eukaryota; kingdom Metazoa; phylum Chordata; class Mammalia; order Artiodactyla; family Bovidae; genus Capra; species Capra hircus. Next base: position 59,847,686 of record NC_030831.1, read on the forward strand.
GCACAGGCTGCAGAGCCATTCATCACATATGAGCAATCTCTTAGAGAATACGTCTCAAAATTGCACATCTGATCCCTCTGAATAAAAAAAAGCAGTTTCAAGGCAATGGACATAAAACAACTGTGTCGACAATAATAGCACTGTCTCATAACTAGTTCAACAAAGAATACACCAAAGGACACAGTACAATGTTCCCCTCACTGTTTCTCAGGCCTCACCTGGATTAGGCTCAGTGGAGTGTTCAGTGCTTCATCGGTATCAAGTGCACTGCAAAGGCTCCACAGAAATGCGGGCATGGAAGAGTGTAACAGGCAAGACAGCACCAAACAGAAACCAGCTGATTCATAAGCAACAGTGGGCAACCACTGAAAACACCCAAAATTATTAGGGGGGAACACGTAACTTCCTTGGTTCTTGTCCAAGTTTGTTCATACAGGAAGTTGGAAAGATATGGGGAAGAATAAGAAAAGTTAAATGTATATATTAAAATCCTGAAAATACTTCAAAACTATTCATCTTCAGAAGTTTGGTTAGTTACATTACAGTTCATTTAAAAATAAAAGGTTGCCAAGAGATTAAAAACAATGCCTATACAATACTGTATAAAAAGAAAGAAAGAAACTAACTCAAGTTTACATGAAGAGGCAAGACACCCAGAGCGGACAACACAATACAGAAGAAAATCAAAGTTGGAGAATCGACACCACCCAATGCCAAGAATTACCAGAAAGCTGACAACCAAGACAGTGTGGCATTGGCAAAATGCTGGACAAATAGATCATGGAACAGAACAGAGAACCAGAAACAGACCCATGTAATTAGAGCCGACTGATCTTTGATAAAGGAGCAAGGTCAGTAAACTGTAGAAAAGACACTCTTTACAACAGATGATATTCGAACAATTGGACATCTGCATGCAAAAAGATTAACTTACAAAAACTTACACTCCTTACAAAATAACTCAAAATGAATAATAGACCTCGATGTAAAACACAAAACTATAAAGCCCTAGAAGGTAACATTGTTGTTCAGTAGCTCAGTCTGACTCTTTGCAACCCCATGGACTGCGGCATGCCAGGCTTTCTTGTCCTTTACCATCTCCTGTCCTTTACCATCTCCTTGCTCAGACTCATGTTCATTGAGTTGTGATTCCATCCAACCATCTCATCCTCCAAAAATTTATATGACCTTGAGTATGGTGATAATATTTTAGATACAACACTAAAGACATGACCCATGGTGGAAAGAATTGATAAACTGGACTTCATTAAAATTAAAAACATCTGCTCTGCAAAAAATGTGAAGAAAATTAAAAGACAAGCCATTAGGGGAAAATATTTGCAAAAGACACATCTTAGACGAGACTATTATCCAAAATATATAAAGAATTCTGAAAACCAACACTAAGAAAACAAACCACCCAATGAACAAACAGAACCAAAAGCTTAATAGACACGTCACCAAAGAAGATATACAGATGGCAAATAAGCCCATGAAAAGAGGCTCCAAATCATATGCCATCTGGGAACTGAAATAAAAACATCAGAAATCCCACTACACACCTATTAGAACAGCACCCCCACCCCCCAAAAAAGAAACACTGACAATAGTAAATGCTAGCAAGGATGTAGAGCAACAGGGACTCTCGTATTCTGTTGGTGGGGATGCAAAATGGTACAGCAACTTTGGAAATCAGTTCAGTGGTCTCTCATGAAGTTAAACATATCTGGCCATACAATCCAGAAATCATATTCCACAGAATTGAAAATGTCTGTCCACACAAAAACCTGCATGGGTATTTATGGCAGTTTTATTCACAACTTCCGAAATTTTAAGATACACAAATGTCCTTTAGTAGGTAAATGTATAAGTAAACTATGGTATTTCCAGAAAATAGAATATCACTGAGCACCAAAAATGTGAGATATCAAGCCATGAAAATACATGGAAGAACGTTAAATGCATATTTCTGTTTGCATTTGAAATTTGAAAAGACGACGTCCTGTATGATTTTAGCTACATCGTGTAGTTGAAAAGGCAGAACTACGGAAACAGTAAGATTGGTGGTTGCAGGGAATAGGGAGGAGGAATAAACAGGCAGAGCATCAGGAATTTTTTCAGGCAACGAAGATACTCTGCATGGTATTATAAACGTGAATATTATACATTTGTCCAAACCTACAGAAGGCACAACACTTAGAATGAATCCTAAGGTGAACCATGGACTTTGGCAATAATGATATATCAACATAGGTTCACCACTTATAACAAATGTACCACTCTGGTGATGACGCATGTAAGGACAGGGGGCTTACGGGAAATCTCTGTACCTTTCTCTAAATTTTGCTGAAAAACCTAAAACTGCTCTAAAAATTGTTCTTTACAAAAACAGAAAAAAATCAAATATATATGTTAATAAATTACTTATAAGTGTATATATAAATTATACATTGATATAAAATATCGGAAGGGAAGTATTATATTAAAATGAAAACACAATTAAATCTGAAAGATGTTAAATTCACATTTAATTCTTACTCACTGCTACTTTTCCATCACAGGTCAGCAGAGGTACTCTACTCTTCACAGAGACTAGAAATTACCAAACCAGAAAAATATTAAGTTAGTTAATATCGTGGAGGGTGCAATTAGGCCAACGTTCTCTTATGTTGTTGATGTAAACGTGGCTTGGGGAAAAGCAATTTGTCTCAGAGGAGCAAACAGAGGGAAGAGCCAGCATCTGTTCCAGAAAGAACGAGAGAGCCCTGGAGGATCACACATCAGCAGTCAAATGCCCCAGCCCGGAAGTGGTACCTAACTTCCGCTCAGCACTCCTAGCTCTGGACCCGCCACATGGCCCCACCTAACCCAAGGGGCCAGGAAGTATAATCCTACCTCGTTCTCAGCAAACTGAGAACTGATGACTGTCTCATATCTTTCACACTGATATATAAGAGCTCCCAAATTATTACTTTGATAAATAGAAAATATAAAGTTTTTTTTTAATCGAAGTAAACGCTCAGAGACCATGGCATGAGACGCACCTGACAGAAACTTATCTTCCCCTGTCGTATCCTCTCTGCTTTTCTCTCCTCCTCTCCTCACTTTCTTTTCTCCCACCCTTCTTCCCTTTCTTCTCCTTCTACTATTTCTTATTACAGGTAACCTATAGCCAGAAGATATTATGATCATATACAGAACAGAAGCGATTGCCCTCTTCATTAATTGAATTCCATGTTGACTGTATTTAGTGATTCTTCTCATTGTCGGCTGAAGCTGGCTCCCGTCATTCATCAGAAGAGAAAATGAGAAGTGAATGTCACTGCTGACAGCGGAATCACAGTCTCAAGTGTAGTTCTCAGAGTTGCTGTGTGACATTTAAAGGAAAAAGGAATTTCAAAGATATATTACCAGATGTGACAGAGACGTCTCTACCGCCTGTATTTTGTCTCTATCTTTCATTCTACAAAGTACTGCAAAATTAATCTTCTAAAAGCACAGTCCTGATCATGTCATCACTGTACTGAAAATATTTCAACGTATCCACATCCCCTGCAGACTAAATTTGATTTCTCGGTTTGACATTTAGTGTTCGCCGTAACTCGGCCGTAACTCAGTTGTTCAGTTCATCTTTCTACCGTTTTCCTGGTAACATTCCAAGTTCTTAATAACTGGATGCTCCCAAATATGGCTGGCATTTTCTTATCTCCATGGCTTTATCTATGCAATTCTCCCTTATCAAATCCCCTTGTCTCCAAACTCATACCAATTCCTGAAGACTCAGCTAGAGGTTTGCCAATCCCATGAAATCTCCCAATATCTCTAGGAAGAAAACATCCCCATCGCCCATAAATTTCACAAACCCTTACATTTACAACTATAATATAGGGGAAAACCAAATTTTAGAAATGTTTATGAAAAATTTCTCATTCATATTAATCACAATTAGCTTCAAAAATTCAAGAATTCAAAAATTCTTGGTAATGGGGTTTTAGCAAAGCAATGAATAATGATTAGTGATTTAGGAGTCCTCCATCCATGGGACTTTCCAGGCAAGAGTACTGGAGTGGGGTGCCATTGCCTTCTCTGAAGCTGAGTTTACAAGAGCACAAATATTTCATTAATTTGGGGAAACTTGGTAGGAAGATACTAAAGGGGGAAAAGACCAAAGTCGCCTAAAATTCCTACTTGTGGCATCACTGCCTCTACAAGAACAAGGGGAAAAGGTTTTGCTTGACTTGCTTTTCAATCTCTCAATGAAGTATTCTTTGAACACACACACATGACCATATCAAGAACTGCAGAAAAAACATTTGACAAAATCTAACTCATTCATTGAGTTAGACAAGGCTGTGGTCCCAGTGTGATTAAATTGACTAGTTTAAAAAAAAATAATAATAAATAAATAAATTGACTAGTTTTCTGTGAGTATGGTTTCAATGTGTCTGCCCTCTGATGCCCTCTTGCAACACCTACCATCTTACTTGGGTTTCTCTTACCTTGGGCGTGGGGTATCTCTTCACGGCTGCTCCAGCAAAGCACAGCCACTGCTCCTTACCTTGGACGAGGGGTATCTCCTTACTGCCACCGTTCCTGACCTTCAGCATGGGATAGCTCCTCTAGGCCCTCCTGTGCCTGCTCAGCCACTGCTCCTTGGGTTGCTCCTCCTGGCCGCCATGCCTGCGGGGCAACCCAAGACGGGCGGGTCATGGTGGAGAGATCTGACAGAATGTGGTCCACTGGAGAAGGGAATGGCAAGCCACTTCAGTATTCTTGCCTTGAGAACCCCATGCACAGTATGAAAAGGCAAAATGATAGGATACCAAAAGAGGAACTCCCCAGGTCAGTAGGTGCCCAATATGCTACTGGAGATCAGTGGAGAAATAACTCCAGAAAGAATGAAGGGATGGAGCCAAAGCAAAAACAATACCCAGTTGTGGATGTGACTGGTGATAGAAGCAAGATCCGATGCTGTAAAGAGCAATATTGCATAGGAACCTGGAATGTCAGGTCCATGAATCAAGGCAAATTGGAAGTGGTCAAACAAGAGATGGCAAGGGTGAACGTCAACATTCTAGGAATCAGCGAACTAAAATGGACTGGAATGGGTGAATTTAACTCAGATGACCATTATATCTACTACTGCGGGCAGGAATCCCTTAGAAGAAATGGAGTAGCCATCATGGTCAACAAAAGAGTCTGAAATGCAGTACTTGGATGCAGTCTCAAAAACAACAGAATGATCTCTGTTCGTCTCCAAGGCAAACCATTCAATATCACAGTTATCCAAGTCTATGCCGCAACCTGCAACGCTGAAGAAACTGAAGTTGAATGGTTTTATGAAGACCTATAAGACCTTTTAGAAATAACACCCAAAAAAGATGTCCTTTTCATTATAGGGGCCTGGAATGCAAAAGTGGGAAGTCAAGAAACACCTGGAGTAACAGGCAAATTTGGCCTTGGAATGCGGAATGAAGCAGGGCAAAGACTAATAGAGTTTTGCCAAGAAAATGCACTGGTCATAGCAAACACCCTCTTCCAACAACACAAGAGAAGACTCTACACATGGACATCACCAGATGGTCAACACCAAAATCAGATTGATTCTATTCTTTGGAGCCAAAGATGGAGAAGCTCTATACTGTCAACAAAAAAAAAGACCAGGAGCTGACTGTGGCTCAGATCATGAACTCCTTATTACCAAATTCAGACTGAAATTGAAGAAAGTAGGGAAAACCGCTAGACCATTCAGGTATGGCCTAAATCAAATCCCTTATGATTATACAGTGGAAGTGAGAAATAGATTTAAGGGCCTAGATCTGATAGATAGAGTGCCTGATGAACTGTGGACAGAGGTTCGTGACACTGTACAGGAGACAGGGATCAAGACCATCCCCATGGAAAAGAAATGCGAAAAAGCAAAATGGCTGTCTGGGGAGGCCTTACAAATAGCTATGAAAACAAGAGAGGCGAAAAGCAAAGGAGAAAAGGAAAGATAAAAGCATCTGAATGCAGAGTTCCAAAGAATAGCAAGAAGAGATAAGAAAGCCTTCTTCAGTGATCAATGCAAAGAAATAGAGGAAAAGAACAGAATGGGAAAGACTAGAGATCTCTTCAAGAAAATTAGAGATACCAAGGGAACATTTCATGCAAAGATGGGCTCAATAAAGGACAGAAATGGTATGGACCTAACAGAAGCAGAAGATATTAAGAAGAGGTGGCAAGAATACACAGAAGAACTATACAAAAAAGATCTTCATGACCCAGATAATCACAATGATGTGATCACTCACCTAGAGCCAGACATCCTGGAATGTGAAGTCAAGTGGGCCTTGGAAAGCATCACTACGAACAAAGCTAGTGGAGGTGATGGCATTCCAGTTGAGCTGTTTCAAATCCTGAAAGATGATGCTGTGAAAGTGCTTCACTCAATATGCCAGCAAGTTTGGAAAACTCAGCAGTGGCCACAGGACTGGAAAAGGTCAGTTTTCATTCCAATTCCAAAGAAAGGCAATACCAAAGAATGCTCAAACTACCACACAATTGCACTCATCTCACATGCTAGTAAAGTAATGCTCAAAATTCTCCAAGCCAGGCTTCAGCAATATGTGAACCGTGAACTCCCTGATGTTCAAGCTGGTTTTAGAAAAGGCAGAGGAACCAGAGATCAAATTGCCAACATCCGCTGGATCATGGGAAAAGCAAGAGAGTTCCAGAAAAATATCTATTTCTGCTTTATTGACTATGCCGAAGCCTTTGACTGTGTGGATCACAATAAACTGTGGAAAATTCTGAAAGAGATGGGAATACCAAAGCACCTAACCTGCCTCTTGAGAACTCTGTATGCAGGTCAGGAAGCAACAATTAGAACTGGACATGGAACAACAGACTGGTTCCAAATTGGAAAAGGAGTACGTCAAGGCTGTATATTGTCACCGTGCTTATTTAACTTCTATGCAGAGTACATCATGAGAAACGCTGGAGTGGAAGAAACACAAGCTGGAATCAAGATTGCCAGGGGAAATATCAAGAACCTCAGATATGCAGATGACACCACCCTTTTGGCAGAAAGTGAAGAGGAGCTAAAAAGCCTCTTGATGAAAGTGAAAGAGGAGAGCAAAAAAGTTGGCTTAAAGCTCAACATTCAGAAAACGAAGATCATGGCATCTGGTCCCATCACTTCATGGGAAATAGATGGGGAAACAGTAGAAACAGTGTCAGAGTTTATTTTTGGGGGCTCCAAAATCACTGCAGATGGTGATTGCAGCTGTGAAATTAAAAGACGCTTACTCCTTGGAAGAAAAGTTATGACCAACCTAGATAGCATATTCAAAAGCAGAGACATTACTTTGCCGACTAAGGTCCATCTAGTCAAGGCTATGGTTTTTCCAGTAGTCATGTATGGATGTAAGAGTTGGACTGTGAAGAAGGCTGAGAGCCTAAGAATTGATGCATTTGAACTGTGGTGCTGGAGAAGCCTCTTGAGGGTCCCTTGGACTGCAAGGAGATCCAACCTGTCCATTCTGAAGGAGATCAACCCTGGGATTTCTTTGGAAGGAATGATGCTAAAGCTGAAACTCCAGTACTTTGGCCACCTCATGCGAAGAGTTGACTCATTGGAAAATAACTTTGATGCTGGGAGATATTGGGGACAGGAGAAGAAGGGGAGGACAGAGGATGAGCTGGCTGGATGGCATCACTGACTTGATGGACGTGAGTCTGACTGAACTCCAGGAGATGGTGATGAACAGGGAGGCCTGGCGTGCTGCGATTTATGGGGACGCAAAGAGTCAGACACGACTGAGCGACTGACCTGAACTGAACTGAACTCATTCATGGTAAACACTCTCATTAAACTAGAAATAGGAACTTTTTGAACTGGATAAAGCCTATCTGAAAAGAATCTGCAACTAATATCTATTTAATAATGGAAAAATCAAAGCTTTCCACTAAGATCAGTTACAAGGAAAGAAAACTTCCTGTCACCACTCCTTTCAACATCATACTTGCTAATGCAATAAGGCAAGAGGAGAAAAAAGTGTATACTGACTCACAAACTGTCTGCACCCCCCAACCCTGCCACAGATGATATGATCATCCAAGTAAAAATCTGAAAGAACTGACAAAAACAGTCCTGAAGCTAAGTGACGGCAGCAAGGTTGTAGTATACAAGGTTAGCATACATTTGCTTACCTATATACCAACAATGAACAAAAGAATTTGAAATGAAAAACACAATACAATTTATGTTAAAATCTCCCAAAATACAATACTTAGATACAAATTTACAAAATGTAAAATAGCTACATGAATAAAACAACAAAACTCTGATGGGCAAAATGAAAGAATGAAATAAATGGAGAGATATTCCATGTTCATGGATAGGAACACTCAGTATCATTCAGTGGTTAATTCTTCCCAACTTGACTGACAGATTCAGTACAATACAAATACAAATTCAGCAAATTATTTTATGGATATCATCAAACTGGAGAAGGAAATGGCAACCCACTCCAGTGTTCTTGCCTGGAGAATCCCAGGGAAGGGGGAGCCTGGTGGGCTGCGGTCTATGGGGTCGCACAGAGTCAGACACGACTGAAGTGACTTAGTAGTAGTATCATCAAACTGATTCTAAATTTTATATGGAGAACCAGAAGATGCAACCAACACAATATTGAAAGAAATGAACGAAGTTGGCGGATTGAAGCTACTCAAGTTCAAAACTTACTGTAAAGCTTGTACATATATATAAAGTGTCCAGTAAGAGTCTGTGATAAAAAGAGGCCCCCAGACTTGTCAGCAAGGAGTCTTACTCCTGCCACCTATCAAGCAAACCCCAATCTTCATGGGCACCTTGCCTCACCCCCTCAACTCAGAGTCAGAATGTGGTCCCAGGGGCCTTGCCAAGTGTGTGAGTGTGGGCTCTGACCCGAAGGATGTGCCAGGTTAGGACTTTCCAAGGCCAGAATAGAAAGCGAACTGCAAATGCAGTATGTGGAGAGCAGAATAGTCTATATTTGGAATTGCTGCAAGGGGGCCTCTGCACTTGGGGCTTGCAGGTCTTTCTCATCCCAGTCCTCCCCTGCTAGGCCTCCTAGAATTCCTGAGATCTCACAAAATTGGTCATAGCAACAGAGCTTTGAGCCCAATTCTTCCATTCTCTAGGCACCTCTAACCCTGCTGCTTCTGCTAAGTCGCTTCATTCATATCTGACTCTGTGCGACCCCATAGACAGCAGCCCACCAGGCTCCCCGATCCCTGGGATTCTCCAGACAAGAACACTGGAGTGGGTTGCCATTTCCTTCTCCAATGTATGAAAGTGAAAAGTGAAAGTGAAGTCGCTCAGTCGTGTCTAACTCTTTGCGACCCCATGGACTGCAGCCCACCAGGCTCCTCCATCCATGGGATTTTCCAGGCAAGAGTACTGGAGTAGGGTGCCATTGCCTTCTCCCACCTCTAACCCTAATGCTCAGTAAATCCCATCCTATCCTTCCCCTGCCTTCTATCAGGACCAACACTTATTCCTCCCACACAGGCACACAGCCCACTCTGCACCCTGCCTGCCTTCCTGGGAAACCTCACATTCCACCTTCCAGGAGCAGCACCACAGGTGTCCCCTGATGTGTGTTCAAGATGGGAGAACATTCCTTGGAGAATGTTCCCTGATGGAGAGGCTTGGGTGAGACAGCGAGCTCCCCATCCCAGGGTTGTGGCATTGGGCCGGGTCAGAGACAGAGCAGGGGGAAAAAAACAAAAACAAAAACAAAAAACCACCTCTAGACAAAGAAAGATTTTTCCCCTTAATAGCTATAGCAGACAATCTCAGAGAAGAATTTGATTGGTCGAGCTTGTTCATGCAAAACAATAATTTTATTATGGACGGGAGGACCCCAAGGAAGATTTAGATTAACCAAGACTGGGTCAAGTGAATGGAAGATAGATAGGGACAGAATGGATAACCATTATGGAAAGAAATTCTGTTATCAGAAAAATGGGCAAGTGATTTGGGGCAAACAAAAAATGACATTTGTGCAAAATTTCTGTATGTTAACGTGCACTACACATCAGGACACACATTTTATTATTTTTATCTTATGTGTATATGCACGTGGGAAAGTGTGTTATGTATTTAATTTTATTATTTTTCTAGTTGTTTGAGTGCTACATATTTGGTTTTAGGCAGTTAATTATCCAGAGTTAACCCAAACCAGAAGGTCAAAGGAAACATGCTCCACAAGCCTGCCTTCAGTCTGACACTAATTGCAAGCTTGCGGTGCTGGGCTTAATCACTCAGTCGTGCCAGGCTCTTTGGAACCCCAAGGACTGTCTTCAAAGTCCAGAGGGTCTTGAGTACATACATCAAGTGGCTGACCGTTAGCCTCCAGTCCTCCCAGAGTTCATGCTAACACCTTTAATCTCCTGTTGCTGCTGTTTAGCAGCTAAGTTGTGTCCCACTTTTTATGACGCCATGGACTGTAGCCCGCCAGGCTCCTCTGTCCATGGGATTTTTCAGGCAAGAACACTGGAACAGGTTAGTTACCACTTCCTTCTCCAGGGGACCTTCCTGACCCAAGGGTCAAACCCCTGACTCCTGCATTGGCAGGTGGATTCTTCACCACTGAGCTACATGGGAAACCCCTAGAAAGTGAAAGGGAAAGTTGCTGAGTCATTCCGACTCTTTGCAATTCCATGGATAGTCCATGGAATTCTCCAGGCCAGAATACTGGAGTGGGTGGCCTTGCCCTTTCTCCAGGGGATCTTCCCAACCCAGGGATCGAACTCAGGTCTCCTGCACTGCGGGTGGATACTTTACCAGCTAAGCCACAAGGGAAGCCCAAGAATACTGAGGTGGGTAGCCTATCCCTTCTCCAGGGGATCTTCCAGACCCAGAAATGGAACCGGGGTCTCCTGCTTTGCAGGTGGATTCTTTACCAACTCAGCTATCAGGAAGCCCTTCTTCTCCTGACTAAATACCTTATTTCCAAAGAGAATGATATGATGTCGCCCAAACCCCTCATTGTGAACCATTGTCTGTTCTGTGACCAAAGCCTTAGGCCAAAAAGGATACTCCTACATGCAGGAAACCAGAGGTCACCTGGGGTGAGCAGCCTAGGGCAAAGGCCAGAACTCTCTTCGGGTAAGGTGAATTCTATATAACATGGCAGTATTTTAAGTGCCAAGTCCAGACAATGCCAATGGACTTTACTGAAGTAGCAATTTCATTTATCCTCTTAAATTATTAATGAAAAATTGTACTTTAAAAATCTTCTCTACTCACATCTCTGGTTATTATACAATGAATATTTCTTGCTTTACTCCAATTTTTCTGGTGTGTAAAGAATTAATGAGGCACAGCTCACAGATTGATGTTCGTATTTATTGGTTTTTGTTCTTTTGCTAAACATGTCCTGTGTAATCTTTGATAATCGCTCAAGTTATTGAAAAAGAGTTTGCATAGCCTTAATATTATTTGCTTATTAATCTGTGACAAACCATAAAATTTGATATTTTCACCATGACTACCTCACGAAATTTGCTCACTTTGTCTCTGATTAAAGTAGCAGCACACTGCCAGTGCCAACAACTTTCAGAAGTGTTTTAGGGAGAGTTATATGAACATCACTTCTGTTTTCATTTGAGATATCCGAAAGACCTGGAAATGCTCTTCCACATCATAATCACATCCTTTGATCTGAGGATCTGTGTCTGTGCATATTCAATCTGCTGAGATGAAATACACCTGACACCTACCAGTAAGAATCTTTTTGAGATTAGCATCTATGCTAGAGATCTAAACTGTCTCCAACAGATGCTGAAACTTCCTTTAAAATTAATACTTTAGCAACCTTGAGTGTATAAACCCTCAATTTGATCAAGTCTGGTGGTACTTTGGCTACTCTGAATTTGACCAAATGAGACTGCAGTACACCCTGGATCCACAGAATGAATCATTAAAATATCAAGCAAATTCTTTTCTCCAATCTACCTTGAATTATCTTCCATTTCCACAGTGCTCTCCTGGAAAACAACAGAAACTTCGTGTCTCAGAGTTCTTCTGGTTTTTAACCACTTTTGTGTCACAGACACTTTAGACTATAACAAACCCGTAGAACTAATTCTAGAACAATGAGGAAACAACTCAAGAGCAAAAACAACAAATGCAATATAGCTCCAGGGGGATTCACGGGGCATAGTTTAAACAGCCTGCTTTAGAATTTTCTGGCCATCGGCCATTGCTACATTAGTCTCAGATGACATACTTCTATCTAAGTACATTAGGGAGACAAATACGAACTTTATGGTTATTGGGAACCCTTCTCCCCTCTTATGTTATGTAGTTATTCCATTGCTATCCCCTTCTTTAGTCTTCCCATGTCCCCAACGCACCTTTTTAAGTTGAAACCCATTGCATTTCCCTTAACAAAAATCTGTGGTCACATTTGCAAAAGTTACTCTTATCTGTACAAGTGCCACATTGCTCAGGAAGTAAAACCTAAAGGGATAAAGAGAAAGTAAGGAGAAAAAATTCCAGCACACACTATCTGAAGTAAGCTGCTCCAACACCAGAACATTCTAGAACTGGTCAGAATTAAGAACCACTATCATCTGTTCAGTTCAGTTCAGTTGCTCAGTCATGTCTGACTCTTTGCGACCCCATGAACCTGAAGCATGCCAGGCCTCCCTGTCCATCACCAACTCCCGGAGTCCACCCAAACTCAGGTCCATTAGAGTCGGTGATGCCATCCAATCATCTCATCCTCCGTTGTCCCCTTCTCCTCCTGCCTTCAATCTTTCCCAGCATCAGGGTCTTTTCAAATGAGTCAGCTCTTCGCATCAGGTGGCCAAAGGATTGGAGTTTCAGCTTCAGCATCTGTCCTTCCACTATCACCTGAGTCTCCCTTATTTTGCCCCAGCTTATTTTTTGCTTGTAATAGTAGCACGTTCTCTTTTTTAAAATAATAAGAATCAAACGGATCAATACTTTTGATCTGAATAACATACTTCATTGAAAGTCTAATGCCTTCTGGATCTCAGTTTGTTTTTAAAATCTTAGCCTGCATCCAGTCCATATTGAGAAAAATACATTGCAACTCTGTTACTTCCTTCATAGTAGAAAGTAACTGAGGTCTGGCAATAGTTATCGTTGGGATCATTATTTAGAGCCCCAAACACTGAAGTTTGCTTCCCTTTATTCAGCCATTGTACCTCATATACAGTCAGGTCTTAAAACTTCACTTCAAGAATAACTTTAGGAACTTCTAAGGGGAATGATATATCTATGTAAAAAATTCCCCAGTCCAGTTGCTCCACATACTCTAAAACGGAGCAATTATATTACTAGATCTTTATTGACTAGGAAAAGGCATTTTTCCTTCTTTGTCTTCTTTTACTAAAAACAGGATTTCTCTAAGCAATGGTTATCATAATATGGGTGAACACAGCTGTGTTCACAGCGTATGACACTCCAGGGTGTATTTATCCCCACTCGGCCTTTATGGCTCATAGCACTCCAGGGTGCAGCAAGCGCCTAATGGCTCTAGAAAGCATTGCCAGTAATTTTTTACCACTTAAGACAGCTACTATCCTAGACGATGATTACAAGTTGGATGGCATTCTGTTCTTCCCCTCCATGGCTTATCCTAGCTTGTTTAATCATTGTATGTAGTATCACAGTCCTGAGACATGTACTTTCTGACCAAAGATGGCAATTTTTATACATGTGAATATACCATATGCTCATGTTTCATATTCAAATTTCATAGTTCACTCAAGGTAAGTCAGATCCCAAGATCTAAAGACAAAAGGTAATGAAAAGAAATATTTCTCTCAAGATCTCAGCAGAAGTAACAATAATGCTTAAAGTGTGACAACAATAAAAAAAATAAGCTTTCTTAGGCTAGAAGCAATGGCATCCTCCAGTACTCTCGCCTGGAAAATCTCATGGACGGAGGAGCCTGGTGGGCTGCAGTCCACAGGGTCGCTAAGAGTCGGACACGACTGAGCGACTTTACTTTCACTTTTCACTTTCACGCATTGGAGAAGGAAACGGCAACCCACTCCAGTGTTCTTGGCTGGAGAATCCCAGGAACAGGGAGCCTGGTGGGCTGCCGTCTATGGGGTCGCATGGAGTCGGACACGACTGAAGCGACTTAGCAGCAGCTGCAGCAGCAGGCTAGAAAAGAAGCATCAGCTCAAATCAGTGTTCAAGAATGACAGCACGACGGTGATTTCTTCTGTGTTTAGTACTATTGCATTATTCTACAGGGCAACTTCTATGGACCACCTCATGAGGTTTATTAGATAAAAGTATACATATATGCTATGTATATGGATATATAGAGAGCTATTGGTATATTGTATGTATATATGCTATATATGTAACCAAGTATAGTTGCTATTTTTCAGGTGGTATTTCTAACTTAATAGTAGCAAAGCAGTAGTAAATTATAATGGCATCTCATACAATTGAAAGAATTATTATTTAGGAATTGAATTAGGTTGTTTCACCAAAATCTCCTCAGTCAAAATGGTGTGTCCTATGCCCTGGAGATAACTAACTACTTTCAGCCTTAAATTTCAGTGATTCAGGCTTTAATTTTTTTTTCAATGTATAAGTTAAAAGAAAAGACGATGTCTAACTTTTCCAAAACCTCTATCTTCTCTTCTGCAGTAACTGAATTAACAATTTCTTAAATTTCACATTATTTAAGCTAAATGTCCATTTTAATAAATGCCCAGCCTGCATCTTCACTGCCATTTATAAGTACACATTTAAAGCGAAAGTGGTTATTGTTCAGTTGTGTCCAACTACTTGCGACCGCATGGACTGTATCCCCCCAGGCTCCTCTGTCCACGGGATTCTTCAGGCAAGAACACTGGAGTGGGCTGCCATTCCCTTCTCCAGGGGATCTTCCTGACCAGGGGGTAGAACCTGGTCTCCTGCATTGAAGTGGATTCTTGACCACTGAGCCACCACTGATGACCAATGAACGTAAATTAAAATGCAAATTAAATACCAAGGGGCATATTTCAGCCACTGAGCCCAAATGCTTAGTTTTTCAGTCATTTCTTAATCCTCATAGCGTACACTTTAGGGATGTGCCTAGGGTCTGATGGTTGTGAATTTCTAGTATAACACTCAGGATTTACAGAGAATCAACTCTGTGGCTGGGTTAGAGTCAACTGTGCTACTATGCCCATTAAAAACCAGAACAGTGTTATATTTTTCTGAATTTCATTACAGCTCCTAGTATTGGACATGTATTAGTAGTAAAGATATAATTCTTAATCTGATTGATTGAGGGATTAGTTGAATAATGGAAATTGACTGTGGTTGAGAAAAGCTGGCAAATAAATGAATACTAACAAATGAAGAGTGAATTTGACTGTTTCAAACATTATATTAGGATGGCTGAAAGGAAAAATGTCCTTGGAATCTGTGATATCTCTAGTGGTTTGTAGGCCAAGAAGCAAAAAGAGAATAGCTAATGGTTAAAGAGAGACCAAAGGACATTATTGCTCATGTTTGGAAACAATTTTGCGGAAGGATCCCAGAATAATAATATCCAACATCTTATTCACCAAAGTACATTCTTTACCTAACACAGGGATTAAATAAGATTTAAGAAAGTGGACATATTCCCCAAAAGAAAAATGAAAAAAGTTTACCTGCCTATCTCATGGTTGGCAGCCAACTAAAGGAGAACATTCTTGGCAACTTTCAGATATTTCAGAATTGGAAGCAATGCTGAGATGATCCACTTAAATCCAGTATGTAGGTGACCACTTGTCAGATTTAATTTATATACTGTTCTTGTTATCTATTTCCATGAGCTTGACTCTCTCCCTCTTCTACCCTTTTTATTCTTCTTTCCTGACCATCAGTCTCAATGGTGCTTTATTTGACATGTATTAAGTTTCAAAACACAGGAAGTCAGCAAGAAAAGGAGAAACAGATGACCCCAGCTACTTACAACGCGGGAACTCATAGGCTATTCCTACAAGGAAAAGGTGAGTAGTTGATGCTAAAAAAAAAACAAAAACAAAAACAAAAAAACATTGAAAACTGGATCAGACCATTGATAAGACTGTATGTTTTCCAGTTTGCTGACATACAACTTCCTGGTCGTCGCGCTGACCTGCAGCTGCGGCCTGGTGGGGTCGAGGGGGGCGCAGGTCCCGTCCCCGGCGTCACGTGGGCCCATGCGCTAAGACAACGCAGGCGGACTGAGGCCCGAGCAGAGTGTCTCCTTTCCTGGGGCTGTACCATCCCTGTGCAAAGAGCCAGTGGCTCCATGAAAGTGATGTATAAGAATGGGTAAAGTGCTCATTAAAGATTCTCCTGAACTGGTTCTTCCCAAAAGAGCGCACAGGAGAGTTTGTCGATAGTGCCGAGCCCGTGCGCAGTGTGTATCAATTCAACCCAAGCCGCTTAGTGGCTCTTTTGCTAAAGCACCTCCCCTTTATGATCAATACATTGCATAGAACTGGGTATTTTTACTTAGGGGACTTTTCCCAGTGAGGGAGATTCTGTTCTTATCACCTCCTTTTATGTTTGTACATAGAGATGTTTGTGAGTCTATAAAAAGTACCCTTGCTCTTGTTTGATAGACTGTGTCCTCCTTGGAGTGAATAGGCTGTCAAGTGGCGACGTTGCATTTGCAAATGAATGGCAATATGTGTGCCAAATTCCCTCCCCAGCCACAAAAGTAACAGGAGGAGAATTTTATTTCTGGAAGAGGATTGCAAAACAGGTCAGTTCTCATTCACTCCTCAGCGGGTGCTGCTAAAAACTAGAAAAAGTAAGACAGCCATTAAACACAGCGGACAAAACAACACGTACATCAATCAGTGCCTAGAAATAGACTTTGAAATGTTATTTATTACCCGTTTTCATCAAATATGCATTACTCTAATGATCAGCGTATTATGAAGACAGGCATTTTAGAGACAAATTATAAGATGGACTAAAAAAGATTGCTATCATCTTGGCAAAGAAGGGCAGTTTAATTTTTAAAAATCATTTAATTGTTATGGAAAAGAATCTGCATAAATCAAACATTTCAGAGAGACAAGATTTTGATCAGTCATGGCAATCCTCTAGAACTTTCCACGCAAAACCATATGAAGATGCAAAATAAAGTTAAATTTTAGACTGTTACTGTCAAGAGCATGCTTTACCACTGAAGCTCTGCTCTATTTACTTGGATGATATTGGTGGGAATAGATTAAAAGAACCAATAGGAAAGGGACTCTCACCTCTTGTTTTCAAAACTATTTATAGGTGGGCACCTGGAGGCTTACAGTAGTTCCTGAGAAGTCAATACCGGAGTCTAGCGCGGGCTCTTCTGTTCTTTATTAGAGAAATTGACAGCTGAGAGGAGCCCTCTGGTCGTCTGACACCAGGACAAGCCATGTTAACAAACAGTTTTCGCTGAGGCAGCCACACAACCGAGCGGCAACGCAGCCGGAAATTCTCGTCGCCACTTGCTGCACTGCAGCTGCGCCTTGGTCCGTTTCTGCCGCCCATCAAACCTCACACCCTGTCCTCTGTCTTACGTCCACTTTTGGGCTCAGCATCGTCTACACCAGATCTCATTCTTTGGCGTGGGCCAAGCATGTGATCCTGTTCAGAATCCTGCTGTTGATGTTCATTTTGTCCCATCAGCTGAGACTGAGAACACACTGTTGAGAACAAACAGATATTGTGCCTTCAATGTGGATCTTCACACTCCTGCTCAGGCATGGAGTTTCTGACCCCTGAGTGAGCAGACAGTCTCCAGCTGTAGGACAGGAAGATGCCTAAGACTGGGAGACAGTGGAACAGCTATCAAGAGTTCATGTGGGGTAATTTTGCTGGAGGAGAGAAGCATCTGTTGGGGGAAATTTCAGGACTGGACTAAAATAAAGAAAGGTAATAAAGAGAATTAGCACTGGAACATCCAGTGACCAAAGAACTATGACAAAAGAAGCAGAGAAAGACAAGAGGAGAAAAAGAACAGCTAACGGGGTCATCCAGATGTCATGCTCCAAAAATGCCATGATGTGCATGCAGGAAGGAAAGAGCGGAACTAGCAAAAATAAGGTCAGCACTTTTCCTTTCTTGCTATTATTATTTAGTAGACAGGTTTTAATTTCTAATTCAAGATATTTGGAGTTTTTGTATCTTCAAGGATCACTTGTTGATGAATGATCTGTAGACTAGTCAAAACCCCATTTGCTTGTTCCTTCTGATGTCCTCTGTGTTATATTTTCATCATAATTTTCTTTTACTTAATTAAACCTTCCATGAAGCCCAAAGTAAATTGGAAAGATTGCTGAAATTGGGTCATTAACGTAACTTCTAAGCAGAGGCAGTCTGCCAGAATTTTTTTTTTTAATCTAAGACAAAAATAAAAAGGAGAAGAAAATTGATGCTAGGCTTTTGGGAAAAAAGAGAGTACACTCCCCCTAAGAGGAAAAAAAAAAAAAGACAACTAACTGAGGGAAAGTAAAAGGTATCTAACTACTTAGAAGGCTGAGGGAGGATTAATATAAAATGAGCCAAAGTAAATAAGTAAATAAATAATAAAGTGAATGGAACCTAGTCATAAATTAACCATGGAGCTCAGAGGATTCAAAGCAATTATAGTAAAATACATAGCCAGATTCTAAGCGCCCCTGTGACACAGGATAATTGAGCATGAACACAGTTATATTTACAGTGAAGCAATTAATGAAAGACATATAAGGCAATTAGAGTAGTCAGGACGCTTTTGTACTCCCGTTCCATAACGTCAAATGCAGAGGACAAACAGCAAGGATTAGTCCCCCAGGAAGCGCCCCTGAAACCGAGGAAGTGTGCGTGAGGTTTGGGCGCTAGACTAGTTGGACGCTAGACTAGTTGGGCGCTAGACTAGTTGGACGCTAGACTAGTTGGCCGCTAGACTAGTTGGGCGCTAGACTAGTTGGACGCTAGACTAGTTGGGCTCTAGACTAGTTGGACGCTAGACTAGTTGCGTCTGGCAGACGTTTGGGTTGTTCTACCGCATGCCTTACTCCATGGACAGAGGAGCCTTGTAAACTACAGTCCACGGGGCCGCCAAGAGTCGGGCGCGACTGAGCGACGTCACGCACACACGCACCACATGCCTTGGAAAGACTTAAGCAGTGCGAAAGATGGGCTTTTTTTAAACCTACCAATAAGTCACTCTAGAACCAAAAGAAGTGAAGGATAAAGCATCTGCCTCCCCACCCAGACATTGATTTGATGAGATGTTTCAGTGCCTCATGATGCAACGTGCATCCTCAGTCATGTCCAACTCTTCACGACACAGTGGACTGTAAGCCTCCAGGCTCCTCTGTCCATGGGATTCTCCAGGCAAGAATTCTGGAGTGGGTTGCCGTCTCCTTCTCCAGGGGATTTTCCCGACCCAGGGATGGAACCTCTGTCTCCAGCATCTTCTACACTGGCAGGCAAAGTCTTTACCACTGTACCGCCTGGTAAGCCCCATGATACAATAAAACCACAAAAATTTTCTTAACAACAACAACAAAAAAATAAAAACAACAAATATTATCTCATTAAAAGTTAATAGAATTTTACTTCTGGAGATGGCAGAGTAGTTAGTATTGGATGAAAACTCCTGCAGATAAGATTATAAACACTGTATAAAATGAGAGAAGAGAAATGGTCAGAAGCAAGAAGAAACTGATAGAGAGTCAACCTTTAGAACATAAGCGTTCACGCGGCAGCTTCAGCTTTATCAAACGTTTCGTGTGCTGAAGTCCTCACTCTGCACAGTGTGAGATGTTTGGACCTTAGGCAGAAAGCATGGGTCTTACTGGCTGGGTTTCAAGACTGTCACAGCACCTAGAATCTATTAAAGGGAACCCTGGAAAAGAGTCATTGTATGAGGAAGTCCAGGATTCTGCATGTAAAATCGCCCAAACCCTTTGTTGATCTCTGATCTATAAACAGCTCAGACTCCTAACTGTCTTACAAAACCTGACAAACTGGAGATTTTAGCTGCTGCCAACTGTAAGCTTCTAGAGTTTGAGTCCAGACAAATTCACTCTTGATACAGCAATTACAAACATTCTCCAGGAGAAGATAACATAATTTCTCTCTAGAATGTTTTATACACAGTTTTCTTTTTATAAAACAAAAATTCCAAGATAAGAAAAACATAGAAAAATATGATTCACAATGAAGTGAGACATTGGCTATCAGATGTCAACTGAAATATACAGGGAGGTCAGAATATAAAGCAGATATAAATTTTTTGAGGACTCAGGAAAATATAGAGCGAAAAAACAGAGAATTTCACCAGAGAAATAAAAACTGCAAACAATGGAAACCCAATAGTACAATATGAGAAATTTTAAAAATCAGAGGATGAAGACAGCCACATTCAGAAGAATGAAACTAGGCCACTATCTTACACCATACACAAACACTAACTCAAAATGGATTAAATACTTAAATGTAAGACCTGAAACCAAAAATCTCCTAAAAGAAAATATTGATAGTTAGCTCATTGACTTAAGGTCTTGGCAATCATTTTTTTTTAATTTGATACCAAAAGCAAAGGCAATGAAAGAAAAAATGAACATGTTAGACTACCGAAAACTAACAAGCTTCTACACAGCAAAGGAAACCATCGACAAAATGTAAAGACAGCTCACTGAATGGGAGAAAATTATTTGCAAACCATATTTATGATGAAATTACTAAAACATGAAAAGAATTCCTACAACTCAATAGCAAAAACAAACAAACAATCCAATTAAAGCATGGGCAGTGTATCTAAATAGACATCTTTCCAAAGAAAACATACAGATGGCCAACAGGCACAAAAAGATGTTCAGTGTCACTAATTATCAGGGAAACGCAAATCCAAATCACCATGAAACATCATCTCACACTTGTTAGGATGGCAATAAATAACAGTTGTTGGCAGGGGTGTGGAGGAAAGGGAACACTTGTGCACTACTGGAGGAAATGTAAATTGGTGCAGGCACCATGAAAAACAGAATGGAAGTACCTCAAAAAATTAGATAATAGAACTACCATGCTGCTGCTGCTGCTGCTGCGTTGCTTCAGTCGTGTCCGACTCTGTGCGACCCCGTAGACGGCAGCCCCCCAGGCTCCCCCATCCCTGGGATTTCCCATATGATCTAGCAATTCCACATTTGGGTATTTATCTGAAAAAAGAGAACAAACATTAATTCAAAAAGGTAAAGGCACCCCTGTGTTCATCACAGCATCATCTACAGCAGTCAAGATAGGGAAGCAACCAAAGCGGCACTCAGCAGATGCGGCTCACATTAAAAATGGAATCCTGGTCATTAAAAGGGAAATCTTGCCATTTGGGGAAAAATAGATGGATCTTGAAGGTATTTCACTAAATGAAATCAGACGGAGGAAGACAAATACCATGAGACCACATTTATCAGTTCAGTTCAGTCGCTCAGTCGTGTCCGACTCTTTGAGACCCCATGGACTGCAGCACGCCAGGCCACCCTGTCCGTCACCAACTCCCAGAGCTCACTCAAACTCATGTCCATTGAGTTAGTGATGCCATCCAGCCATCTCATACTCTGTCATTCCTTTCTGCTCCTGCCCAATCTTTCCCAGCATCAGTGTTTATCAGATGAGTCAGCTCTTCTCATCAGATGGCCAAAGTATTGGAGTTTCAGCTTCAGCATCAGTACTTCCATTGAACATTCAGGACCGATTTCCTCTAGGATGGACTGGTTGGATCTCTTTGCAGTCCAAGGGTTTCTCAAGAGTCTTCTCCACCACCACAGTTCAAAAGCATCAATTCTTTGGCAGTCAACTATTTTTATAATCCAACTCTCACATCCATACATGACCACTGTAAAAACCATAGCCTTGACTAGACAGACCTTTGTTGGCTTTTGCTTTTTAATATACTGTCTAGATTGGTCATAATTTTTCTTCCAAGGAGTAAGCATCTTTTTATTTCATGGCTGCAGTCACCATCTGAAGTGATTTTGGAGCCCCAAAAAATAAAGTCTGACACTGTTTCCACTGTTTCCCCATCTATTTGTCATGAAGTGGTGGGACCTAATGCCATGATCTTTGTTTTCTGAATGTTGAGCTTTAAGCCAACTTTTTCACTCTCCTCTTTCACTTTTATCAAGAAGTTCTTCTTCACTTTCTGCCATAAGGGTAGTGTTATCTGCATATCTAAGGTTCTTGATATTTCTCCCAGCAATCTTGATTCCAGCTTGTGCTTCTTCCAGCCCAGCGTTTCTCATGATGGACTCTGCACAGAAGTTAAATAAGCAGGGTGACAATATACAGCCTTGACGTATTCCTTTTCCTATTTGGAACCAGTCTGTTGTGCCATGTCCAGTTCTAACTGTTGCTTCCTGACCTGCATACAGGTTTCTCAAGAGGCAGGTTAGGTGGTCTGGTATTCCCATGTCTTTCAGAATTTTCCACAGTTTATTGTGATCCACACAGTCAAAGGCTTTGGCATAGTCAATAAAGCAGAAATAGATATTTTTCTGGAACTCTCTTGCTATTTCAATGATCCAGCAGATGTTGGCATTTTGATCTCTGGTTCCTCTATACATACAATCTAAAAACCAAATGAACAAACAAAACAAATTTCAAAGGTACAGAATACAGACTGATGATTGCCAGAAAGGAAGTGGGTAGAGGGTATAAGAAATGAGCAAAAGAGGTCAAGAGATACAAGCTTTTATAATCTAGTTATAAAATCAATAAGCCACAAGGATATATGTAAGCATGAAAATTACAGTCAATGCTATTGGAGTATTGCATATTTAAAAATTGCCAAGAGAGTAAACCTTAAATGTTCTCATCACAAGCAAAAAGAAAAAAAAAAGTAACTTTGGGACAGTGACAGATGGTAAGCAGACAGACTTACGGTGGCGGTTTCTTCGCAGTGTGTACAAACATTGAATGCTCATGCCGCACACCAGAAAGCAGTATTATGTTACATGTCAATTTTATCTCAATCATAATGAAATCGGTGGATGAGATTAGCAGAATGTCTGATACGGAAAACATAGGATCAGTGAACTTGGAGACAGATCACTAATCTTGGAGAAATCATCTAATCTGAAGAGGAGAGAGAAAGGATTTATCCTCAGTGACAAGAGGAACAATATCAAGCAGTCTAACATGTGAGTCATTAGAGTCACAGAAGGAGAGAAAAGGGGACAGAAAAATATTTGAGGAAATAGTGGCAAAAAAGTTCTCAAATTTGTTGAAACATAAACTTACAGTTTGATGAAGATCAGCAAAGCATAAGAATGATGAAGACAAAGAAAACCACTGTTAAACTTACAAAGTGCAAGCAGTCAGGAAAAAAGCTTGGGGACCATGATATGAATGACAGTTTTATGTGCAAAAAGAGCAAGGGGCATTGGTACATTCATCACAGCTCACTGAATTATGCATGGAGATGCATGCATTCCATTCTGTGTGCATCAAGCTAAAACACTGCACGGACGCTGAGTTGCAGTTTGTGGGTTTGCCTTTTTTTCACAGTGGTGTGAGTTAGAAGCTTAAAACCTGCATTCCATATACTCTAGCTTGAATAAAAGTGTAACTATATTGAGGATAGTGAAAGCCAGGTTTCTCCTTGTTGGAGAAGGAGTTACAAACACGTAAAGACGGGTGAGCAGAATGCACTCTGCAGTGCTGGATTGGAACCTGAGATATCCGTATAAACCAATAAATATATATATACACACAGAGAGAGAAATACAAGTCTTTATGTATGTAATATGTGTGCACACATGTATGTGCGTGTGTGTATATATATGGATGTCTATGTATCTGATATGTCTGACATATGTGAGTGTGTGTACAAACATACACCTGTACATATCTACTTCCTAGGCTCTCTGAGGAAGGGCCTAGAAGCAGTGGTCCACCAGCAGCGCTGAATATATCCAGCCCCCAAATCTTGGTCTCGAAGGACCATTCTCTGCTGAAATAAAGCAGAGATACTTTTTTCAGAAAAGCCTGGAACCTCTTACTGCACCATAAAGTACGGAAGTGCTGAAGGGACGCTGGAGGCGTACTGAGAGAATACAGGCCAGCTTGAAAGAGATTCCACTGGACAAATTTAGGACATTTGAATGTTAAATATTGATTGAAATGGCGTATATCCCACTGAATAAAATAAAGATCCGTACATTCACTTAGACATAAATAGAGTACATAGATAGATCGAGAAGTTCTTCCTTAGAGCAGAACACATATATATACACATAGGGTGCCTAAACTAGTGTGTGAAAGTTTAATGAGAACCAGGATGTTTATGCGGCTTCAAAGTATCTTCCTCTCCATTAACTGCTTATTAATTTCAAAGGAAAAATGGTAGAAAAACTTGGCAGACAGCACCTTAACCAAGAGCTAAACCACGGTAGCACACACCTCGATACGGCGCCCTAGGAAGGGGAGAGTGTTCTGCGATAGCTCTACTAAAACGCGTCATGCCGATTTCATTATGGAGACACCAAACAAGCCCAACAGAGGAACACTGTACAAAACAACTGTCTAAGAATATCAACTCAAAAGGCACAAATACAAAGAAACTGTTCTACAGGAGGAGAGAGCCATGGAAATGGAAGGAGACGCATCCTGCCTCCTGTACTGGACCCCAGACCTGGGGAGACAGAAAACAGCTGCAGAGGGTGCAATGGGGGCAGCCGATAGGCTCTGAATGTGGAAATAGACTGTATTTTATCACCATTAAATTTTCTGACTTTGATCACTGTGCTGGTTTTGTAAGAGAATACCTCATTTATGGGTAGATAGCTACATCTCCAACTTACTCTCATATGGTTAAAAAAAGACATAAATATATACATATAAGGGTCAAACATATATGCAGCTAATCCCCATTATTCACAGAATCCAGTTCCGTGAATTTGCTTACTCACTATATTTATTTGTAGCTCAAAAAATCAATGATCGCCGTACTTCAGCCATCATTCATAAGCATAGGCAAAGTGGCAAAAACTCTGAGTCTCCTGACTTGCCTGTTCCCAGAGGAGGCAGAACAAGGATACACTTGGCCTTGCTTCAGCCCTCATGTTGTAAACACATGTCCTTTGCCAGCTCTATCGAGTGCCACTTTTGGGGGGCATTTTTTACTTTTTGTTGGTGATTTCGATGTTTAAAATGACCTCCAGACACAGTGCAGAAGTGGTGTTTAGTGTTCCCAAATTCGAGAAGGCTATAATGTGCCTTATAGAGAAAGTACGTGCCTAAGTGAGCTTCTTTCTGGCGTGAGTTATAGTGCCCTTGGTCAGAAGTTCAATGTTAATGAATCGACATTGTTGATTATATTGATTATACTGTTAATAAATCAATAAATGTGTTAAATAAAAATATTTATATATCAAATAATCTGTCTTTAAACAGTACACACATAATACAAAGTTATGTGTTGCTCACTTGATTAAAAATAGTTGTGACCACAGATTCAGAGGAATATAATCCTGTATTTCTTCTAAGGTCAAATATGCAGTATTCACTAATCCAGTGCTCCTGCCAGAGTTATAAAATATAACCACTGCAAATAACAAGAATCCACTGTGGACTGATACATGATACACACACACATTCGGATATAGATGCATGACTGACTACATAGATGCGTAAACACAGACGTAGCCAACAGAACAAAAAGTAAAAACTGCTGCTGAATCTGGGGAAAAGGTATACAGGAATTCCTCTTACTAATCTTGCAACTTTTGTGCAAGTGAAGAATGGTACCAAAATAAAAAGCTGCCAAAATATATAATGGATAATAAATTAGCACAAGATGCTCTTGCTTACAAGAGACACAAATTGGTTTCTTTTCCTCAGAAATCAGAAATCCTATAGGAATGCAGCTATCCATGTGGTGTCCTATGGACAATCAGAGGAAGACATACTGCTTTAATCAAGCCTAGGCACCAGGAGACACAGGCCCGTTCACGGAGTAAAGATGAAGTAACGGAAAGACGCAGAGGAGAAACCATGATTTTTCAAAGCAGCTGTTGGAGCTCAGGAAACATGCAGCCTGGCCAAGACGCAGTAAGCCGCACGGTAGAAGATGATATTAACCCTCCAGAAACTGTATTTTTGTTGGGGAACTACTAGAGAAAGGGAGAGTCACTCCCAGGAAGAAGGTCCACATTCTGGGAAATGGGATTTCTTTCCAGTAAAGTTGGCTTGGCCTGCTAAAGTCCGCTGGCTTAGACTGGAGGAGTTCAGTTATGCTGAACTTGCTCCTCCTCCTGCTCCTGGGTGGCAGCCATTAAAGGACTAATCTCAGATAGGCTGCGGATTTTACTCTTAATTAAAATGTGTTCCTTATATTATGGAGCCATTAGTTCCTGATATTAGATTCTACCACTCGTTTCTAATATTAATGGACCTGGGCTCTTAGCCCTTTCAGCTATAATTTTAACATTAAGGCCCATATTTTTAAATATGAAATACCTGTCCTTAAGAAAATGTAGTTTTATATTACACACACACACACACATATATTAATATATATAGCTTCTATGTCAAATACCTGACTTAAAAAAAGAAACCTAATACCGATATTGTTTTCAATGGTTTTATTTGTTGTCTTCATTTTTATTATTTTAATGGCTATAACTCAGATAATCACATATTGATTTACCCATCAAATTTTTGGAGAAAAAAATAACAAGGTAAAATACAAAAATTAATAAAGTCATTCAACTTCTCTATTTAAATAAAAAATAATTTTATTGACTACAGTGTTAATAATATAACTGAAGGAAAGACGTAGACCTAGGACTTAATAACGAATGTTTCCTGAGACTTATTGTGTGCTGGAAGGTTCCTATCTTCAAGAAGTTCACACAAAATACACACATATACACACAGTCACACACAGTCGTGACCAGTTATATCATAGTTGACAGAGGTTGCAATAAGTATTGGAGAAGGAAATGGCAACCCACTCCAGTGTTCTTGCCTGGAGAATCCCAGGGACAGAGGGGCCTAGTGGGCTGCCGTCTACGGGGTCGCACAGAGTTGGACACAACTGAAGCAACTTAGCAGCAGCAGCAGCAGCAGCAGCAGCAATAAATATTGGGAAGAAAATGAATATTTATTGATCATTGATAATATGCTTACCACTATGCTGGCTCATTCCATCTTTACAAAAACCTCCTGGGTCCATATTTTACAGATATCTTTCGAGGCTCAGAGAAGTTATATCACCTGTTTATGGTTAGGTGACAGAGCTAAGATTCAAACTCCTGTTTCCAATGACTGTTCACATCTTTGTTTTAATATTTTAATATGCTATTATATGAAAATAAAAGTGCAAATGGAGTAAATAATTCTACTCTAATGGCTTAAAGGAGGTTTTTGAAAAGTGGCATGGAGACAGTCTTTAAAAATTATGGTAGAGACTTCCCTGGTGGTGCGGCGGTTATGACTTCACCCTTTCAGTGCAGGAGGTGTGGTTTTGATCCCTAGTTGCAGAGCTAAGGTCCCACATGATGTGTGGCACAGCCAAAAAATAAAGAAAGAAAATTAAAAAAAAAAAACAATAGATATTGGCATCTGTTGCAAGACATTGGTAAGTTCAGTGGCTGTGGTGGTATTAGATACATATCCCCAAGGTAGGGTCCACTTGCCAGTGTGGGTTTGGGAGACTATGGTTAATTTGGAGTGGATTCTAAGGTTTCTAGCTTCAGTGATGTTATTTATTAAAGTAGGAACCACAAAACTAAAACAGGTTTGTGGAGCAAGATCGCTCAGTGAAATGACTAATTCACAACCAATTATTACATCAAGATATTATTTTTACCCAACTTTAATGGTAAAGGAGAAGATAATTGGGCAAAGAGGAAAAGAAGAAAACTGAGCTTTTGTAGCCTGAAATATGTGTAAACCCTTGGGAATATTTGAAAACGCTATAATGAAACGCTTTCTGCCTAAAGGTGAAAAAAAGTGTTTTTCAACAGCACAATTATTTAGCCAAAATTGTTTTACCTTTTGTTTGCTCATTTTCTCCCACTGCATGCTGGTAAAACTGTCAGCAATTAATTAATGTCTTTTGAAGTTTCAGTCTTTACAGACTGCAAGAAAACATAGTGGGAAACATTTTGAGCCAAATAGCATAATGATGTGCCCCCAGATTTCAAACTCATGATTGCGTAAAATGCTTGTAGTTGTCCCACTGGGGTGTTCAAATTTCTGTAGATGCTCTCAAAACAGTCCCTTCAGACCCTGAGTTAATTGTCAATCTTCTGAGGCTGGCTCTTGATCAAAAGCACTGGGGACATGGGAGCAGAGGCTCCTGCCTGGGGTTAATTCAACAGAGGCTGCTGAGCTGGGATCCAGCATATCTGCAGGTGTCTGCCCACCTCCTGACGCCCTTGGAGCCACCCACTTGATTAGACTGTAAGCAAGGCTTCCCAGGTGGTGCTAGTGATAAAGAACCTATCTGTCAATGCAGGACACATAAGCGACGTGGGTTTGATCCCTGAGTTGGGAAGATCCCCTGGAGAAGGGCATGGCAGCCCACTCCAATATTCTTGCCTAGAGAATCCCATGGACAGAGGAGCCTGGCGGCTACAGTCCATGGGATCACAAAGACTTGGACATGACTGAAGCTATTTAACACACGCACAGACACACACACATGGGGGAGAAAGTTTTAACAAATGGAAAATAAAACTTACTAAGGCAAGACTGATATAAGATTACTATTCTAAACCCGTCTAATATTTTGTTTAAGCCATCATTCTTTAACCTATCAAGTAATATGTGCAGCAGGGGAGATATATTCTTTCCCTCCTCCCCAAAGAACAATCTTACCTGGTTAGGTCAGGTTTCTAGATGCCTCTGGAGCTTCCTAAGGTAATAAATTCCCTGGATTTCCTGCTCACTGTGTAAAGCAGTACTTTCTTGTCATTTTTTATAATGCACTCTTCTAGGTTTCAAGAGAGGTCTCTTATATTTAATATTCCAGGAACTATCAAAGCCTGGATTCACCTGACACTTGGACTTCAGTTATAGGATCATATGAACTTTCAACCTACATCTGTTCAGCATTGACTTTCAATTATTTTGCTTTTAAGAATGACTCTACCATTTACCAGGTATATGACCTTGGGCGAGCTACAGTAATTTCTCTGTCTTAATTCCTTCATCTTTAAATACATTTTAATAGTATCTATCTCAGAGGATTATCAAAAAAATTAAATTATTCAGTGTGTAGAAAGACTTTAGAGTATTGCCTGATTTCTCTGGTAAGCATTCAATAATTCTTAACTAATATTTTCATCATATACATGGACAATGTCTAGATTTTAACACACTGAATGGCGCTATATTTAAAACACCTCACATTTACCAGGCACTGTTTGAAGAATTTCATTTATTAAATCTTTTGGTTCTAAAACTTTATAAGGAACATACTGCTATTATCATTACCATTTTATATATGATGAAACAAGTCAAGGCAACTTAAGTAAGTTGCCCAGCGTCACACAGATCAAAGTGGCAGAGCTGGGATTATCCTAGGTTTGAAAATAGATTATACACCCTTAACTATCGTTATTTTGTATCTCATAATGATCGCTGGAAAAATGTTAGTTATCATTTAATCAGTCTTATAAATGTTGCTGCTTCTGGTGTTATTGACTTTCATCAATTTAGAAGAATCTAGCTCAGGAGAACAGCAGCGGAGAAGAGGAAGCAAAGTGTGTCTTTCACTGTGGGCGGCCTGAGAGGGCGGGAGCCAGGCCTCCTCACGCAGCATCATGGAAACTGGGAGGCTGGATACAGACAGGAAGTCAAACCAAGCCTGGCTTTGATTTTGATTGCATAGGCATTCACATGTTCAGTGGGCAAACAGTCATGAGCATCCTAGTATGTCAGTAAACTCTTAACTCGCAGGTGAGACCGTAAGATGTGGGTGGAGGAGGGAAGGCAAAGGATGACCAGATCAGAGCCTCAGAGCAGTTGGATGGAAGACATCAGTGGGAAATAACGGCGCTTTACGAACCCGAAAAATGTCTAAACTGTTTTAAGGTAGTGCCTGAGAAGTACCAGTTAAGTTGGATAAAGAGATTGTATAGTGCAGGGGCTGGCAAATTATGGCCTGTTAGCCAAATTTAGCATGGCATCTATTCTGGTACGGCCCCAGGAGTCAAAAATGATCTGTACTTCTTTGATTTTTTTTTTTAAAGAGACTATAAGAATACATTTGGGGACATATGAAAATTATATAAAATGCAAATTTGTTTCCATAAATAGCATTTTATCGGAGCACAACCAGCCCATTTGGTGATGTATTGTCTGTCTGCTTTCACGCTACAACAGCAGAGATGAAGATCCCCACAGACCAGATGCCCCACAAAATTTGTTTCTTATCTGGCCCTTTTCAGAAGAGGTTTGGCAACCTCTGGCAAAGGACAATGAAAGTAACTTAGTTCCTGCCAAATAAATATTGATTCCTGTCACACGGATAAAAACCCTGCATTCCTGCCGGTGTAGGTTTTTCACCTGTAAGATGAGAGAGCTGGCATCGGTCACAGGGGTTGTCAAACTAACGCTCGGGAATGCTGGGGTTGGCTCGGAGGGGTCATCAAAGGGCGAACGACGGAATCCCACGGGGAGGACCTCTGTCCTTCCTGCAGCCCCCTCGTCAATCAGAAACAGCTCCTGCATCTGCTCCGTCTAAAGAACGTTTCTGAAGAATGGACTACAGTTCCCAAAACAAAAACCAGATCTGACCACCACTGAAAGGGCCTCTCGGACTGTGAGTGGGCCTTGCTCTGCCTTCCAGCTCTCCTAAAGTGAAAGTGTTAGTCACTCAGTCCTGTCTTACTTTTTGCAACCCTGTGGACTGTAGCCCGCCAGGCTCCTCTGTCCATGGGATCCTCCAGGCAAGGATACGGGAGTGGGTTGCCATGCCCTTCTGCAGGGGATCTTCCCCACCCAGGGATCGGACCCGGGTCGCTCACACTGCAGGCAGGTTCCTTCCTGTCTGAGCCACCAGGGAAGCCTGCTCTCCTACGTTGTCCCCAGTTCCCACGGTAAGTGCCACTCTCTGGATTTCCTTTGTCAAGGCCTGCCCTAGATCAGAGCAGACAGGCTCACTTTCTCCACTGTAAACTCTGCATGTTCGTCAGTGAAAAAACGTAAGCCCTATCATTCAGAACTGGGTCTCTGCACTAATGGTAGAACCTTGCTCCTCGAAAATAAGCCCTTGGCCGGGTTACCCTTGGCTTTAAATTTTTAAAATGCATCAGTAAGAAACCACGGCCAGTTTCTTGAATAAAAGCAAAGAGACATAGAAGGGACTAAAAAACTGAATTAGCTGCTGAATTTCAATGTAAAATACATGCTGCTGGTTGGTGGTTTAATTGCTAAGATGCATCAGACTCTTGCAACCCCATGGACTGTCGCCCACCAAGATCCTCTGTCCTCTGTCCATGGGATTTCCTGGGCAAGAAATAGTGGAGTAGTTTGTCATTTCCTTCTCCAGTGAAATACATATGCTATCTCAAAAGTGAGAGATTTCATCAACAAAGGTGGTTGAGGAAGAGAAATATATGCATGATAATGGTTAGCAATTTCACCCTCCATTTTTTTTTTTTAAGTTGACGTTGATCTGATCGACCCATCAGGTGACTGGTTGTTTGCTTCGGTTCTATAATGATTATTAAAGAATGGAGTGTCCTTTGGTTCTTTGTAGGCTTCCCCTGTAGCTCAGTCAGTAAAGAATCTGCCTGCAGTTCAGGAGACCTGTGTTCAATCTCTGGGTTAGGAAGATCCCGTGGAGAAGGAAATGGCAACCCACTCCAGTATCCTTGCTTGGAAAATCTCATGGACAGAGGAGCCTGGTGGCTGCAGTCCACGGGGTCACAAAGAGTAGGGCACGACTGAGTTACTAAGACTTACTTACTTAACTTGGTTCTTTGTAGATGAGGATCATCTTCCAGGATAACAAAAGATTTTGCAAAACACTTTTTTCCCCCTCTTTAGTGATTTTTGCACTTAGGATCTCTATGTTATTTGTACAGATGGATTTCCACTTAGAGATGGCAAAAATGCAACTTTATGGTTCAAAGAAAAGCACTTAACATGGCTTATAAAAAATGTATAGAACTTCTCCAACATCAAATAACTCTTGGAATGCTACAGCCTGGTAGGCTAAGCGAAGAAGAAATGGAAACACACTCAAAACATACCTGAATTTAAAAATTAAAAGAGAAAAAGACTCTAGGCAAAATGTACCATGATCTTGATAAGCCCAACTTATTTAAAAAGTTATTAGAGACATTTTTCTAAACACACCATAACTAGGATTTATCCCTTTGGAATTGTTCAGTGGGGGAAAAAAAAAGAGTCCAAATGTGGAGCTAATACACAATATACCTTGATGCCATGGTTTCAAATTGAAATAGTCTCCTCTGCTTTCTTTCTGATGCTCCCGTGTGATCCTGCTCTGAGCTGTTAAACACTGGCCGTGGCAAAAGCAGCTGCATTGCACTGGGGTGTGAAATTATCCTTAAGCATATTTGGTGGAAGAGTTAAGTTTAGTCACCGTTGTCACAAAAGTAATTGCAAGGACAGTGAAGCAACCGAATGGCCCTGGTGTCACTTGGACAAAATAAGAATTCCTGGTTTCTCTGTTTTGTAAATATATATTCTGAAATGGGATTTAAAATAAAGCTTTCTATTAACAATTTTTATCAGAGATGTAGAGGGTGAAAAGAATTTAAAATATACGTTCAGCTTCACCTCCTCTCTTACCCCATTTTGCATCTCTCATCTCTGAGAATAGATCACGACGCCCCCATATCACAAGGCTATCTGGAGATGTCTCGTCTAAGCATCCTTAGGAGAGTGCCATCACAATCATTTGGATCGTGGCATAATTTAAAAACAACTGAGGTCAGTAGCACAGATATTAATGGTTATGAAACTACTACCACCATAATTCTACCAAGAAGCAGAGATCGGTGGTCCACTGATGACACACTGTGGGGTTGACCTGGAGTTCAACACGGAAATTGGAGCAATGGATTAGCCCCTTGAATGAAAATTACCCTTATCTACAAAGCGATAGAGAAATAAGCTGATTTCTTTCAGAGCTGGGAGCCTTCTTTGTCCCTCTCACCGCTGATTTCCTCCTCATAGCATGCCTGAGAAGCGCCAGTGGGAGGAAGCCAAGACTGAGAGAAAGGCACCTTGGTCCTGACCCCATCTCGGCTTCCTGGGTCTCTCTCCTCCCCTGTGATGGTCATAACTGCCCTGGTCTTGATTCTAAAGGCTTTAAGCTGCTTTTATTTTGTGTTACATTTTTCTCTTGACATCTTTATTTAAATGTATGTAAATATATGTAAAGTGACTATCCCAAAGCTCGGTGCAATGACTTTATGGACCTGACCCCGACCCCACCCCCCGCCACACACACAAACACAGAGTCAGAAACATTATTAGCACTGTTTTGGGGAAAAGAGGTCCTGCAAAGTTAAACAACAGCTTAAGAAGCTAGACTGGTGTTGAAACCAGGTCTGCCTTCAAAGCCTACACAGGTCCTCCTAAAACAGAATCTGCTACACAAACCTGAGGCCATATCCAGAGGTTTCTCTATGATACTTCAAAATGTTTTATTATAAATACACTGTAGAAAATTTGCATTCTCCCTACACATCTGATAAATGTATGCGTGCTGGGATTTTGATGGCTGTCTTTAAAGTTAATATGAGCACACCGGCACATTGGTATCATTTGGATGTAAAAGCTGAAATGGAAGGTCCACGTCTGTATCCCAGCCTTCCCCCGTTACAGCTCGTTCTCCGTGGGGCGGACAGATTCTCTGCCAAGTAATGTGAGTTCCCTCGACAAAATCTTCCAGTGGTTTCCTGTGCGTTCCAAGTTGTGTTGGTCGTGTTTGACTCTTGCGACCCCACGGACAGTAACCCACCAGGCCCCTCTGTCCATGGGATTTCCAGATGAGAATACTGGAGTGGGTTGCCATGCCCTTCTCCAGCGGATTTTCCTGACCCAGGGATCAAACGTGGATCTCCTGCGCTGCAGGCAGATTTATTTTTAATGTCTGAGCCACTGTCATGCAGAGAAAATCCAAACTCTTTACCTCACTTTATGAGAACATGTCTACTTCTTCAGTCCAGCCTTACCTCTCCCACCTCCCTGCCTGGGCTCCTACTCCTGGAGGTCAGGTTCCTCATCTGGAATTTTTTCTCTCACGTTTTTAACAGGGCTTAAAAAAAAAGGAAAGAACAGGCACTCACAAAGCAAATGCAAATACTTTTGAATAAGCGGATGCTTACTTTGGCGCTGGATAAAACTATGCTGATGGTTGAGAGATTGTGGAAAGAAAAAAAGAAACAAGCAAACAAATAGGCCGACCTAATACATAAGTGATGTAATAATGAAGAAAAGGTCAAATCATAGCATGTTACACTGGCTGAATGAATGTGTCTCAGGAGTTAAAATTTAAAAGGTGGAAGATGTGGATGTTCACACACACGCACAGTGGTATTAGACATGCTGAAGAAGGACCCTGTCAGAGTCACAATGTAAAGAGTGCTTTAATTTCCTCAAAATAGCATTATCAGCCATATTAAGGATGCTAATTTGAACTTTCTTGTATACTTCTGTTTGAGTTCAACTTGAACTCAGATTATATCAAAATATGTTTTCATATTATTAGGTACATGTATGCTTATTTATAGAATTGAGTATGCAATTGCATATTTATGCTTAATATTATACATAAATATAAATTATACATTTATGAGCATAATTAACTTCCACTCAGCTTCTTTCAACATAAACCAGCATCATCATGTGCCATGCTCAGGCGTGTCCAACTCTTTGTGACCCCATGGACTGTAGCCCGCCAGCTCCTCTGTCCATGAAATTTTCCAAGCAAGAATACTGGAGTGGGTTGCCATTTCCTACTCCAGGAGATCTTCCCAAACAATTTAAATCAACTTAAATGGATCCACACCTTTCTTAAGTCCGGGAAATGCTGCTTTTTTCCATGCTGTCTCCTACTTCACACCTCTAGAACATCCTTTGAAGTTGATCAGTTTTTTAATTAAATATCAGGTATGAATTGGGCTTAGAATAAATCATACAAATCTTTGAAAAGCACTACTGTGTGTCACAAAGACATAAGCATATCATCCTACAAGTAATTTGTGATAAACATCCCAGGAAGGAGAATGCTTACTACACAATGGATTAAATCAGTGGTTCTCAAAGTGAGGTCACAAAACTAGCATCAGTAACTCCTGGAACTTGCTAGAAATGCACTTTTTTCAGCTCCATCCCAGCTCTACTGCCCCCAGAAATCTAAGAGTGAGACCCCACTGCCAGGGTCCTAACAAGCCTTCCATCCCCAGTTGATCCCAGTGACCCCTAACTTTGAAGCCACTAGAGGAGATAATGGCTCAGGTAATACTAAGAAGTTAGCTATATAGTACAGTAATAACTTTCCTCCAAAGGGCTTCCTTTACAGTGATCTTTTTACTCTAATTTTAAAAAAAAAATGTGTTTCCCCTTAACGTGCATCATATCTTTCTAAATGTCTCTTTTTCTTATTCTTTTCTTTAGGCTACAAAGGTCAATGCCAGTCAAGCAGTTAAAATACATTTTGGGTCAACAGGCTGTGTTTACAGGATCCCAAATCAAGCAGTTAAGTTGATCATCTAATTCAATTAAGCACGAAAGGGAAAAGTGAAGTTATATGCTGCCCCTGTTTGCCTCTGCCTGCAGGGTGACGCCAGAATAAGCCTGACACAGAATTCAGTGTTGGGTAGTCCCACTCTGCAGAGCCCTGCAATCAGGTCTAAGTGTCCCAGAAGCCACCGTGGGGATTCAGAACCTGCATTTGCACCTCACACCCTGGCCACCACACTGCCGTCATTGTTACTGGTCAGGCCCCCTAGAGCTCCTAAGTCTGTGAAAGCTCTCATGGAATAGGCATCAGCAAAGCCAGGAAGCCTCCAGAGGGCATGAGCTGCATTCAAGCTGCACAGTCACTTGTCTTGAATTAGTCTGTGGGAGAAACAGAAATGCAGCATCCTCAAGAAAGATCAGGAAAAGGCCAATTATATCCCTCTTAAAAATACCATTTAAAATAATAAATTGTTTCCCCACAAGCACACTTCCTCATTGGCCTCTGAGTGAGCTCCCATATTGTTTAAAACAACAACGGAGAGCCTCTTCTCCAAAGAAAGACACCACGTGACCCCACAAGCCCTCCAGGAGAACAAAATAACTCGGGCGTTCATCCCGGAGGCGGGGTGCCTCAGCAGCGGGGAGCTTGGCACTGGAGAAGGCATGTCACACCAGGTCCCCCGACAAAATTATCAGCTGGGAGAGAAAGTGGCTCCCGCGGAGCCCAGAGTCACAACACAGCTGGGAATCCGAGGCTGTCTCTCCGAGGAGGCAGCTTGTGTTGGGAAGCCGTTGCAGAAGTGGGAGGAAACCAAAGAGAAGAAGAGAAATTTATATCCGAAGGAAAAAAATGTACCCTCTCTCAGAGCAAGACACTCATCTGTGTGACACGGGTCCCTTTGCTTGGAGGTAACCGCTTAACTATAGAACGGCCCTGGGTCCTCTCTTTCCAAGGAGAATTTGTGCATGCAGACACTGAAAAGCGGTCCCCTGGCTAATCTTTTCTGAGCTGGCAGCAGTTGGAAGAGTCAGTGCTTGTTCCTTGGCACTGTGGTTAATGGGTTTATCTGGGCTAAGATCACTCTTTTTCACTCTTCTCTAGCTCTAGGACAAGTGATTCAAGAATCATAAATTCCTTTCAGGATTCATGAATTCAAAACCTATTAGAAGTTCAAAAGGTTTTTCTTTAAACCAACATCTGTAAGAGGTTCAATAATGGGTAGGGAACCTATATTCTTTTCTAAGGAAGAAAGTGGTGGTAAACAGGTAACTGTGGGCTGTGATTGTAGGGGATAAGATTCAGTTCAAGGCTACCACATAAAGAATAAAACCAACAAAACCAATCATGTCTTAAGGAGTAAAAATATTTGACAAAAATTTTCCAAAAAGAAAAGTCTGGTGATTCTGCCTTTTTATGGTTAAACTCTAAACTCAGGAAAGAGTAATTTCTAAGAATCCTAAAAACTAAAAACCCGTTTCGGGCAGTTATTTTAAGGTGACCAACTCAGAGTCCTCCTCCAAAAGAGCAGCAGCAGTCACAGTACGATTTATAGGAAAGAGCGTGAGTTTGGGGGCAGTGAGTTCCAAACTCTAGTAATTGCTCCACTGTACATGTTCGGATAAGCCAATGATGTGTCTCAAGCTCTATCTGACTGATTCAACTGATACTTATTTATTTGGTACTACGTGCCACTTTTAAGTTTCCTGGCTAACAGAAAAACACAAGGATGCCCACACGCTGGAGGTGGATGAGAGAAGGGAGATGCAATCAGAGAGCGACGGCAGCGCCAGGGCACGTAGCAGCCTGAAGCCATGGTCTTCAGTTCTTATCT
Organism: Capra hircus; assembly: GCF_001704415.2. Lineage (NCBI taxonomy): Eukaryota > Metazoa > Chordata > Mammalia > Artiodactyla > Bovidae > Capra > Capra hircus. Next base: position 59,885,216 of record NC_030831.1, read on the forward strand.
TCCCTAAGAAAAGAGCCCTTGGAGGAGTTCCATCAAAGGAGGGAGATGCTCTGCCGTACGTGTCTGCAGGCCTGCTGTACAGAGGGTCAGGGAAACCTCTTAGGAGGCTATTGCCATCGCCAACGTGAGTGAGGATGTTGTCACAAACAAGGACAAGTGGCCACTGGATATAGGTTGAAGATAGAGCCAGTATAATTTACTGATGATTCAACAGTGAGTATGAGAGGTAAAAAAGAAGGCAAAGATAACTCCAAGGTTTGGGGCCTACGTGGAAATATAAAGTAGCCGTTAACTGACACTGTGGAAGGAGCAGGTTAAGGTCAGAAAACAAGTGAAATATCAAAAGCCCAGCTTTGACAGATTCAGATGTCTGTTGGATGTCCAAATGGGTATGATAGCTAAAGATAGATGGAATAGACACCTAAGGGCGGAATCTGGAGGCACTCCATCATTAGAGAGCAGGATAGCAAGAAAATAGGAAAGAAAAATGGACAGGGAAAGAACAGCTGAAGAAAATGAGAAAAACTAGGACAGTGTAATTTTGGGGAAGTCAAGTGAAAGGGAAAAAGCACTGTGTTCCCTGCTTCTGTGTCAGGTCAGCTGGAGACTGAGATTCTATCACTGGATTTAGCAACGTGAAGACCATCCACCAGTGATCGGCAAGGGTCCACTTCTGCTGAGGGATTTCAGGATGGCCTGCTTGGAGTATTTTCAAGAAAGAAGGGGTAGAGAGAAGCTGGAATCAGCCGGTGCAGAAATTCCATTCAAGGAGTTTGGCCACAAAAGGAAAGAGTGACGTGGCCATTGTGAAAGGGGTTCAGACAGTAAAGATACTTGAGGTGAGTGGCCCGGGGAACTGGAGCTCAGAATTACGGGGAGCCTAGAGAGCGGGGTGAGAAATGACCCCAGGAAACGTGGGAGGCAGAGGGATGCTGCGAAGAGCAGGACAGGTTGTGGAGCCTGCCTGACTCCAGACACTTTACCCCGACAGGCATGTCATGTGCTAACCACAGACGACGTTCAGTCGCTGTCAGCGCTTGAAAGTCATAAAACACCACGCTGCTGCTGCTAAGTCGCTCAGTCGTGTCCGACTCTGTGCGACCCCATAGACAGCAGCCCACCAGGCTCCCCCGTCCCTGGGATTCTCCAGGCAAGAACACTGGAGTGGGTTGCCATTTCCTTCTCCAATGCATGAAAGTGAAAAGTGAAAGTGAAATCGCTCAGTCGTGTCCGACTCTTCGCGACCCCATGGACTGCAGCCCACCAGGCTCCTCCGTCCATGGGATTTTCCAGGCGAGAGTACTGGAATGGGGTGTCATTGCCTTCTATTAAAACTGTCCTAAAAATCAAACTTCCCTGTACTATGTGAACTATCATGAGTTGAGACTAACTTTGGGTCCAATCAGTTTAGATATACCTCTTTCTCAAAAAGAATATCCCATGTCTTACATAATCCTTTACCCCTATCTCTTACATTTGATAAATTTATCGAGTGGCTACAATCATCCACTTGATTGAGTGTTGGCAGTTTACTGAAGCGAGGCACAAGTGTTTTCAGGAAAAGGAAGTGTTTCATCGGCCAAAAGGATGCGGTTTCCTTTGGTTTCTTCACATCTCATCATTTCCGACGCTCCCTCTCAATCACTTCCTGGCCCCCTAGCGTCCTATGTACATATCCCGCTCGCCGCCCTTTGCTGTCTGTCCCTGCAGGTCCCTTCCTTCTGCCTGTCCAGTCTCCCAAACTCTCTTGCTCCCCCATAGAATCATCTCAGTTAGATGTTAGGGGAAATTATTCACATTAAAGCCATGTAACTACACCTCAGCAATGACTGATTTTAAAAATGGATACTTTTATGAAAAGATAGAAAGATTGCTTGTTAGCATATGTGCCTTTAATTGAGGAGGCCCCGAGGAAGGGTTACCTACGAGTGGCCTTCATCTCTTGACTAGAAACATTCCCATTGCCATTACCCACCACCACTTGGCCATCACAGCCCACACCACGCCACACCAACACGAGTCACAGCGTGCCAACGCACACCCCGAATCAGTATGCCACATTTCCTTCTAAAATACAGTTTTCTGTACCAAAACAACCAGCCACTGTTCATTTTTCTTTCTAACAGCTGCTTTTTATTAGTGAGAAAAACATTTTTATTTTTAAAAAAGAAAGTGCCATCAAACATTTGGCCGAATTAATCTCCCATCTGCAAAGCACACTTTACTTGGATTATCAGCAGGGTATGTGCCTTCTCTGAATTTGTTTTCTGGGGAATGGGAATTTATTCAAGTAAATTAATTTGAGAACAGATACAGCTATTGCTGGATGAATGGATTTCTCTGTTGGCACTCTGAGGCGGAGCTCTGTGGGTATCTGGGCTATTGGCACTGGTTAAAGTCCTTAGCTTGTCTGCCAGACCCATTCCTATAATGCTGCAAGAAAAATATATGTGACAGTTTTGCAGCTCGGAACACAACTTGGCCATCTAGCTTCCAGCTCTAGAGTATTTAAATGGAAACTCGTCTTCTTAGACGCAAGCGTGCAGTTGCTTTTCTTATTTTACTTGTTAATATAATATTTTCACCATTTCCATTCTTCACTTTAAATTTTCCGAGGGTTCTACCATATGAAAACAAAAGCCTAGAGGATCAGCAATATATAACAATCCACTTAGAGTTGGCCAATTCTGCAGATTTTGAAGCTAGAGAGATTCGGAAAATACTTTGCTATCAGAGCCTATTGTTCTGAACACAATAGATCAATGTCGGCAGATAAGCTTCTTGAAAGCAAGCGAATGGCTAGCTAGGACCTTGATCTATCAGGTTAAAACATGAATATAAGGCTTAATGGCAGTAATTTGCTTGCTTTTTTAGTTTGCTTTGAATTGTATCCTTAGTGCTTAAAGTAGAAACAAAAATCAACCTTTTTGGTCTCTTTGACTTGAGGTAATATTAACAAGTGCATATTCATCGATCTGGAGAGAGAAATTTGGTAGAAAATGAGGTGTCCCACAAGCTTCCCACGGCGGATGTGTAAAATGCTCTTTCTGTAAAATGCTGTAAAAAGCTTCTATGCGGTCCACAATGTTGTGATTCCTTGAGCATCGACCATCCCCAAACACTGATATGGCCTCGTCCCTGAAGAGACTATGTACAGATGTGACCTTAAAGAGCCAGGAAGACCAGTCCTCCGTTTACATGAGAAAGACTGGGGATAAGGAGCATGGCGCCTTCGTCCTGAAACTGCTCTCACAAGCATCCCTCGCTGCACTTGGCTTTAGGTCCTTACCTGCTCTCCGTCTTGGTTTCACCTATCTATAGAAGCAGAAGGCTAGAAACAAATGAGCCCAATGTTCTAATTTTATGCTTCAGAGGTCCTGTCTAATTTTTCATTTTATTTTAACCCCTTGTGAGATGTTCTCTTAAAAACCTTAAATTAAAATTTGAACATGAGGGCCAATCTACCCGTTGTTTTATTTTTCCCAAGTAAAGGCACGTGTGTCTCAATCGACTATCAAAGAGCTACAGAAAGTATATTTTAGCAGAAGGATGCTATTGCGGTGGGTCTTTCATAGTTAAGGAAGAGGTCACCTTTATGCAGAGCTCTGGAGGGGAAGAAAAGAGGGAGACAGTCCTGAATAATCAGAATAAGTGGAAAGAACATGAGAGCCAAGTTGAATACAGAAAGGCCCATTCGCAGCAGAAGGCAAATTTGCTTTCCCTATTAGCTGAAAAATCTGTTAGAGATTTTTCAGGCAGGAGGGAAAAGAATTGGAGGGAAAGGAAATTGTTTTTCCTGGTTTTCCATCTGCTGGACTCCTGTTCATGGGGAAGAAAAAAATCATTATTGGGAGGAGAAAGCCGGGCTCTAAATAGAAGTAGCATTGACTCGGCTCTTGACCTTTCCCTCCATGTAATTTTCCTGTACTCTTTAAGAACATATGTATTCTTGCCTCTTTTTATAGCTTAAAGAAAAAAAACTCCAGGGAACTTAGAAATGGCCTGCTAGTTTGCCCGTCACAAGGCCAAGTCTCAGGTGCCTATAAAATAGCTGAGCGGCAGTGAGGACCATTCACTGTTCTCTTCTTGCTGGTTGGGTCCAAGATAATATATTTCAAATGATCCCTCAAGGGGGAAAAGAAGGGAGGAGGGTGTAAATCAACGTGTACAGCAACTTGCAGTCAGAGTTCTACGATACTGAATGGCTCCCTCCTCATGGAGAGTGGCCATTCAGAATTTTGTTAAATAAAAAGCTGTAATACCCTCCACAAAATGGATGGATTAGTCAATAATTGGATGATCTGTCTGTGGTCACCCTGCTCATGTTATATCCCTTCCCCAGTTACAAGTTATTCTTAGTATTTCACATGATTATTCTCTAATTATTCATTAAAAAAATAAAGATAAGATTTGTTAGCCTGTAAAACCACATGTGGGATGTGTGCCTGGGTTAATCTACTCACTTTTATTTTATTGAAAACAATCCTCATTTGTATTTTCTTGCCTTACTTCTTAACACACTTTGTCAAATGGCTGCTCAAGTTGACCCTGTATAATGTACACATACTCAGAAAGAAATGAACCTCAATTAAGATGCTATATATATATATATATATATATATATATATATATTGCCTTTTTCCCCCCATTTTGAGCAGCAAAATATTGACTCGAGAGTCAGGTAAGCTCTGCTATTCAGTTCAGTAGCCACTGGTCAAATGAGACTGAAAGAGAAATCAAAGTGTTAGTCTCTCAGCCGTGTCTGACTCTTTTCAAGCCCATGAACTGTGTAGCCTGCCAAGCTCCTGTCTCCATGGAGTTCTTCAGGCAAGAAAACTAGAATGGGTAGCCATTCCTTCTCCAGGGGATCTTCCCAACCTAAGGTCAAACCCAAGTCTCCTGAATTGCAGGCAGATTCTTTACTGTCAGAGCTACCAGGGAAGGCTTATTCTGATTTAAACTAATAAAAATAAAATCAAATAAAAAATTGAGGTCTGCAGTTGCTCTAGTTACATTTTAATTATTCAGTGGCCACATGTGGTTAGTGGCTAGCATACTGCACAGCATAGATATAGAAAGTTTCCATCACTGCAGAAAGTTCTATTGGACAGCGCTGGTCTGCACAATTCGAGTTTCTATGTATAGCAATGCCTAGAGAGGTTTTTAACCAAGACTTCCAGCAAGTTATAAAACACTTTGAAGAAAGTTACCGTTTCTGCTCTCTGCAATACGATTAATATATGATTTATCTTAGAGGTAGTTTTCATTTTTGGGAAAAACCACAGTTGATACCTTATACAAGGATATCTTTTAATTGCCTTTCATGGATTGAATTGTTTTATATGTCTGCTATCTAATGAGTATTCCCTTAGCCTTCCTACTTGTCAACAATTTAGGTTATTGTCTCTCTCTTGACAGTGGTTTGAACAATAATTTAAATATTCTACCAATTTTTATTGCAATCGTTTGTTTAAAATAATGGGGAAAATGAACATGGTGATAATCACCTAAAGATGTGCATACGCCGTGGTTGCAAGACGACTGGACAACAAGGAAGTTACATGCACCTAGCGTGATAAACCCTTAGAGTAAATCGCACGTTTTATTCAGGACAGAATGGTGGAATTACACGTGCACAAAGGAGCGGCTGTTTAGCTTCGGGGGACGGTATAGGAGCCCAGCAGGACAAGCTCAGGGGCACAACACTTTAGAGGCTACCCTCGGCTACCCTCCTGGCTCTAACTGTCTGACTCAGCTCCTTCCAGCTGGAGGGTGTCTTGGCTCACCTCCTTTTGAAGCTCATTCCGTTATCAAGAACTCAGTCCCATGACCCCAAACTATGTGCAAGAACATGTGGGAGTCTAGTTCTTGTCACTGCCGACAAAGAGGGAATGGGTGTGAGGACGTCTCAGGCGGTTTCTCCCACAGCCTGCCCGGACAGAAAATCCCCGGACGTTTTCACTGGATTTCCGGCTTAGAGAACTCCCTCACCCCTTCCCCTAGGGGGAAAGCCTCTGGTCACTGAATCCCGCTTAGGAACCCAGGATCTCAGAACATGTGTACGATCTTCCATACGGTCTAGATGTGGCTCTCTCTGGACTGGTAACAGTTCCGTTAAAAATGGGAGGCTTAACCTCCCTACATATTCTATGCATAAATATTGGGGAAAAGGACAGAGTCCATCCAAAGGGGGAGAATGAGGAGACAAGAAGTCCTTGCAATTTTCAGATTGCGTTGGCAGAATTTGTGAAGCCTGTGCTCCCTAACCAGGAAACAGAGTTGACTTCACATTCCTGGATGTCTGGCTCTAGATTAGTGATCACATCATCATGATTATCTGGGTCGTGAAGATCTTTTTTGTACAGTTATTCCGTGTATTCTTGCCACCTCTTCTTAATATCTTCTGCTTCTGTTAGGTCCATACCATCTGTCCTTTATTGAGCCCATCTTTGCATGAAATGTTCCCTTGGTATCTCTAATTTTCTTGAAGAGATCTCTAGTCTTTCCCATTCTGTTCTTTTCCTCTGTTTCTTTGGATTGATTACTGAAGAAGGCTTTCTTGTCTCTTCTTGCTATTCTTTGGAACTCTGCATTCAGATGCTTATATCTTTCCTTTTCTCCTTTGCTTTTCGCTTCTCTTCTTTTCACAGCTATTTGTAAGGCCTCTCCAGACAGCCATTTTGCTTTTTTGCATTTCTTTTCCATGGGGATGGTCTTGATCCCTGTCTCCTGTACAGTGTCACGAACCTCGTTCCATAGTTCATCAGGCACTCTATCTATCAGATCTAGGCCCTTAAATCTACTTCTCACTTCCAGTGTCTAATCATAAGGGACTTGACTTAGGTCATGCCTGAATGGTCTAGCACTTTCCCCACTTTCTTCAGTTTGAGTCTGAATTTGCTAATAAGGAGCTCATGATGTAAGTCTCTAATACAGGCCCTGATTCTGCTTTCTTGGGAGAACGTCCTGGGTCATTGTTCTTTGTGACTTTCAGCTCATACTCTTGGAGGCTCATCCTTGCTCATTAGCCTCCTTGGCAGCAGCTGAAGAAGGGGAGATGGGGTGGGAGGGGACAGGCTCTACTCGAGGGCTGTTCTCAGCCTTTGACGTCCGTCTTCTGTTCATGGAAGGCTGGAGGCCCAGCTTGTTTTACCTGTTGAACAGAGGTCTTATTGGTAAAAGTTCATGGATTCCACGTCAACATAATTATTCCTGAATATACTCCCAGTTCAGCTAAGACACGACTGTATGATTTGTACATTGTTGCAAATACACGCCACCACAGCTCTACAGTAGAGCCATAAGCTCTAGAAGGTGCAAAGCCTACTTTTCAATACACAGTAGATGACAAAGTGTCATTTAAATATTTTGCATAACATGTGCCACTATCTTTTCAGGCTCCGGGATCAGATCTTTTACTGCTTGTTGTCCAACTGCTAAGCAATCACTCAGTATTTCGGGTCACTGTTACAATAATACCTCATTTGCAGTATCAAATACTTTTTATCAGTCAGGATTTGGCCAAGTTCACAGAAACCATTGTAGGAATTTCAGGTGGAGAGAGTTCTGTCACAGGACTAGAAAGCGGGGGAAGTGAGGATCAGGGGCTCACCTTTAGAAAATCTTTAAGGAGCCTGAGAAGATGCTAACAATGATGAATATCATCTTCAGAGGCTTCAGCTGGAACCTAACCCCAGGACCCATCTTGCCCTGATCACATGCTACCTGCTCTACGGCAAGATACCCATCCCTGACACTGATGTCCATGTAGATGATTACAGATGGATTTTGGTCATCTCTCGTTAGTTTGGAAAGGACTGCTTACTGCTACAGCTCTGGTAACCAGCTCTCTTGACTGCATTGACTGCAAGCTCAGTAGCCTCTCTGAACTGGGGGCTTCCCCTGGTCCCGAGAAGGGACACCCACTGGAGCAGATCAGTGGAATGCCTCTCAGGCAGCAGTAGTCGGGGATATCACTGACGGTCAATATTCCACAGGTTACCACTTCAGAAGTGGATAGAGAAGAGATGTGCCTTTACTGATGATACTAAAACAAAAAGCTGTCACCAAAACAAAAAGCTGTCACCAAAACAAAACACTGTCACTTCACCAAAACGAACTGTTTTCCTCAAATTCAAAATTACTGCGGCAGTAGCCACAGAATCTCTAGAAAGGCCAGCACTGTGACTGTTGCGGGATGGAGGGCTTATTAATAGAACAGAGAGAGAGCTAGCGATCCAGTCTCAGCCTCAGCCCTCTGTGCCTTTTACAGAGAATTGAGCCAGAGTAATATACAACCTGGGTTTGATCCCTGGGTCGGGAAGGTCCCCTGGAGAAAGAAAAGGCTGCCCACTCCAGTATTCCAGCCTGGAGAATTCCATGGACTGGAAAGTCCATGGGTCACAGAGTCGGACACGACTGAACAACTGTCACTTCACTTCACTTAATATGTAAGAGTCTTATAAAAATTATTTTCAGTGCTGCAATACTGTGCCACCAGGGACCTCATACAATCCTCTCTTCCCCGTGTCCGGGGAAGTAACGAATCCGCAGTCCTTCGTGCTACTGTCCTGGAGGCCTCGTATGCTGTGGCTGAGATGCAGTTGTGTTTCAGGAAGTCTTCTTTTGCCCTTTTTTTCTCTGTACAAAGCAAAAGACCTTTCTACTTGTTTACAAACAAACGAACAGAGAAAGAGCATCGTATTCAGTTTACAGGCTGCCAGAATTTTGCCATGGAAATAAAAGACATGGAATGAACAGTGAAACATCACCGAAGACCCCTAATGGTGTTTGACAACTTGCCAGAAGACAGAAGGGACATCATCTGAAGCAGAATTAAAACCCCAACCGGGCATGCTGACCCACCACAATAACTGTTCAAGCCTCCCAGAAATAAATCGCAATTAACACACAACTGCTGGGTTTGGGGTTAGCTTTTTACAGCAGTAAATATGGAAATGGCTTTTGTTACTACACCTCCACTTTTTTAAAAACACACTAATAATCAGCCCCCTCAAAATGCAAACCAACAAATTTTTAAGCATGAACATAAGGAAAGGAAAGAAACTCCATAAGGGATTCCAATGAAGGGCACAGTGAAAATGAATGAGTTGCCCCCTTTTACACTCTTCTCTAATATAAGAGCAGAGAGACACTCAATAAAATTAGCAGGCAGTACATTTAGATCTAATGATAGGGAATACATCATTAGTTTCGTACATGGAATTCTCTGCAGCAAGAGGTCAGGAGGCGAACACAGTGGCTGGATTTTTAAAAGGACTGGAGGATCATTTTACGTCCATTAATAACTTCCTGAGCTTGGCAAGCAAAGATAATGAGAATGGTAATCTGGTCACGTGTATCAGGGCACAAACCAGTTGCCTCAGTTTGGGATTTAGAAGGAACTGCCTCCCTCCTGGGGCTTCCCACATGGCATGCGTGGTAAAGAGCCTGCCCGCCAGTGCAGGAGACACGAGATGCAGGCCCAACCCCTGGGTCAGGAAGATCGCCTGGAGGAGGGCATGGCAGCCCACTCCAGTGCCCTTGCCTGGAGACTCCCATGGACGGAGGAGCCTGGCGGGCTACAGTCCACAGGGTCGCAAAGAGCTGGACATGACTGAAGCGACTTAGCCTACACGTACACTTCGTTTGTCCGTGGGATTTTCCAGGCGAGAATACTGGAGTGGGTCACCATTTCCTTTTCCAAGGGATCTTCCCAACCCGAGAATGTACCCAGGTCTCCTGCATTGCAGGCAGATTCTTTACCAACTGAGCTACGAGGAAAGCCCCTTTCGTATATTAGACACCATGCAATTAAATGAGTGGGTCATGTTTCTATGTATCTTCCTCAGAGTCACAAGATTTCAAGTCATTCTTGGAAAGAAGATTTTAGGCCCACTGAATCAATCTTCAAATGCTTAGCATATGTTATGGTAGCCCACAAACCTAGGGCTGATTCTTAAAGTGATGCAAAATAGAGGTTCGTTAAATTGGCTACAGTCAGTGAGAGTCTTCTTCTCATTGTGAACAGAGCAATGGAGTCGTAGCTGGATGTTTCATCCAAGGCAAAGCCTCATAGAACAATTTCCTTTATGTGCATCAGCATTACTATGAAGACACAGGAGACAATAGCTGCTGCTGTTGAGAAGTTTATATAGACGCAGATCGGAGGGTGCCTATGTGCTGGGCATTGTCCATGGATGGAAGAGCTGCAGCGAATGAGGCGGGGTAAGCCCTGTCCTCAGGGAGCGAACAGTGGAAGACAGAAGGAGGATGCTGATTCTCAGATGCCCCAAACGCAGCGTTTCTTTGACTCTCAGAGAAGAGATGGACAATCCAGGCTGAGTGTGAGCCACATCTTTTCTGTGACAACTGGGAGGCGTCCCTGTTCTTATCAGCCTGCCTGGCTTGGAACCTGACTTCATCACATTGAACATCAATGAATTATGACTTGAGAAGAGTATGATCTTCTGGCTGTACAGGAGAGCATTTCACCCAGCAAGCCAGGTGCTTCCAAAATGCTTCCAAATGCAGAAAATACTTGTTACCTGTGTTGACAATTTCACACTGTCTTGTCACATCACATCTGCAGAAGATAGCAGAATAATTTGTGGGGCTAGATCTCAAACCCATTCTTTTGTTTACTCATTAAACAGGTACTTATAATGAAGTAGAGTAAGGACCAGGGTGGAAGATGAAGCCAGAAATGGAACCAGGGTTGCTAAAAGGTGATAGGAATGAAGACATTGCTGAAGGTTTTATATGCCGGGCCACAGAGTTTAGAATTTATCCTGCAGGTAACAGGTACCCCTGAAAGTTTTGAGCTGGGTAATGCCATCATTAAATTTGAGTTCTCAAAATATCACTCTGGTGGGAGTATAGACCTATTCAAGATGGGAGGCATAAAGTTTTCTTAGAAAGCTATTTCAGTATCTGGGGAAAATGTTAAGGGTCTGAAATATAGTCGTGTCAAAAGAGGAATAAACAGAGGTGATGCCTTCAAGAGGCACTGGAGAAATGGACTCTTCAGAACGTTGAGACTAACTGAATGTGGGGATGGGTCTGAAAAGAAATTATTAGGGTAAGTCCAACGGATCAGATGATCCCACGATGTGAGCCATAAATTCTAACCTATATATGTCAGAATTATCCACGGCTTTTTATAAAAACACAGGTGCCCCAGCCCACCCTGAGATGTTACGAAAGAGCAGGATTGGCGTGAAGCCAGGCGTCTGCATTTTCACAGCTCTCACAGGTGGGGCTGACTTGGAGCCGGGACGGGAAAAGCACTGAGACAGGGACACAGGAAACCTGAGACTGGGCGTGAGGAAGAAAGGCAGCTTTCCTTTTGAACAGAATGCAGTATGGATGCTCCTGGAAATGAAAGACGCAGAGGGGAGCTGAGTCTCCTCCATGTGTGCAGTCCCATGCCCGGCATACAAGGGCATTCCATCAGTGTGTATTTACCAGGAGGAATGGACATCGGCGGGCAATCAAAATCACGGGAGCAGAAGTTTCTGTAGGGCATACACCGAGATGCATCGTGTCACAAGGGGAAGAGACGAGGCTTGGCCAACAGGAGATGCTCCCAAACTGCAGCTCTGCCGCTCGCTGGCCGTGGGACTTGGAACAAGGTACTCAGCCTCTCTGAGACTCAGCGTCCTCAGCTATGAAGTAGAGAGTATAATGCTGCATGTCCAATGATTTTGAAAGAAGCAACTTAATATACATGAATATATGTGTCACTACATATTGTAACTGGTATGTGAATCACCTAGGATTGATCCTGAACTCAATCCACAGTAATTATTGATATACTCCCTAAGCATTATGCTTCCATGGACTCAGAAGGGAGTGAGATCTTCCAGGAATGATTCATTAGTTAAAGAAGGACAGTGACGTAACCTTGAAGTATTGTACATGAACATTAAGAGGGCAAACAATAAAAATAAGAAGACACGGCGGGAAGAGAGGACGCGGAAGAGAGATGCAATTCCAGGCAGAGAGAACGCGGACAAGCAATTTCAGGAAGGAAGGAGCACCCAACAGTGCCAAGGGCATGGGGAAGCCAAGTGGGCATCAGCTTGACCAGTGGGTTTGGCATCGCGTTGGTCCTTGCTGGCTTTACTAATGACAGTTACACTGGGGTTGATCAAGTGGATTGAGAAGCACACAGCAGTGGAACAAGTCCAAACACTGGGCATGCCCTTCTCTTTCAATGAATTTAATGTTCAAGACAAATATTGAGGGTAGTAGTTAAGGAGGGATCAGAGTTGAAGACATCGCTAGGTCTTGAGGACAAAAAAAGTATCACTGAAAAAAAAAAAGTATCACTGGACGTCTTGAAGGCTAGTCATCTACTCCACCTCCAATACCAAGAGCACTACCCGCCACATCCTAGATCTGATAACTCTAGTTCTGTAGGTGAAGGAGTAAGGCATTTGGGTGAGAGAGAGAAGGACAGAGGGGAATTCTAGAGCAAGAAGCAGCTTAGCAGTGGAGGACAGCCTGAGGCTTGGGGGAAGGGGGAGGGTTGGAGGCAGTTCTCAACCCATCTCTAATCACCGCACTGGGTTCCAGCAAGTTTACCCGGAACCTTGGCCCCAGAATACACCCAAAACCCGACGATATGGGTCCCTCTTTATGGATCAAGGGGGAACAGGATTTCAGTCCCTATTTGCTGGTCTTCCCGCCCTCCCCCTCTTGTCCCCTCCTGCCTGGTCCTTGAGAGATTCGTTCCCAGGTTTGGACCTACAGCCCCAGAGGGAAGGTCTTGACCTTGCAGTCTTCCTTGGGTTCACAGTTCTTAACACAGCAGTTAGCGAGTAATCAAGACTAAAAGGAGAAATGCCATATCCCCAGTGCTGTCACCTCAGAAAAAGGCCGTCAGGACTGTGGGAGCTGCCAGCCAAGCAGAGACTCTCAGTAGCCTCTGGTCCGTTTCTAACCTGCAGACTTATCCATCCCCTGGTGACATGCAGACACTTTAAGCCTTGGACAGATGGATGGGAGGCGCCTCCGACAGCACCTTTCTCATGTGAATGAAGTGTACAGAGATCAGAGCTCACACATACGCTCACACACGTGCGCACACATGCACACTCACCCGACACTTTTCACCCCGTCGGTTCCTTGGCTGCAGCTGAAGGCTCCCCCACTGGCTTCACCTGCACCTGCCTTCTCTGATGCTCACCTGTCCGGAAGCATCTGCTCCCCTGCAATTGGCCTTTTCTATTTCCCACTCATGTTCAGGGTCTCAACATACCTCATGCCACTGATAAATGAATCGATTTAGATTTGATAATGACTGCTATCAAGCGAAGTAACGGGTTCTTCCAGAGGACACATTTGATGTAAAGGAGGTTACCAGTCACAGTGAGTCTTGGGAGAGTCCCATCGTTGGAACTGCCATCAGTGCTAGAGGTAAGAAGATGCTCAGAGCAGGAAGCCTTGGCAAGTGACAGGCTCAGGCTGATGGAATCTGTCACTCTCGAGATATAAGTAAGTAAGAAGGAAACGGCAACCCACTCCAGTACTCTTGCCTGGAAAATCCCATGGACAGAGGAGCCTGGTGGGCTACAGTCCACGGAGTTCCAAAGAGTCAGATACCACGGAACGCCTAAGCAACAAGTAAATATGGCAAACACGGAGTTAGGGCAACGCATGGCTTTTGCCATGAATTTAAGAAATAGAAGATAAAACTTCACCAGTTCCTGCTAATCTGCAAAACGCTTTTCGTGAGAGAAAATAAAGAAAGGATTACTGTAGTGGGGCTTTATCAACTCCCTCATGTTTCCTGTTTGTCTGTATCAATCTCCAGTGAGAGAGAGAAGAAAAGGCAAGGATTTGAAACGAGTGAACCCTGAATATAAATCTGCAAAATATTGAGATATTTCTTCAGCATCTTTCATTTTCTCAGGCTCCTTTGGAAACCATTTTGCCTTTTATTGAAAGATGTTTAAGGGAAAATGTATACAGAATTAAGACAGGCATCAGCGATGAAAAGGTATCATCAAAACAAAGTGTTTAAATAAAAGAGAAAAGTGAAACCATGGAAGGCTTTGAAATGTTCACACAAGCTGGGCCAAGCTGCCCACAATATATCCTGGCCGTCGCTAAACTAATTACGAAATGGTGTTTTGCACTGTGTCTAATGAAGTGTCCCTATAATGTTAAAACATAAAAATGAACATTTTAAGATATTCATTTTAATACAATCAATGATCCATTTTCATGGGGCCTTCCCTGCCGCTGGAGAGCTTTAAAAGTTTAGATGGCACATTGCGGAGCCAGCTGGCTAGAAAGGTCACCCCCTTGCCTTTCCAGCTCTTCATAGTAAAAGCTCAAGCTTTTGTTTTATTTAGAAACACATATTTGACCAAAATTTTCATTCTTCAGAAATTTTACCCCAATGACTCTCAGAAATTAATTTCCCTGAACCCTCAGGGTTTCTACAAATGGACATATAGCACTTTCAGAGCAACCTGTTCAAAAGTGAAAACACTTCCACCTTTTTCTAAATGACACAAAACAAGCAGTTTTACTCTAAGAAAACTAGGAGCAGCGCGTGCATTCAGGCGTAGGCCCCAAGGTCTCGGGAGCCCACAGCTTGCTCTCTGCCGTGTTCCTCCTCCCTGCTGGAACAGAGTTAGTCAATGTTATTTTATTTCAATTGAAACTTAAATTTATCTTTTCCTATCATCTTAATAATCAGTAGTTCACTAAATCATTAAGCCATTTTAAAACAGAAAAGATTTTGGAGGTAAAAATATCTACTATTTTGAAAAATGAATGGCTTATAGTAACTATCTTTAAAAGGCAGGTCTACATATTCAAGAAAAGCAGAATATTTACCCAAAAGCAAACGACAGCTCTCTCTCTCTCTCTCTCTCTCTCTCTCACACACACACACACACACACACACACACACACACACACACACACACACACACCCCTGTGTGTTGCTTTTTCCAAATACAGAGAATAAATATTCTTTAGCTTTCCTTAGTTCTTACCAGTCTAACAAATGCTTAAGGGGGTCAGTGCAGACTTGAGCATGAGAACTCTACTCAGGCCCTTCTCCTCCAAAAGCGTAGTAAGATAATCAGAAGAGAAGAGCTGGAGTCACCTCAGGGAACACTGTCGAAGACGGTCCAGGTCACTCACCTTCACAATTAAGTATGAAATGAGGTACGAGCTTCCACAGGAAAGAAATGTCTGCATCCCAATCTGAGCTCCCTAAGCCACATAAACTTGAAACCCATCCTAGGTCAACCTTCAGTGTGGGGTCATCAAAATAACTGCCCCTGCCAGCTCACGGCACTCTCTGGGTCTCTTTTCAGCAGTCACCGCCATGACCTCCTTGTTTTCTTCTCCCAGGTTCGTCTAAAACTGGCTCTAATGAAGCCGCCCTGTGTGCTTCCACCGACTGCAGGGAGGAGGGCCAGGCATGGGAGAGCCAGTCTCCTGCCTAGGTCTGCCCAACACAGGCTCTGTGGCCTTAGGCAAGTTGCTTGTGCCAGCTCACGGCACTCTCTGGGTCTCTTTTCAGCAGTCACCGCCATGACCTCCTTGTTTTCTTCTCCCAGGTTCGTCTAAAACTGGCTCTAATGAAGCCGCCCTGTGTGCTTCCACCGACTGCAGGGAGGAGGGCCAGGCATGGGAGAGCCAGTCTCCTGCCTAGGTCTGCCCAACACAGGCTCTGTGGCCTTAGGCAAGTTGCTTGACTTTTGACTCATTTTTAAAATGGGAATAATAATAATGGGAACCCACTCCAGTATTCCTGCCTGGAGAATCCCATGGACAGAGAAGTCTGGCGGGCTATAGCCCATGGGGTCGCAACGGTGCTGGGCAGGGCTTAGCGACTAAACAACAAATAATAATTGCACAGTTGTTTCAAGGATTGATTTTTAAGTCTACGCATACGGTCTTTCCTGGGTGACACTCAAATGGCAGCTCTTATTATATAAACAGGCCGCCCATTTATGACCTGATGGGAGTCTATGCAGAGGTAGACTAATTTTAAAAACCAGGCTAAGTCACTGTTCCCATAAGTTCCAATAAGAAAAAAAAAAAAAATCTTAATGTACAAAGATTTCTGATGGGCTTCCCAGGTGGCGCTAGTGATAAAGAACCTGCCTGCCAGTTCAGGAGATCCAAGAGAGATGGATTCATCCCTGGATCAGGAAGATCCCCTGGAGAAGGGAATTGCAACCCACTCCAGTATTCTTGCTGGGAAAATCCCATGGGCAGAGGAGCCTGCTGGGCTACAGTCCATGAGGTCACAAAGAGCTGGACACGGCTGAAGCAACCAAGCACACACGTAAAGATCTCAAGAAGCAATTATCCTAAACATTCTTACTCCTTTCTAAATTGCCTTAAAGGGCAAAGCAAACAGTGACATGACTGAGCAGCATAGCTTAGAAGAGGGGTTTGCAAATTACGACGTATGGGCCAAGTCTTCCCTGTACTTGTTTTTCTGAACGACAGTTTACTGAAATGGTCACACCAGTTCACTCATGTAGTATCTGTGCTGCTTAGAGGCTATGATTGCAAAGCTGAGTAGTTACTGCAGAAATGTATGGCCTATAAAAGCATAAGATATTTCCTCTCTGGCCTCTTAGTAGAAAAGGTTTGCCAACCTCTGGTTTAGAACTTTAGATTAAAACACTTCTATTATTAGAGAATAAGTTTCTATTCCCTGTTAGCCACATTTATAAGTGCAACATTACAGCAAGCAGCAATACCGAAGTCACTTACTGGGTCTGATGCCCAGAGAGATGTGTGGATGGACTGGAATCTGAAGGTGTCCAGAGGAGTCTGGGAAAGACAAAATATCTGGCAACAAAATTATAATATTAAAGGAAGGGAGAGGAAAGATGCTCACTACAAATAGTAGAAACCAAGTTTTCTTCCTTTGGAAAATTCAACTGCTCCAAACAGGGCCAAGACCAGGCGGAGACTGAATATTCAGGCACAGAATGCAAAGGGAAACCAAAATCCTGAGTCAAGATCAGTAACAGTTCATGTATTTTTAAAAATCGATATTGATGCAAATAAACCCAGGATGGACAACGTACTAGAAGATTAACAAAAATAAGATCAGTATAAGAATCTGCCTACAATGAAGGAGACCCGGGTTCTTGCTTAAGATCAGTATTACTGATTTTTTTTTTTTTTTTTTTTGCCTTAACCTCCAACACGGGCACGTGGCCCTGGCCCAGCTTGGTCCGCCTGTGGCTAAGCCACTCAACGTCTTCTGAAGCAGAGTTCTCATAGGATGAGGGGCAAGACAACCAGAGTGATTTTGTCGCAAGTCTTTAGGTGTTGTAGGCAACACAATTCTTGATACAATCAAGATAAAACTTTCTCTCTCGCTGTCCTTACAGATTTTATTCAATGTGGGTAATATTCAGCTGCGGAGGATGTAAGTCTCCTTCCCTGGTGGCTCAGACGGTAAAGAATCTGCCTACAATGAAGGAGACCCGGGTTCTTGCCTGGAGAATTCCATGGACAGAGGAGCCTCATGGGCTACAGTCCATGCAGTCGCAAAGAGTCAGACATGACTGAGCGACTGAACACACACAGACACACACACGCACGCGCACACGCACGCACACACGCACACGCACGCGCACACGCACACGCACGCACACACGCACACGCACGCACACACGCACAGATTCTGGCCTTTCTGCTCGGTTTTAGGCGTTAGCCCTAAAAGCCACTGCAAACCCAACCTTATTCAAAAATTAGAGTGACAAGCCTCATGAGAACAAACTAATCTATAAATAAGCGAATAAATACACAAATATGAGGGCAACAAGCCTCCCTTGGTTAAAACAAGCCTCCTTCGGGTTAGAAGTCTGAGCTGTAAAGGAGTTCCCTGCTGGTTGATTCCGCTGCCCTGTAACTGGAATCACCTCCTCCCCTCAACTCTTCCCAGTTTGCTAGTCCTGTTTCTCGTAACTAAGAACAGGCGGAGGAAGGAGAAGGGGAGAGCGGGAAAGACCTACTGATAGCGCGGAGTACGAGCTCTGGGCGACCTCACCTTGCAGGTTCCGTGGAGACCCTGAGACCGCGGCGCAGACTCCGTGGGCCCCCGCGCCGGGCCTCTGCGACCTCGGCTCCCTGCACCCAGGCCGACGCTGAGAGCCGAGCTGTGCCTCCTCCCCCGCGTCGCAGGTCCCCCATGGAGCGCCCTCTGCCGGTTGTTGGTGGGTCTCTGCTCCTTTAGTTGGTACTGCTTTATGGAGCCCACGGCAAAGCCACCCATTTTCTCTTCTCTTCACTCACATCTAGCCCATGACGAACACCTCTCCACTCTTGCCTTGGCACCAGGAGAGCAGGGGAACCCGGGCAGCACCCTCTTTCCTGCAGCAGAGACGAAGGGTCCAACCCGGAACGTCTAACACACAGGTCCCGGGGCGCGTCTCCTCAGAGGAGGAGGGCATCAGAGCCCTGACTCTGGGCAGAGAAACCCTTCCTTCTTTCCGCTCTGACCACTTTTTATATCCTGAACCTGGCTGAGGGATCCAAGAACCATGGAAAGAATTCTCTGTAATTTCATTTGTAAATGAAATTTACATTTTGAAGGTGTCTCTGATGCCGCTGCAGTATTATATCGGTTGTTTAGTGGGAAAGTCATGCCCCACCCTTTTGCGACCCCAGGGACTGCAGCCCTCCAGGCTCCTCTGTGCTTGGGATTTCCCAGGCAAGAATACTGGAGTGGGTAGCCATTTCCTCCTCCAGGGGACCTTCCTCTCCCACGGCCTGAACCTGCGTCTCCTGCATCGGCTGGCAGACGCTTTACCTCTGAGCCACCAGGAGAGCCCGTCAGTATTGCATTGGCACCACACTAAAAAATCTGAGGCAGAAATAGTTTCACTGTAACATCGTCCCATGTCACGAGAAATGCCAATCAATTTAGCTCATCAGCTAGGTTTGAGCACCTCAAGATCAAAAGTTTAAATTCACAAAGGAAGGAGATGATGTTTTCCTAAAACCCAAATAAATTTATTTGCCCATCAATCACATTTATTAATGTGAGTCTACCAAAAAAAATAAATGTCCTGAAGCATTTAAGATATCCCTAGGGGTGCAGGGAGAGGAGAATATGCTTTGGTTGGCCAAAAAGTTTCTTCAGATTTTTCCGTAAGCGTTTGCAGAATGACCCGAACAAACTTTTTGGCCAACCCAATAGTTTGGTGATGGTCCATGAGACTAACTGCCTAGAATACTGATGTAATAACAGCGACAGCCGGCTGTGCTCAACACACTGCACATTCTGTCCTGCTGGGGAATCTGAAGCAGCAGCTTGTGCTCCTCTTTCAGCGTAAGGAATTAAATTTGTCCTCCATTGATAACATTAGCAATCAGAGGATTCTGCTGCAAAACTTTGGAATTTAATCTGCCCATATGGATCTTCTGGAGGCGCTTTTTTTGAGGGCTTTAAATCTGAATTCCTAAATGCATCTTCAAATAACAGATGCTAAAATATATCCAGTACAAATAAAAGTTTTCCCCTCCGCGCACATTTCTAACAGTCCTACTCACGTGTGCTAATTCCGCTTTCACGCCTTCCAGACCCACATTCTCCTTATATTGCCATTTGCTTCCCTCAGCATTAGGCCTGCAGTCAAGCCTGTTAAGAAGCGCTCCTCAAAGTATAAGAAGGAATATAGGGAACTCTCACACTTTCTAACTTGTTTTCCTAATGAAGCACTCTGGTTTGATGTGAGTTCCTTTCTTGGTCATAGGGGAGCTTTTGAGAAGTTTTTTTCTGTGATGTTTTCAGGGTCCATATCATTCATTGCTTGCTTACCTTTTATTATAATCATTATATTAAAGAAAAAACATTCAGTCCTTTGGGGCAATGATACATTCAAGGAGAAAAGAATAATAATAACAGTAAGAGTAAGAAATGCAGCTGGAGTTTTACTTGAGCTCCCTAGACTCGGTCCCTTCCCTCTGCCGTGTGTGTGTGTGTGTGTGTGTGTGTGTCTGTGTGTGTGTGTCTGTGTGTGTCTGTGTGCGCTCAGTCGTGTCCGACTCTTTGTGACCCCATGAACTGTAGACCACCAGGCTCCTTTGTCCCTGGAATTTTCCGGGCAAGAATCCTGGAGCGGGTTGCCATTTCCTATTCCAGGGCACCTTCCTGTCGTAGGGATCAACCTTGCGTCTCTGACGTCTCCTGCCCTGGCAGGTGGACTCTTTACCACCTGCACCGCCTGGGAAGCCTCTCACTCTGCCGTATGCCCCAAACAAAACTTCGCTGCCACTTTCTCTTTAGAAATGATGGCACAATACCCAGTGCCCTTTACCATGGCCTCGCGGTTCCTCCTAAGATCAAGTGCACATGGCGGCTCTTCTAGGCAGCTGGTGTGTCATCTCCATCAGTCTGGCTGGCGCTGTGGAGATTCCGGGCGGAGTCTACGTGATCGCATGCAGAGCCTGGCACAAAGTGCTCAGCAAGTCATCCAGGAGCAATCTGGAAGTCCTACTCATTTTGCAAAGATTCTCAAATGCAAAAGCTTTGCTGCCATTACCTCTTGATCTTCGTTTCCTTAGTCAGGCATGCCTCTGATGGGTCATTTTTGTCACTTGTCCCGTCATTTTCTTCCTATCATAAAGGAACCCAAGCTGAAAGGCAAGGACAGTGAAAAGTTTTGACCAAGAAAAATATTCCATTTCAGTGCCAATGTGGCTCTGTTAAATCAGGAGCTCTTTCAGACAGCTGCGTGGCTATTCTCAGTCCTTTCATGTCTAATTAGTCCATGCAACAAACATGACCTTTCAGTTAGTAAGAGAGCTCTATGAGCTAGCTCCTTAGGATCCCAGTAGCTAAGGAAAAATAGCACGAGAGGTCTTCATAGTATGTCTACCTCAGACCCTAAATTTAGTATCGTTAATCTCTTTCCCTTAAGTTAAAAAGTCCTGGAGGCATTATCAATATTTACCTATTTCATCCTATACTGTCTGTGAATTTGACTCGATGACTATACTCAGACACCAAAAATATCTGGGGAAAGAAAAGAACTAAAACAGTAACCAACATGCCGAAATATCCAGATATTTGATGCTATCCAGACAGAGCAACCAGAGGATTGCTAAATTCATACCGGATGCTTTCAAACCCGGCATGCCCACCCCACACCCCTGTTTTCAGGAGCTCAGGGACATAACTCTTTGAGAGAAGGAAATTCAAAGTTGTAGTTCTAACGTACTTTCTTCCCTTTAATCATTATTTCTTGGCTGACTAAAGCACACATGCAATGTTCTGAAAGTAATTTTCTGCTAAATTATTCTATCATTTCCAAAATATTTACAGTATAAAAATAGTAGTTTGACTGGAGAGCGATAAAAGAGGAATAAATAAAGCTTTATTCTTTGGACTTTCCCCCTCGAGATTTCCAGCCCCACTTTTTCTGTGTTTGTCCTCTTGTGTACCCCCAGACAAAGCAGGTCTGTGAGGATAAAGATGCTTCAGAGGATCTAGTCGTGGACTGCAGATTCCTTGGGCTTACTTGGCAGCCGCGTAGTTTGGGATGGCCTGTGTGATATAGGTGGAAAATTGCTGCATTATATCAAGCTGTTAACTCGGAGGCTTAGTGCTAATCCAGGACTCACTGAAATTTCTCATATAATCTCCAGGCACTAATCTTCTTCATATGGAATTGCTCCTTCTCCCCTGACTTTCAGGACCTGGATATGTGCACAGAAGTTTCCCCCACACCTCATGGACTCCTGCTGATGATTGCTTGTGTGTGTTAAGCCTGCTAAATTCTAATGCTATAATTCCATAGCCGTGCCTCTACATTATTAGGTGATCAACCCAAATGCCAGCTGGCCAGGCTTTACCAAAGCAGTCCTCTGAAATGATGCTTTGAGAAAAAAAAAAAAAAACGGCAGAGAGCACTGATCTCTCAAATGATTAAAGCCAACTGCCTAGCGCTGTTTTGGGTTAGTCTTCTCTTCATGACTTCCGCCATGTTTCAGCTGAAGATGAGAGCCGTGGAAAGGAGGACATTCTTCATTCCATGCCTTATGGTTTCACACAAATAGACTGTTCAGTTGAAGGAATGTAATCACAGTGATAAAGGCAACAATACCGAAAAGAGGGACCGGGTTCTCTAGTAAGGGGTGGGGGGGGGGGGGGGAGAAAAGGAAAAGAAAAGCTCCTTTGATGATGTCAACCTAAGATTTTTGAGCAGTAACAGATCTTTCAGGATCAGTGGGTGGCAGAGGAGTGGAAGCACTCCCGGGCGCTGGTCTTTATTTTCTGTTTGTTTCTAATGCAGCAGAAATGCTCTGCTTACCTTCCTCCTTTTATGAATTCATCAGTGACCTTTGGGCAGAAATATCGAGGTTCACAGCTGAAGGGCTGCTTGAGACAGCAAGGCTGATCAGCACTCCTTAGACCCACACCCTCCTTGCAGGTCACATCGAACAGTGCGTGTCTTCCCTTTCCCATGCCTCTTAATTTTGCTCAGTTTCATTACTGGTCTTATGGCTGAATGCCTTCATTTATCCACTTGACAATTTCTTCTTTTTTTTTTTCTTAAGCAACATTTCAAACAGAGAAGCTTTGGGGCGTAACACGCCTAGATTACTCAATGGTAAATAACGTCCTGATTAACTCCAATTTACCATCTCTAATAAGTCCTTGAGGAGAGATTCTAATACAGCAATGTCTGTCTATGAACCACAAGCTTCTCAAACTCCCCTGACCAATGACCTCAAAATGTAATTTGTTCACTGATTGGAAGTTGTCAATATTAAAAAAAAAAAAAAAGAAGTATGATTGTGGCTTTATTTTGCCATCAACAAAAATTAAAACAAAAAGAACACATCCACAATCCTGGCAACAGGATAAATCAAACTGTCTTCATTTTCCTGTATTACCTTGCAGGCTTGTTTGTGTTCAGATTTTTGACCCAACAGCTTAACAACCCCAAGGCTTTGGGTAAATTATTTAATTCCTTGATTCCTCAGTTTCCACATCTGTGAAAGTGAAAGTAATAAGAGTACTTTCCTCTTAGTATCTGTTGTGAACATTCAATTAGATAATGCATGTAAAGTGATCGGGAAGGTCCCTGGCATGCCAGGTAAATTCAGTCAGTGTTACAGAATCATTCCTTGTGATCATGGCAGAAATTCGCAGCCGTGTACCTAGCTACTCGTACTCAGTTCGGTTCTACAACTGGTCTATTTTCCTGGGACCCTACCGCAAATGAGGGGCAGGAAGAAAAATATAAACTCCAAGCTTATGAGACGTTCACGCCCAGTGAGTCAGCATCTTCTAGGCAAATACCCTGACTTTTAAATTCCTCTCACACACACCTCTACTGCGACTGCTGTTCCCCAGTGTGGCAGTTGGGTTGCAGAGGCACCAATGGGCTCGTGAGTCTATGGAAGACCGCAGACGTGACGTCCATGGGGTGCCTTATGGGTCACTGTTGGTCTCCGCTGAAGGAAAGCTGCCCTGGTTTATTCCTTGGGCCCCATATTAATCTCCTATTGCTACCGCAACAAGTTACCACATTCTTATGGGCTTCCCAGGTGGAGCGAGTGATAAAGAGCCCGTGCAGGAGCCCGTGCAGGAGCCCGTGCAGGAGACACAGAGATGCAGGTTTGATCCCTCGGTCGGGAAGATCCCCTGGAGGAGGGCATGGCAACCCACTCCAGCATCCTTGCCTGGAGCATCCCTGCCTGGAGCATCCCATGGACAGAGGGGCCTGGAAGGCCACAGTCCATGGGGTCGCAAGAGTTGGGACGCGACTTAGGAACTAAATCACCACCACCGCCCCCCAAGATTTCAACCTGAGCAGAGGTGCGGCAACGACAGGGCGACCTTGTCACTTTCTTCTCTTAACCGCGTCTCTGCCTCCAGCTCAGTGCTCTCACATGGCCGGAGGGCAGGGCTGGGCTTCCTTCTCCTGTCCTCTGGGTTACTCCCTGCTCCTTGCCAAGAAGGTGTTTATCCTGCCCCGTATCCCAGAGCCAGAAATGGTGTGGGGAAAATCCGCTGATAATGAGAAAACACAAAACATTGTCTTTGTTACAGGGAGCATTTGAAATTCCATTTGTAGTAACTGCTTTAATGCTTTATGTTGGCTAAATAATATTTATTGTCTGAGTGACTACATAATATTCCTTCTCACAAAGAGACGTTTTTAAGAACCATAGTTGTGTGAGGAATATATAAACTGTGCAGTTACCATTTTCTGTTTGAGTTTTTTTTCTTTAGGATAAATAACTTGGAATTAGTGAATTAGGAGGATAAAAATTTATAATTCTTGAACTATATTGTCAAATTGATTTCAAAAAAAGGTTATTCCCATTTACACTGAGAGCTGTGATAGAGACATATGCGCATTTCCCATGGTGGTTTTCACAAGAGTCTTATCATTTTAAAAATGTTGGGAGAATAATAATAACAAGTAAGCATACTAAGTCTTATTCTGAACCACATGGTGTTTCAACATCATGTCTAGCGAAGGCATGCATAAAAATACATTATATGCTCACAGTACCCCCTGTGCCATATTTTTACTTTATTTAACAGGCGAAAAACCTGAAGCAGGGAGAGTAAGCAATTTTTCCAGGTTCACACAGCTAAAACATTAAGGAATTTCATAAATGCTTTAAATTTAATTTATTTGTAGCTTAGTTGGTTATTTTTTCTACATGCATTCTAACTCTTAAGCAAGTCTTGCCAGGGATTTCACTGTTTTTTTTTGTTTTTCAACAAAAAATGTGAGCTTTTTATATAATATATGCTAACCTTTTGGCTGTTATTTTGTGATAGATATTTTCACAGTCTATTATTAATAACTTTTTATATGTCTAGTCTTCCTGCTATGCTAAAAATAGGATTCATATAACCTTTCCCTGGCACTTTGTTTAAAAGAAGAAATAGAAGGGGAAATCTCATAGACTAGTTTCTAAAAAAAAAAAATCCTACTGAGACTTCCTAATACTCAAAATTACAGGTAATATCTAAAAGGACATTTCATCACATATAACATTAACTTTAATTTATATCACCTAGCATGCAATGAGCCATATTTCTAGCAGCGGCTAAGCTGTTGCCAGGTTCTAAATGAGTCCCCTTATGGAAGCTGTATTAACTCCTTCAAGACCCGAGCCGTGCAGCAGTGAGTACAGACCCTGCCTTAGCAATGGGCAGTGAGTACAGACCTGCCTTAGCAATGGCAGGGAGGCTGAGTTTGCTGGAGAGAGCAAGGCCTCAGGCGTGGTCTCTGGACGCCTGCCATCCCGCCAGGTTGCATGCTTCCTGAGCTAAACGCAGGGGTTGCTCTCGGTTCAGCCGTGACTGGCAGCGTGGCTGGCTGGCCAGGGGACTCATCAACACAATACATGTCTAAGAGCTAAATGGATGTAGGAAGCTTGACAAGGTCCTGATCTGTTCTTGGCAGAATGATAAAATGTGTAAACTTTGCTTATCCGACTGCACAGCCTCTCTCACTCTTTCCTTTGCCCCCTCCTACACCATCAATTTTCCCATCTCTGCTGCCAAACTTCTGCTGCAGCCACGCTCCTCCCTCGCTCATCAAATCTCAGCTCCGGAACTGAGTCGAGCATCATTTTCCCAATCAGAATATTTGTTTGGTACCTATTATGTGCTAGCAGTTGAAACTACAGTGATCAACAGTCATCGAGACACAGGCCCTGCCCTGACGCTTACACTTGACTTCTTAGTGTGAATTTGGTCTACGGGTGTTCTCAAAAGTATTTGGATTTAAGCCCTACTTCTTGTAAATTTAATTTCATGTATCAGCAATTAGATGCTGATAATAGTTTAAGTGATAAAAGAGCCTTCCTGTTGCCTCTCAAATCCTCCCCCCCCCCTTCCCTCTCCCTACTGTCTCCCATCTTATGCCCCTAGACACATTCTCAATGCTTATATTGAGACTTCACAACTCCAGTGTTTTCTAATTTGCTCTGGAAGGAAGATTGAATTGAGTGTCAACTTCACCATTCTACTTATCCAATGAAGAAATCAATAATAAAATGCTTTTCCAGTGTAAAATTTGTGTTGCATAAAAATGAGGAATATCTAAATGAAAGTAGAGACAGAACAACATGATGGGAAATACATTTTGAAACTACACACACACAGTGACTAACTTAGGATGCGACAGACTGTTCTAACCTTTATCTTCGGAAGGGAGCAATTACTCACAGCCACGTGGTGCAGACGAAGCATTGTTACTCACTTGTGAAAGCGAACATGTAAGTGTCACTGCAGGCACTAATATTCATGTAATATCACCCTACTTTTAATAGGATATTTGTGCTGATACAGTTAGTAAATTTAAAAAGATGTTATTTGCATGCATTGAAGAACCTGTTTTATTACAAAGGGAAAGAAAAAGAAAGGAGAAATAAAAATATGAAAAAACATGAACAAGGACAGTAGGGAAACAGACAAAATGTAGGAAAGAAACAGATCATAAAATTCCACTGAACGGGTGGTAACTCTAGGTGTTTTTACATGAATTACCTCGGTTCCTATGTATTTTTATACCATTGAAATAAGCATTTTCATTCTCTGTGTTAGTCGGTCTTCTCCAGAGAAGCCAAAAGAGAACCAAAATTTTATATATATATATGTATAATATATATATGTAGGTATGTAGGTATGCATGTATGTATGTATATAATATATATGTATGTGTGTAGGTTTGCGTGTGTGTACATATAATATATGTGTATGTAAGTATGTAGGTTTGCATGTATGTATGTATATATAATATATATGTATGTGTGTAGGTTTACATGTATGTGTGTATATCTAATATATATACATATGCAGGTATGCATGTATATAATATATATATGTATGTATGCAGGTATGCATGTGTGTGTATATATAGACAGAAAAAGGCAGAGAGGGAGGGAGACGGAGATAGAAAAAGAGACTTGTTTTAAGGAACTGGCGTATGTGGGAATTGTCAAGTCGAAAATCTAAAGGATACGCCAGCAAGCTGGAAAATCCGGCAAGTTGATGTTGTTTGAAGTCTTGAGTCTGAAGGCTGGAAACTCAGGTAAAATTTCTATGTTGCAGTTGGGAGGGAAAAGTTGGTCTTTTTCTGAGATGTCACTCTTTGCTCTTAAGGCTTTCAACACATTGAATGAGGCCCACCCATATTATGGAGAGTAATCTGCTTTACTCAGAGTGTACTGATTGAAATGTCAGTTACAGCAACATCTAAATGGGGTTATGACCAAACAGCTGGACACCATGGGCTAGACAAATTGACACATAAAATGAGTCCTCACACTACCATAATTAGAAATGGGAAAATAAAATCAGAGACGTTACTAACTTATCCGGTGGAACACAGAACTTGTGGCTGCCTGGAAAGGAGCACAGTACAAACTCTGGAAAAATATCTACATATGCACCTCAGCTGTAACAATTACCAGCTGGGAAAACTTGGGGAATGAACACTTCTGTGCCTTAGACCTTCCACCTATAAAGGAGATTATTGGCATATTTTTGTGGTTGTTTTAAAGGCTCAGTGAGATAACCCTTTAGGAAAACATGCATGCAATATACACAGGCCCCCAGTAAACATTCTGCTCAGCCCAGGCGCTCAGGCGTGTCCGACTCTTTGCGACCCCATGAATCACAGCACGCCAGGCTTCCCTGTCCATCACCAACTCCCGGAGTTCACTCAGACTCACGTCCATCGAGTCGGTGATGCCATCCAGCCATCTCATCCTCTGTCATCCCCTTCTCCTCCTGCCCCCAATCCCTCCCAGCATCAGGGTCTTTTCCAATAAGTCAACTCTTCTCATGAGGTGGCCAAAGTACTGGAGTTTCAGCTTTAGCATCAGTCCTTCCAAAGAACACCCAGGACTAATCTCCTTTAGGATGGACTGGGTTGGACCTCCTTGCAGTCCAAGGGACTCTCAAGAGTCTTCTCCAACACCACAGTTCAAAAGCATCAATTCTTCAGTGCTCAGCATTCTTCACAGTCCAACTCTCACATCCATACATGACCACTGGAAAAACCAAAGCCTTGACTAGACGGACCTTAGTCGGCAAAGTAATATCTCTGCTTTTTAATATGCTGTCTAGGTTGGTCATGACTTTCCTTCCAAGGAGTAAGCGTCTTTTAATTTCATGGCTACAGTCACCATCTGCAGTGATTTTGGAGCCCCAAAAAAGAAAGTCTGACACTGTTTCCATTGTTTCCCCACCTATTTCCCATGAGGTGATGGGACCAGATGCCATGATCTTCGTTTTCTGAATGTTGAGCTTTAAGCCAACTTTTTCACTCTCCTCTTTCACTTTCATCAAGAGGCTTTTTAGTTCCTCTTCACTTTCTGCATATCTGAGGTGATTGATATTTCTCCAGGCAATCTTGATTCCAGTTTGTGCTTCCTCCAGACCAGCGTTTCTCATGGTGTACTCTGCATATAAGTTAAATAAGCAGGGTGACAATATACAGCCTTGACGTACTCCTTTTCCTATTTGGAACCAGTCTGTTGTTCCATGTCCAGTTCTAACTGTTGCTTCCTGACCTGCATACAGGTTTCTCAAGAGGCAGGCCAGGTAGTCTGGTATTCCCATTACCTTCTAATTTACTATCCCTCCCAGGTTAGCACCAGATTCAAATTCAAAGTTGGCTAGCTTCAAGCTAATCTACTAATTAATAAAACTCATGTCCCAGAGTCAACTATGCGAAACACTAATTTGTTTCACATAGATGTTCCCCGTACTATGCATCAATGCTGTTGCTTTGGTGAACACAAGAGTGAATCGTCTTGGGAGTGTCTGAAGCCTTCCATCAGGTTCTGAGAAGAGGAGACAGAAATGGCACCCCACTCCAGTATTCTTGCCTGGAAAATCCCATGGGCAGAGGAGCCAGGTAGGCTACAGTGTATGGGGCTGCAAAGAGTCGGACACAACTGAGCGACTTCAGTAAGGCCACAATACACAATGAAGCAAAAATTCTGAATATCAGTGTCATTACCCTCAGAGGAGCCTGCAGCCTAATCTGGAAGACAGATGTGTGTGCATGACATCAAGTCCAGAACTCAGCAGCTTGAGGGGCGCACGGGGGCCCTGCCATTATGACAACAGGCCACATTCAAATATCCGCTCATCAGAATGACACCAATAAAAAGAATCATGGGTTCGTTAACATGCCTAATGCTTTTGTGAAAGCACAGTCTCTGAAGGGCCAAGAGAAACATCTTGAGTAAGGAAAGGTAAACACATTGTATTTGGCATATAAAACTGGTAGCCATTATGGTGTCACGATGCAACACCAATAAGCTGAAGAAATTACAGTGGTTTATGACCAGGTTGCTGTAGCCTGAGTGCCCACTGTTTACCTCGGGCTCTTAAATAACAAACAGTAAGACTGACATAGCCTGTTCTGTTGGGATTATTATTTGGCAAAGTGTACTTTTTTGCTGTTTATGTAGTTAGGTACAAAGGCACAGTTCTGCAATAAGCCATCTATTTTCTTTGTTTTTAGTTTAAAATAATACATGAAGCAGAAATGCCTTTCTATTTATGTTTTGATCCATTGCATGTTCAGGGAAGAGTAAAAAGAAAGTAAAAGCAGCTACCTTTAAATCTACAATGCTCCCTTTTAAAAGTACCCTCAAAACGATCAACAGACTTCTCTTCTGCATTGCAAGCAACTTCCTACATCTCAGAGTTGATGTGCACATCAATTAATAATCCATGGTGTTGGTATACAAAGCAGAAATTCATTCACTGAATGCTCACGTTCCCTCTGGGGCTGAAGCTGTAAAGTATTGCAGGTAAATAACTGTCTCAACACAGTCTCCAGTGCCCCACTCTCGCCCACTGCATACCACCCACTGCTCCTCTAGTGAACCTGTATTCCAGGACATCATTCAATGGTTTCCTCTCCTACAAAGACCCTTGTGTCGGCTCCCTCTGCACTGAGCCGAACGGCAGCAGCGGCTCCTCCCTCACGTGCACCCCTTGTGTGGTGTGTGGTTTGTACAGACTTTTTAAGAGTAAGAATAGGGCTCTTTTAATCGCAAGCTGACTGTTAGTAGAGGGCATGTTTCTTGGGACCGGGTGTTGCATTTTATTCATCTTCTGTTGCTTAGAGTATCCCTGGAGTGAACTAAATATTGATAATTAATCGTTTTGTTGCTTAGAGTATCCCTGGAGTGAACTAAATATTGATAATTAATCGTTTTGATGAATAAATGAATGAGAGGGAATATCACAATTCCTCTCCCAAGTGCTTTGGCTGCTTCTAGCTAGGTGTTTTGTCTGGAGAATTTGTCATGTGAGTCTTGGAATCAGAACGATAGAGATAGCAGGGACTTCAGGAGCCATCAAAAGCCTCATTTCACACATAGGAAAGCCGTGGGCCACGAAGATGACCTTTGTAAGGCGGTACAGACTGCATCAGTGCAGGGACCAGAATTTACATCACCCAACGCTCTCCCAGGTATTCTTGACTGTCTAGTAGGCTGTCTCTCTTGAAAGCCAAGTACATTTCCTTTCAGAGATCGTGTATACTGACATACCTATTCATGCACAATGGCCTCCTCTCACTTGCTTATAATCAATGAGCTTGTTATTACAGAATTAATTCTGCTTTTCTCAAAGGTTGTTTGTTAGTTTCTTAAAAAGACCCCTGTGCCATAGCTTCTTAAAGAGACATAATCAGATTTGAGGGTGCCTGTTACTATCTACAAGTATTGAGTGGATACATGAAAGGTCATTTTCCTGGGTAATGTGTAAACTCTGCGTGAAATACATACATTTTGCCAATGCAGGGCTTTTGAAAAACAGTAGCATGTAGCCTGCTGTGTTCACATAATACGCACACTTAGGGGCACTCTTCGTTAACTCTGTGGGTTAGCCTGAATCATGATAGTTCCAATGAAGTAAACTTATCTTCACAAGTAGAGACTCTCCCAAGTCTTGAGAATTAAGTCTTTCATGATTTAATGGTTAAGATAATCATCTATAGGTTTGGTGATTCCACTTGGGACTTTGATATCTGTTAGTGAAGGTAGCACCTCAGAAAGAAGAGTTAGAGATCACAATATTGTAAATACTGGCATGTCAGTGGGAAGACTTTTAATTTTAAAGTGTTTAATAAGCCACATTTTAAAATCTGAATGATCAGTTTCAAAGGAGAACAAGTTAATGTTTATTTCATATTTGCATTTTTACATTTGTTGAGGTTTAAAAGGTTATATCAAGTCAGCTTTAAAATGACAAGGGATGGTGGGCCTGAAAATGACAAATGAAGATGTATGCTTAGAGTTGTTAGGATGTCAGCCATTTTGACTGACAAATTTCACTGTTGAAATAAGCTTTAAATTTTCGATGTATTTGACTGCCTGTTGAAGTAGTTTATGCAGCCTCCAGTTCTCTGTTAAGGATGCTGTTTTCAATGAAGAGTCAAAAAATATTACATAGTTGGTCATGGCGGCGCTTGCTTCTCTCCCGTTTCCCTCTGGACCACCGTTCCCCACATGTCTTTCCATGAAGATGATTGACCATCCTTTCACTGCCCTCGACAGTGTGTGTTAATTCTGAACACTAGCACACTAAGAAAGCACCAGCATAAAACTGTGCGGCACAAAAGGCAGAGCACAAAGGAAACCATTCAGCTCATCAAGCAAAGACCCCAGCAAATCACACGTGGGAGCCGAACCACAGCGCGAGCTTCCTGACCGTTTCCCCCTTGATCTCTACTTACATCTTCCCTTTCCACATTCATGCCCTTATATGCCAATTCTGTTCTTTAAAAAGTCTTAGGTGTAACCCTTCCTTAATAATTTAGTAGCATCTTTCTTACAGCATAGAGGTTAAAGCATCTGCCTGGCATGCTGGAGTCCCAGGTTCAATCCCTGGATTGGGAAGATCCCCTGGAAAAGGAAATGGCAACCCACTCCAGTACTCTTGCCTGGAGAATCTCATGGAGGGAGGAGCCTGGTGGGCTACAGTCCATGGGGTTGCAAAGAGTCGGACTCAGCTGAGCGACTTCACTTCACTTCACTTCACTTCTTACAGCATGTGTGTATCCAAACAAGAATCCAGAGATGTGATTCCATGCCATGTTTTATAAAAGATTTTTCTTGAAGCACACACTTAATATCAGTCTTGGACAGCAAAATAAGGATAGATTTCACTTTTTCAATACAGTTGATGAAATACATTTGTTTGTCCCTGAGTAGTGAGTGAGACTGCTGAAACGGCATGACCTTTGGAAGAACTAGAATGCAAGGTAGTGACCATGAAATGAATTTCTGTCAAAAATACATCTCGACGGTCTAAAAGTTAATGTGATTATAGAGCAACTGGGAGGTAGCCTGGAAGCATAAACAAGAGCAGGAGAGGTAAGAGTCACCATCTAAGTCATTTACACTGCATTTTGAGTTTATGAAAGATAAAAATTCTCAGCACAAATATGGAACTATATCTACATATATGTAAAGTTATGTTGTGCTAAGTCACTCAGTCGTGTCTGACTCTTTGTGACCCCATGGACTGTAGCCCACCAGGCTCCTCTGTCCATGGGATTCTCCAGGCAAGAATACTGGCGTGGGCTGCCATGCCCTCCTCCAGGATATGTAAACTTAACCTAAAGTTATTTCACTGGGTGGGGAAAGGGGAAATTCGAATAAAAGCTTTGCATAGATGATTTTTTAAAAAGGAAAACGTGCTCAAACTCACTAGCGATCAGGCAAAAAGTAAAATGAAAGACAATTTTTCACTCATCCTACGACAAAGTTATACATGTTGACAATAATTATGTTGAATACTTCATAGGAAATTAGGTGTGAACATTTGGACAGGGTGAACATATATGCGGATAGAGCTTTTTGGAGAACAGTTTAGCATCATTGATCTAAATCTAAAACGGAAGCAAGTCAGAGAAGGAGAAATACCAGAGGGCATCCCTTACTTGTGGAATCTGAAGAGAAATGATACAAATGAATTTACAAAACAGAAAGAGGCTCAAGACTTAGAGAAGGAACTTACAGTTGCCGACGGGGCAGGGGTAGTTAGGGACTCTGGGAAGGTCATGTGCACACTGGTATATTTGAGATGGATAACCAACGCAGACCTATTGTATAGCGTATGGAACTCTGCTTAACATTATGTGCCAGCCTGGTGGGGAGGAGAGCACGGGGGTGACTGAATGCACGTATGTGTACGGCGGGTCCCTTCACTGCTCGCCTGAAACTGCTGCAGCACTGGTAATATGCTCTACCCCAGCACAAAGGTAAAAGCTTAACATTACAAAAAAGGAAAGAAAATGGACATACGTTCCCACTAAGCAATTACTTTCGAGGAGTCTCTTTTTCTTGGAAATAGTCATATATGTAGATATGAATGTGTACACGTGTGCATATTCTCACATATGCTGCCAAGTCGCTTCAGTCGTGTCCAACTCTGTGCGACCCCATAGACGGCAGCCCACCAGGCTCCCCCGTCCCTGCGATTCTCCAGGCAAGAACACTGGAGTGGGCTGCCATTTCCTTCTCCAATGCAGGAAAGTGAAAAGTGAAAGTGAAGTCGCTCAGTCATGTCCGACTCTGTGCAACCCCATGGACTGCAGCCCACCAGGCTACCCCATCCCTGGGATTCTCCAGGCAAGAACACTGGAGTGGGCTGCCGTTTCCCTCTCCAATGCATGCATGCATGCTAAGTCGCTTCAGTCGTGTCCAGCTCTGTGGGACCCTCTGGGCAGCAGCCCACCAGGCTCCTCTGTCCATGTGATTCTCCAGGCAAGAACACTGGAGTGGGGTTCCATTTCCTTCTCCAGTGGGGGACTATAGGAGGAAAGTAATATAAAAATCAGTCCCTTCACCCTTTTCCTTTCCATGCATCAGTTGTCAGACACAGGTCTCCAGTGTCTAAAGGAAATAATATGTTGAAGTAATCAGAGCAGCACTTGGCACACAGCAAACACTCGGGTTAAACATTAGCTGACTCTTTACCTTTCCTATGCTCAGATATGGCTGACACAACGATTCCTGACTAGTTAGATTAGATTACATATTGTTATCTTGTCACCTAACCTAGTTTCATCCGCCGCTGAAGATGCACTCAGCAAGTTGCTTGATTTAGCCTCTGGAGATTCTGTCTCACTTTGTTTTTTCACCCGCTGCAGTCTCCTCTGTCGGCTGTCGGTAGCGTGCAGGAAACGCCCTGGGTCCGTGTGACGTCTGCGCTGCTAGAGGGCCCTGGAGCACCGAGGGGCCGGGAGCCAGGTTAGGGAAGCGGCTCCGCAGGGTCTGCGTGTTCTGCTGCGTGACTTGACTCGAGCAAAGCAGCACATTTTCTCTTATGCTTCATGATGATGCTAACCATCTTTATTTGATAATAAGAAATGACAGTGCATGAATCATTAGTACTTAATCATTTTAGAATGCTATAAATGTTTCAGTAAAAATTGCTAGGCTAATAAAAACATTTCCTGTTTCATTAAAACTATGAACTCTCCCTCACGACTACAAAATGAGCAGCGGAGTTTGATGGCGCAGCGCAGGCAAGACTGCCTCTTGGATAAGGGTGATTTTTCTCAAAATGTGTTATATGAATGCATTCAATATTTGATGCTTAATGAAAGTAAAATAACACCCCTTTCCACTAAGCTGCCTCAAATACCAATTACATGAGAAAGATTTGCTAAGCTAATGATTTTCTAGGTAGCCACAAATGCTTCTTTAATTCTCGATGAGTCCTTCTTGTTCCTCACGGTGAATGTGAGATGCTATTTTCAATATTTGGTGGCATCACTTTTTCACAGCAAGGATTTGCTTTACAAACCCTTTTATTCTGTCTTGAATTTGATAGTTATGCTTCTAACGATGAGTGACCAGGAAACTGCCGCAGACATGAAAACATAGCCAAAGAGTCAGGACTTAGTTTGTCTCCCCTTCTAATCACATGATCTCTGGGAAGGTTTATTGCAGTCATATCCAAGGACATAACAGTATTTGGAAAAGATACAGCTCCGAGTCTTTTGTTGACTGCAAATATGATCTAGCTGGTTCCTTTAATGGCTCACTTCGCCCTGTGCAGTCCTGTTCCTCAGTGATTCTAGAATTCGCTCTATGACTTTATTCGGCCACGAGTACATCAGCAGGTGCAGTGCAAACAGAAATGGAGTAACAGCTGCTGCATTAGGAGGAGGGCTAAGGTACCCTGACGGGCAGCCCCGAGCAGCTGTCAGACACAGGCCTCAAGCCAGGAAGAAGAAGCCAGCCTCAGCCTGTCTGCAGGACTCACGGGAGTTCAGCCAACACAACGTCGGGCAGAAGTGAAACCATCCCAGCTGGGCCTTGCCCGAAGTCCTGACCTGCAGAATTGGGAGCAAATAAATGGTTATCGTTTCAAGCCAGTAAAAATTCCTTGACTTTCTCTGTCTTTCTGTATTCCTATGAACCATGATGAGGACATGGGCTGATGAGCAAGGCTCAGTTCGCTGAAAGAAGACAAGGCTTGAAGGAAACTTTCAGGACAGAAATGAGGAGCTTTTATCCGACCAGGACAGATCAAACAGTGGGTGACAGCCGTCTCGCTTGCAACCGTTGTGGCCCAGTAGTGACCAGCAGACTAAGATAGTCAATATGTCACCTACCCGAAATTAAATCTGACTCACTGGAGGTGACACCACATTGCTTTAATTATTTCTATCAGCTGGATCGTTTCTCAAAATATAAATCAGGAACAGAACGATAAAATCATTTTTCTCTTACATCCTTAGTTTATAGGATGATACTTGTACAACTACATGTGCTCATCAACGCCTGACTTCATAACTAAAAAAGCTACTGAAGGACATGTAATTCCTCCATCACAGCAGTTGATTGATTACTGATGTCATTGACTGACTTTAACAGAGCTCTATATTCTTTCTTCATTGATCCATGTATTTGGTGATTATTTATTGAGGGTGTTTAACATGCCCAGCACTAACCCAGGTATTGACAGAGAAGATGAGCAAGGCGCTCATGCAGCTTCCATCCTGGAGGAGAGAAAACATTACCCCCAAAGAACATTTTAAAAATTGAGACAATTAAAAAATTGTGATAAGTGTTCTGAAGGAGTGAAACAGATTTTAAGAGAGAAAGTGCTTAGACAAAAGAGGGCTTCTTTAGATAGAGTGGTCTCAACAAAGAACTGCCTGAGGATGGAATATTTGAGGCCTGAAGAATGAGAAGGAGTCATGTAGCTATTCCAGAACACGGTAGGTCTAAATTTTCTGCAATAATGACTACATATCAGTTGTGGCCTCACTTTTACACACTGTCAGCCAACAGAGAACATGGCAGGGAACACAATATTCTTGTGCGATGATCATGCAACCGGGCATTTACTGAAGAATATTTGGTGTTAGTAGATGAAATGAACCAGTTGAGTTCCTTTTCTTTCACTTTTCTTCTTCTTCTAATGAAGTTTTACGAAAATACAATCTATCTTTATGTCACTATGTTACTTCTATTCAACTGTCTGTTTAAAAATATAACACGATAAAACTGCTCAATCTCTCAACCAACTTGCCTGCATGGATCCTTTTAATGAGTTTGAGTAGATAATATACATACATATATATATAGAGAGAGATGTCTATTATACTATACCACTTAGCATGCTAAAAGTAATTTATGAGATGCCTATTCCGGAGTGAGAACTGTTTTGAAGATAAAAAGAAGAATCTAGACCTCTTGACTTCTAACATTCAGCCCCTCAACCTGAACCTTTCCCTCATGTTCTTCTTTAAAGTGTTTTAGTTTCACCCTAGAAAAAAATGTTATATCTATATTTTGGTCAACAGAGGATTCTTATATAAATTTTTGGCTGAACTAGGTCCATAGAAAAGAAATATCCCAAGTGTTAAAAATAGAAGGTGGTGGTAGAAGCAAGCCGTTTGCAGTAATAGCTATTTCACACTTTCAGAAAGTTGATTCCAGCATGGTTTGCAATTACAGGAACAGAGAGACATAAGCTAATTAGTTATTGAGTCCCTGTGTCTTCTTTAAGGAAAGCCATTGATTTTTGCCCTCAGAAAGTTATTTTTGCACAGTCATATGTGCAAGCTAGTGGGCGACAGACCACCCATGGGGTCTTCTTTCAGTTTTGGTCCTTGAAGTGAAAATAGTCCTGCTTTTATTTACAGGGAGCTTTGAGTCTTCCATATAGTCTGGAATATGGCTATAGTCACCAAGTGAACCATATTTAATTGCCTGTGGCTAATTACTTGTGTAGCACTCAGACATATTTAATATCGCTGTTTCGAAGCCATGTGGGAGATCTTTTAACTGTGCCCTTTCCAATCTTTACAGCAATAGTCATGTGGCTAGAGTTATGTGTATTAAAAATGCTAAAGAGTGAAAAATCAGATTAGAAGGTTTAAGAAGAAACATATTTGGCCAATATGAGTTTGATAAGGTATTGTATTTGCTTTAAAATTAAAGATATTTTGTTCTAATTCAGTTAATTGGGGGACCTTGGGTGCTTCTACCCAAGGGTATATTTGTTATCTTGAAAATATGATAGACTGTAAAATTAGATAGCCAGTGGTAATTTGCTGCATGATGTAGGGAGTTCAAGCCTAGTGCTCTGTTGCAACCTAGAGAGGCGGGATAGGGCGGGAGGTGGGAGGGAGGTTCAAGAGGAAGGGGAGGCATGCGGACCTCCGGCTGACTCATGCTGATGTGTGGCAGAAATCAACACAGCACTGTAAAGTAATTATCCTCCAATTAAAAATAAACAAACTAAAAAAATGACAGATTAATATATTTATGCCTTCTGCAATCTTCAATTAAATGCACTTAAATTTCTTACACAGAATATGTTAATGCATTAGGTTTTTACTCCTTCCCTCTATCACTGTACTGGAACATCTGACTAATAGTAAAGATGTAATAATTGTTCATTGGGGTGTCCTTGGGAGTAGAGTTAGGCTTGGGATCTGACTACTTACACCTAGTGATCTGATCACCACACCTAGGATTGGACATGGGTCTGACTCCTTACCTTTGTATTTGGTAGTTAGAGAAGCATAGACAGAAATTACCCCTAAACTCCAAGGAGCCAAAGCCACTTTCCCTGGTGTTTTACTTTCGCTGTATTAATATAAGTCTATTGTTTTAAAGTCTAGATGAAGAGATTTCGTGTTTATGCTTGGTGACAGGCCCGCGAGAGATGATGATCATACATACGGAACATCTCCATTTGTATGCCTGAAATTATGCACAATTCCTTGCCTAAAGGTGGCACCCTGTAAGGCTTTCCTGGAATCCAACATGGAACTGAAAGACTCTGTTCTGGACTCTCCTCTCTCCTATGAACAGGATAACCCACGTTATAATACGATCCCTGTAAGTTCTAAGCTTGGGCTCTTCTTTCAATACTTCTCCACCAGAATACAAAATCAGACCAATCCTGTCATTCCTATGACCATAACTCTTGCTCAAAAATGTTTTAATTAATTTCTTTTTTTATTGAAGGATAATTGCTTTACAGATTTTGTTGTTTTCTGTCAAGCCTCAGATGAATCAGCCATAGGCATACACACATCCCCTCCCTCTTGAACCTCCCTCCCCGCTCCCACCACATCCCACCCCTCTGGGTTGATGCAGAGCCCCCGTTTGAGTTTCCTGAGGCACACAGCACATCCCCGCTGGCCATCCGTCTTGCACTCGGTTGTGCAAGCGTCCATGTGACTCTCTCCGCGCGTCTCCCCTCTCCTCTCTCTCCCACGGCCGTGTGTCTGTTCTCCATGTCTGCTTCTCCACTGCTGCCCTGGAAGTAAACCCTTCAGCGCCATTTTCCCAGATCCCACATAGATGCTTCAGAGCACGATAGTTACCTTTCTCCTTCTGATCTTCACTCTGTATAAGAGGTTCTAGGTTCATCCACCGCATTAGAACTGACTCAAAGGTGTTCCTTGTTATGGCCGAGTAATCTTCCGTTGTGTGTATGTACCACAGCTTCTTAGTCCATTCATCTGTCCATGGACATCTAGGTTGCTTCCATGTTCTAGCTATTGTAAACAGTGCTACCTGAACAACGGGATACATGTGCCTTTTATACTTATATATATTTATATACTTATACTTTCCTTTGATGTGCAAATCCTTTAAAGCTTAATCAGGTATGTGTTTCTTTTGTTTTTATTTCCATTACTCTAGGAAGTGGGTCATAGAGGATCTTGCTTTGATTTATGTCATCGAGTGTTCTGCCTATGTCTTCCTCTATAGGGAAAACTGTAAAGAGTTTTATAGTTTCTGGTCTCTCCATTTTGAGTTTATCTTTGTGTATGGTGTTAGGAAGTGTTCCAATTTTATTCTTTTGCATGTAGCTGTCCAGTTTTCCCAGCACCATTTATTGAGGAGGCTGTCTTCACTCCATTGTATATTCTTGCCTCCTTTGTCAAAAATAAGGTATCTATAGGTTCATGGGTTTATTTCTGGGCTTTATATCTTGTTCCATTGGTGTATATTTCTGTTTTTGTGCCAGTACCATACTGTCTTGATGACTGTAGCTTTGTAGCATGGTCTGAAGTCAGAAAAGTTGATTCCTCCAGCTCCATTCTCTTTTCTCAAGACTGCTTGGCTTATTCAGGGTCCTTTGTGTTTTCATATGAATTGTGAAATTTTTTGTTCTAGTTCTGTGGAAAATGTCATTGGTAGTTTGATAGGGATCACATTGAATCTATAGATTGCATTTGGTAGTATAATAATTTTCACAATATTGATTCTTCCTATCCAGGAACTTGGAATATCTCTCCATCTGTTTACGTCATCTTTGATTTCTTTCATTAATATCTTATAATTTTCTGTGTACAGTTCTTTTGTCTCCTTAGTTAAGTTTATTCCTAGATATTTAATTCTTTTTGTTGCAATGGTGAATGAGATTGATTCCTTAATTTCTCTTTCTGACTTTTCATTGTTAGTATATAGAAATGCAAGTGATTTCTGTGTATTGGTTTTGTATCCTGCAACTTTGCAAAATTCACTGATTAGCTCTAGTAATTTTCTGATACTATCTTTAGGGTTTTCTATGTACAGTATCATGTCATCTGCAAACAAAAGCTCAGAAATGTTTTTAACTTAAATTTCTAATTACCAACATAAAGCCTCCCCTTTATGTCATGTGAGTGGAATCCCCTTCTACAGGTTTCAGAATTTAATGTTCCACTTTTGTTTCTGAGTCTGGCCCCAAAGGAACCATGAGAAATTGCATTATAATCCAACTGCTTTCCTCCCAAACTTCACTTTCCCCAGCTTCAGAACTCACTAGGATGTAAACGACTTCTTTGATATGGATGGTAACATAAACATTTCTAGTTTCTCTTTTCCAGATACATCAGATCTGATCCCACTTCCTCCGTGGTCCCAGGTCGCTCAAACATTACCCAGCCCCTTCCTCAGGGCTTTGTCAACTTGAAACCGTTCACGTTAGAGGGGACTAGCTCCACTTTCCCAGTCTTGAATATCTCCTGACTCTGCTTTCACTTTCCCAGTTTCTGTATTGATTTCAATAATTTTTTTTAAACACCACTTTTTAAAAACGGTATTTTTACTTGTTACCTTTTTGGCTGGCCTGGGTCTTCACCATTTTGCAAGGGCTCCTCTTTGTGGACGGTGTGCTGTGTGGTGGCTTTTGCAGCAGAGCACGGGCGCTAGGTGATGCGCTTCAGGGGCTGCAGCTCATGGGCCTTAGTGACTGCAGCTCATGGGCTTAATTACTCTGTGGCCTGTGGGATCTTCCCGGATCACTAAACCTGTGTCCTCTGTACTGGCAGGCAGATTCTTATCCACTGTGCCACCTGGGACATCCCAACAATCATTTTCTTCATTGATCCTGCTTACCATTAAATTCCCAGAGATCTCATCTCAAAATTGAAGCAAAAATTTTTTTCTCCACATGCAAACATACACACTCGTTGGTCAAGAAAACTTGTGCAGTTTCATGGGTCTACGAACTGGGTTTGCTCAGCAGCATAGAATTATAAGCTTTGATTCCATTAAAGTCTACTTTGGACTGTGAACTGCAATAAATAATTTGGTGATGAATAAATCAAGAAAATCCCTTTTATAATGAAAACCTCCTATAGTTGACATTCTGAATTCCCAAACTTGGATTGCCATAATAAATGCTGACAAACAGGCCCACCTCTTATCCCTGGCTAAAAGTCAAGAAAATGGAAGACATAATCCTGGGTAGTGAAGTCATGCCAGTCAGCAAGTCCAAATATAGGCACCATGGAAGCCTGCTGGTTTTGGTGTGAACTGTCACCGGCCTTTAGAACAAATCTCCATCCCCTCCAAAATTAACAATTTTCCTCACTCCATGAGAGGTGTTCCCCAACAGACACGCAGCTGCTCTTGCAGAGTCTGTCCTGGCACGGAAAACGAATTCCCACCCTGCCAACATGTTTCTGCCTATGCCTTTTCCAGCACAGGAGCCATGTTCCCTCCATGTGGATCACTGTCTATGAAATTTATAGCTGTTCCCACAGCTATAAATTGGGGTTCCCTGGAGACTCTGTTTCCCAAATTGCAGTCTTCTGTGCATGTGCTTACACTGCCAAAGTATGGCAGTCATTACAATTCCTGACTCTCCTACCAGCGAACCTTCCTACAAATGCTTATGGGGGCTAAGCAGAGGGCAGACAAGCATTTTGACCTCATTTACTGCCACTCGTGATTTTGACAACCAGGAACGATATGTTTAGCAAGTTGAATTAGATGGTGAGTGAACCACAGGAACTTCTTAATCAAGTTCAAAGCACAGGTAAGAAATAAGCCCAGTGGTCACTTTGATCCCTTCCCCTCAGATTTCACTGGTGTTTCTAGCCTTCTGGATCCCACTGTTCTAACCATGAGAAAGGGACATGAATACACTACTGTAAACAGAATCGCAGTATTTTTGTGACTTTCTCAAGCATCATATATATGCCCTTCAGCTACAAACCTGGAATGTTTTCCCATTCCCTCCATGGGTCTTGGGGATTCAAATCCCTAACATGTTGTGTAGTCATATTTATCATTTCTCTCCCTACTCCCAAGACTCGTGTGTTTATTAATATGTTTAATGGCGTCTCTGTGTATATACTCCATTGCCCACACACACGAGAAACGTCAAAATCTCAGTTTCATTCAAAGGTTTACACATTGATCAGTCACTTTCTGAGCACTGTGTTAGATGCGGAGATGTACAGATGAAAAATAACCAAATATCTGCCTCCCAAAGCTACATAGTCAATTATTATAACAGACGGAGACAGGGCACAGTGGAAGCACAAAGGAAAAGTTGCTCAGCTCTGCCAAGAAGGTCAAGAAACACTTCCCAGATGAGACAAGACTTGAGGTGAGTCCTGAAAGGGGATTTCAGCCTACAGATATAGGAATATGTGCCGTTGTTGACAGAGGCAAGCATACAGCAAGTACGGGGAAGCATAAAATAGCCTGAGACGTTGGGGGAACTTTAAGTACATCGGCTTGATTTTCCAATGAGTTATAGTAGTGAAAACAGGACAGATGAGGAAAAGGTTGGTGTCAGCGAGCAGCCTTGGGCACCACAGAGGGAACTGGAATTTGATCTGATGGGGATTTAACATTTTAAATGAAGCATTTTAACAGTAAAATGATTGAAAAGATGTGCTTTATAAAAATTATTCTGGTGATTTTGGCATGGAAGGTAGAAGAAAGCTGGTCAAGACTTGAGGCAGGGCCTGAATTAAAGCAGGGGGAGTGGGAAGCCGTTGTGAACTGCAGGAAGTACATTCCGAGGAGGATGGTCATGGTCCACGTGTGGTTAATTCTACCCCTCGGTACTTCAC
This sequence comes from Capra hircus, assembly GCF_001704415.2. NCBI lineage: Eukaryota > Metazoa > Chordata > Mammalia > Artiodactyla > Bovidae > Capra > Capra hircus. Next base: position 59,928,067 of record NC_030831.1, read on the forward strand.
CACCGAGTACTTCAAGGAAGAACTGGCACCCTGCCAGTGAGCAAAGACTGGGAGGATCTGATGACGCGTGTTGCTATAGAACTCCATCATAGGACTTCCCATCACAGGTCTATGCAACCTTCCTTGCTCGGTGACTTCAGCTGTGATCTCCCTGCCATGTCAGTGGAAGAACTGCCCCCCAGCCTCTCAGAAGAGAAACGCCCTGCATCTCACACTCTCGGTCCCCCCACCTCTCACTAGCCGTGAGTGTCTCTTCTGCAGGCATATCTTCCCAGGTGCGCCCTCCATCTCTCCCCATCTACTACATCATGGTTTGGAGCCTACAAACATGCCATAAAATGTCCTTTCTTAAAAAGAGATAATTTTCCTTAAATCCCCTTCAGAGATGTCAGTGCTCTACTTTTCTCCCCCAAAGTCCACTTTGCTGTTGCTAATTCATCCCACGCACACGTCTTAGAACTACGAAACTGATCAATATGTAAGAAAATATTTGTCACCCATATCCTTCAACCCTTGGATCTCATCCTCCCACTTGGTTAATTGCATCATATGTTCTAAAGCTTCCATGTTGTTATTTTTGTTATGCCAGCATAGAATGTCTTTTCCAACTTTCTCTTCCTATGAAAATGTCATTAATCACTCAAAGTGTACTTTAGAAACCAACTAGTCCATAAAGTCTTTCTCAGTCTCGTCAGTCAGAGTAATAATTTTCCTTTTCACTTACTGCCTTTAATTCTGTTATTATGCCCTTATCTATTCAGCCTGAAATTATAGTTTATAATTTCAAGGCTCAAGGTCATAGTCCATGTTCTATAATTAAAGGTCATATGTCTGACACCCAAAATAAATTAAAAGCTTTGCAAAAAGAGGACACTTAATTTTCCCCACAGTAGAATTTAGCACTATGCCCAGCTTCTAACAAATGCTTGTTTACTTGAAAGGTTGGTTAGTTAATTAAGAGTGAATCAATAGAAGGCTAAAAATAAATTATTTAGAATTCTATTTTTGCTCAGACTCTTGGATTTAACATTAGATATTTTATATTAAAATTGTTTTCTTCAAAATGGCCCTATATATTCAATACTGTCAAAACACTAGATCAAAATTTATCAAGCCCTTATTACCTAGGGTACCATTGGCTAACACTGAGCATAAAAATAGAGGCTGGCTATGAAATTTTCTTCTATAGGGAAAAAGAGAGAAAGACTGATTGACTTCCAAATAATCAACGGATTTCCCATCTCCATGTTGTTATGTTCATCATTTTAAATCCAGTAAGATACTAATGTAGTAATTAATTTAGTCGATTTAAGAGTGGTACACTTAAACATAATTGTTATTTATCAAGATTGATTTTGCTTTATAAGTTTAAATGGTACTTAAATTAGTTCTGAATGCCTAACAAACCACCCCAAATCCCGTTGGCTTTAGAAAGTCAATAATTTATTTTGCTTATAATTGGCAATTTGAGATGGGCTCACCTGAGTGGTTCTGGTTTAGCCTGGGCTTAGTTATGTGCCTACAACTAGCAACCAGGTCAACTGATGGCTGATTGGATTAGGATCATCTCACCTGGGAAGATTCCTTTTTGATCCTGTGAAGACTCCAGCAAACTAGCCTAGGTTTATTCAGAGGGAGTCTCCTAAGACCTAGGGGTACAGCTGACATATCACCTCTGCTACATTCTACTGATCAAAGTCACAGACCCAGCTCAGGTCAAGAAAAAAAGGAGCAGACTCTACCTGGAATAGGACTGGAGGAAGCACAAGCTGGAATCAAGATTGTTGGGAGAAGTATCAGTAACCTCGGATATGCAGATGACACCACCCTTACAGCAGGAAGCGAAGAAGAACTAAAGAGCCTCTTGATGAAAGTGAAAGGGGAGAGTGAAAAAGTTGGCCTAAAACTTAACATTCAGAAAACTAAGGTCATGGCATCTGGTCCCATCACTTCATGGCAAATAGATGGGGAAACAACAATGGAAATGGTGGCTGACTTTATGTTTTGGGGGCTCCAAAATCATTGCAGATGGTGATTGCAGCCATGAAATTAAAAGATGCTTGCTTCTTGGAAGAAAAGTTATGACCAACCTATACAGCATATTAAAAAGCAGAGATATTACTTTGCAACAAAGGTCCATCTAGTCAAGGCTATGGTTTTTCTAGTGGTATATGGATGTAAGAGTTGGACTATAAAGAAAGTTGAGCTCTGAAGAATTGATGCTTTTGAACTGTGGTGTTGGAGAAGACTCTTGAGAGTCCCTTGGATAGCAAGGAGATCCAACCAGTCCATTCTGAAGGAGATCAGTCCTGAATATTCACTGGAAGGACTGATGCTTAAGCTGAAAGTCCAATGCTTTGGCCACCTGATGCAAAGAACTGACTCATTGGAAAAGACCCTGATGCCAGGAAAGATTGAAGGTGGGAGGAGAAGGAGACAACAGAGGATGAGATGGTGGTTGGGTGGCATCACCGACTCCATGGACATGAGTTTGAGTGAACTCCGGGAGTTGGTGATGGACAGGGAGGCCTGGCATGCTGCAGTCCATGGAGTCGCAAAGTCAGACACGACTATGTGACTGAACTGAACTGAAATGGAGGCTCCTTTAGAACACTTTTTCTCCTTCCATTTTTTAAGACTCCTTTAAGTTCTCAAATAAACATCAATCCTCTGAAAATTCTATGACAGGGGACAATCTTGCCCTGGTAGTCCACACTGGCAATGTGACTATTTCCCCTGTGACAAACTTTTTTCATCAGTGTCCGTGTTGAATTATCACTTAGAGGGCATGGAGTGTTGCAAGATAGGTCATTCTACCATCAGATACTAATTTTTAACTGATAGAAAATGAAAGCATAAAATCGCCTTCATTCTTTATGTCATACATTACATCATGAGAATTTTTGCATCTGTGCCACTTGTTAACATCTCTGTAAGGGAACAGGTGGAAGGCATGGAGGTTTTAAACAGCAGGGGCTGGAGGTTGGGACCGACTAAGTAAAAACCAGCAATGGTGACTTCCTGGTTTCTAGCTCAGGACACTGGGACCAGCTGGGCCTCTCAAGGAGTGGGCATTTTAAAACATTTATAACTTGAGATAATAAAAAGAACTCTTTCAAGAAAAGCTAGCTTTTGGATTTGGGCACTGAAAATGGGCTAATGAATTTATGGACACATGCAGCTTATCACTGTCACCTCAGTCATTTGCTGGTGATGAACGGGAGTCCCAGACTGTCTGTAGAGAATGTGATAAAAACTATGGTCTTTGTCAAAGTACCATGAAGTACATAACTTAAAAGCTTCACCAGCCCCTGTACTCTGGTGAATTTTGAATCCTATGTAGACTTCCCTGTTTAGGAAACAGACATGTTAACATTAATCCAAGCTAGATTCCCTCCCAAGGAAAGGACACAAGTGACTGAAATGTGAATGAATTAATATATTCAGCCTGGCAGTTTTATCATCTAATAATATAATTTTAAAATATTAAAATTGCATTTTTGGAAGTTGAATGTCCGTCTGTTGAAGAGTGACACAGGAGAGAAGAAGGTACTACAAATCAGCTAATTATTCTCTTAACTAGAATAAGAATTCTAAGGTAAAAGTCACTAGGATTTAACTGTACAAAAATTCAATAACTTATTTAATGTAGTAAATCCCTTCAATTAATTATTTTGTAAATAAAATAATTACTTTTCACATCCAGGATTTGGATCCCCACGAAAGCACAGCATTTTAATAATTCCAAGTTCGTATACCAAGGCCAAAACAGCCTTGGAAGCACTATAGCAAATAATTTTCTTTTTCATGCAAAATCAGCAAATACCTGGGTATGTTCAAGCAGAATTCACATGAAGCAGATACCGATAATCAGGTCAATAAACAGGTAAGCTAGAGAATAAGAATGCAGTTTCCATGGTGCCGAAGACACTGGAGCACAGTTCACTTCAGTATCTTCTAAACCAGCTCACAGATAAGAGCTTTAATGACTCAATCAATGTGCTGCAAGAACTTCCAGTGGTAAAATTATCACTTTGTTCAACATATTTACAACGCTTTTCCTTTCCTGTATATAAACTAGCATGATGACATATCACGATGATTTAGTCAGGAACAAAGAATGTTCACATCCTTCCCTTGTGAACGTCTGTCTAAGAAATGATGAAAATACAGTCATTTCTGTTTGCATAGAGATTTCATATTCTGTTGAATGATCTATAAGAGAGTTACTATATTTATGCCTTTTTTCTTTTACCAAAGAAATCGCTCATCTATAATTACAGTTATATAGTAAAGGATTTTTTTCTTATTGAATTTTCTTTTTCGACAAAATTGATTTCTTTATTGACTCTGGAAGTGAAAACTAGTAAGTAGAATCTGGCGTAAAAGGAATAGCTGGCCATATGCTTATATAATTCACTATAATCTGAACTCAACTGGAATACTAATTGCCTTTGGCGTCTCATGCAGCTGCGAGGGCACATTTCCCAATGGAAAAGTCAATGGCTATTCCAAACAGGTATATAAATCTATGGCAAGAGTCACTTGAATCTTTAACTGAAGAAATTGTGAAAGGAAAACCAAACGAGAGATATGTGCTTGGCACGATTAGCAACATTCTGACTTGAAGTGAATTAGCATATAGTACAAGGAAATGGATACCAGCAGCATCCCAGTCTGCGTTTGTCATTTGGCTTAGGGGTGAGGGCAATGAATGACTAGGGCTGGGACACTGGGAGAAAACAACCCAGGGCTCCCAAGTAACTCTGTTCATTTCTGGACGCAGAGCGACTGCCAAGGGTTCTAACAAATGTGTATACTTGGTCATAAGAAAGGCTGATGTGGGGGCTGTGGCCGCCTCATTTATCTCTATGATCATGATGAGAAAAATAAAGGCTATTACCTGTGCACTATGGAATCTGGAGGGTCATTGTCATGTCCAAAGGATATATTCAACCAGCTGAAGCTGAATCCTCTCCTAGTTTGAAGCGAGTTTGGGATGCCTGTCTATCTGGCACTCTCTGCTGTTTCCTGAGATTCGTGATGATAAGCCTATTTGTAATCACGGGAATTCTTTCCTGCATCTTGACAGGCAAGCTTTGAGTTATTTGAGGTGATGAAGGTAATGATTTACCAGTGACATTTTACTGTCTGTTAAAGGAAAAAAATGGCACCATTCTTACATGATGCAGACATGAAAAAGGTGCAGCCGGCTGAAGACGGTGACAGAAGGGGTCTCACAATCAATTAAAAAGGAGGCCCCGATGCATTGCACTCCGACTGCACATTTTAAGTATTAGTATCGTCACAACCATGATATTTCTTTGTCTTTGAACTGCAACAGGCTCTTGTGTAATTCTGAGGCACTTCAACCTGCGACGTCATATCTTTTTCTCATAATGATAGTTATCAGCAAATATTAAAAGGTTCATTCAGTGTTTTAACATGAAACTATAACATAAGTATTTTGGTTCAAACACTTTTCTCCCAGAAAAAAAATAAAGTCATTTTGGAGCAGGTATGCCACTGCTTCAATACAAAAGATTTTTATTTTTTTTTAAAAAAAGAAAAACAATAGAAAATTTCAGGGGAAGGGCAAGTTAAGTGAAAGAAAAATGGGAGGAAATATGTTTTACAGAACCAAATAGCAAAACATCTTTTGTGTTTGTTGGGTTATACTGAGGGACATTCTATATCCACTAATAACTGTTCTTGTTCATTTAAATGGGCAAGAATAAAACTCTGATTCTTTTTTGACTGAAAGCATGAATAAATATCAATAAATAGCAGTCTCAGGTAGGATCACTAATCAGAGAATTCATGCACTCTAAAGCCTACTCAAACTCATGTCCATCGAGTTGGTGATGCCATCCAACCATCTCATCCTCTGTCATCCCCCTTCAAGGCAGGAGGAGAAGGGGGTGACAGAGGATGAGATGGTTGGATGGCATCACCAACTTGTTGGACGTGAGTTTGAGTAGGCTCCAGAAGTTGGTGATAGACAGGGAAACCTGGCGTGCTGCAGTCCATGGGGTCACAAAGAGTTGGGCATGACTGAGTGACTGAACTGAACTGAAACGGAGGCTCCTTGCCAAGGCTGGTTCTGGGGCCAAAGGAGCATTTGAAAAGCAATGCAAAACCACACTCTCTCAAAAACGCACTATTTAGAAGGTACAAGTGTACTAAGATCCAATCATCTCCAAGAGCCATGATCTCTTATAATACTAAAGAGTTGGACTTAAAGAAAGTTGAGCTCTGAAGAATTGATGCTTTTAAACGGTGGTGTTAGAGAAGACTCTTGAGTGTCCCTTGGACAACAAGGAGATCAAGCCAGTCCATTCTAAAGGAAATCAGTCCTGAATATTCATTGGAAGGACTGATGCTGAAGCTGAAACTCCAATACTTTGGCCACCTGATGTGAAGAAAATACTTTGGCCACCTGATGTGAAGAACTGACTGACTGGAAAAGACCCTGATGCTGGGGAAAATTGAAGGCAGGAGAAGGGGACAACAGAGGATGAGATGGTTGGATGGCATCACTGACTCGATGGACACGAGTTTGAGCAAGCTCTGGGAGTTGGTGATGGACAGGGAGGCCTGGCGTGCAGCAGTCCATGGGGTCACAAAGAGTCAGAAACACTGAGCGACCGAACTGAATTGAACAAAAAGCTAGTACAAATAACATTTTTCCCTCAGAAGCTTAGAAATCATTGTGTCTACTTAAACTCCACTATAGAGTTGAAGCAATGTCTGGGTACCACCCAGAGCAAAAAAATTAAACGCTACACTTTTTACCTTTATTTTCTTTTTCAATTAGTTCTTTCCACGATCTAGAATCTCAGAATACAAGAGGATCACAGAATGGGGCTTCCCATGCCTCCATGTCCATGTATGCTTTGATAGTTCAAGCCTTCCAATATTGTCACAATATTAATGTCATCTTTTAAAGGGCCCACATTTTCCAGGCTTATATATTAGTGAAGTTGCAGTCTCATGGAAAAGAAGTAGAAAAAAATAGAAGTTACTTTTTAAGAAATAAATTGTTGGGGCCATAAATGAAAGAACCAGCTACAAGAATGTTTTGCAGTAGCATGAGCACTAGGCTATTTTACCTTAAACAGAAAATATCAAATGACTAGCAAAGTAAGTGCAGATGCAAAAGGTTCTCATGTTTTTGCCCGTTCTATGTCTCTAGCAATTCATTTCAAATGCTAAGTCTCATTTGGCCTCTGTATTTTAGACTTATACCACTTTATTAACATTCCTTCATATTGCTGTTAATCTAGGCCAAAAGAGGAAGTGACAAGGAGGAAATAAAGAGGGGAACAAATAGAAAGAGTTGTATCAATGGCACATATCCAGTTCTAAACGCTATCATTTCTTTCAGAGGGCTTTGGTCCAAACAAAGGAGATTATAAGAGACACCTGGTCTACCCAGACACCCAGCGATTCCACTGATAACCCCCCAAACTGGCTATAGACTCTGAAAAAAGTGGCTGAAAAAAGAAAACCTTGCATGGATCCCAGCGTATTCCAGCCATGACTCTCATTTAATGATTTCCCAGGATGAAAAAGGCATAGATTCGGAGCCATGCAACTCTGTCCTAGGGATCAACCAAATGTTTTAGAAAAGAAAAATCACATTTGAAAAATAACTATGTTATCATAACTTAAGAATTTGGAAAACAGTTATTGGACAAAATTGGTTAGGTCTAAGTGTTTTAGCATAGGTGTCTCCATTCTTGAACCAAATGTGGCAAACAGTATAATTTCATTTGAATGTTGAGCTTGCCAATTAAAACTGTCCATTTATATCCCCAGATGTCGCACTTCTCAATTCGCAGTAAGCCCGCTTTCTGCTTTTGCTGTGAGGTTTGCCAGGATGAACCTGTAAGGGTTCTTTTGGGAATCCGGCTGGCTCCATATGCCCTGAGGCTTAAACAAGCCAACTCTTAAGCTCAGCAAATGAGCAGACAGTAACATATCATTGGCAGGAACAACAGTCAGGTGTCAGATATGGGAAAACGGTCCTGAATCTTCCCTTCACCTGGGGAAAGAAGCATGCAGAAAAGGGTCCACCGAGAGTATTCTATGGTTCAAATTGAAATCCCTAAATTAAAACCATCTGGGTCCTCTACCTTTTCCCCTATTAAATTCCTCTGATGTGTACCACCCTCCATCAACTTAGAGGAGGAATGCAGGATGCAATAGCGTATATATTGAGGCCATGGAGAAGTGAAGACCAGGATCCACAGTTCCATCAAACTTTTTAGTCAATTTTTAATTTAGTCTTCTGAACAGCAGAGCACTTTTCATCATTTGGGGATTTTCAGCATTGCCCTCCAGCCTCCCTTCAGAGCACCTCTAGAGCTTTCTTGACTGCTTCTTCTATTTTTTAAACTCCAACAAAGTATTTCCCTTCCCTCTCAAGCAATAAAGTCATTTTTCCCTTTCCATTGAAAAGCTTTTTCTCTTTATAATCACAATGAGGACACTTCCTTCAGTGCTTACTCTAATTCTATTTCTCCATCTTCTTATCATGATACAATAGCTGCACTAACCTTTAGAATAAAAACAGTTCAGAACAAGCCCATCTCTTTTGATAGGAAACTTTCTTTCAGGTCAATATGATCTAGAGGCCTTGAAGTAAGGAATAAGCACCTTGAAGATCAGGACTTTCATTTGATCAGATGCAAAGCTCCTTGCCTGTTTAAGGTTTGTAATAATTGGTCTCAAATACCAACCCTCAGAACTTATATAAGCAGTCAGTTCTACAGATTCCCGGCGAGGCCACATTCTCTCGTGGTCGAGTACCTAATTTAGGAATTTTATCCAACCATGGTAGACACAGGGGAGAAAACATTCCCATCAAATAGGAGGAGCATTTTAGAGCTACTTTTCACAAATAAGGTTAAGACATTACTGTTTTAATTTTCCAAAGCAGTCTTACTTCTTCTTACCACCCAAATATACATACATATATATCACTTGAGACAGTTATTCAATAGAGCAGTGAGGATTTGTTGTCTTTTTTCCAGGTGATGGGTTCATGGATTAACTGCCTGTCCCAAATGTCTTGTTGAAAAGGTTAATATAACCTACTCTCTCATCATGTCCCCGCATGGGGTTTTTGTGCCTGTTTCGCTCCATATCTAAGAGAGACATCACACGATTTATTTCTATAATTCAATAACTGCAAATATATAGGCTATTCTTTCTTCCTGCCAAGACACAATTTTGAGCAATTGCTAAGATTTAGTCTCATACACTACATGAAACTAAATGCTACTGTATATCTCAGTCAAGGGACAGTAAGAATCTGAAAGTCTATACCATGAGATGTTACAGAAATGGCGTCTAAAATTAACTATAAACTCAAATGACTTCGGTGAATTTTGCATCAGGATTTGTGATTTGATGACTGGAGAATCATTAAAAATGATATTGTGAATCAAGAATAAATTAAAGGAATTCTACTGCTATAGTATAAGTCATATTTCTTTAAGTAAACACATTGAAGATTCATCAAAATATTTTGGTTCCATTTCGTTGATCGCCCCTGGAAGTTAGGCAGAAATTAATGGTAATAATAGGAGATATACATGGTATATGTTTTTTAATATTTTTAGAAATTGTACAGATTTAAGGTGTACAGTTGTGAGATAACTTGAGAAATGAATTTTTCAAAACAATCTTTGTATTTAATTTGTGCTGTAGTAAAAGTTTTATAATGAAAAACAGCAAATTCCTTCCCACTCATCTTCACTACAAATTCCCACTCTGCCAGGCTCTTTTAGCTGTTTCTTCCATTATTTACCTCCATTTTTTTTTTAATGTGCAAATATTGCTATTTTTTAACTTCTCAATTTTAGATGCTATTCATCAGCTTCCTTTTTATCTCTCATACATTACTATCATGCCATGTTCCACACACCCATCTACCATTATATTCTCAATTCATAAGTATTGTATGTGTGTATTAATATAGTAATCAAAAGTCATATGTTAGTATTTAATATACAACTTAATATTTTGACATAAATGTTATCACATATTGAACAAAAGCTACTGTTTACATTATTATGTCTCAGTTCAGTTCAGTTCAGTCGCTCAGTCGTGTCCAACTCTTTGCGACCCCATGAATTGCAGCACGCCAGGCCTCCCTGTCCATCACCAACTCCCGGAGTTCACTTAAACTCATGCCCATCGAGTCGGTGATGCCATCCAGCCATCTCATCCTCTGTCGTCCCCTTCTCCCCTTCTGCCCCCAATCCCTCCCAGCATCAGAGTCTTTTCCAATGACTCAACTCTTTGCATGAGGTGGCCAAAGTACTGGAGCTTCAGCTTTAGCATCATTCCTTCCAAAGAAATCCCAGGGTTGATCTCCTTCAGAATGGACTGGTTGGATCTCCTTGCAGTCCAAGGGACTTTCAAGAGAATTCTCCAACACCACAGTTCAAAAGCATCAATTATTTGGTGCTCAGCTTTCTTCACAGTCCAACTCTCACATCCATACATGACTACTGGAAACACCATAGCCTTGACTAGACGGACCTTTGTTGGCAAAGTAATGTCTCTGCTTTTGAATATACTCTCTAGGTTAGTCATAACTTTCCTTCCAAGGAGTAAGCGTCTTTTAATTTCATGGCTGCAGTCACCATCTGCAGTGATTTTGGAGCCCAAAAAATAAAGTCTGACCCTGTTTCCACTGTTTTCCCATCTATTTCCCATGAAGTGATGGGACCAGATGCCAGGATCTTAGTTTTCTGAATGTTGAGCTTTAAGCCAACTTTTTCACTCTCCTCTTTCACTTTCATCAAGAAGCTTTTTAGTTCCTCTTCACTTTCTGCCATAAGGGTGGTGTCATCTGCATATCTGAGGTTATTGATTTTTCTCCCGCCAGTCTTGATTCCAGCTTGTGCTTCTTCCAGCCCAGCGTTTCTCATGATGTACTCTGCATAGAAGTTAAATAAGCAGGGTGACAATATACGCCTTGACGTACTCCTTTTCCTATTTGGAACCAGTCTGTTGTTCCATGTCCAGTTCTAACTGTTGCTTCCTGACCTGCACATAGGTTTCTCAAGAGGCAGATCAGGTGGTCTGGTATTCCCATCTCTTTCAGAATTTTCCACAGTTTCTTGTGATCCACACAGTCACACAGAGGTTATCTAGATAACCACTATAAAAGCCATGAGTGATATCTGTATCTATCAATCTCTGCATCTGTATATCGCTGCATGCGCATGTATGATCCCGTGAGCCGGCTTGCCCTCTCTCCCGCTGCTGCCCTCCTCCCGGCGCCCCGGGACGCTGCTTCACGCCCGGCTCGCTCTTTGGCTCCGCGGCGCTGCAGCGGTCACAGGATCGCCTTTTACTGAAGTCCTTCGATGTCTCTTCATGCTCTCCCGTGTTGGCCCCCGTCTTTATTAATCCTATGTCTTCCAGTTTCTTAGGTTATTCCTCATTCTGCTTAAGTGCAATCCTGTGGAACTTCTTAAAAGAATAAATGCTAGGGACTTTCCTGGTGGTCCAGTCGCTAAGGCTCTGAGCTTCCAGAGCAAGGGCATCAGTTCCATCCCTGGCCCGGGAACTAACATTCCACATGGTATCGCCAAAAAGTTTTTAAATATTTTTAAAAGGGAAGGAAAAGAAGTGCTTAGGCTATGGGTTTTGAGTGTCTGCATGTTTGCAAACATCTTTCAATTATGCTTGACGGATAACTGAAAATCATCTTCCCTGTGAATACGGTGAAAATTGTTGCACTGTTTCCTGCTTTCCGTTTTAATGGTATGAAATCTTATTTCATTCAGACCGTTTGTATGTTAACTACATTTCCCCCTTCTATAAAGATCTTTTCTTTATCTCTAAGGTGCTAAACTTCTTGATACTGTTGACTTTTTTTTTCATTGTGCCCGGCTTGTCATTTGAAAACTTATTTCCTTCAGTTTGGAAATTTTTTCTTGTATATTTCTGTCGTAAGGTCCTTCACTTTGCTCTTATTGTTCTTTGTTTCTATAATCCAACTAGTAAGACTCCGAACAGACTAAACTTCTATCCTGGCTTCAGTGTTGTCTATCTTTTCAGACTACCTTTTGAAATAATTATCATCCAACTGTCTGATTAATTTTCAAATTTTATCTGTTCTGTTTTTTTAACTTCCAAAAGCTTTCTTTCATGTAAATGTATCTATTTTATATCATCCTCATTTTATTGGCCATATTATTAATAGTGTGTTTCACTTATCCAACTTAAGACTATTCCTCAAAGATCTTTTTGGATGTTTTTCTCCCTCTGTGAATTCTCTGCTTCTTACAGATTCATGATTTGTCTTTTCTAGGTAGGAATCTTTCCTCCAAACTCTTGTGATCATTTGTCATCCATCCATTTCTAACCTGGAGAACCAAGCAGACACTGAGGGAGCTGGAGGGAAGGGCTTCCTTATAGTGGCTGGAAAACTTGTTTGTCCTCTAACAGGACATCCAAAGCACAGTACCTGGGGGTGTATACTCAGGGATATGTCCATTCTCTGAGGATAAAAATTTCCATTTTTCTGCCTGATGGTATATGTTTAGCTATAAATACTTTCCAAGTAGGTATACAACATCCTGTGCCATTTGCTAATTCTTAGGTTCCAAATTTCTGCAAAGGAAATCAGCTGAATTCTCTTTAGTATCTCCCTCTAAAATCTGTAGGGTTATTTCCTCAACTCTGCTAATGAGCAACTACCATTGCCACGTTTAAAAACAGGAAAGATTGAGATCCCTCATCTGCTGTTAGCCTCCCTCTCATCCTACTGGTCCTATTGACCTTGTAACTTTTCATCTCTTTACTGTTATTTAATTGAATAAATGTATATGATCAACTGATCAGACATACCCAGAGGCATTAGTATGATTTTAGTATGTTAAAATAATTTTAAGGGGCTCATAGTATTTAACACTTGTATCGGAAATTTCAAGATCTCAGGTTTAAAGTGAGAAAGAAGAAACAGAGTGCATTTTACTTTAGAAAAATTTAACACGTGCAGTATAGGGACTGTTTTTACTTCTGTGCCCCCAGTGAAAACTTAAAATATCAAGAAAGTCCACTGAGTCAAAAGTATCTAATCCTGTATCAGATAAAAATACAACAATCCTGAAGCATTTCAGCACTTTCGCAAGTAAAATAATTAACCCTCACAGGATGCAAATACAAGGATGATCAGAATAGTGTGGTTATAGCAGTAAAGTTGTGGAAACAGAAAGCCTGATGGTGCATTAAGATGTATTCATAAGATACATGACCATAAAGCCATTTAGGTATGGTTGAGGTCAAATTTTTTAAATGTTAAGAAAATAAAAATGCAAGCTACAGAGTGACAGAGAATATGTGTAAAACATAGGTATGATAAAAGTGTGTCCACAAAATATCATAGCAACTACTACCACTCAATCAGAAAATAAGCAGCTGTATGAAAGTTGAGCAAAACGTTTTGAGATGCTTCTCCAAAGAAGGTATAGGAATGACAAGTAAGCGCAAGTATAGATGTCCAACATCAGTAATTCTTAGCAAATGCAAACTAAATCCTTAAAAATGTACCCTACTACATACCTACTAACATGGACAGATTACAGAGGCTGACATCAGTGACAAGGATGTGAAGCCACTAGAACTCTTATAAGCTGCTTGTGGAAATGCAAAATGATATAAACACTTTGGAAAATAGCAACTTCTTATAATATTAAACATATAATTATTATAAGACAATGAGACTGCTCCAAACTATTTACCCCAAATAAATGAAAATACATGTCTACAAAAGGACTTGTACTCCAATGTTCATAGAAGCTGCATTCATAATAGCAAAAAACTGGAAACCACCCAAATGTCTCACAACTGGTGAATGAAATGCAAACCGTAGTCTACTTATATACTGGAATGTGCTTAGTCACTCACTCCTGTCAGACTCTTTGCGACCCCATGGACTGGCCCACCAGGCTCCTCTGTCCATGGGATTCTCCAGGCAAGAATACTGGAGTGGGTTGCCATGCCCCCCTTCAGGGACCTTCCCAACCCTCAGATCGAACCCAAGACTCCCACATTGCAGACGGATTCTTTACTGTCTGAGCCACAAGGGAAGCCCGGAATGCTGCAGTGGGTCGCCTATCCCTTCTCCAGAAGATCTTCCCAACCCAGGAATGGAACTGGGGTCTCCTGCACTGCAGGCAGATTCTTACCAGTTGAGCTATCAGGGAAGCCCCATACTGGAATACTACTCATCAGTTTAAAAGAATACTACTGATACATGCAGTTTCAATATTATTATGCAAAATGAAAGGAGTCACACACAGAAGACAGCATCTTGTATGATTTCTAAGACGTAAGATCTTTTTTAAAAAAGGCAAAATTATGACAGAAAGCAGGTCAGTGGTTGCGAGAGGCTGGGGTAAGGAGAGCACAGGAGAACTGAGGGAGTGAGGAAAGGTTTTACACCAAGGGTACAGGGCGGTTGCATGTTTCTTATCTATTTGTCAAAACGCATCAAACTGCGCAGTGAAAATCGATGGCCGTTATTGTGTGTAAATTATTCTTCAATAAAGATGATTTTAAAATATGATGCAGGTCTTACAATTTGGGCCATGGAAAAGCATTCACAATATAGTAATAAAGTAAGTAGATTTATCAATGGACCATGAAGAAGTGAATGCCTTTGTCAGACAGTTTAATAAAAGAATTTCATTTGGGGGAACTAATTTATTAAGGTGTGAGAAGAACTGAAAGGACAGCTAGGAAAAGATAAAACCAGATAAGAGCAACAGTTGAAAGTCACTGTCACACCTAAGGGTGGGAGAGATTAAAAAAAAAAAAGATAGTATTGTCAGATCTTAGAAGCAGGGCCATCCAGGAGAAGCTAAGATGGAAGAAGGGATTACCCTGTGAGACCAGCACAGGGAATGGGGCTTTCTGTAGGGGTCTAAGGAGCTTCCCAGGGCTCAGCAGTAAAGAATTCACCTCCCAATGCCGGAGATGAAGGTTCAGTAGCTGGCTTGGGAAGAGTCCCTGGAGAAGGAAATAGTAACCCACTCCGGTATTCTTGCCTGGAGAATCCCACGCACAGAGAAGCCTGTCGGGCTACAGTCCATGTGGGTCACAAAGAGTCAGACATGAGTTAGCGACTAAACAACGACAACAAGAGACACTGACCTTTTGACGGGGAGGAATGTCAAGAAAGCCTCTTTCCACCCACCTGCTCACCAGAAGCCACTCACCAAGGGAATCAAAGAGGTTTTAGGGTCCACCACCTGTGACCCAGAGTAGAGCAGGGACAGGAAGGTTTAGATAAGCATGAAGAAGACGCAAGAGAAAAGTCACAGCTGCAGCTATTCCTGGGAGAATTAAAGGTAATTAGTAATTCTCTTCTTTTATCTTTTTTTAATACACACTTCTTTAACAATGAATGCAGTGACATAAATTAAATCAAGTAAATTTGAAGAATCCTCTATCTTTTGTTGGAATCAAAGGGATTGTAATAAAGGGTCCAAAGTTCTCCATAAATTTTATTTTTTCCTCTTTATAAATTCAGAGAAGATGAAGCTTCTGGGCTCAACAGACTTGACTCCAGCCAGTGAACGTGTTAAGTCTTCAGTCATCCCTACTTAATTACGTTATGTGCAATGTTGTTTTAAAATGTTCCAGCAGAGTTTGGCAGGGTGCTGTTTCCCAGTCAGCCAGCTGGAAAGACCACCGTTCCAGAACAGAGCCAGGAAAAGCTACAATCATGAGCCACGGAGTCACATGGGCAATTCACAGTGTAGTCAGACGGCTTCCACAGTTTAACCAAAGACGCTAGGCAGAGAGATGAACGGGAGCCAACCAGACCTCTTGAAATATATTTGGGTGATTATTGCATAGTTATAGGATGACTATCTAGCCAATTTCATAAGCAATGATAATTGTTCTGAACACACTGCACATAAAATGAAGTAACAGCATTATTTTAAACTCATAGTGTATCAGTCAAAGTTCAACCACGAAAGTAGAGTCCATAGAAGATACACACACACAGAGATGTGTATATATGGGGCTGGTTGGAAAGAGATTTATAAAAAGAATTGATTTACAGGATCGTAGAGGCTGGGCTTCCCTGATGGCTCAGAGGTTAAAGCATCTCCCTGGAATGCAGAAGACCCAGGTTCAATCCCTAGGTCGAGAAGATCCCCTGGAGAAGAAAATGGCAACCCACTCCAGTACTCTTGCCTGGAGAATCCCATGGAGGGAAGAGCCTGGTAGGCTACAGTCCATGTGGTCACAAAGAGTTGGACACAACTGAGTGACTTCACTCACTCACTCACTCAGAGGCTGGCTAAGCATTTCTGAGACCTGGAGGCAAATAGTCAGGAAGCGAGGAGCCCAAGTTGATGCTCCTCGGACAGAGGCCTGAGCATCTGTCACAGGTAGGCAGAAAGGTCAGATCCCACGAAGGAAGAGCACGTGTAGACCCAGCTGTTCCTGGAAGTCTCTTTTGCCATGGCCCAACCCCTCGTAAGGACTTACCCAATTAGGTGTGCCCACCAGGATGATCTCTATAATTTGATGTCAACTCATTAAGGGACTGTCATTACATCTGCAATATCCCTTCACAGAAGCACCTAGATCAGAGTCTGACTGAATAACTGGACGGTGTGTGCGTGATGCAAAGTGGCCATTGCCCTGTCTTTGGTGCCCACAGTTTAGCCTGGCTAAGATGACATGTTAGAAAATGATCACACTCAGAACCATGTATTTAGGAACACATATATACGTACATATTACCATCTCCCATTGTTTTAAGACTCAAAATATCTTCCTACTCCCAGACAGTAATCTTCCTTATTGTTAAGTCCCAGCGGTGACTGGTAGATGCCCAGTAAATACAATTGAGTGAATAATATTTTCTACGAAAGAAATGATGGCATTAAAAAATGACCCTCTGACAGCCAGGAAGAGTGTTTCAGGCTTTTCCTCCTCATCCCATTCCCTTCTTTTTTCGCTGTTGTTTTTGGTTTTGGTCGTACCGCAGAGCATGTGGGATCTTAGTTTGCTAACCAGGGACTGAACTCGTGCCCCACAGCGAGAGAGCAGAGCCTTGCCCCCTGGACTGCCAGGGCAGTCGCCCACCACTCCTCTCCATCGCCTCAGCTCACCTGCACTTCTTCCAGCAGAGCTGATGCAGGATGTGCACTTGGAGTCTGAAGTTTCACAACCAGATGAATCTTACTAGGCTTCTTTGGCTTTGTCTTCATTCCTTTTCATAATAGGAAGTCTTTCCTTACACACACTGTTAGATCGCTAGATTTATCTTTACTGTAACTTTGATCGTGCTCCATTGCAATCAGTCATTTACTGGTGCATCTCATCCTCTCCTACTGTTAACTCCTTGTCAACAAGGGCAATTGTGTTCACATGAGAGCCCAAGAGCCAAGTTCCTGTAACATACTCTGAGGAGCTCACTGAATAAATGATACAATGAACAAAGAATGAACTGTGCTCTTGCCTTAAACTGAAGTGCCCTTGCTTCTTTAATAAGTACCTGAGTAGACTGTAAACCCTTTCTTTCTCACCTGAGTTCCATCAGTAATCCTAAAATAGGGAACAAAAATAAAACTCAGTTGTCCATGGATGTCGTTGCTGGCCAGTAATAGATCTGCTATTTCCTCAAGGGTTATGTATATACCTAGAATTTTTTTTTTAATTTTTTAAATTAAAAAGTTCTCATCTCGATGAGCTCTGTAGACTCAGTGTGGAAAAGCTCAGTATTGATTAATGCAGGCATTTAAGTCTGGGGGAACATGGTCAAATAAATAAACTCCAGGAAAGATTCAATGAGTAGCCTCATATATCAAGGACAATCTCTTGAGAACACAAGTCAGGATTATGAGAGGTTTCATACTTGTCTTCCCTGTCATACACTCAATTTTCTCTCAGGAGAGCAATTGAAAAAAAAAAAAAAACCCTTCAGGGATAGAAAAAAACAACCTGTAATCTATTTCAGGCTTCTCAGTGAAAAGCACTAGCTAGCCGGCTTTATTCTTCGAACAAACTAGTGCCAGTATGAAGCCAGGAAGCTGCCACCTTCAGCCTTCAAATTCATCCTGTTTTCCCCTAGAAATTTTTTGAGTCTAACCAGGTGAATATTTTATTAAACTTTCCAAATAGGATAACCTTTTATCAGTTTGTTGAGAACTTCCCTGGTGGCTCAGATGGTAAAGCGTCCGCCTGCAATGCAGGAGACCCAGGTTCGATCCCTGGGTTGGGAAGAGCTCCTGGAGAAGGAAATGGCAACCCACTCCAGTATTCTTGCCTGGAAAATCCCACTGATGGAAGAGCCTGGTAGGCTACAGTCCATGGGGTTGCAAAGAGTCGGTTACGACTGAGCGACTTTACTTTCGCTTCCACTTTACCAGTGGGAAAGCTGAAGTTACCAATTGATAGATCGGCTATATTGTGCTGAATACATCCCACATTTCCTTGACTATTTGGGGGTGTGTCACAGAGGCATAAGTAGTGGAAGCTGCTAAGGTCACAGGAGAATATTGTAAGAAATAGCCATTTTATTAGTTTCATAATTACAGGATCCAGATGCCCTCTTCTGCTAATGTGGGCAGGGAGAAACTTGCCTTCCATCCAGATTGGACAGCTGGGCTCCACCAGGCTCCTTTGCCCCCAAATGCAAAATTCGTCTAGACTTCAGCCTCAGTCATTGGAGGTGGAACCCTGAAAACACAAAACCAAAACTGACAGAAGAGGGCCGGGCTTCGAATAGAGTCTCCTGCTCCTTGGAAAGTGGTGGAAAGGCCGGCACTGGCCCTTTTATCCTCCATCTAAAAACAGTCATTGTCAAGGGACTCAATGGAGCGAGCAAGTAACCCAAAGAGTAGAGCTCAATCCATTCACAACTGCGGAGTCCACTAGCCGGCTCTTTGTGGCTTTGTGATCAATTACCACAGCCACGTAGACCATGTATTTCCTTATGATCTATCAATATATCAATCTCATCTCCTACATGAAGACTTCCCAGGCTTCCAGAAATTCAACATCATGTTAATATGTCATCTTGGATAATTTCTTGTTTTTCATGGATTTCCCATTTCCCAAAATTAATTTTAAGCTCCTGGAGAATAGAGTACTTAGAAGCTAATCCTACTGTTTCCAGGCAAGATATAATCTTCCCGCAATAGAAGCTCCAGTACATACACTCAGAAGTCCACTGAAAACTGATTATTCACTTTTACGTAGAATTAGAACCATGCTGAATTTACGAGAAATGTCATTTTCTAAAAGCAAAAGGATTTCGTAGAAAATTAAATGACCAATGAAAACGAGTTTGCATGGCAAAACAATGAGTCTGTTTCACCCACACACTTTTCTCTAGGCAAGAATCAGTTCAGTTCAGTTCAGTTGCTCAGTCATGTCCAACTCTTTGCGACCCATGAATTGCAGCATGCCAGGCCTCCCCGTCCATCACCATCACCCGGAGTTCACTCAGACTCACGACCATCGAGTCCGTGATGCCATCCAGCCATCTCATCCCCTGTTGTCCCCTTCTCCTCCTGCCCCCAATCCCTCCTAGCATCAGAGTCTTTTCCAATGAGTCAACTCTTTGCATGAAGTGGCCAAAGTACTGGAGTTTCAGCTTTAGCATCATTCCTTCCAAAGAACACCCAGGGCTGATCTCCTTCAGAATGGACTGGTTGGATCTCCTTGCAGTCCAAGGGACTCTCAAGAGTCTTCTCCAACACCACAGTTCAAAAGCATCAATTCTTCAGCGATCAGCTTTCTTCACAGTCCAATTCTCACATCCATACATGACCACAGGAAAAACCATAGCCTTAGCTAGATGGACCTTAGTCGGCAAAGCAATGTCTCTGCTTTTGAATATGCTGTCTAGGCTGGCCATAACTTTCCTTCCCAGGAGCGAGCGTCTGTTAATTTCACGGCTGCCGTCACCACACCAGAGTGGATTACCATTCTTTCTCCAGATGATTTTCCTGACCCAAGGATTGAACCTGGGTCTTCCGCTTTGCAGGCAGATTCTTTACCATCTGAGCCACCAGGGAAGCCCAATTTATCAGTTTAAAAAATGTCAAATGTAGTACAACATGGATCTAAGACTTCAAAACAAAAACAGAATGGTCTTCAGGGAATCACTTTCCTTTGGCATCTGGCGGGGTGCAGGGGAGAAATAATTTTGAGATCCAGTTTCTAGTTGTTAATTTGTTCTGTGATTTTCTATAAATCTTTCCACCCTTTAGTATTTATGTGTTCCACTATTGGAATTAAAAAGGCTGACCTGAATGATTTTACTCTCCTGGACAACTGTAAATTCTCAAGCAAGGATTCCTAACCTCACTCAAGTTTAGGAACTCGTACATTGTGGCACCTGAACAGTTGTTGTTGAGTCACTAAGTCGTGTCTGACTCTTTGAAGCCCCATGGACTGCAGCTCGCCAGGCTCCCCTGTCCTTCACTACCACCCCGAGCTTGCTCAGATTCACACCCATTGAGCTGGTGATGCCATCCAACCATCTCATCCTCTGCCGCCCTCTTCTCATTTGACCTCCAGTCTTTTCCAGTGAGTTGGCTCTTCACATTAGGTGGCCAAAGTACTGGAGCTTCGGCTCCAGCATCAGTCCTTCTAATGACTATTCAAGGTTGACTGGTAACTAGGGCATTTCATGGGACACAGGACTCAGAACTTTGGCCAGAGTTCTTCCCTATACTTCCCGTCTTGCTGGGCATTGTTACTCAAGCGATTGCCCACAGAGGCAATGAGATGCTCTTAATTAGCTTCCATAGTTGGTAAAGAATCTGCCAGCTCAATGCAGGAGACCCAAGAGACCCAGGTTCAATCCCTCGGTCAGGAAGATCCCCTGGAGAAGGGAATGGCAACCCACTCCAGTGTTCTTGCCTAGAAAATCCCACGGACAGAGGAGCGTGGTGGGCTACAGTTCATGGGCTCACAGAGAGTCAGACACGACTAAGCATGCAAGCATGCACCCTAGGAACTACGCTGAAACTATGAAAGCTTTCCTTCTTTTCCAGTGGCCTGATTTGTCTTCCTCCTGTCCTAACTATGTCTGCAGAGGAAAACCTTTAATGTTTAAATTGTGTCTTCCAGATAAAGCCTAAAACATACCTTTTCCTGAATTTAAAAGCACAAACAAATGATGAAAAAATGCCAGGAAATAATGACGCTCTCAAAAGCAACGGTGAACCATACAAAACAGAGGCATTATTTACTAGCCCCAGAAGATCAATAACTCCCTGTTTCAAATAATTTTCCAGAGAGATCCTATACCCTTGTTCTTTGCCTTTTTTCCAGTCTTGGGGAAGTTCATCTGACATTAGGTGGTGTTACAAGATGCCGCAGGGCTTCCCTGGCAGCTCAGACATATGAGAATCCACCTGTAACGCAGGAGACCTCGATTTGATCCCTGGTTTGGGAAGATCACCTGGAGAAGGAAACGGCAACCCACCCCAGTGTTCTTGCCTGGAGAATCCCACGGACAGAGGAGCCTGGAGGGCTACAGTCCATGGAGTTGCAGAGTCGGACACGACTAAGTGACTTTCACTTCACTTTCCCAGGATGCCACAATTGGGTGATAAATGCCTGTGTCAAACAGAAAGCTCTTTAACCATGACTTGGAACTGAGAACTTGGGACAGGGGTAGTCTTTACTCAGAGATAACCAAGCAACTTTAGAGAAGACATGCTGTGCCATCAATCCCTAAATTTGAAGTGAAACAGCAAGAAGCATTTTATTATGCCTGTTCGCTTTTAAACCCCTGAAGGGAGATTAGCTGCCAAGAAAATACACATCAAAAAAAAAAGAAAACTTTACTATCCAGCATGCAATTGTTATAGGGGACAAGTTCTTAAAGTTTCCTTATGACATAAAGTATCTTTGAAGCTGCCTCTGGTTGGCATCAGGTAGCTCTTGGCATGAAAAGCCAAGCAGGATTTGCAGGGCAGTCCTAGACTGGCCTGAAAGAAACAAGCATGTTCTGTTGGGGAAAACAAAGGTTTGGTAAGTAAGAATGTTGGTTTCATACTGTTGACAGCCTCAAGCTGCATCTATTTATAAAAGAGAGGCTATTTCAGAGCAAGTCAGATAGGAACCAGTTGCAAGGAAGAAGGATAAAGGGAAAACCATCCTGGCCCTGAGCATCTGTCATGATTACACATAAAACCTCACTCCGGAGTCGGGTGGGAACTGTCTGGTACTTGGGACTGCTCAGTTCTGTGAGGGAGCGTCTGTAGTCACGGTGGCGTGTTGCACCCGTTTCTGCGATGCCTGTCACTGCAGACCCGGACAACCGACGGCTGCATGACCAGTCCGATCAGCAGGTCAGTGGAGAAGATGCGTGTGACCTGTGACCGTTTAACTCCAAGAAGGAGGCACGCATTCTCAGACGCTCGCTTGTCCTTTTCCAGGAGGAGTCTGGCAGAGCGGGCGCTGGCTCACTGCCCCCACCCCGCCGTCACAGCGCTGCCAGCGTGCCCGGCCTGCCAGCGATGCCGCCGCAGGCCCGTCACCCCAACCCAGCCCCGCAGCCGCGACGACCGAGCGCGGTCCCCCGCGGAGCCGGCGTGTTTGGGCTAAGCCGGCCGCAGCGTGGTTTCTGCAGGCTTGGCTGCCTTCTGCACAACAAGGGCCTTTTGTAATATATTGAGATGAATATTGACCTTATTTTCTCTGCCCTGACGTGTGAGAGTATGCTCTTCTGGAGGATTTGGGGGAGGGGGTGGGGGGAGCCCGCACAGTGTCAAGCTCCGGAGCGGAACAGCCGGCCAGCTCGCTTCTCTCCGTCTGCGCATCGCCATCGATGCTGGGACGGTATTTTCAAGCCTTCAGTTTATATCAGACGTGAGCAATACAAAACGGAATATGTCGATGTCATTTATCACCCTTGAGACACAAAACCCAAGAAATGATTTTATTTTTCTGAAAGCGTTCGCTAGCCAGGTTTTTCAAAACAACAAATGTCCCTGATTCCAAAATAATTCTCCAGAATCAGAAATCCACAGACATTTGCAATGAAACAACACAGCGATTCTTTTCTTAGACAAAGACACTCTTTGTGAGGATGCGTTTTGAATGGGCATCACCTCCCGCTTGTAAACAGTCCTCCTTTTAAGAATCACAACAGAGCCTGCCATTGTTTTAGTGGGTATATCACCCTTTCTTAATCCACTGAAAAACATGCAACAAAACAGCTTTTAAAAGGAGTTATTTCCCTTAGGATTTTCCATTCTTTCACTACATGATGCCACAGTTTATAGTCTACAGGTAGTGCTGAAATCCAATCCCTTTTCACCCTGTATTCTTATATATTCAAAGTGATAATTATTTACATTTTAATGGCAATTATTTTAGTACATAGCAAATTTTCAATGTCTATTCTTATAAGTCTTTTGGACTAGGACATGAAAGAAAGACACATATCAAATTTATAGTTGGTATTATAATAGGATGGATAGTTGCAACCGTATGAGTCTTCGTGATAATAAACTTGGAAGGGACCCCTGAGTTTAGCTCCTACCCAATTCCTTCATTTCTCTCATGAAACACACACACACAAATTAAATAAACTGGCCAAAAATCACACCGTTTACGAATTTAGAGCCTTTTGTCTGAACATCTGCAAATATTTCCTTTAGTGTATACTGCTGTCACCTGAAACTCACCATTCTAAAACTGCCTGTTATTGTCATGTATTTTTTGGAAATATATCTTCTCCTCCCAAATATATTAAAGGAAGAAAACATTATACCTTTCTGGATCCCTATATCAACAAGCAAGCCCAGTGCCTTGGGCTTTCTAGGTGATTAATAACCATCTGGGTTGACAAATGTCAAGTATGGGATTGTTATGGTAGAGCTGTGACCCACCAGAAAGAGATTTTGGAGTCCTCAATTCCAAGACCTCAAATGTGACCCTACTGGGAAACAGAGTTGTTGCAAATGCAATTAGTTTAGGTGAGGTCATACAGAAATACGGTGGACCCTTAATCCAATATGGTGGGTGCCCTTCTAGAAGAGAGGGACGCACAAGGTGAAGAACAGCAAGGCCAGCAGAGGCTGACGGAGAGTAAGGCGCCTACAAGCCGAGGCCTGCCAAGGGTTGGCAGGGAACACCAGGAACTAGATGAGATGAGATGGGAAAAGTCCTCCTCCTTATGGTTCAGAGGAAGCAGGACCCTTGATTTTGGATTTCTAGGGCTGTCTAGTCAAAGCTGTGATTTTTCCAGTAGTCCTGTATGGATGTAAGAGTTGGACTACACAGAAAGCTGAGTGCTGAAGAAATGATGCTTTTGAACTGTGGTGTTGGAGAAGACTCTCAAGGGTCCCTTTGGCTGCCAGGAGATCCAACCAGTCCATCCTAAAGGAAATCAACCCTGAATATTCATTGGAAGGACTGATGCTAAAGCTGAAACTCCAATACTTTGGCCACCTGATGTGAAGAGCTGACTCATTGGAAAAGACCCTGAACCTGAGAAAGATTGAAGGCAGGAGGAGAAGGGGACGAAAGAGGATGAGATGGTTGAATGGCATCACTGACTCAATGGACATGAATTTGAGTAAATTCTGGGAGTTGGTGATTGACAGGGAAGCCTGGCGTGTAGCAGGCCATGGGGTCACAAAGAGTCAGACACAGCTGAGCGACTGGACTGAACTGAGCCTCCAGAACCACGAGATATAAAATTCTGTTGTTTTAAGCCACCTACTTTGTGGTATTGTGTACGACGGCCCTAGGAAATTAATGCATGATTAAAAGGAGTCGGGCTATCTGAAGACAATTTCAACTCCACCATTTAATTATGTCAACTTTGGAAACTTAACAAGCTTCTCTTGCGTCTCAGTTTTCTCATCCTTAAAATGAGGATGATATTACTTGTTTCATATGAATTTTGTAAGAGTTACATTTGAAGTGTGTATATTACAAATTTTACACAAAGCATACCACCGAGTATATGTTTAAAATAATATCCTTTTTGCCCATTACATTATTAAATGTCTTTTATTCATAGTAACGAGTGTAATCATTCAACAAATATTTATTGAATATCTTCTCAGGTTAAGCACTACTTCAAGCATTTGAGATACAGAAGTAAACAAAAGAGAAAGACACTTCTTCCCAGAGCTTACCTATGGAAAATAAGCCTATTTTTTTCTCTTAATAAAGGGATGAATAAACTAAAACCGTCACTGCATTTTGTTCTAAACTCTGCTTCAAGGAATTATTATGATAAGAAAGAAATGAGTGAATTTACCTACTAAACCACAGTGGATTCTTTTCAGCATATCAAAATACTTGGAGCTATTATTATATAATAGTTTGCTCGCCATGGTATAAAGCAAAACTAATATTATCTTTCCATTTAAAATGTGAATGGAAGAAAAGCAATTTTTATTAATTTTCTTAACTGCAGCTCTACATTTTAATGAGATGCTACAAGAAACTAATTAAATGTAGCATATACAAAAATATTAAAAGTTTCAACTGTTGTATGTAAAAATACTTTCAAGTACATCTTCACCATTGAAAGGGAAGGAATGTTATCCTCAATGAGTTTTTCAACTGTAAAAAGAAAACCTCTCATGTGGCTAAGATCAGTTTTATCATTTTCTAAAATGTACTTGTTGGCACTAGGGTAAGGAGAAAATTTTAAGTATGTACTGTTGAAAATGTAAAGCATTGTAAGTAACAAAACAACAGCAAAAAAAGTTCTTAAGCTTTAGGATGGTGTTAAAGAATGGAGACATCAATACACATTTTTATCTCAGACAAGGAAGGAATTACTTTATAGATATTTGATATGGCCTCCCACAACCAAGAGTAGCCCCCTCTTGCCACAACTAGAGAAAGCCCACGTGCCATAAGGAAGACGCAGTGCAACCAGAAATAAATAAAATAAAATAAATATAACTCATCCAGACTGAGATTGCCACAAGGGTAAAATGCACACCACACTGTGAAGATTTGGTCTGAAAGAAACCTACAACGCTGCAATATTTAAAATGGAAAAACAATGAGGACCTCCTGTCAGCACAGGGAACTCTGCTCAGATCAGATGGGAGGGCATTTGGGAGGAGAACAGACACCTACACGCATGACTGAGTCCCTTCACTGTTCACCTGCAACTATCACAATACCGTTAATTAGGTCTCAGTTCAGTTCAGCTGCTCAGTCGTGTCCCACTCTTTGTGACCCACTGGACAGCAGCGCGCCAGGCTTCTCTGTCCATCACCAGCTCCCAGAGCTTGCTCAAACTCATGTCCATTGAGGTGGTGATGCCATCCAACCTTCTTATCCTCTTTCATCCCCTTCTCCTCCTGCCTTGAATCTTTCCCAGCATCAGGGTCTTTTCCAATGAGTTAGCTCTGCTCCAGTGCAAAATAAAATGCGAAATAAAAAGATTTTTAAAAAAAGAAAGAAATGTAAAATATATCAATTTACATTTCATATTGATTACAATTTGTAAT
Source organism: Capra hircus (assembly GCF_001704415.2). NCBI lineage: Eukaryota > Metazoa > Chordata > Mammalia > Artiodactyla > Bovidae > Capra > Capra hircus. The sequence continues at coordinate 59,954,571 of NC_030831.1, forward strand.
GATAATATTTTGGTTATATTGAGCTAAATAAAATATTTTGTAAAAATTAAATTTGCCTGTGTCTTTTTACCTGTTTTCATTCCAATCCCAAAGAAGGACAATGCCAAAGAATGTTCAAACTACCACACAACTGTATGCGTTTCACATGCTATCAAAGTAATGCTCAAAATTCTCCAAGCCAGGCTTCAGCTGTATGTGAACTGAGAACTCCCAGATGTTCAAGCTGGATTTAGAAAAGGTAGAGGAACCAAAGATCAAATTGCCAACATCCTCTGGATCAAAGAAAAAGCAAGAAAATTCCAGAAGAACAACTACTTCTGTTTCTTTGACTACATTAAAGCCTTTGACTGTGTGCTTAACAACAAAGTGTGGAAAATTCTTCAAGAGATGGGAATACCAGACCACCTTACCTGCCTCCTGAGAAACTTGTGTGCAGGTTAAGAAGCAACAGTTAAAAGCGGACATGGGAAAATGGAATGTTCCAAATTAGGAAAGGAGTACGCCAAGGCTATATATTGTCACTCTGCTTATTTAACTTATATGGAGTACATCACGAGAAACACTAGGCTGGAAGAAGCACAAGCTGGAATCAAGATTGCTTGGAGAAACATCAATAACCTCAGATATGCAGATGATACCACCCTTATGGCAGAAAGTGAAGAAGAACTAAAGAGCCTCTTGATGAAAGGGAAAGAGGAGAGTAAAAAAGCTGGCTTAAACCTCAGCATTCAGAAAACTAAGATCATGGCATCTGGTCCCATTACTTCATGGCGAATAGGTGGGGAAACATTGGAAACTGTGACAGACTTTATTTTTTTGGGCTCCAAAATCACTGCAGATGGTGACTGCAGCCATGAAATTAAAAGACGCTTGCTCCTTGGAAGAAAAGCTAAGACAAACCTAGATAGCATATTAAAAAGCAGAGACATTACTTTGCTGACAAAGGCCCATGTAGTCAAAGCTATAGTTTGAGAGTCCCTTGGACAGCAGGTAGATCCAACCAGTCAATCCAAAAGGAAACCAGTCCTGAATATTCATTGGAAGGACTGATGCTGAAGGTGAAGCTCCAATACTTTGGCCATCCGATGTGAAGAACTGATTCATTTGAAAAGACCCTCATGCTGGGAAAGATTGAAGGCAGGAGGAGAAGGGGACGACAGAGGAGATGGTTGGATGCCATCACCAATGCGAAGGACATGAGTTTGAGCAAGTTTTGGAAGATGGTGAAGGACAGGGAAGCCTGGAATGCCACAGCCCATGGGGTTGCAAAGAGTCAGACAGGACTGAGTGACTGAACAACAACAACAACTGGGAAATGTCAGCCTCCATCCGTGGTTTGTATCTGTAGCTAGTGTTAGATTTCTGCTGGACAGTGATGCTCATGTTATAGAATCACAGTTGTTGGAATTGTTGGGAGGAGCAAGGACTTGTAGTGAAGATCAGAAATCAAGCGGTTACTTAATCTGTACCATTAGCTGATTGATCTGTTCTTTCCTGTGTTATCAGCTTTATTCAATCTATAAACCAGCTATGGACTGACTTCCTCCACACCCAAGGAAACATAGCAACAAGTTTCTATTTTGACATTTTGTTAAACCTTCCAGCACTGAGTAACTAACAAGTCTTCACTAGCCCCACCTTCAGAAACTCAGGAAACATCTCTGATTGGTCTGGGTTAGCACAGGTGCCAGCATATGACCAATCAACTGCAGCCAAGTGGGTGTAATCTGTAGGAAAATGCAGCTCCTGCACTAACTGCAGGTTTGCAGTGAGGGAGGGAAGGCCCCATAGGAGGGATGGTGATGCTCCTAGAGGAAGTAAAGGCAAAAGGCAAGGATTTACCAGAGGGTCGTTCCAGTAGAAGGAAAATGCAGCTCCTGCACTAACTGCAGGTTTGCAGTGAGGGAGGGAAGGCCCCATAGGAGGGATGGTGATGCTCCTAGAGGAAGTAAAGGCAAAAGGCAAGGATTTACCAGAGGGTCGTTCCAGTAGAAGCGTGCTGCTAATATTGCAGAGAAGTCATTCCATTGTGTTTCTGTTTATGAAAGGCACCTTTTGGGGCTTTGACCCAATATCCCTTCCTTTGCAGAGCAAAACTGCTCTATTCCCTGGTGGCTCAGATGGTAAAGCATCTGTCTACAATGCGGGAGACCTGGGTTCAATCCCTGGGTTGGGAAGGTCCCTTGGAGAAGGAAATGGTAATCCACTCCAGTACTCTTGCCTGGAAAATCCCATGGACAGAGGAGCCTGGTAGGCTACAGTCCATGGGGTAGCAAAGAGTCGGACACAACTGAGCGACTTCACTTCACTTCATGCTTGGCCAAGCTGTTCTAGTGAGGAGATCAGTCATGGTTAACACCTCCCTCCCCACCCAGTGGACAATGGGAAAGTGCGTATGACCCACACCTAGTCACGCAAAGTGCCACATTCCCTGGGAGCAAGTGTTGTTCCAAAGGTGAGCACATGACTAAGGGAAGACCAAGCACATGTCTTCTAAAATTTAATTACAAAGCTAGAAGTTAAAAGTTGTCTCTTTCCGTTGTGATTGATAAAGAATCTGAGACTGTTGAGACATAGCTTGACTGGGTACACAAAGGAGGGACATCTTTAATCCAACAAAACAAAGACAACACAGAGAAGAAAAGGAGGTTGATAGGGAGAGAGAAAGAACGAGAGAAACAAGACCACAGAAAAGAAGCTGTGTGCGCATCAGGGGCTGGCCATGCCTGAAATCTCAGCAACCTTGGGCTTCCCAGCTCTGTGAACCAGTATGTTCCCTACCTGGAGCCTAGATGAGATCATTTGCATCAGAAAGGGTCTACTCTAATTATCTTAAAGGTCAAATCAATTAAACCTTTGACTTTCAATCTCAGTGTCTGTGCTAAGCTATTCTGAAAACGACAGAAAGCTTAAAACAGAGCAGGAGTCATGAAATACAGACAAGTTCTATACACAGAAAGCAAACTCAAGTATCTTGCTTTCCTTGAAATAAGTCGCGTGTAATGCAACGTGCCTCATTCGGCATGCCCGTGCATCTGTTACAGCATTTTAAAACCTGATGGCATTTATTTATTTGTCTGTCTCCACAACTGGACCTTCAGCCTCCTCAGGGCAGGTTACTTTATCTTCATACGATGGCCGCCCTGCACAGTGCTGGGCAGTGAACGCTTAGAGGAGAGTAGAAAGGAATTAGAAGAGAGAGAGATGTCACACAGCTCACGCAAAGGTATTTGAACTACGCTTTCACAGAGAGAAGACAATTTTTTTTTTAATCTCTTGGTTTAACTACTGGTTTATACCATCATATACCAATGGAAGGATGGTCAGCTCCTAATGAAAGCTAAGGTAATGATCATAGCATATCATGTAGCATTTTCTGTGTGCTTTCTGTACCCCAAGTCATCTGTTAAGTGCTTGTATCTTTTCCACTTAGAATACAAGAAGATGAGGATGCTTCAGAACACTTCATGCTATTAGCACTTTATAGAGTAACTTATATAGTAGGTAGCAGAACTTTTCCACATATATATATATCTTCTTCTTTGCAATTCTTTGTAATCCAATGAGAAACACTATTTCTCATTGTATTTCCAATGGGAAAATATGAAAAATCTCACACTTCCTATGAAAAAAAAGTTTCAAAAAGTTAAAACACTTTCTTAAGTAATGATACTAGTAAATTAGAAAAGGAATTCAGGTCTCATGACTCACTCCAGTGCTTGTTGCACTATAGAAGCAGCAAGTGATATAATATCATTACAAATTAACATAAAAGAGTCAGACATTAAGGGAATCTGTGACTCATACAGGTAATGAGTTCATTGGGGTCCCTTACTTCTCATTTTGTAGGCATTTTAAAGTTTAATTTTTGCATAAATGTTCTCCTCCTCCAACTCCCTCTTGTTACTCTTTTCTCTTAATAAGTCCACTTACTGGAATGAAACCGAGTGTCATATTGTAAATACTGGAAGGTTTTGCTTGCAAATAGGAAGCTACAGACCTTTCCCTAAAAGTAATACCTTGTTGTTGTTGTTTAGTCCGACTCATTCGACCCATGGACTGTAGCCACCAGGCTCCTCTGTCCATGGGATTCTCCAGGCAAGAACACTGGAGAGGGTTGCCATTTCCTTCTCCAGGGGATCTGCCCCACCCAGGGATAGAACCCGTGTCTCCTGCATTGGCAGGCAGGTTCTTTACCACTGAGCCACCAGGGAAGCCGAAAACCAATGTCCACTTCTTCTAAATAAAAGACAACGAACCTTGACAGAGAAAGGTCCCTTCTCCACAATTCAGGGAAAATCTTTCCTGGATGTTCTTGCTAGGGTAGCTGGTTCTGATTGCAACAGGCAATGCCCAGCCACATTCTGGCCTCAATACACTGAGTAGGAGAAGCTGCAGTACAAAGGGGACAGGCTTCATCTTATTCCCGCCTCACAAGATTCCGTAGAGTGGGTGTGTTTTTAGCTTCATGGTGGGTGCATCATAAAATCTAATATATTACGTACACACCACACACACACACACACACACACACAGAATATGTAATTTGCACAGGTAGTTTTATGTTAAAACTGGAATTCCATAAAACAGTGGGTAAAGATCTCATTTTTTATGATCTTTTCATTTTTAATGATAATTTTTAAAGTCTTTATATAGCTGCAATGTCTTGCTAGTCTAAATATTTCTCTCAGGGAAAAGAAAGAGAGGTGGCATTTGAAAAGCACTACAATAATTTCATGAGAGTTAGATTCATGTTTTTCCAAATGAGTGGGAATCCCATTTTAGCATGCCAGGAAAAGAAAGCTTAAGAGTAAATTCTGGGAATAACTAATTTTTTATGCTTCTATAAAGAACATTTGGGGAGTTACTGCCTTCAGTCAAGAAATATGGACTGAGTCCTACCATGTGTCAGGACATGTGTCTGGGTTTAGAGCTGTCCTGGTGAATAAACACATCTCCCTGACTCCTGGTGTACCATTCAGCTATTAATTCAATGGATGTTACTGAGTACCTTGTATGTTCCAGGTGCTCCATGCCAAAAAAACGCTAAAATCCATGCTTTCATGGAACTGAGGCCTCAGTGGAAAAGAGATAATGAATAAGCTTAAAATTCACATTCAGAAACTGATAGGAATTTTGAAGAAGATAAGAAATTCTAAATGCTGTTGGAAGGGAATTCTATTTTAGATAAAGTAATCATCAAAAATCACTTAGTGGGAAATACTTGAGTGGAGCCTGAAACAGTGAGGAATTGAGTTTGTGCACATCTGGAAGAAGAAGATTGGAGGCAGAGCCCCCTGGGCGGCTTAATGTGTAGCCGGAGTGTACTGAGCAAGCTCCCTGGGCTCCGACGGCACAGCATCCGCCTGCAGTGCATGAAACCCAGGCTTGATCCCTGGGTCAGAAGATCCCCTGGAGAATGGAGTGGCGACCCACTCCAGCATTCTTGCCTGGAGAATCCCATGGACAGAGGAGCCTGCCGGGCTACAGTTTATAAGGTCACAAAGAGTCAGACACGACTCAAGTGCCTTAGCCTGCACGCACGCGTGCAAACACATCTAGGGTTCAAGCATGAGATGACTGGGCTGGGAATTCTGAAGCCTACAAATTGTAGATGGAATTTAAATGACATAGGATGGAATAAAATGAATCAAAACAATTTTAAGGGAAATGAAGAGAAACAACGAGCAATCCTTCGTGCACAGCCACGTATAAAAGTTGGGGAAAGGAAGATCTAGTGAAGGAGACAGAAGGAAAGGCCATTGACTTGGGGAAAAACTGAGGAAAATGCACAGAAGGTGTATTCAAAAAGTGAGGGTATATAGGAACATGACCTCATATTTGGAAATGTACGGCGTGCGTGCATGCTCAGTTATGTCCGATTCTTTGCAAACCCATGGGCTAGCCCGCCAGGCTCCTCTATCCACAGAATTTTCCAGGCAAGCATACTGGAGTGAGTTGCTGTTTCCTTCTTCCTGACCCAGGGATCAAACTCTGGGTCTCTTAGACCTCCTGTAATCATTGGCAAATGGATTCTTTACCATTGCACCACTGGGAAGCCCTTGGAAATGCATGCTAAAACATTTAGAGAGAAACTAACATAATATCTGCAACTTTCAAATAGTTCAGCAAAAAGAAAAAAGATAAAACACATATAGCAAAAGGTGTTAAAATTATTGAATCTAGGTGCAAAGCGTATGGGGGGATTCTTTCAGGTTTTTGTGTTGTTGACCTTTTTCATAATGAAATGTCAGGTATGAGAAGAGAGGGTACTAATGACTAGTACCAAGAGATTCCTAAGAAATTCAGAAGATAGGGGCAGAAAGCAGACTTGGAATTTGAAGTTCAGACTTTGGATTTGGTAAAGGTAGGAGGAGAGAGAATGGGAGGCATTCAAGACTTTCTCTAAAAAGAGAGCTAAGAACTTGGGGAAGGGCTAAAATGATGTAACAGGGATCCTAACTGAGTGGAGGAAACCAGATGAGAAGAGGAGGATTCAGGGCTTCAAAAGACGCTGATGTTTGAGCTAAGTCTGTAAGGACGAGCAGGCTTTTACAGGAATCAGAAAAAGGGAGAGGAATCCCAGGCAAGGCGAACAACACAGGCAAAAGCATGCAGGGGCTAGAAAGGTGTGACTCTCTGCTCGGTTTGAATTTGTATTGTTTGGGTAGGACTGAAGCTGGAAAGATGAGCAAAGGTTACCTGACAAAGCAGCCAGAGCTCTTCCAAGAAGGGCCTAAAATTCCCAAACTGAGAGTACCCTGCGGCACGGTTAAAAATGTGCATTTACAGACTCTACCAAAGACCTGTTTGAATCAGAATCCCTGGGGCTGGGGCTCCCTGGAAAATGAGGACACGTGCGTGAGACAGTGTGTGTGTGTGTGTGTGTGTGTGTGTGACAGTGTGTGTGTGTGTGTGTGAGAGACAGTGTGTGTGTGTGAGACAGTGTGTGTGTGTGTGAGACAGTGTGTGTGTGTGCGCGCGTGTGTGTGTGACTGTGTGTGTGTGAGACAGTGTGTGTGTGTGCGCGTGTGTGTGTGACAGTGTGTGTGAGACAGTGTGTGTGTGTGCGTGAGACAGTGTGTGTGTGTGAGAGACAGTGTGTGTGTGTGAGACAGTGTGTGTGTGTGCGTGTGTGTGCGTGCGTGTGTGTGTGCGTGTGTGTGTGTGAGACAGTGTGTGTGTGTGTGCGTGTGTGTGTGTGAGACAGTGTGTGTGTGTACGTGTGTGTGAGACACTGTGTGTGTGTGAGACAGTGTGTGTGTGTGTGTGTGTGTGTGACTGTGTGTGTGTGTCTTCTCCCAGCATCACATGGCTTTTCATCTCAGCCATCTCTATAAACAGCTTTTCTTTTCTGTATTTCTTTCAGAAATGCTCATCCATGTCCCCTCCCCTCTCACTCACTTCCTCATAGCTTCTGCTGCCCAGACTTCCCTTTGCTTGTGGCTCCATCTTATATAGCATGGTCTTCAACTAAGACCTTTTAGTACAAGGATCCAGACTGATGTACACATCCTGATATCTCTACATCTTTGAGTTCCTATTACAGAGAGAGAAACAGATGAGGAAAGAATGAGGAGGCGGGGAGGAAGAGAGACTGAGAGTTGGCTAGTAAAACCATGAGTCCACTCTAGCTTCCATTCACAGTGACCAGGGTCAAGCAAAGACATCACTTTGCCAACAAAGGTAGGTCTAGTCAAAGATATGGTTTTTCTAGTAGTCAGGTACGAAAATGAGAGTTGGACCATAAAGAAGGCTGAACACTGAAGAACTGATGTTTTTAAACTGTGGTGCTAGAGAAGACGCTTGAGAGTCCTTTGGACTGCAAGGAGATCCAACCAGTCAATCCTAAAAGAAATCAGCCCTGAATATTCACTGGAAGGACTGGTGCTGACGCTGAAGCTTTAACAGTGTCACAACCTGATGTGAAGAGCTGACTCATTGGAAAAGACCCCGATGCTAGGAGAGATAGAAAGCAGGAGAAGAAGGGGGCAACAGAGGATGAGATGGTTGGATGGCATCACCCACTCAATGGACATGAGTTTGAGCAAACTCCAGGAGATAGAGAAGGACAGGGAAGCCTGGCGTGCTGCAGTCCATGGGTTCTCAAAGAGTCAGACAGGACTTAGCGACAGAACAATATACAAAAGACAGACATCATCCGCAAGCATCAGACCATATTTCTGAAGACAATGAGAAATTAACTTAAAGTTTATCTCAGCACTGAAAATAATTCCGACTACCACCAAGTAGGGTACATTTTTATAAAAAAGGCAGAGTGAACCCTAAGAGCGCTGGCGGTACGCCCTTATAACTTGCTTTTATTCCTCTCCACCAGGCAGAGTAGCAAGAGTGACCTGGGAAACACAGACGTCAGAGCACATTTTTTTGAGTCTCTTCAAGGCTATTAGGAGGTATTAGGAGGCATAAAATACACACCATGAGCAAAGTGAATGTATGCGCCTCAAGAAGGTGATAAATCACTTGCAGCTCTATTGTTGTCAGTCAGTTCTTGAAGGGCGAACTGTACTTGATTCTCGACTTGTGCTTTGCTTCACTGAGCGGCAACTTTTCTTAGAAGTTACAGAGTCTTCACTACTGACAACTCTGGGATTTTTTTAAAGTCATCTAATTTTTAAAAAATATTATTTCATGACCATATTACTGTGTAGTTCAATTCTACAAACTTCAGCTGAATGCCTACTGTGTGCTGGGGACTGCTTCCTCTGTGCTCTGGAAAGTGAGAGTCTTAGTCGCTCAGTCATGTCTGACTTTGCGGCCCGTGGACTGCAGCCCGCCAGGCTCCTCTGTCCGTGGGATTCTCCAAGCAAGAAGACTGGAGTGCCTTGCCATTTCTTACTCCGGGGCTCTTCCCAACCCAGAGAGTAAACTCACATCTCTGGCGTCTCCTGCATTGTCAGAAAGATTGTTGACCACTGCGCCACTTGTGAAGCCCCAGTCCGAAGCTACCGGATCGCAAAGGTTGTATAGGAGAGTGGTGGGCTCCAAATTTGGGTTGACAATTGGGACCACGTTATAAAAGGCTTTCAGTGTGATACGGAGGAATTCAGAGCCAGGAAGAAATTGTACAAGATATGTGGCCTTGTAACATAGCCTCTGCAGTGGATTACAGTATTTAAAACGTTTCATTCTCTCCTTCTCTTACAAGAGCTTTCTCTACACCATTGCCTTTGGCCTCCGTCACGTGATTCGCTTTGGCTAATGGATAGAATGTGAGCAGTCAAGCTCTATATTACCCTCTAGTGGAAGAAACTTCTAGAAGCATTGAAGGCGTCTGGCAGATTATTTGCTCCTGAACCTCTGCCAGGGAGAGTCTTTCGCCTGAGTCTTAGAATGGAAAGAACAATGAAACAGAGCTCAGCTCCTATAACCACAGGCTCGGTAAGACCCGCATTCACTAAATGGCAGTCCTTGACACAGGAAAGCAAAAAACCGAATACCCCCTGTTTAGAACCACTGAGATTCAAGATTTTTTGTTACACAGTATAATGTAGTGAATGGCGATTAATTCACACTTTTAAAATTATAATGCCAAGACATTTTTATTGGAAAAATACCGAAAATTTTAAAGAAAAATAAAATTACCTATAATCACAACCCCCAGATATAATCACAGATGACATTTGACCATACTTGGCACTAAATATCAATCAATCCAGATGAGCCATAGGTTTAAAGAGGAAAAGTAAAGCAGTAAAGCTTTTAGAAGCAAATATAGGAAAATATCTTCATGACCTTGGGGTAGGCAGAGATTCTTAAACAGGACTCAAAATGTGCTGTTAAAGACTGTGAAATTGAACTCCACTAAAGCAAAAGACACCTATTCATAAAAGACACTATCAAAAGGCTGAAAACGCAAGCCACGGCCTGGAACCAGCATGTGCGAGCGTGTGGCTACGAATCCAATCAAGGGCTCATTTCAGGTTGTGTAAGAAGAAGGAGAACACGGCCAGAGAAAAATGGTCAAAACACTTGAACTGGCTCTTTGACTAATGATACTTTATTTCCTGTTCTAGCCTGATTACACTGCTGTGTTAACTTTGTGAAAATAAATGGAGCTACATGCTTACCACGGTGTGTGTGCTCTACTGCAATACAAATATACACTAAAAATGAGAGTCTCGGGGCTTTCCTGGTGGCTCAGTAGTAAAGAGCCCGCCTGACAGGGCAGGAGACACGGGCTCCATCCCTGATCCGCGAAGATCCCACGTGCCCCGGAGCGACGAAGTCCACGTGCCGCAGGGGCTGTAGCCTGCACGCCGAGAGCCCGTGCTCAGCCGGAGAAACCACTGCGGGGAGAAGCCCGCTCCCCGCAGCTAGAGAGGAGCCCCCGCACCCCAACTAGAGAAAAGCCCCCACGAGACCCAGCACAGCCAGAAATAAAAATAAATAAACAAAATTTTAAAAAGTAAAAAGGAGAGTTCCCAAATTCTTCTGTTTAGTTATAATTTAGTCTTAAGAAACAACTTCTCAGGTCGAAGGGGCAGGATCTTTTGAAAGTTTTTTCAAGAAATTTTCAGAGTGCACAGCACCATTAGTTGCAAAGTATTATAGATTTCTGCAAAACTTCATAACTGGCAACACAATACTGGTTGTCTAAGAATCTTGATATCCAAATGATTTTAATGAATATAATTTTTAGATACATATCAAGTTTAAGAATTCTATTATACTATGACTGAGACCAACCTTGCACAATTCTCGTCAGATATTAACAAATATGAAAGATAAATTTCCTTTTCATTTTCCTCATTCTTCCATTAAGTACCGTAGAAATCACATTTCAGTCAATACATCTGATCTTTTCAAATCAAATTATCATCTTTTAGAGAGCCAAATAAAAGATGTTTTGAATAGATGGAGCACTTTGGTTTATTTTTACATTATTGTAATAAATTCTATTTAAATTCAATTCCTTTACCAATTCAATTGTGTTAGTAGTTGTTGCTAGTTGTTATTCTCTTTTTAAAATCAAAACTAAATTTCAAAGAGATGTTCCAAGATTTTATGGCTTAATTCTTTAAAAATAAAAACTTTTTCATAACATAACCAGTCTTTTTGATATATTCAGGCTGTTACAAATTAATTCTTACGATATTTCACTCATTCGAGACTATTTTCTTTTACATCAATAAGAGATACAATGCAGGTAATAAACATAGAATGATTTATTATTCAAAAAATATTTATGCAAAAAAAAATGTATGTAGTACCCCCTCTGTGCCAGCCTGGTCCTCACAGTTACAGGTCTAGAGGGAAACAGAAAGATAGGTCCCTTGACAAAGAGGCTACATTTTACCCAGCGAAATAATTGAGAGACATGGAAGCAAAAAGAAAAAACGGGTGTAAAAGAGAGGGCCAGAGAGAGGCTGATGTGGACGGCATGGACAGGAGGTCTACTGAGGAGCTAGAACGGAATCACAGAAGCAGCGGTGTTTTCAGTTTGCTAGGGCCGCCATAGCAAAGTCTCACAGCCTGGGTGGCTTATGCAACAAAAATGAGTTGTTTCAGTTCTGTGCTGTGTTGTGCTTAGTTGCTCAATCATGCCCGACTCTTTGTGACCCCATGGACTACAGCCCACCCGGATCCTCTGTCCATGGGGATTCTCCAGGCAAGAATACTGGAGTAGGTTGCCATGCCCCCTTCCAAGGGATCTTCCCAACCCAGGGATCGAACCCACGTCTCCCACATTGCAGGCAGATTCTTTACTCTCTGAGTTACCAGGGAAGCCCAATCAATTTGCTAGGGCTGCCATAGCAAAGTCTCACAAACTGGATGGCTTATGCAACAAAAATGAGTTGTCTCACAGTTCTAGAGGCTGCAAATCAGAGATCAAGGTATTGGCAGGGTTGGCACCTTCTGATGTGTTCCACGTCTCTCCCCTGGCTTCTGCTGGCTTGCTGGCAATATTTGGCATTCCTCAACCTGTTTGGACTTCCCTGGTAGCTCAGCTGGTGAAGAATCCACCTGCAATGCAGGAGACCTGGGTTCGATCCGTGGGTTGGGAACATCTCCTGGAGAAGGGAACAGCTACCTACCCATTCCAGTATTCTGGGCTGGAGAATTCCATGGACTATCCCATGCGGTCACAAAGAGTCAGACACGATTAAATGACTTTCACTTTCACTTTGTTGGCCCGTAAAAGCATCACTCTGAGCTCTGCTTTCCTCTTCAAGTGCTCTTCTCCCTGTATGCGTGTGTGTGTGTGTGTGTGTGTGTGTGTGTGTGTGTGTGTGTGTGTGTTCCCAAATTTTCCTTGCTAACGAACGCTTGGATCTTGAACTTTCTGCTTCCGGGATGACGGAACCATAAATTTCTGTTTTTGACACCTCTCCATTTGATGGCAGGCTTCCCGGGTGGCACTAGTGGTAAAGGCCCACCTGCCAGCTCCAGGAGCCATAGAGACACAGGTTCGACCCCGGGGCGGGGAGATCCCTGGAGGGGGCACAACAGCCCACTCCAGAACTCTTGCCTGGAGAGCCCCTTGGACAGAGGAGCCTGGCGGCTACAGTCCACGGGGTTGCTGCTGAAGCAACTTAGCACGCACACTCGTTTGATGGCGTCTTGTGATGGCAGTCAGGGAATTAATATACAGAGCAAAACTGATGTTATATAATAACTTATCTTTTTAATTCCTAGTTTAGGCATCTCTAAAGGAAATTTTGAATATATTATAATCTCAGAAATGTCGAAGAGTTACTATTTGAAGCAACTTCTCTGAAAAGCAAACACAAAATTCCGCTGTCTTTTTGGTTCTTCAAGTCAATGAATGCTTCCTGCTTGGATGGTAACATCATCTGTATTCCTCTCAACTTTCATCAGGTATTTTGATACCAATGCAGATATATTCCGATTTCATATTTTCTTATTAGCTGTTATTCTTTACCTAAGGCTTTCTATACTAAACCGACATACCCTACTGACCACATAAAAACCGTGGACCACCATTAAGTCCCTGCTGCCAAAAGCGTAGTTTAAAAAAAAGCCACCAAGGGTCAATGAGAAAACCAAATTTCCTTTCTTTCTTTATCTCTGAAACCAGAAAGTTTGTATGTCTCCAGAAAGTTTGCGAATATGGTTGAATTAAGAGTGGATTGCATGCTGTTTTCCTTGGAGATGACCACAGCAGGAAGGCAAGGTATAATCCCCTGTAGCCTGTAGCGGGGAGATTGTGTAGCTGATCTGTTGATAACAAAGTGATGGTTCTTTCCAGCAAGTTAATGATGCTCTGAGTCAGCCAAGGCAGAGATTTCCCTCAGATATGGCCCCCTGGGCACTCCGGAGCCAGGGGGAAAACTGACAACAGCAAAAAAAAAAAAAAAAATGCTCCCAAGGGTTTCCGTTTTAAAGCACTGGATCAATATGCCCGTCATCTGACTCAACTAAAAGATGAGGGCTCATGAATCTTAGGCAGCATAATTACCCTTACACCATTCCACAGCCTTCAAGTGGCCACTGCCTAATTGCCTTTCGCTTGGAATATCAGTGTCCGTGAAAGAAAGGAGCTGACCTCCCTCTTAATTTCTGAGGAAAATTCTTCTGTCTTTCCCTACTCTCTGTGACAAAGGCTGCAAAGTTCTTCTGAGATGAATAGCAGAAGACAGTGCAACAGATTAATACAAATGAAGTCATTTCTGAACGACTCCATCTGCTTTAGAAATAAGGCTCGGACAATGATGTGGCCAAGATCCAGATAATCAGGCCTGACTCCAAATGAAGGCACACAGGTAACTTACAGCTTCATTAACTCTCCTCAAGAAGGCAGACATCCAAAAACTAACCTTAATAGAGGCAGCATAGGATCCATTGACAATCTGTTTGATATTAAAAAATGAACTTTGTTTTTGCAACATTGCATGAACAGTGGGCGAATAACATATGCAACTCAAAATACCATGGACCAAGACATGGTCTAGCATTCTAGATGCCGGTCTCGAAATTCAGAAAACAAAGAACTTAATTTTTGTTTACAGAATTTAATCAAAAGGCATTAATAATTTAGCAACTAAGAAAGGCACATAAGGTGTCTGCAAGTGTCTCTTCTCTGTAATCAACAGGAAGATTATTAGCGAATAACAAATGTTATTCATCTTCATAATGGCTAAATGACAGCCTGTTTAAAAATAACAAATGACTACTCCTCATTGACTGTTACAGGGTGAGCGTGACCTTCACGTATTTTAAGCAAACAAGTCCTCTTTTCAAAGACTTCAGGAGTCCTTTAATTGATAATGAGGAGATGTTTTATTTTTACCAAGGGACACTAACCCTTTTAAGATGCTATTTAAATTAAGATGATTTTATACAGCCCCCTGAGTTAGAAGGAACCCTGAAGTTCTGGCACTGATTTTTTTTTTTAATAAGCAAGATATTAATGAGCTACAAATGTGATTAGTTACCTGTATGCAGAGACTCTATAGAAATGGTTTTTCTTTTTCCTTTCTAATTTTTCTATTGTGAAACAGTTGAGTTTCAATTCACAGGCCAAGAAAAAAAAAGTAGATTTTTAAAAATCATCTTTGTTACCTTTGAAGTACAAGCATTATACTCCTCTAGTTATTGGAGATATCAGGGCTTCAGTGTAAAGCTCTCTATGGCTTCTAAATAGTCTTGACAATCACTCTGAGCGTAACTTACAAATGCCTCTTTACAGTGCTTTAATTTTCAGCTTTCCCAGATGCCCAACCAATACTTTCAGTGACATACATGATCGGTTGCTCCGATGGGACACAGAAGCTTTGACATGCAGAGCCCGCTTACGGAAACCCTTGAGGATGACACGCTAGCCTTCCTGATACAGAACCAGGTACATAGAGCAGCTGTGGCAACTGGGGCTATTGCTTCAACACCACAGGCCGAGCATGACTGTAAACTGCCTGCTCTCTCTGGGGCCCTATTCATTTTCCCAGAGCCCCACTGTGTAAGCAGAATAATGGTCCCCCAAAGATGTCCATGTCCAAATAGGCTTGGCAGACAAGACCCAGGATCCTGTGACGGGAGAGCACGAGAATAACACTTTGAAGACGGATGAAGGGCCACAGCCAGAAAATGCAGGCAGCCTCCAGAACTGGAAAAGGCCAGGAAATACTCTCCCTGAAGGCTTCAGAAAGAAGGCAGCCTTGCTGACAGCTTAATTTTAAGGCCATTGAGACTGATTTCTGACTTTCTACCTCCAGAAATAAACCTGTGCTATTGCAGTTCAGCTGGTAAAGCATCCACCTGCAATGCAGGAGACCCCAGTTTGATTCCTGGGTTGGGAAGATCCCCTGGAAAAGAGACAAGCTACCCACTCCAGTATTCTTGGGCTTCCCTGGTGGCTTAGCTGGTAAAGAAATTGAAAGTCACTCCGTCATGTCCGACTCTTTGCAACCCCATGTACCACACAGTCCATGGAACTCTCCAGGCCAGAAGACTGGAGCGGGCAGCCTTTCCCTTCTCCAGGGGATCTTCCTGACTCAGGGATCGGACCCAGGTCTCTCACATTGCAGGTGGATTCTTTACTGGCTGAGCCACCAGGGAAGCCCAAGAATACTGGAGTGGGTAGCCTATCCTTTCTCCATGGAACCAGGGTCTCCTGCACTGCAGGCAGATTCTTACCAACTGAGCTATCAAGGAAGCCCTCAGCTGGTAAAGAATCCACCTGCAATGCGGGAGACCTGGGTTCGATCCCTGCCAAAGCAGGAGACGTAAGAGACATGGATTCAATCCCTGGATCAAGAAGATCTGCTGGAGAAAGAAATGGCAACCCACTCCAGTATTCTTGCCTGGAAAATCCCGTGGACAGAGGAGCCTGGCGGGTCACACAGGACTGAAGCATCTTAGCACACACACATTTACTTTTACTTTACAAGGAGGTAAGTTTTCCTTTGTGGTTTATTTGGTGATAATCATGTTTATTTCACCTTAGGTCCCATTTCCTCCAAAGGAAAGTTTTTGCTGCGTATCAGCAAAGGCTATTTGTCTTCCACCTCTCTCTACACAGGGACTGAGCATACACATTGATTTTGTAACATGGTTATCAAATTATCGTCATAAATCAGCTAACAGACAAACAAAAGATGTCACAAACAAAAGTAAAAGCTATCTTGGTCTTCTAAGAAAGTGGAGAGCCTGTATTTCCAAAAAAAGCTATGTGATGTAGGCTGATGCTGAAAGTGTTAGTCGCTCAGTCGTGTCCAACAGTTTGCGACCCTATGGACTGTAACTGCCAGGCTCCTCTGTCCATGGGATTCTCCAGGCAAGAATACTGGAGTGGGTTGCCGTTACCCTTTCCAGTGGATCTTCCTGACCCAGAGACTGAAACTGGATCTCCTGCACTGCAGGCAGATTCTTCACCACTGAGCCACCTGGAAGTCCCTGTGGTCTATTCCAGCCACTCTGACTAAACGCATCTTCTGAAGCCCTTGTCTGGTACTTGGAGCACAGACTGGGGGACTGTCGTCCTCAGGGCTCTGACTTTTCGAAATGAAGTCACCTAATGTAGCATGTCAGTGGGAGACGGAGAAGGAGTTGTTTCCTGATAAGGCTTTGGGCAAGTAGTTTAGGTTAGCGAGACATGGCAAGAGCAGGAGGGTGATTCGATGTTCACACACTGTAGTGGGCCAAAGGCTAATTACTATTCACTGTACGATGAACATAAAAGTAGCAATTATGCCTTCATCCTAGTGGATGTGATGTATTAAAAGCTATCAGCTTCACCTTCTGTAATAGCAGCTTTTGTCTGTTCGTACCAGGATGTGCAAAAATAAGACAAATATATACAGGGGCCCATGCGACATTATTGTAAGAACAAACGCTGGAGTGTCGCCATCCCTCCTTCAGTGCTCAGGACACAAAGGACAGGCGAAGCCTGGTGGCTCAGAAACATCATTTGTCAGTACGACGCTTTTCTTTGGCTGCAAATGCTGCCAGAGTAACTGTCCATATAAAGGTTTCTCCTTGCAACTCTGCAAGTCACCTGTGAGTCACAGATAAATACTGAGTTCACGAAGGGAAAGTCTCAGCCACCAAGTTCAAACTGTCAGAGTTAGGAGCACACTTGAGAAGTGCTGGCAGGCTGAGCTGACTGTCCATCTTTGCCAAAAGCCTCAACAAACAGGGTTAATCGACCTGCTCATTATCTCAGCAATGAAACCCTCGAAAACACACAAAGAACATATAGAAGAGAAAGGTAGAGAGTAAGATTCAGAGACGGTAGCGTTGTAGAATAGGTCCTCCTTGGTATTTGAATGAAGATCCTAAGTGTTCTGACAGAAAGAAAATCTCCCAACCAGAGAGGAAAGGATGGCGAATATCTGAACGTGAGCTGCAGAGGGAATTCTTACTTCAAGCTCAGGGAAGTGAAAACCAACCTTGACCTTGCCTGCCAAGAGTATACCGCTTGGAGACTTCACCCATTCAGGGAATTTCTAGCCAGGCAGGAAAGGGGTACCCTGGGCACCCTGGAGAGCGCTCCCACGGTTCGCTCTGCCTCTGCCTGCTCTGTGATCGACCTTCTTCTTCGGCTCTTCCCTGTGGCTCAGATGGTACAGCGTCCACCTGCCAGTACAGCAGACCCGGGTTCAGTCCCTGGGTCGGGAAGATCCTCCGGAGAAGGGAAGGGCAGCCCACTGCAGTATTCTTCCCAGGAGAATCCCATGGACAGAGGCGCCTGGCAGGCCGCAGTCCACGGGGTCGCAAAGAGTCAGACACGACTGAGCGACTGGCACTACTGCTTGAGACCCAGAGCCCACCATCGGTCGGCCTACGGAGAGGCTCCTCTTTGAGGGGCCCACTGGCTCTTTGTCTCCAGCTTTGATCTCAGGCTTGAGAGCTGCCCCTTGAGCAGCCCAGGCAAGTATAGCCTAGTAGGTCCAGGACCTCCCCACGTGCCAGAGAGCTGGGTGCTCAGCAGATATTAGAGTTACACATGGAATCCAATTCATTTCTGATGTGGGAAATATAATGTATTACCATGATATAGTATTTCACCTAAGAACACAGTCAGTGTAGTACTTCTGATTTAGCCTGAGCTGGAATTCCCCAAACAGTGTGAAGATAATTTAACAGAAAGGGGCTCGTATGTTTGATATTAAAGATGTTGGCCTAGATCAAGGGCTTTACCCAGACTATCTCTGTCTTTGTTTAAGTCCAGCTGAAGTCTACTGAGGGAGATGCAGTTTAACATTTCTTACTCTCAAAAGCTTCTGGGATTTCAGAATAGTTTCTTAGACCTTGGGCATGGCTTAAGAGGTCAGCTCTCACAGATAATAAGGGTAAAGCTCTGAGCAGGTTTTGATCTGTGCCAAGAAAATATAAGTGCCAATGATACCTGACCCACCTGGAACTTGTTTGGGATCTGCCCAGTGGTCTTCATCACTAAGAGGTGTCCCAAACCATCATGTAGCTGCCAACGTGCCTAAGCCCCAGGTTTATCCTCAGGATGAATAAAGGTGGGAAATAAGATGACCCTAGAAGCTGCCAGAGATATACCTAAACTCCACCGTTTTCATTTCTTCACATGGAAGACCAGTGGACAGGGTTGTGAATACATCTGCAGGGCAAATTATATCACAGTGTACTACTGAGCTCTACTCTGCGGGCGTTTCAAACCAATGCTGATTTTATTTAGAGCAAAAAGAATTATTTGACGACAAAATTTAAATTTATGCCACATGAAATGAATTTTCATTTCTTTAGAAAAGCTTTATTTCCAGATATATTACAACTTCTCTGCAGCTACAGACTTCCTTAACTCCTTAACAGCAATGACCAAAATCTCAAATGTAGTTAATAACTTCTTCCCATTCTTCCATGGGCTTCCCTGGTGGTTCAGACTGTAAAGAATATGCCTGTATTGCAGGAGACCCAGGCTTGATCCCTGGGTCAGGAAGATCCCTTGGAAAAGGGCATGGCAACCCACTCCAGTATTCTGACCTGGAGAATCCCATGGACGGAGGAGCCCGGAGGGCTGCAGTCCATGGGGTCACAAAGAGTCAGACAGGACTGAGGGACTAACACTTTCACTTCTTTACCCTCCTTAAAACAATGATTTCCCTCATTAGGATAAAGCTAGAGACCACGCCGTGTTCCCTACTTTCCTGGTCTAATCATGGTGTGCAGTTTCTCTTTAATCTTGCTGCTTTACAATTTGTCTGAAACAGGCCGTACCACCCTTGCTCTCTCATTGCTCGTTGCCTGTATCCTGATTTGACGCACCCTTGTCTGCTCAAGGAGATTGCTAAGGTTACTGATGTGTTTTTCATGTAAATATTCCCCCTTTGTCATGAAAAGGGAAAATTAGAAAGATGTCAAGTAATATCGATTGTAAATAAGCCTTTCTCACCTCAGCTAATGCTGAATTCTGTCATTTAGCAAATAAACTGGTATCACGGTAGGATTAATGTCAACAATCCACTGAAGGTTGCTAGTTTGAGGCAAAACAATAAAGCAAACACGGCAAAATACCAATGCCTCTTCTGGGTGTTGGTATTTTGCGCTTTTCATGGGAGTCACAGATCTAACTTCTGTCTTTCTGGTGTTAATATGGCTGTGGACCATTAAGATACAAACACTGGAAACGTAAAGAAAAAAAGAGAGTTCTCTGGAAATTGGGCCACTGACCCAGGAATTAGCTGGAATGCTGCGCCTCATAATTTCAGTTTATACTCAGAAATTTAAAGGCACTGAAGGACACACCATCTATTCTGGGCCAGCCTTCATTAGCGACAGAAAGCTAGTGAGGGGCGGCAGACATTAGTGTGAAAATGCAGTTAGTCATAAGGAAAAGCAAGGGCAAAAACACCCCAAACCAGGAGTCAGCAAAGCCTCACAGGTCATTATATGTAGCCTGCAATGCCCAAAATATTTACTATCTGGCTCCTGCCTACCCCATTCCAAACTCTCAAGCCCAACCTTGGAAACCAGCTGATGAACCTGAAAGGGCTGTGGAGAACCGGGACCATTCTGCAGAGCCAAGCCTGCTCGCCTGGCTGGGCGCATGTGTCTTCATGAGGGAGCCCTTTCAAAAGCAGACACTAAGATGAGAGTTTGGGTACAAGTGGCTTTTTTAAGGAATTCTCCCAGAGGGGGGAAAAAATGCAGTGGTAGGCAGCGGGAAACAGGAAAGGAAAGGGAGAGAAGCAAAGCAAATGCGAGATTTCAGGCCAAACCCCAGTCTCAGCTTGATTCTGTTGGGAGTTTGTTAATCGCTCAGTCATGTCCAACTCTTCACAACCCCACGGACTGTATCCCACCAGGCTCCTCTGTCCAAGGAATTCTCCAAACAAGGAAACTGGAGTGGGTTGCCATTTTCTTCTCCAAGAGATCTTCCCGACCCAGGGATTGAACCTGTGATTCCTGTACTGTAGGCAGACTCTTTAACAGCTGAACCACCAGGGAGCTTAGGAGTAGAGATTTACACCGCAGAGCTGGGCTCAACTCCAAGCAAAGGAAATGGGTTTCCAAATTCACGCACGACTCCTTGGTGGGAAAGGGTGGAGGTAGAAATTTCCAGGCTCTCTCTGCTCTCGGGTGTGCAGGCAAAACAAATTCATTATATCAAGGTCAGGGCTCCAAAGACAAGTCACAGACACGAGGATGTGAGGCATTTGGAAGGCAACATGCAGGAGCTGAAAGGTGGGCACCGACATCCACAGAATGTGAACAGGAAGCTGCGATGCGGTGGAGCACACCCCGTCCAACACCAGGCATCCGGCAGCAGTCTTGCTGGGGAAGTGGCAGAAAGGATCCAAGGTGGAGAGGCAAGTGATTGTCACAATGAGTGTGGTTGCTAGACTCATCTAGGAGCTTCTGCTCTGCCGTGTCTTAGTGAAACACTTCTTTCCCCAGCAAGAAGCCAAATGCAAAATGATAATAATAATAATGATTTATAATATCGAGCACTGTCAAAATGTTCTGAACTCTTTGCATATATCATTTTATCTAATCCTCAAAAAGCCTGCAGAATTGATACCATGTCCCTTTTTAGGGATGAAGAACATAGAGCTCAAAAGGTTAGCTAAATGACCCAAAGATATTCAGAAGGGAAGCAGGAGAAATGAAATTCGGACCCAAGTCATCTCTAAAGCCCTTAGTTTTTCCATTCTCCTGCCTCTTGAGCTGCTAAAAAATGGAGAATATCCCGTTCTTGAGAATGGCCAAAAAACAATGAGAACAGGGGTTCTCATGCATTAATATACTCCAGAATTACAAGGGCAGCACTCGTGGATGCATGATAGCAGACCTGTGCTTCCCTTGTGGCTCAGCTGGTAAGGAATCCGCCTCCAATGCAGGAGACCGGGGCTCATTCCCTGGGTTGGGAAGATCCCCTGGAGAAGGGAAAGGCTACCCACTCCAGGATTCTGGCCTGGAGAACTCCATGGGCTGTAGAGTCCGTGGGGTCGCAAAGAGTCGGACACGACTGAGCAACATTCACTCCCTCTCAGACCTAGATCTCCAAGATTCTGCTTCAGTGTGTCCAGGTAAGGCCCAGAAGTCTGAATTTCTTACAGGAACTTTGATGTAGATGGTCCATAGACTACATTGTGAGAAACGCTGTATCAGAGGAAAAGAACCCATTTTAGCCAGGATTCTCTGCCTGACCTGAGATTTTGATAATTTTATAGATGATGAAAAAGATGGTAGAGAGATAGAGGTAGGTAGAGAATCAATCCAGACTCAGTGGACATGAGTGTGAGCAAACTCTGGAAGGTGGTGAAGGACTGATGCCTGGCATGCTGCAGTCCAATGGGGTCACAGACAGACACGACTGAGCTACTGAACCACAGCAACAAATCCAAGCTCACCAGCCAGGTATGGTAAGAGTTTCAGCTTAACAGATAAGTTAGCCATATGTGACATCTCTGAATGAAATCTAGTCATCTATAGTTGAAAATTAAAGTTGTTAATTTCTGATACCAAGTGCAATGGACTAAATCCGGATACAGTTTTGAACATAAATATGTGCACCAATTGAGTATAATTTTTTTTTTTTTTTTCAGAAATCCCAAAATGAGTAGGAGGAAGAACAATTTGGTGCGCTGGCCAAGTTCTATTCTGGCGTAATTAAAACCTGCCCACTTAAAATCCTTTTTGTAAATTTCAGCAGCTGCATGTTTCTTTCTCACTTCCTGTTCTCAGGGACTGTAGAGAGGTGCTGTTGTTAGTTGACTGCCCTAGGTGACTCTCTTCTGCTGCAAACACTGGGACGGCGGTGTGTAAATCCAAATCTGACTCGGATATGCCATCAATATCAACATAAAATGTAGAAATATATTCAGTTAACATGCCCAGGTTTAGCTGTGATTTCAGAGCCTTTGAAAAGTATATTTCTAACATTATTCTATTTGAATCTTGTAAGAATTGCTTGATACAGCCAAGTAAATTCATACTAAATTAATATACATGATTTATTGAGAGTGCATCTCATTAACTAGATAAATAGCAACTTGTCATAGAAAGGGCAATTTTATGCTGTTTTTGTTTTTGTTTTTTTTCTTCCCAGATGATTCCAGTGTGGCTTTAGAATGTTTATTTAGAAGAAGAGGCTTATGTCCCTTCTCTTTCTGCTGCTGCTGCTGCTAAGTCACTTCAGTCGTGTCCTACTCTTAGCGACCCCATGGACTGCAGCCCACCAGCCTCCTCCATCCATGGGATTTTCCAGGCAACTTCTCTTTCTAAGGACTTTCAAATATTTTGCATACAATAATGATCGACTCTGACAGTGCTGCTAAGAAAACTGAAGTGGATGAGAGCAGCGGGCAAAAGGAATGAAGAGAGAGAGGCAAGCTCTCAGCCGGTCGTATCCGAAGAGGAAAGCAAAAACATGCCACCAGATGGCAAGTGGGCAACGGCCTCCGCAGCTCTTAGCAGCAAAAGCATGCACTGCGATTTCTGATCCGATATTTCTGTCTAAACATGGCAAGAAAGCCTCTTTTGACTGGCTTTTACTTTTGTGATGCAGTAAGAAAACCTGTTTGACAGAGGGAGGCCCTGTACAGGCCACAGAAGCCAAGCTCCCACGGGTGCCACACGGGTCTGGAGAAACCCAGGAATCAGACCAAGGCGATAGATTTAGACTGCTGGTTCCGACACGCTACAGAGGACCGCCTCGTCCTGCAGAATGGAAATTCACTGAAGAGAGAAGCAGCCTTCGCCTTCACCAGTTCAACTTGCTTCACCTTTTGCTGTTGTTCACTGGCTCCGTCTCGACACTTTAGCGACCCCAGGACTACAGCCTGCCAGGCTCCTCTGTCCACGGGATTATCCAGGCCAGAGTGCTAGAGTGGGTGGCCATTTCCTTCTCCAGGGGGTCTTCCCGACCCACAGATCGAACCCATGTCTCCTGTCTCGCGGGTGGATTCTTCACCCCTGAGCCACTGGGCAGCCCTGCTTCATCTTTTAGCACCAGGCTTATTTCATCCAACAGTAAGATAGCAGCCTATTGCTCTTCTGAGCTCTTAAGTAAGCTTAAGCTTTTCAGATATCTGGCCAAGCCTATTTTTTAAGCAGCTTGATGTTTAAAAATACAAGTACACAAGGTCAAAATAGAGTTCTCTTATCTAGATGTTGATAAACATAAGACCAAAAGGGAAGTGTAGATACAAAACAAAAATAACATTAAAACATAAGACCAGGGACTTCCTGGTGGTCCAGTGGTTAGGACTCCTCACTTCCAACACAGGGGGTGAGGGTTTGATCCCTGGTAGGGGAACTAAGATCTCACATTCTACATAGCATGGCAAAAAATAAAATAAAATAAGGTAGTTCAAAATAAAATATAAAAGGTCAGAAAACATCTTAAATATCTCTATTTGTTCATATTTGCATCGTTGTGCATTTTACAGAAATTAATATTTTTATAAGAAAGAATATCACCCAATTCTAGCAAATCAGAAGTGGTTAGAAAAGAAAAAGGTTGAATAGAGGACTTTGGGTTGAGAAATATGCAGCTTTTTATCTGAAAATGCTCAGTAATATCTCGGTTGATTGAAATTGCTAATCAAGGTAAAAGATGTACGATTCAAGCAATTACAGAGCAAATGTAGCTTCTTATTTTCAAGACACACAGTGGATGCCTAACCAGGATTTTAATAAATGTTCTAAATACTTTGCACCTTAGATATTTTCAGTTGCTCGCTATTGCTTCTTTTTTCCTTTCTTTTTTCCCTTTATCTCTATTACATGACTGGCTGGCTATCTAACAATCCCAGGTTTTCCATTACTTTCTGGCACATATTAGGTAACCAAGAAGTCTTTGGTGTGTGAATAAATGGATGATGGATGAAAAGAGTGGATGAAGGATAAATAACTAAACACAGGAACAAATAAGCAAACTAATGCGTGCCGTCTTGCTAGGTCACCGCGATCCAATGAATACAAAACAGATAACAGCATCACTCTCCCCTGGTTGTGATAAAGCCTTCCCCATTTAAGGCTGTATCTTTGCCAAAGTTGGCATATTGGACAAAGCAGTTCTGTGCTAGTGACTGAGGTCAGAGCCACACACTGTAGACACAGACTCTTGAAACAGTGAGATGGAAGTTTGTGAAGGGACCCGGAGGAACCTCCCCTGGCCTCGCGTCGGTGTGTATGGACAGGGAAGTACCTCCAGGTAAGTCAAGACTTCTCCTAAGAAACGGTTCTACATCCACTCAGCTTCTTGCGCAAACAATATGTCCTCAAACTTTGGAACGTGCTCAGATCATTTTAGCCTGGAGAGTATCCTGCGTCTTGCGGCCCCACGTCATTGTGGCAGCGATGGTGAGCGCACAGATTAGAGTCAGACGATTCGCTTTCTTCCCCACATCATGAGTTGCAGTTGAAGATTTGAACACATGGCTCTAAGTGTTCCCAGACTCTGAAGATTATGCACCACCGCAAAGCAGAGCGAGCACCCCGACCGCAAATCAGTCTCTCTCTCTGCTTCTAGTGACCAAGCGGAAGCTGTATCACTGCCATCTTTAAACCATCCTTTGCATCCAATATGCTGTTCAGTAGACAAACGAGAGTAAAAATCCACCAGTGGCCTTGAATCTTCTTGTGTCTCTCTAACGCCTAGTTTCCAAAGGACACTCAGAAGCTACTAAAGGTTAACAGAGAGAGACTGCGTCTTCAGCTGCCAGAGGCTCCTCTTGCCTGAATCCCAGATTTAGTTCACTTTCTACACGTTATGCCACACAGTTGCCGTCGGGT
Source organism: Capra hircus (assembly GCF_001704415.2). NCBI lineage: Eukaryota > Metazoa > Chordata > Mammalia > Artiodactyla > Bovidae > Capra > Capra hircus. Next base: position 59,979,765 of record NC_030831.1, read on the forward strand.
TTCTGCAGCATGAGACTGTGCCTCTCTACAAGCGGAAACAGATTTCTATGATGTGTTTGCTAAAGAAGGTCAAACCCAGTTGTACCTCCCAAGGAAATCAATGCAATTAAAGGGAGAATGGAATCAAGGGAGTGGGGAGAAGAAAGATAAATTCCGTGGCTCCATGCATAGGTTGGTGCATATGCGTGAGCTCAGTCATGTCTGACTCTTTGCAACTCCATGGACTGCAGCCTGCCAGACTCCTCTGTCCATGGAATTTTCCAGGCAAGATTACTGCAGTGGGTTGCCATTTCCTCCTCCAGGGGATCTTCCCAACCTGGGAATCAAGCCTGCCTCTCCTCCATCTGCATTGGCAGGCAGATTCTTAGAGCTCGAAGAACCAGTGTTACACCTCTCCTACTCCTTAGAGACACTCCTATCATTGGAAGTGTGTCCCAATATAAAAACCTTTTCAACATCTGAAAAAAAAAATCTATAATGCACTGGGCTTCCCGGGTGGCACTATTGGTGAAGAACCTGCCTCAGAATGCAGGAGGCGGAAGAGATGCAAGTTCCCCGGGTCGGGAAGGTCCCCTGGGGGCGGGCATGGCAACCCACCCCAGTATTCTTGCCTGGAGACCCCCACGGACAGGGAAGCCTGGCGGGCTGCAGTCCATAGGGGTCGCAGAGAGTCGGATAGGACTGAATGACTTAGCACGGCACACACAGCACGTCATTCACTATGTGTGAGATTATTTTCTGGGGGGTCTCCAAAATCACCGCAGTCGGTGATGGCAGCCATGAAATTAAAAGACGCTTACTCCTTGGAAGAAAAATTACGACCAACCTAGATAGTATATTCAAAAGCAGAGACATTACTTTGCCGACTAAGGTCCGTCTAGTCAAGGCTATGGTTTTTCCTGTGGTCATGTATGGATGTGAGAGTTGGACTGTGAAGAAGGCTGAGTGCCGAAGAATTGATGCTTTTTGAACTGTGGTGTTGGAGAAGACTCTTGAGAGTCCCTTGGACGGCAAGGAGATGCAACCAGTCCATTCTGAAGGAGATCAACCCTGGGATTTCTTTGGAAGGAATGATGCTGAAGCTGAAACTCCAGTACTTTGGCCACCTTATGCGAAGAGTTGATTCATTGGAAAAGCCTTTGATGCTGGGAGGGATTGGGGGCAGGAGGAGAAGGGGATGACCGAGGATGAGATGGCTGGATGGCATCACGGACTCGATGGACGTGAGTCTGAGTGAACTCCGGGAGATGGTGATGGACAGGGAGGCCTGGCGTGCTGCGATTCATGGGGTCAAAAAGATTCGGACACGACTGAGCGATTGAACTGAACTGAGCAGATTAATTCATCTCAGATATGAGCCTGCATAAATTATACCTAAGCTCTCGTTAGAAATCTTCTTCACAGGGAAATAATGTCTCATCATATACAACTGCCTGAAGCTGCTCGGTGTTCAAGGCCACCCCAGCTTACCGTCGTGGAGGGGTGATTTGTGGGTGACACTGTTCCTTGCACGTCGTTTCTCCTAATCACTACAAACTCTGTGGGAGCCTCAAATGACATAAGTCTAGAGTTTTAATCCAATGCTGTTATGGTCTATTCATCAACCTGTTCCTACTACTATGATATGTGGGAAGATATTATCCCTGTGTGGGTTCCATGTTCTTGTGTGCCCTACATGATAAACCCAACAGCTAACTTCTCTGCTTTAAAGGTGATATTTGCTTTACATAACATTGCAGTGACATCACTGCCTGAATAAATAATGTCATAATTAGTATGTTTTCATTTGCACCAAAATGAGTTTCAATCCTGGAATTTTATGTAGAAGTTCATAAAATATTATGAGAGATTTACTCATAAAGTTACTAAAAAGAATGAAAAATAACAAAATGAATTTAACAAATACCAACAATTTTCCTTGAACTTTTCCTCTATTGGAAATGCTTTCTGCTTCTGTAAAATTAGCTATTTTATAATATTTAACATTCAACATTCAAATAAAGATATATAACTCACATTGGACTACAATAAAATTCTTCTGAAAATACAACTGGAATCCAATATCACCTCAAATAAGTTACTGAAGATTAATGTTACCAGTGAGAATTCTAAAATAAATTACTGCAAAAAATCAAATTAGTCTAAATGTCTTTTATCCTAAAGATAGTCTAGCTAGCCACATAATTTTTTCCTGTTTTAAAATGCAATAACAATTAAATCTTAGTAGAGTTTCCCAGTTTCCAAAATGAATTCTTCAAAGAAGGCTGTAAAGGTTTAGTATTATTGGCAATAGAGAGAGCAACTGATGATATTATTTTATTAGTTCCTTTATCAATTAAGTCAACTATAAACGTTAGAGTTTTACAAGTTTAATGTATACATGGGTCAGCTGACTTTAAAATGCCTTTTCTGGCTAGAAAATGGTCACTTATCACTTGTGCCTGACAGTCAAACAAGGTGAACGGTTGTCCAGCTATTTTCTTAATTCAGAAGCACCCCGCTGATAAACAGTGGGCCTGTATTGTGAAAGAATGACTGTAAACTCTTACCGCCGAGGACGCCGGTGTAATATTTCTCCACATAAAGTGCAGGATAGAACAATGGTCACAAGAGCGGATCAAGAAGCTGGACTTGAACTGGAGTCTCATCACAGCCACTGATAAGATGTTATCTTTAAAAAATTAAATCTTTAAAAATTACTTAACCTCTCGTGAAGAATTAAATCAGTTACCACCTGTAATGTTCTTAGAACAGCAACCTGTGATCCATAAATGTCAGCTATCATACACACTCTTCAATTTAAAAATATATTTATTTCTACTTTAATGCATCTGACTCAAAAACTTAGATAGAAACTACTTCACATATAAAATCATTGACTCTGTTTTAAATGTATTCAACACTTGATATTTGCCCAAATATCAGTAGGAACCAGGCAAAAATGACTCCATTCAAAATATACTTCCAGGAACCAGGACCCACCAGCACATTAAGGGTGAGATTCAGCCTTGTGCCCCCTGTGGTCACCGAGTTTCTGTCTCATTCCTCCAACTTTGAGTTCTTGCTTCAGTTAGGTCCAGGACACCCTCTCTTCTCCTCTCAGGCCTCTTGCAAGGAGAAGGTACCACTGATTAGTCCTAGCTCACTTTTAATTCCTTCCTCTGCATATTTCTTCTGGCATGAATTCATGGTTTCAACCATCAAATAATTATTAAGCATTTATTATATTAAAGGGCCAATACTTTGGCCACCTGATGCAAACAGCTGACAGCTTTGAATTCCATAGATTAAGCCACATTTTATTGATGAAGAAAGAGACAAGGAGAAGTGTGCAGTTTGTCAAGGTCACACAGATCCTAAGTAGTACAGCTGGGACTCTCCACTCCTAGGAAGAGCAAACCCAGGGAGCTTCCATGGAGTCACATTTTGTTTCCAGGATGAGCTAGTTGCTGAAGAAAGCCAGAGGTAGCTTTTACAGCTGCATTAAAAAAAAAAAACAAACAGGAACTTCTGGGCAACAGAGACATTCTAGAATCATTATCAGTGGCCAGCTGAGCCTGCCAGTAGTCATGACCCAAACTGGTCCTGTCTGACGAGTTCAGTTCTATTCATTTCAGTCACTCAGTCGTGTCTGATTCTTTGCGACCCCATGGACCGCAGCACACCAGGCCTCCCTGTCCATCACCAACTCTCAGAGTTTCCTCAAACTCAAAATGGCAACCCACTCCAGTGTCCTTGCCTGGAGAATCCCAGGGATGAGGGAGCCTGGTGGGCTGCTGTCTCTGGGGTCGCACAGAGTCGGACACGACTGAAGCGACTTAGCAGCAGCAGCAGCAGCAGCAGCATGTCCATCGAGGCGGTGATGCCATCCAGCCATCCCATCCTCTGTCGTCCCCTTCTCCTCCTGCCTTCAGTCTTTCCCAGCATCAGGTGTCTGACCAAAAGGAGCACAGATAACAGGAGCTGGGTAACTCCCCGGTGCTCCTCTGCTCCTCAGTGAATGCACACTTTCCTCTCCATCTCATGAGCAACAGTGGCCTTTGATTCATGTTCCAAACTAGCACCTCTTCAACTGAATGTGTGCATTTATCAATTTAATAGTCAGCAAATGTTTTCAGCTTTGTGAGAGGTTCTTGGCTCCAGAGATGAAATGAACAAGATGAGGTTCCTACTAGGGCTTCCCTGGGGGCTCAGATGGTAAAGAATTTGCCTGCAATGCAGGAGACCCGGGTTTGATCCTAGCGTTGGGAAGTCCTCTTGGAGAAGGACATGGCAACCCACTCCAGGATTCTTGCCTGGGGAATCCCGCGGACAGAGGAGCCTGGCGGGCTACAGTCCATGGGGTCGCAGAGAGTCGGACATGACTGAATGACTAAGCAGACACACTCAGGTTCCTATTGACTGAATGTTGATGTTCCAGTGATGGAAACAACTTAGCTGAGCAGCTAAGTTCAGCATCAGCTGAAAGGTGTGAGCTGAGGTTTTAGGTGAGGTTAAAGGAGGAGGATGAGGGGCAGGTTTTGAGGGAGGTTTCACTGGGAAGGAAACATCCGAGCCCAATGCGGAGGATGAGCAATGTGGATCATTCATTTAGGTCTTTTGATGAAGGTTACAATCCTGGCGATCAGAGAAAAACCCCTAGCAAAGTGGCAAAGTTTTCTTTATGAATGTTTATAATATACTTCTTATCTTGAACCGAATGAAGTCACTGGTGTTTTTCTTCTGGCATTTTTCATGAGCGTTCAATCCATTTTTATCCCAGACTCGGCAATATACTAACCAAACCCTGTAACTCCAGCTAAGGTAGCGTTTGGAACGTCAGCCTCAACAACCCACACAAATTTAATCCAGGCTCCTTCTTGGCACACGACTTCTTTATACTGTAGAGCATATTTATTCCCATAGAGTTTTCAACTTTTAAAAGCAAAACCAAAAACAACCCTACTTAGGACACTTGTATGTAGCAAACTCAAATGAAAAACGTCTTTCATCTTCCTTTGAAACTTAGACTGCCGAATATTTCCTGGCTATATTCTAAGTGACAGGACAACAAATGCAAAAGCTTTAATACTGAAATCTATATGATTAATGCTGAGTCCTTAAGACGCTCTTGGTATAGCAGCTGCAGGACATGTACTATCTAGAGGTCCTGGAGTTAGAAGCCAGGCTTCAGAGTTCTAAAGACTGAATGATAACATTTTCAAATCACCATGAGGCTTTCCTGGAAGGCAAGGTAAATTCTTCCTTGAAGAGTATATATGCAAATTTAGTTAGTCTCCAAATGGAAGGATGAGCTGCAGAGTCTTATACCGTTTGGAGGTTATATTTGCCCAGTGGGAAGACCAGTTAAAGGAGAATTATTGTAGTTTAGGCTTGAAAAATTTTTAAAAAGACAGCAATGAATCAGTGCTCTTAGATTTTGAGCAGGGCTTTTAAGCTTAATGCTACAGTACATTATTTTTCCCCCAGAGGAAAAGAAATATTTTAAATTATATTATTCTTGTGATTCATAAATAAGAATATGGCACTGAGTTATTTTAATCTGACACTGATGCTACCAGCAACTACAGTTTTTCATTGCAGCAGAAGCATGCTGCTATAAGACGTAAGAAAAAGCAGGCATGTATGATATCAATTTATTTGTGTTTTGATTATTAAGTCTATTTTTAAAGTGAATTAATAAGAAAAATGAATCCAGTCAGTAAAGATCCTGAAATTCTGCATAATACTCTGTCTAATTAAATATAACAATATTAATGCTATTTGATATGTATGTCATATGATACATAATATTCTTATTGCCAGATGAAAAGCACCATACCACTGGCACAGTCCGGATTCTTTTGTTGTTCAGTTTATTTATTTGTTTGTTTGTTGTTTTTGTTTTTATTTCATAGCATTTGATTGCAAAGGAGCAAATAAAAAAAGGAGGAAAAAAAAACTTCATGGAGCAACAAAATTCAGAGTTAGCACCTGTGGGTTCCAATTTGACATTGCGGACAAAGACGAAGCCAGAGATTTTCAAGTAAAGTAAAATCCACTTTAGCTTTTCAAATGTTATGGGCTGTATACAGTAACATATACAGCCCATAAAATTATAAAGCAATGAGCTAATTTTTTTATTCTTTTTGTAAATTATGTTTTAGTCACACTGTGGCACATGGGATCTTAGTTCCTGACCAGGGATCAAACCCGTGGCCCCTGCATTGAAAGGGTGCAGCCTTAACCACTGACCCACCATGGAAGTCCCCAAACCAATTGTTATAGACATTGAAGATGCTGATGTAAACCAAACTGAAATTTTACCTGGAAATCATTTCTACCCAGATCAGGTAGTTCAGCTTTCAGGGTTTGTACAAAGTTAACATCATCAGTTTTAAGTACGCTAAGTAGCCTGCTCAAAAATCTAGAAACTTCCACATCTAGACCACTCCATATGCCTTTGTGGATCATTGTTATCAATTCTCTACAGAAATAAATGCTATTAGTTATCAGAAGGGTGAGTCATCCTCCACAGTGTAACTTTGACCAACCTTTGAGTCTATTTCAATAAATGGATATTATTTCAAGGAAGAGGGATACTAGTGGAGGCTTGTGCCTACTCACTTCTCTCGAAGCACAGAAAGAAGAGAGGGGAGTAGGCAAAGCCAGGTTAGAAGAGTTCACTAGCACGGTGACCATCACTGATGCCAGCTATGGAAAAGTAGGATCGTTCAGAAGTAAAAGCACCACCAAACACATTCCCTTTGCCGAAACGGCCCCTGGTCTAGAGCGTGTATTGTGGCTGAAAGAAGCTCTTTAGACAAAGAACAATGTAAGAAAATCCAGTCTAAAAACCTGGTTTGGAACGAAACTATCTATCCCCGGTCTCAAATGTATCATGCCCCTGTTCTATCCTGCTATGAATCCCCGGTGTCTAGCCTCTGCTAGTAGACATAAGACAAATGCTTATGAATAAATGCGTGAACTGCTGAAACAGTCCAAATGGGTCTAATTATCTGAAAGCAAACAAGAGTCACGTAATTAGAAAGCAGCTCACAAAGGCCGCGAATGTCTTCATTTCCAGTTGTCTTCCCTTTATTCTGTGGCCTTTCTTTTGTGCTTGAACTGCCCTAGCCTGTAATTCTCCCTTTTGAAAAAATAGGGCAACCCATTGTGTCAGAGAGGCCCCATACAGCAGCAATAACAACAACAAACCCAGGGCAAACGTGGCTGGATACGAAAATTTTAAAGCCCTAAAAGAACTTCATTAACAGAAAAAGTTTTTAGCCGTGTTAACAATATATTTAATATAGCCATTTTGCTTGTTGATCTGATCGATTTCCCTGCACAGCCCCAAAGTCTGAGGCCCCCCAAAGGTCATGGCCAGTGACTCCGGAGATGCTGACATCCCTGCGGGTTCACTTCACACACATACTCTCCGATCTTTCCCCTTGAGGTCTTGACATTTTCTCGTGACCATAAGAGAATTCAACCCTTAGGATTCAGGGATTCTTCCCACTTTGGAAAGCTATCTCCCTTCCTCTCTCACACCCCTCCAGAGGACGTCGCTCTTTATGTTGGCTCTCTCAGACATGCGGCATGACTTCCTTGAGGAGCTCTGGCTTCTAAAAACAATGAGCACCTCCCTTGGTTTCCATCAGTTCCTTCTCTCTGTAAACTTCTACTGATCAGCACCCGCTTCAAACTTCCCTTGAGGAAAAGGGTTACAAGGTCTGGGTACCTGCTTGTAAAAATAGGAAAGAGAAATTTGGTGAGAAAATAATGAATGAACAGATGCCTTAGTAACCATCACAGCTTGTCTGTTTCTATCATCTCACAACATCCTGCTCACCAAAGCCTTCCTTCCGTTCATTCATTGACAAGAGTGCATTAAGCACTTCCTGCGTACCCAGCCCTGGGTAGTGTTGATACGTGTGTAAGGCCAGCTTGGTACCTGCTATCTCGACTTTACCATCTAGTGACAGACAGAGAGAAGTGAATAGGCCAAGGGAAGGCAAGGTAGCAGAGCTGTGACGGGTAATACACAGGGGATTCTCAGAGCCCAAGAGAGGACTGTGACACCCAGGCATGGTGATTGGAGCCCAAAAAAGCTTCCCCAAAGAAGGGACATCCAAGAGAACCCTCAAGGAAGAACAAGCGCCAGCCATGGACAGACAGAAGAGACGAGAGGGGAAAGAAGGGGGAGAAATGAAGAAAGAGCGATTTGAGACTTTAAAAACAGCCTGTGCTCAAGTGCAAAGTAAAGAAATAGAAGCCAAAGATTGAGAGATCAGGTTTTATGTCCAGAGAAGAAAAGCTAGGAGACAAGGCTGGAGAGGAGGAAGATGTCAAACCAAGAAGGATCTTCGGCCAGGTTAAAGGGCTGGGCACTGTACTGAGGGCATGGGGGGAGGAGCCCCCCGCTACGGTGTGAAGGGGGCCCTTGCACGGGGCAGGAGCAGAATCAGGGAGTCCAGCACGGAGGCGGCTACAGTCTCCAGGTGAGAAATGATGGGACCTAACCTACAGCAGCTACATTACAGAGGGTGGGAAGGAGCAGGAGGAGAGGGGTTTGAGACACACAGAAGAAGGAAGCGACAGAACACAGCCCGGAAGCTTGGGTAGACCGGAGGGAGTTGAGAAGTAACCCATCCATTTGATAAACATTTACTGAGCACCTACTATAAGCCAAACACTGTTCTTTGTGCCAAGAACACAAGGATAACCAGAGGAGTCAAACTTCCACTCTAGAGAGAAAGTACTGAGGCAGTCGCATCCTAACATCCGTAACTGCAAATGAATCTATAGCTAAGTCTCACGTCAAGGGCGCTGAGGGAAAATTACAGAATATAAGAGAGCATAATGGGGGCTGGTTTACACTAGAAGATTTAGAGACGACTTCTCTGAAGTCTTTTAACCAATGTTGAAACATTAAGCCAAGGGACAAAAGGGAAGAAGAGTAACCAAGGCAAAACAAACGACGTGGAGAGAAGCGAGCATTGAGAGACATTCCAAAGGAGAAGCTCTGAAGCTGGTGGCGGACTGGGTGCGGGGCCGAGACAGGGCCTGGGGTGGTTCCCAGCTTTCAGGTGTGAACAGTGATTGCTGTTGTTAGTGGTGCAGCCCTGCGGATGGCAGCAGGCCGGGTTTCTCTGTGCTACACCATCTCCCAGAGTTTGCTCAAACTCATGTCCATCAGCTCGATGATGCCATCCATCTCATTCCCTTCTCCTCCTGCCTACAGTCTTTCCCAGCATCAGGGTCTTTTCCAACAAGTCGGTTCTTCCCATCAGGTACCCAAAGTATTGGAGCATCAGTTTTGACATCAGGCCTTCCAACGAATATTCAGAGTTGATTTGCTTTAGGATTGACTGGTTTGATTAGATAACGATTAGCTCCAACCAACCTCTTTCCTCCTAACAAACTGCTCAAGTGCCAGTCATCAGGCACTGCTTCTGCTTGAGACTGTTGCCGCCCTTGACGCAGCCCCTCGAGCAACAGCTTGGCCATTCTAACAATCAGGACAAAACAAGTCTAGGACACTTGCATGGGGATCTCACCCCTGTCCTTTCAGCTTCTCTCCTGAGTGTGACCACGTCACCTTTCTTGAGTCTCTGAAAACATGAGGACCAACGAATTTAACCCAGATCCACACAGCCTGAAGCCCTACTGGGGAGTGATTCTGACTAATTAATTGGTAATGGTCAATAAGGTGTCAGCCCTTTCTGATCAATGATTTACACTTCAGAGGGAACATTCCATCCCTTAACCCACTGATTCTCACACATTTTAAACAGTGAAATTCTTTTATGAAACTTGCAAACTTATTCTTACAAAGAAGCTCAACCTGGAGAACAGATGAAAAGGGAGCTATTCTGGTGAAGCTTCGATGAAGGGTCCTGGGCCTCATCCGCCTGGCTCTCGTCCCCTCCCGTCTCCAGAGTTATCCCTGGAACTTTGAGGTTTTGCCTCGATTCAAAGTTAAGTTGGGAGAACAGCAGGAAAGTCTGAGCCTGAGTAGGAAACAGACACTCTCAAATCCTAACATGAAAGTTAGAAAGGAATAAAAGATAAGAAAAGCTATGATTTCTACAACCTTTTTCTCTTTTTGACTATAATATCTTCAATATGCATTGTGCTTTGATGAGCTAAATGACAAACAAAACGGGGTATCACCCCGGGTCTTGGCAGAAAACACGTGGCACTCAGATTAAGTAATCCAAGGAAAGTTTAATAAGTGTGTACAAAGGTGTGAGCAGCCACAGCGAATAACAGGGAATCTGATCAGAAGAGATCTGTTGCCACCCGGGCTGTGAGGAGACACAGGACAGGCCCGGGGTCTGTGGGCAGCATGGGGAGCCCCTCGGGGTGATGGCTGAGTGACAAGGCCCTACCCCACCTCAGATTGCCCTCTGCGCTGCTGAAACCAGAGGCCAGAAGACAAGGAAGCCCAAGAAGACCCTCAGAGCTAGTGAGAACAGAGGCAAAGCAGGTCTGAAACAGCACACCAGAAATGCACAGGACAGGCAGCGGGCTCGATCTGCAGATAAGTGAATATTTTAATACAATTTTCAGACTTGGAATACAGGAAAAAGAAGCTCACTCAGCAGGAGACATAGTACAAGATGGCCATTTACATGGTGCTAAGCTCAGAAAAAATGATGTAAGCGCCTAAGTACTCAAAACAATACCGCTGACATCGCAGACAATGATTTGAGTTTTTAAATATTTCTCTCCGGGGTGTCTAGGAAAAAATTTGTTTGACCTTTAGTTAAAGGCTGTCTCAGGCAGATGATTGATTGTATCTGCCCTGAAAGGTGATCTTAAAGATGGTTTCATGGTACAATTGCTACAATTTTTATCAGATTTTTCTTCACGTGATTTGGAGAAAATACTCAGGTGACAGCAACACGGCTAGATGCCTCCTAAACTCCCCCCCTCCAGATTTTGAGTGCCTTAGCACTTGAGCTGCCCTGCGAATGTCTTTCTACAGCCATTTTCTTCAGCACAAAGTCAGTGTGTATTTACATCTGTACAGTGGAGCTTGAACGATTCGGGGACTAAAGGCACCCACCTTCCACACACTAGACAATCTGCGTACAAAATACAGTTGTCTTTCCCTATATTCAGTTCCTCCATATCTAAGGATTCAGCTTAGTTCTCATGAAGACAAACCCCAAATCCCTGCTTCTTTACTGCATCCCTCTGACACTGGTTGATAGCAATGCAGTTAAGCTGTTCTGTTGTTGTGTAGTTGCTAAATTATGTCCAGCTCTTTCTGTAAAGACCTGTGGACTGAAGCCCGCCGGGCTCCTCTGTCCAGGGACTTCTCCGGGCCAGGACACTGGAGTGAGCAGCCTTTCCTTTCTCCAGGGGAACTTCCCAACCCAGGGACTGAACCTGTGTCTCCTGCCTTGGCAGGCGAGTTCTTTACCACTGAGCCACCAGGGAAGTCTGCAGTTAAAGGACTGCAATACCAAGAACCCTGGCACAAACAAGCTTGGGGAAGAAAGCCACCAACTCCAGAAAAGATATAATTCACCCTAGGGAACAGAAGGACAGGCCTGAAGGAGAGCAGGGTTGGTGAACCACCTCCTGAAGGGCTACATCGTAAATATTTCAGACAGTCTCAGCTGCTCAGTTCTGCCTTGTAGCACAAATGCAGCTGTAGGTTTTATTAAAACAATGAGTGGCTGTGTTTCAACAAAACTTTATCCACAAAAACAAACAGCTGGCTCACAGACAAGAGTTTGCCCACTCTTGGACTATAGCAGTGGTTCTCAAACTTAAGCATGCATTAAAATCAATTGGAATTTCTGATTCAGTAGGTACCGCAAGGCTCTTTGCAAAGCCCGAGAATTTCTAATGAATTTTGCATTTCTAGCAAATCCCTAGATGATGCTGATACTGTTGGTCCAAGGCCCACACCTTGGAAAACCCCAGACCAGAGTTTAACTTATTTAGCTCTGGGAGTCAACTGTGCTGAGCCATCATCAACATATTTAATGAAGGTGTTTCAACCCAGGTTCCCTTGACAATGGAGCCCCAGGAAAAACGTATTACCTAATGCTTTGGGGAATAAGGAGGGGAAGCCCAAAAATACAGGGAGGGACTTCCTTGGTGGCCTAGTGTCTAAAACCTCCCCCTCCCAATGCAAGGAGGCCCCAGGTTCGATCCTCGGTCAGAGACCTAAATCCCAAGTGCCCCAGCTAAGAGTTCACACACCGCAGCTAAGACCCGGCACAGCCAAATAAATAAATATTTTTCTTTAAAAAAATAAAGTGAAAAGGCTGTAATAGAGGAAATGAGAGAGAGCAAAAACATGGGGATGTGTTACTGTGCTGGCTACAGCTTCGGAGCAAACACAGCTGGTGGCTCAGTCCCTCCAGTTGTCTCCACAAAGCCCGCGAAACTATTTCTCGCAACTGTCCTTGATGAGGACGAAGGGCAAGAAATAGATTTGCCAGCTTCCTTCCTTCTCCCGCCCCTTATTGGCCCAGCCCGCATTCCTCGACCCTCGGGGCAGCTGCAGAGAAAGCTGGCGCGGCCCTGATCAGGAGCAGGGCTGTTTTTTCCCACCACCGCAGCCCAGGCTTGCAAAGCTCGGCCTCCTCTCGCTCATTAAACGTAGCCGTTCCCCGAGAGCTGTCTACACTCTGTAAGGCTATTTCTTCAGCGATGCTACCCATTCTCACGCCTTCAAGCCGCACTGCTCCGCGGCTTCTTCAAGTGGCGATCTGTAGGCCTGACAACTTTCCCGAGCGCGTTAGCCAGAGCAAGCCTCAGCATTTTGTCAGGCCCGCCTCAGTTCCAAGGGAAACTGCCCTGGGTGTTGAGGAGGTTGCATTTCATATCACAAGATCCTGCCACGTCTAGTCACAGCCGAGGGGACAGAGGACAGCACCTGACCCAGAGCAATCAGTCTGTGGGCTGGCAGGGGCCTAGGCCTCGTCCTGATGGGAAAAGATCGGGTGACCAAGCAGACTCCCCCAGGGAATGGGAATATTAGCTGCCCGGAAGTTGAGCGGTTGGCATCAGCTGTTGAAGCTGGAAGGATCCGAACAGATAAAACCAAGATTACATCAAGCTGAAAAGCAAGCTAAAGTGATGGATGGACCGGGGTTGGCGGGGGGCAGGGGGGGAGGGGTGGTGAGGTGGGGGGGTGGTGAGGTGGGGGGGTGGGCGGGGGGGAGATGAGCAAGAAGAAAAACTCCGGGCAATGGAGAAAGGCGAGGAGAGAGGGAACAGAGATGGGGAGAGGGCTCTGGAGCCCTCGGCGGGGACCGGGCCAGTCACACCCGAACCCCATGTGTGCCCGGCGCCTTTAACTCCCCAGGGCCGCAGTTTCTTTCTTCATGCAAGTGGCTTTCGTGACTCTCCCTCAGGACGCCTATCAGAATGGCTCACCCCCTGAAAACAGATTGCCTCATGCTTTTGCTCACGCGGTTTCCTCTGCCAGTGGTCTCCTCCACCAAAGCCTGAATACCATCAGTGGGAACTGCCCCCATCCTGCCTCATGATGCCTTCCTCACTGTACCAACAGGAAGCAACTCCTTTCTCCCTTCCTTGTATTTTCATAAAGCCTAGTTCTTTTCAGGCATGTGAATCTCAAACACAATGAGAAGTTATCTTTCTTAAAAATTGCAACATCCTTCAGAGCACAGACAAACTTTTTTGATCCGCACGATGTCTCACACAAGAGATCTTCAATTAATATTGACCAAATCTTAAGGAATTATATTAAGGAATTATTTTCTGTATTAATTATATTCCTCCATACGTCCTCAGTACTATCCCATTCGATCAGAATGCTTATAAGGTAATGTGATTTGCAGTACTGTTCTTTAGCACTTTCGATGTATGATCTTACTGAGATCTTGCGATGTAAGTACTATTTAATGAGGCGCTAAGGGTTTAAATAACTTGGACAAGCTATCACGGGGCAGCAGGCTTTGAACCCAAGAAGCCAGGCACCAGCATCCACACTTATAAGCCACTATGCCATGATGCTAAGTAGCAACCTAGGATGCAACGAACACATATCGTCTTAGTTCAACTGAAGAGCCGAGCTGACATTAGGGTGCATTAGAGAGAAGACCCACAAGCCAAAATCAGATGAAATGTTTCGTATTTCAGCTGAAGTGCCAATAACCTGGTGATACATGAATGATGCAGAAAGCAGAGACTCGGATTAGACCAAGCCCTGAGTCATAACCCTCTGGGTTAGTACAAGAGGCCAGGGAGCCCCACTGACCAGCTGCCCTAAGACCCAATTCTTTAGAGGCTAGAGCAGCAGGAAATGATGTCTGAGCAGAAGAGATAACTGCAAAGTGTTTACTTTTTTTCTTGTCAATAAGGATCAGCATATTATATCCAAATTTCCAACACCTTTTCATGTTTCCTTGGAAACAGTCCAGCCTGGGGAGGACTCAGGAGCAGCTGAGGACTGCAAAACACCTGGCACAGAGCTGTGTGCACAGAAATCTCTCCTGACACCCAGCCCCGAGCCCGCTCCATCTAGAGGGAGCGGGGATGGACACCCATACAGCTGTGGTCATGAGCGATTCCTTCATTTTCTCCAAGCACCTTGCTGACAGTGCTGGAGACACTGACCTGCAGGTCAGCGTGGTGTTGGAGTTCTGGCTCCAGAGTTGTCCTTCTTGGGGTCAGTCGTGACTCTGTCCTTTACCAGCTGTTTAATCTCAATTGTATCCTCTGGGCACTCAGTTTACACACTTGTGAAACGGGGATACTAATCATACCTCTCTCAGTTGTGGGGACTGGACTTAAACACTAGCTCAGCAATGCATTCTGTAGATCTCCTATTTGGGATAGAAGAGGCTGACATGTGAGAGCAATTTACTAACTACCTAAAATGTTCTAGTTAATTCTGGTTAAGCGAATTTGAGAAAAGTTGTTCAGCCTCTCAAACTTAGATTGTTTATGTGTAAAATAGAGATGGCATTCACAGCTTAGGGTGTGAAGAATAATTAAATGAAATACCATAAGTAAACCATGTTAGTTGTCTCCAAGCCAGGCTTCAGCAATACGTGAACCGTGAACTCCCTGATGTTCAAGCTGGTTTTAGAAAAGGCAGAGGAACCAGAGATCAAATTGCCAACATCTGCTAGATCATGGAAAAAGCAAGAGAGTTCCAGAAAAACATCTATTTCTGCTTTATTGACTATGCCAAAGCCTTTCACTGTGTGGATCACAATAAACTGTGGAAAATTCTGAAAGAGATGGGCATATCAGACCACCTAACCTGCCTCTTGAGAAATCTGTATGCAGGTCAGGAAGCAACAGTTAGAACTGGACATGGAACAACAGACTGGTTCCAAATAGGAAAAGGAGTGCGTCAAGGCCATATATTGTCACCCTGCTTATATAACTTCTATGCAGAGTACATCATGAGAAATGCTGGGCTGGAAGAAACACACAAGCTGGAATCAAGATTGCCGGGAGAAATATCAATAACCTCAGATATGCAGATGACACCACCCTTATGGCAGAAAGTGAAGAAGAACTAAAGAGCCTCTTGATGAAAGTGAAAGAGGAGAGTGAAAAAGTTGGCTTAAAGCTCAACATTCAGAAAACGAAGATCATGGCATCTGGTCCCATCACTTCATGGGAAATAGACAGGGAAACTGTGGAAACAGCACCAGACTTTATTTTTTGGGGCTCCAAAATCAATGCAGATGGTGACTGCAGCCATGAAATTAAAAGACACTTACTCCTTGGAAGAAAGGTTATGACCAACCTAGATAGCATATTCAAAAGCAGAGACATTACTTTGCCGACTAAGGTCCGTCTAGTCAAGGCTATGGTTTTTCCTGTGGTCATGTATGGATGTGAGAGTTGGACTGTGAAGAAGACTGAGTGCCGAAGAATTGATGCTTTTGAACTGTGGTGTTGGAGAAGACTCTTGAGAGTCCCTTGGACTGCAAGGACATCCAACCAGTCCATTCTGAAGGAGATCAACCCTGGGATTTCTTTGGAAGGAATGATGCTAAAGCTGAAACTCCAGTACTTTGGCCACCTCATGTGAAGAGTTGACTCACTGGAAAAGACTCTGATGCTGGGAGGGATTGGGGGCAGGAGGAGAAGGGGATGACCGAGGATGAGATGGCTGGATGGCATCACGGACTCGATGGACATGAGTCTGAGTGAACTCCAGGAGATGGTGATGAACAGGGAGGCCTGGTGTGCTGCGATTCATGGGGTCGCAAAGAGTCAGACACGACTGAATAACTGAACTGAACTGAACTGAAATCAGTGTTGAAGGCAATGGCACCCCACTCCAGCACTCTTGCCTGGAAAATGCCACGGACAGAGGAGCCTGGTGGGCTGTAGTCCATGGGGTCTCGAAGAGTTGGACACGACTGAGTGACTTCACTTTCATTTTTCACTCTCATGCATTGGAGAAGGAAATGGCAACCCACTCCAGTGTACTTGCCTGGAGAATCCCAGGGACGGTGGAGCCTGGTGGGCTGCTATCTATGGGGTCGCACAGAGTCGGACACAACTGGAGCGACTTAGCAGCAACACATTAGTGTTAACAGACCCTAAATTCTTCCATAGATTTGCTCACAGATAAGATCTCCGTGAAATCAGCCTACTCCTACCAATTCTCATGATCAAATCTCCAGTTTCATACAGAAAAAGTATTTTGAATGAGCTTTCCTATTCTTGACGTGCCTGCCAAAACAATGACTGCTATCTAAGCAATAGGCTAGTTATTAATAAAAAACCTACTGATCCCTGGTTTTTCACTAATGATTTGAGTCATAACTCAGTGTTACCAAAACTTTTAAAAATATCATTTGGTTAGATATTTACTTTTGTGTCTTGATCTCAAACAAAGAATCTAGAACAAAGCCTTTGAGACAAAGGAAACTGAGCAAATTGTTAACAACTGGTGACCTAAAGATGGAGGGGAGAAGACAGCGTTTGTTCACCAAGCGATACCTCGTTCTGCACAAAACTGCAGTTTGTCCTCAGACTGTAAGGAAGTGAATTACCATCATTGTAGACTTTTAGACTTTGTTCATATTTAAACAAGCCCCACAATGTCCACTGATCTGCATTTAGACAAGTTCTGAATTTAGACAAGGGCCAGCATCTGGGTGGATGAAGAATCATGGAATAGTAAATTGTATTTCCAAATTGCATAACCTCTGTTTTGGGGGCCTTCAAACTAACACAATGAGCAATTACACACCCATCAGATGCTCAAGATGATGGTAGATTAGCAAAACTCAGGGAGATAAACTATTTTGTTGAGTAATATCAGACTCAGAAATTTATAAAGAATGATAAAGATCAAATCTTTGAAAAAATAAAAGAATACCATAAAAATCCTAAACCACTTAAAATATTTACTATTTTTAACTCTCTACAGAACACTTCAAGGTCATTTGAACAAAAACTAAAATAATAAAACTGTATCCTCAACGCAAGAGCTTTACAGCATAAACCAGGATTTAAACACAGAAAAGCCGGTACCAAGGCAGGAGGGTCATATTAAAACTCCACGTAAATGGCAGCAGGGAAGTGACGAGGGAGCAGGAGGCGTGGGGTGTGGGGATGAATCACTGCTGCTTCTCAGCCTCAAAGGCTCTGGACTCACAGTTAAATTAATTAGAAGATATAAAAATACCTTCTTGTGTATGGAATGCAGAGAGGCAAGATGAAAGCCTCTCGTGGGTCAGAAGCAAAATCACTACAAACTGCATTTCGGAGCCCTGGTGCCTCCCGCCCTCCCAGCACAAAACCTCCTGTCTCTGTCCACACCCCTGGACTCTTCTGTTATGCGCTTCAGGTGGGCAGCTCACTTTTCCATCTTGGCCTCTGGATGTGAGCAGGAACTTGTTTCAAAACTCAGAGTCAACGATGATTTTTGCATTGGCACATATGCTGGAAGCCATTACTCTGCACTGATCAAAATGGCCTTGACGCGCCCCTTGGCTTGACTAAACCTCAGAAGGGTTGCTTCCTGAATTTCGGGCCCCTGACCTCCCTTTTCTTAGACCATTTACTTTAAAAAAACTTGTACTATAAATGCAAATTTTTTCTCTGCTCCTTTGAAATGTAGATAAATCTTCTCTCAGCCTCCTGCCTGTTTTATAACCCGGGGATTTCTTTTTCAAGGACCTGGGGGGAGGGTATCCCTTTGAAATGTCATCATTAAGAAAGACAGCACCCCTGTCTCCTAGTCTCTGTGGGAGATGGGAAGCCTAATTTGAACAAGAGACAATTAGCCAACACCAGTGGACTAATCCCACTGACCAAACTTCCCTCTGATGTCCTCCAGCACTTTTTCAGGAGTTCAACTCAGAGTTTAAAACACCTTCTCACTTTTATTTTATTTTATTTCATTTTACTTTACAATACTGTATTGGTTTTGCCATACATCAACATGAATCCGCCACAGGTGTACAGGAGTTCCCAATCCTGAACCCTCCTCCCACCTCCCTCCTCATACCATCTCTCTGGGTCAACCCAGTGCACCAGCCCCAAGCATCCTGTATCCTGCATCGAACCTAGACTGGCGATTCATTTCTTACGTGATATTATACATGCACCCTCTCACTTTTTGTTTCAACAGAGTTCAATATTTCTCCCCTCCTGCAATAGTCTAGAATAAAGTCTTCCTTGCCTGATTAACTTTGGTGCAATTTTTCTTTGACATCATACTGAATTTCTAATGAATCCTTTAGGGCTTTTGTCCTATTAAAATTAATTCCACAATTAAGTAAAACAAAAAAAATACTTAAATATATATGCAATAATATATTTCATGCCAAAATTTCAAGAGACTATTACTTTAATAACTGTTGACCCAACTTACAATCACAGTGTAGCAGAAATGGTTAGTTGTCTTACCAGAGAACAGAAGAGTGTCCTGTCTGGAAAGCAAGGGAAAGAGAAATTTTAGAAAGACAGAGTGGTCAACAGGAGCATATGTATAAACAGTCCAGTAAGATACGGCAGAAAATGAGTGCTGGGTGATCTTTGCAAAAGCAGTTCCAGTTAAAATGGGGACTCTGAATGCAAGGCAGACGAGAAGGGTGAAAGAGGACTAGGCCAGGTTCCCAAGAAAACTACTGAGTTAGCGATACATCTAGTGCTCTTGTCCTTGGTGCCGAGCGATGGAAGGATAGTGCGCAGAATATAAGGCTCGCGAGGGTGAGCATAGCGCGTATTTCCAAATATAGCATCCAATAATCAAAGTGCGATGCTTTGCATTCTGCCTTTCAAGAAAGTGTGCAAAGGACAGCGGTAACAAAACAATCGGTAAAACAGCGGAAAGGGATGAACGGGACACACCAAGGCAGGAGGAGTGCTTGAGCCCACGGTGAAACTCTAACGTGTAACAGAGGGAAAGGAACTGCTCGACTCTGTTGCTTACAACGGCTCCACAAAAGCGATGGCTCCTCAGAGGGACTGATCTTCAGAGTGACACCACAGAACATTCATTGGCAAGAGAGAAATGAAGCTTCAGATTTGGTAAAGAGTTCGGCAGAGAATACCCGCGAGTCAATATTCCTCTCCCCAGGGAGTGACCGCCAACAGGCACCCAACAACTTTGTCATGGAAAGTACAAGTGAACATTCCTGAAAAGTCACTAAAAGGAAAGACTGTGGAGAACATGAAGGTCTCATTTCAAAAAAAAAAAATAAAGAGCAGACTTCAAAACATCACTTCACAAAGGAGTTTTTAAGGACAAATGGATAAAGTTACTTTCACAGAGGAGAAACCCGGTGGAGACCACCTTAACCAGATCAAGTTAAAATCACCGACAATGGGGCAAATGGACATCGCATGTCCCCTCATCTAATGCACTGAGCAGAACACACCCCCAAGTGGTATTTCTGCCAGAAATGTTTAACCAGAATCTGATCATGAAGAAATGATCAGATGAATCCAAATTGAGAAACATTCCAAAAAACAACAGGATTGAGCGCTTCAAAAATTTTCAGTGTCGCAAAATGTGCAAAAGGCAGGGAAATCCCCAGATTAAAGAAGTCTAAAGAGGCACGAGAACTAAATGCAACATGTCAGCCTATTTGGCTCTTGCTCTGAAGAACATCACTGTGACGATGGGGAAGATTTGAATATGAATCATATATTAGATAGCATGTTAATGATAAGTGTCTTGAGAATGATAAACATATAATCATTGAAAAATGTTCTTTGTGATTCTTCTTCATTCTCAAATGGTTGTGAAAAAATTATACATATGTATATTATAGAGCACAATCTTAAGCAAGAGTCTATTTAAAATTAGGGAGAATTTAGACAAAGAAATCACAGTTACTAGAAGCCAGCTGCATGCTTCCTGAGTTAAGCTGGACTCGTTTTTTAGAGCTTAGAAGACAAGATATCTCAGTGAGATGTAGTAAGATTTAGCTTCTTTTTCTTTTCAGAATCCAAAAGAGGGAATTAATGTCTATCTTGATATCATATAGACATACTAAAGAAATGTGAATTGAATGGTCATATGGCAAAGTGAATTCAATCTTATCTGCATGGACATATTTCAGAGGGTTGACATCAGCCTGAAGGGATCTCTCCAGAATTAAGATAAAGGATTCTAGCCATCAACTGGAGAAGAGCATGAATGGCATGCTAACAAAATTTGTTAGTGACATTGGCAAGTATTCTCAGTGACACAGACATGAATCCCAAATATAGACTAGCCGAGTCAAAACCAGCAGAACGATATTTAGTGAAAATGATTGATGTCATTTTATTATCAATTAGTCAATACAAGTATTTTGAACATGCGCCAGGACCTGAGGGCTTCCCTGGTGGCACTAGTGGTAAAGGGCCTGCCTGCCAAATCAGGAGCCAAAAGAGACGTGATTTCGATTCCTGGTCGGGAAGAGCCCCTGGAGGAGCGCATGGCACCCCACGCCAGTATATTTGCCGGGAGAGTCCCACGGACAGAGGAGCCTGGCGGGCTCAGTCCTAGGGGTCGTGCAGAGTCACACACGACTGTGTAACTTGGTGTGTCTACAGGAACTGAGAACAGAAAGGCAAACAAAAAGGTCAGAAGCTCTAAATATTAGGTGAAAATTATATATTTAAAACAATTTTGAGTGAAATAAGTTCATGAAGGTGGAAGCGCAGAGCCTTGGAAACATGTACTAGGGAGACCTGACTAACAGGAAATGAGGGCAGGCTGCCCGCGGGAGGACTGCACGCGTGGCGAACTGCAAGGCGCGCTGCAAAGCAAACCACACGGGAAGGCATCACAGTCGAGTCAGGGGAACGGGAGCAAGACAAGGAGACTGGACTAGCCTGGCAGAGGGAGCCTCATGTAAAGGCCCCACTCCGGTTGGCCAGGACGCAGCAACAGGCTGAGAGAAAGCCACTGTGGCTGGAGCAGAGACAGCAAGTGGGACAGCCCCAGAGAAATTAGGACGGAGGAGACAATCCTAACAGATGCATGAGTCGGGAAGGGTGACAGATTTAACTGACTCTGCTTTCAATGTGATTCAGTAACGCAAGGTCGCTCCTCAAAAGATACAACATCCAAGACAAGAGTGGTGAAGTCCTCGGTCATTCATTTCCAATCACATCCAACTTTAAATCTGTGTTTAGTTCAAATAAACTCAGAGCAATCTGTATGTTGAACCCAATGGGAATCCTGAAACTGTGTCAAAGGGACTGAAAATAGGCACCTGAAGAGAAGAGAAGATTCCAGGAATCTTCCAGAATAACTCGATTCAAATATCTGAAGAGCCTTGCTTTAAAACAGATACAACAGCTGGTATATATTTACAAGAGTTACTGCATGGGGGTCATAACAATGCAGATTTAGTTCGGTCTTGGTTAGGCCTCCCTGGTGGCTCAGATAGTAAAGAATCTGCCTGCAATGCAGGAAACTCAGGTTCGATCCCTGGATCAAGAAGATCCCCTGGAAAAGGAAATGGCAACCCACTCCAGTATTCTTGCCTGGAGAATCCCATGGACAGAGAAGCCTGGAGGGCTACAGTCCATGGGGCCACAAAGAAGTGGACATGCTGAGTGACTAATACTTTCACTTTTCACTTTAGTTAGACTTTACTGCTAGATCCTGGGTGGAGATGAAATGGATGTCTGGAGAAGCACTCAACCTCCCAGGCTAACTGATAAATAGGCAAAAACATCATAGAGAGAATTCAAGTCCTTGAACTAGATAATTAATAGGTCTTCTTCCAATCCTGATATTCCATAATTCCATGACAGTACCATTTCCATTACATTGGCAACATATTAAGGAGCTATTCAGAACATTCAGGAGACAGGGATCAAGACCATCCCCATGGAAAAGAAATGCAAAAAAGCAAAATGGCTGTCTGGGGAGGCCTTACAAATAGCTGCGAAAAGAAGAGGAGTGAAAAGCAAAGGAGAAAATGAAAGATACAAGCATCTGAATGCAGAGTTCCAAAGAATAGCAAGAAGAGATAAGAAAGCCTTCTTCAGTGATCAATGCAAAGAAATAGAGGAAAACAACAGAATGGGAAAGACTAGAGATCTCTTCAAGAAAATAAGATACCAAGGGAACATTTCGTGCAAAGATGGGCTCGATAAAGGACAGAAATGGTATGGACCTAACAGAAGCAGAAGATATTAAGAAGAGGTGGCAAGAATACACGGAAGAACTGCACAAAAAAGATCTTCACGACTCAGATAATCATGATGTGATCACTAATCTAGAGCCAGACGTCCTGGAATGTGAAGTCAAGTGGGCCTTAGAAAGCATCACTACGAACAAAGCTAGTGGAGGTGATGGAATTCCAGTTGAGCTGTTTCAAATTCTGAAAGATGATGCTGTGAAAGTGCTGCACTCAATATGCCAGCAAGTTTGGAAAACTCAGCAGTGGCCACAGGACTGGAAAAGGTCAGTTTTCATTCCAATCCCAAAGAAAGGCAATGCCAAAGAATGCTCAAACTACTGCACAATTGCACTCATCTCACACACTAGTAAAGTAATGCTCAAAATTCTCCAAGCCAGGCTTCAGCAATACATGAATCGTGAACTCCCTGATGTTCAAGCTGGTTTTAGAAAAGGCAGAGGAACCAGAGATCAAATTGCCAACATCCACTGGATCATCGAAAAAGCAAGAGAGTTCCAGAAAAACATCTATTTCTGCTTTATTGACTATGCCAAAGCCTTTCACTGTGTGGATTACAATAAACTGTGGAAAATTCTGAAAGAGATGGGCATATCAGACCACCTAACCTGCCTCTTGAGAAATCTGTTTGCAGGTCAGGAAGCAACAGTTAGAACTGGACATGGAACAACAGACTGGTTCCAAATAGGAAAAGGAATGCGTCAAGGCTGTATATTGTCACCCTGCTTATTTAACTTCTATTTAACTTCTTTACTCTTCTATGCAGAGTACATCATGAGAAACGCTGGGCTGGAAGAAACACAAGCTGGAATCAAGATTGTTGGGAGAAATATCAATCACCTCAGATATGCAGATGACACCACCCTTATGGCAGAAAGTGAAGAGGAGCTAAAAAGCCTCTTGATGAAAGTGAAAGAGGAGAGTGAAAAAGTTGGCTTAAAGCTCAACATTCAGAAAACGAAGATCATGGCATCTGGTCCCATCACTTCATGGGAAATAGATGGGGAAACAGTGGAAACAGGGTCAGACTTTATTTTGGGGGGCTCCAAAATCACTGCAGATGGTGACTGCAGCCATGAAATTAAAAGACGCTTACTCCTTGGAAGAAAAGTTATGACCAACCTAGATAGCATATTCAAAAGCAGAGACATTACTTTGCCGACTAAGGTCCGTCTAGTCAAGGCTATGGTGTTTCCTGTGGTCATGTATGGATGTGAGAGTTGGACTGTGAAGAAAGCTGAGTGCCGAAGAATTGATGCTTTTGAACTGTGGTGTTGGAGAAGACTCTTAAGAGTCCCTTGGACTGCAAGGAAATCCAACCAGTCCATTCTGAAGATCAACCCTGGGATTTCTTTGGAAGGAATGATGCTAAAGCTGAAGCTCCAGTACTTTGGCCACCTCATGCAAAGAGTTGACTCATTGGAAAAGACTCTGATGCTGGGAGGGATTGGGGGCAGGAGGAGAAGGGGACGACAGAGGATGAGATGGCTGGACGGCATCAGGGACTCGATGATTTTGAGTCTAAGTGAACTCCGGGAGATGGTGATGGACAGGGAGGCCTGGCGTGCTGCGATTCATGGGGTCAACAAAGAGTTGGTCACGACTGAGCGACTGAACTGAACTGAATTCAGAACATTCTAGGAGGAAGAAGTTGAATAGGACCAAATTGATGAATCTATAAAAAATATAGGTTATATCCAACACCTGTACACAGGGTTAAGACTAAATCACAAAAGTAACCTAAGAAATGAAACCTCGAAATGTAAGATGAAGGCAAACCTTGTTTTTGAGATGGAAGCAGCCAAGCCACTAAGCACTCGGACTTTGAGGCAGACCTATGTGGCCTTCGGAAAGTTCACCAGCCTTTCTGTTTCCTAGTTCCTTATTTGTGTAACAAAGATAATATTTTTAAAAACACCTGGCTTATAAGGATTGTTGTGAGAATTATTCAGTCAACAAATTTAAAGTGCTTGAAAAAGTATCTGGCGCTTAGTACACCCTATAGAAATAGATAGTTGAGAGATGATAGAATGAAACAAACTTGGATTAAATCCTGGTTCCACTTAGGTGGTTTCCCCTCTCTATAAGATGGAGATGAAAGCATCTCTCAGTCATGGTTCAGTTTCAGATATCAGAACCTTCATTGGCTGGTGCCAGATGCACGCTTAGTGCAGAGAACTAGGGGTCCACAAAAGCCGGGGAGGAAGGGATCGAGGTGCGTGCTCCGGGCCACTAGGACAAGCCCACACCACTGGTCCTCCACAAGAGCTGCTGTCTCTGGCACAATCCGGAAACAAGAGAATCAGGAAGCTACTGTCCCAAATGTTAATTGCATGCCACTTCAGCTAGGTTCTAAAAACCCAAAGCTACTACCACAACCATAGGCTTTGGAAACTCATCACCAGACAGTGGACGGTACACTCTACTCTCTACAGCCGTCCTGACGGTGCGCTCCGCTCGCTACAGCCCTGATGGTGCGCTCCGCTCGCTACAGCCGTCCTGACGGTGCCCTCCGCTCGCTACAGCCGTCCTGACGGTGCCCTCCGCTCGCTACAGCCGTCCTGACGGTGCCCTCCGCTCGCTACAGCCGTCCTGACGGTGCCCTCCGCTCGCTACAGCCGTCCTGACGGTGCGCTCTGTTCTCTACAGCCGTCCTGCTATCTCTGTTGCAGAACGGCAAACGCTTCCCCTGCAGACCCTGCAGCAGCAGCAGTGCGTGGACTTCAGTTCTGGATCCCAAATAGTATGGAGGCACATGAGTTCACACATAAACCTGAGCTGTAAGGAAGTCTGAGAAATGAATAACTTTTCAGCTCTAGCAGCAATATAACACTCTGAAAGGGAGAGAGCATGGAGATAAAAGAGCTAAACCATAATATTTATCATCCTGTTTCTTGCCACTCGGGTAAGAATTAAGTTGGATATAATGCATATGCAGCGCTAAGCTCTGAGTTTGGCAGGTAGTAATCACTCAGTAAATTACTAGTTGACTTCCATCATAAACTTGGCTGAGTAAGAATTACCTTTCCATTTCTCATCCTAAAAATAAAAAAAAAAGCCAACAACTTAAAACTCTACTTTCAGTAAGAATAAAAAAAATGCATAATCTATTGACTCATAAACATACATAAAGCCTTCTAAAATTAGCAGAAATAAAGCAAAAGCTACACCGGATGTCAGGCAGAGGAAAAGCTAAGAGTGCTGACAAGCCCAGTGATACAAATCTTATAAAGTATTGGGGGAAAAAAACACCTTCTTGAAAGTGAAATCGTTGAATCACGAAGGCCACATATCTGGTGTTTGAAAACAGGTGCAGAAGTGGAAGCAAGAAAGCTGAGAAAATGAAGTCTCCCAAGTGGGTTTTATTTCACTTTAAGAAACAAGGAGGAAGACCCCTCAGTGACTCACTTTCAGGAGCTGCAGTTGCGGAAAGCATTCCCTCTTCATGGGGAGGGAAGAAAGGAGCCTTTGGAAGACCACCAGGCATAGCTGCTCACTCCCACCCATCGCCACCCTCCTCCCCATAGAAATCCTAAACAAAAAGACAATTTAGGAAAATTCAACTCATTCGATGAGCACTATAAAAGAAATTCCCAAAGAATCAATATGAAAATACAATTAGTAAAAAAAAAAAAAAGGAAAAGAAAAGTAAGTTTTACCATTAAAGAACGCTAGCCAGAAAATGTACCCCCAAAAGGAGATAACTAATGTAACAAGAAATTTTTAAAAGTATTACAATTTAATCACCTATCATGGGCTGAATTGCGTCACCCCACACTAAATTCATGCATATGAGATCTAAGCCCCAGTCCCTCAGAATATTACTGTATCAGGAAACAAGATCGTAAAAGCAGTAATGCTAAATTAGGTCACTAGGGTGAGCCCTAGTCCAGTATGAATGATGTCCTGTAAGAGATATAAGGACACAGAGGAAAGGCCGTGTAAAGACAGAGGGAGAGGATAGCCATCCTTAAGCCAAGGAAGGAGGCTTCGGAAGTCAACACGTGGAGCTCAGACTTCCAACCTCCAGAAGTACGAGGAAGCAAATTTCCATCATTTAAACCACTCCATCTGTTTAAACCACTCAGCCTGTGGAACATTGTTTATGACCTCACTCACAAACTAAAATATCGCCTCTGTGAAGAAAGATCTCAAAATAGAAATGCAAAACTCAGGTAAGAGAGTTACTGCTTAGGTAACAGAAGAAATTAAAATGTGAGCTGAGAGAACTTGGAAAATACGTAGAAGGGAGGGGAAGAGTCATCGGTGAAACAACCAAAAATCACTGAGCAAATAAACACCGTGGGAAACACTGCAAGGAATTTAAGAAATAGTAGAGTGAAAAATACAGAGGAAATAGGAGTTTCAGAGGTTTAGAGGGAAAGCAATTATGGAAAGTTGTCAAGGCAAATGCAGGCTATGCATAGTCGGAGATGCTAAAGAGGAACACTGAAACAATCCAAAAGAACGGCTGTTTGAACAAACAATTCAGGAAGCTTCCCGAGTCTCCATACCAAACGGCCCATCATGCGCCTGGCAGGATAGTTAAAAAGACACACCCTGGTAAAGCTATTGGAGTATACAGGTAGAAGCTTAGCGCATCCAGGCAACTGACAAAGGGAAAATACAAAGTGATCTCACAGGTCTCGACCAGGAGTGGGGCAACATGAAAACAGTCAAGAAAAGCAAGTGCAAGTCGAGGATTGAGTATTCAAGCACTTGTGGTGGCTTCGGACAAACATGTGAACATGCAGGCATGCAAGAACTATGTCCGTCACTAGTCAGAGGAGCCTGGCGTGCTGCGGCCCACGGGGTTGCGGAGAGTGGGACGCGACTTAGCGTCCAAAGAGCGACAAAAGAGTGCGATGCTCACCGGTGCTTCTCAAGCAAGCGGCTAGAAACGCACCTGCGGCCAACCGACACACACCAGGACACACAAAGGCGGCAGGGCTGCCGCAAGCTGTCACCACAACTGATGGAAAACCAAGAAGGGGACAGATGTGAAGATTAAGGCAACAAAGGAAACCGCAAGTATTGCATCTCCCCACAGAGCAGGCATCATACAGCTACATGGAGGCACGTAGGAAACACACGCAGGCATGTACACCATGCGTCATCATATTTGGAGAAGAAGAGGGTAAGAGGAAGGATGCGCAGGAAGTGCATTGTTTCACCTGTACCGTTACTAGTCAAAGGATTTCATTCAATAACTCATTAAAATAAACAATAAAACACAAGCACAGGTTAGTGCTTCCCAGATGAAAATTAACCTTACTGTTAATGTACTTTTCCTGCCTCTAAAAATCTCTTAGATTTCCGGTCAATAAATGCTGGAGAGGGTGTGGAGAAAAGGGAACCCTCCTACACTGTTGGTGGGAATGCAAACTAGTACAGCCACTATGGAGAACAGTGTGGAGATTCCTTAAAAAATTGCAAATAGAACTGCCTTATGACCCAGCAATCCCACTGCTGGGCATACACACCGAGGAAACCAGAATTGAAAGAGACATATGTACCCCAATGTTCATCGCAGCACTGTTTATAATAGCCAGGACATGGAAACAACCTAGATGTCCATCAGCAGATGAATGGATAAGAAAGCTGTGGTACATATACACAATGGAGTATTACTCAGCCGTTAAAAAGAATTCATTTGAATCAGTTCTGATGAGATGGATGAAACCGGAGCCGATTCTACAGAGTGAAGTAAGCCAGAAAGAAAAACACCAATACAGTATACTAACCCATATATATGGAATTTAGAAAGATGGCAATGACGACCCTGTATGCAAGACAGGAAAAAAGACACAGATGTGTATAACGGACTTTTGGACTCAGAGGGAGAGGGAGAGGATGGGATGATTTGGGAGAATGGCATTCTAACATGCATACTATCTTGTAAGAATTGAATCGCCAGTCTATGTCTGACGCAGGATACAGCATGCTTGGGGCTGGTGCATGGGGATGACCCAGAGAGATGTTATGGGGAGGGAGGTGGGAGGGGGGTTCATGTTTGGGAAGGCATGTAAGAATTAAAGATTTTAAAATTTTAAAAATAAAAAACTAAAAAAAAAAATAATTAAAAAAAAATAAAGTTAGAGAAAGCTTGCCCAATCTGAAGCAGTGGGCTGAGGGCCCTGGTCAGGATGGCAAGGGAGAGAAAGGGACTGAGCTGCCGTCCCCCTCCTCCTTGAGCACGGCTTCGGCGGAAATCACCTTCCTCCTCTTTCCTTCAGCTCACGCGCCGTCCATTTCCCCAAGTGACGCTTCCCCTTCTCACTGATTTGCTTCCCTTTTTCTTCATTTCAAAGCACTCGCAGTCTTGACTAAACATGGTTGTTCCCCACCCAGACTGTCCTAGGCTTAATGAGATACCCGTGTATAAATACGCCAATTCAATTATGAGCAGAGAAGTAAAAGAAAAAATGGCTTTGGCCTAGAGGAGCGACACAGACCCAGGAATTTTGCAAGGATGGTCTTTGTACAGATTTCAGAGCTATAGTTATATGAACCTCGAAGTTATTTCCTAAATGGTTCTACAGATCATAACAAGCACTCCTTAAAAATGAAGTAGCTGTTTGTCCGTAGCAGAGCTATAACTTCTCAATATGGCTCTGGCTTCAGCTATTTATGCATTGAGACAGGCTCTTGATACATATTTGCTGAATGGTAAATGAAAGGGTGAATGCTTACCATATTGATGAGACAGATTATGGTAGCTGGCTTTTTTCATGGCAGTTGAAAGAGAAAACAATGCCAGTCTGAATTATTTAAGACTACATCACTGAAATTATGAATGGAGGAGTCTTCAAACCTGCTGTGTCAAAAGATTGTAAGGACAGATTGGGTTCACCGGGGTTAACTACTTCACTGAGGACTTCTGCATTATCTCTGGGTGTGGCTGATGCTTAAACATCAGAAAAGTAAAGGGGTGGACCGTTACTCCATCCTATGCAGTCTTCTTTTTCTTATGTATTAATTGCATTCGTGGTCCAAAGCCATGGGATTTTGCTTAGGCCTCTGGCAGTGGTCTTCCCCAAGTCAGCCAGCCCTGGTGTGATTCCATGGTCAACAAGATATCCTTGTGACATAGTAGGAGAGCAATAACTCCACAGCACATGGGTCCACATGCCACATCATTCTAAATGTGAAAACCGTGAGGAAAACACATAGCAAAAAATTAAGAATGGGTTCTAAAGCCTCAGCTAACAGTATAAAGCTTTACTTTGGGGTGAAATATCTGTAGGCAAAAAGTTTGTTTCCTATAGACCCTGCCTTAGAAAATCTTAGTCTGCCAAAGATCTTCCAAAGATATTTTTATTTTTTCAAGTTAACATCCATCACCACACAGAGTTACAAAAATAACTTTTCTTGTAATAAGGACTTTTAAGATCTTGCGTGCGCGTGCTCATTTCCGTCATGCCTGACTCTTTGTGACCCCGTCGTCTGTAGCCCGCCAGGCTCTTCTGTCCATGGGATTCTCCAGGCAAGTACACTGGAGTGGGTTGCCAGGCCCTCCTCCTGGGGACCTTCTTGACCCAGGGATCAAGCCCACATCTCACTAGGTCTCCTGCATAGCAGGGGGGTTCTTTACTGCTAGTGCCACCGAGGAAGCCCAAGACCTACTCTCTTAGCGACTTCCAAATATGCAATCCAGTATTACTAACTAGAGTCGTCAGGTGCTACGTTACGTCCCCAGTGCTCACTTCACAACGAGAACTTTGTCCGTTCGGACTCCCCTCACCAGCGCACAGCAGGAAGACACAGGATGTATTCCCCACTGTTAATAGAGCACCTGACACGCCGGCTTAGAAACAGCAGTAGGTTGTGCAGTGGGTAAGCATCCGTGTCTAGACCAGAACCTGGGATTGAATCTCAGTTCTACCACTTACGTGGTGAAGTTACTTAAGTCTCTATGCCTCGGTTTCTCCAGCCAAAAAGTGGAGATAATAATAGCACCTACTTAAAGAGCCTTGTGCTATGGAAATGACCTAATGCACCTACGGTGCTCAGAACGGAGTGTGGCACTAACAAGGATGGGAATCTGATCCCATTCAGCAAACCTTTCTTAAATATGTACTACACGGCAGGCTCTGTGTGTACGGAACTAGAAAGATAATAATAAACAGGCACAATGTCTAGTCTCCAAAAGCTCGTACAGAGTCTAATGGCATCATAGGAGTCCATTTTCATGTATTAAAATATCTAAGTACCTGGTAACATGTCACAAATGCTATGACTATTCTCTAGGACACTTCAACCACGAAAAAGATGAGCTGAGACACTGTTCACAGAACATCTTGAAAGCAAATGGGAAAATTGCAGTTATTATTTGGGGCCATCAATGAACTATATAATATTTCATTTAGACAAAAATGGTTTTCACCTGAGTCGACTGGAGAATTTTTCTAAGTTCCTACTCCTGGAGCCATGTATGAACCAAGCTCAGGGATTTAAATGTCGCTTCTTCAGACTGCTGCCAACTCTCATTGTAACTAAACTTGTAAAAAAACAGAATGTGATTGATATGTCAACCCAAAATATGTGCTGGTATTGAAAAAAAAGGGATAAAATTTCATATAATCTAGCCTCAATGGGAAAAATCCCTAGATTCAGACACAGACCTCTGACTAATATAGTTATAGAAATAGAGCTGCTAAGTAAAATTAGAAAAGATGACATGATTGAAACCTCTGAATCCAGGACTTCCTTCCTTGAAATTATGAAATTGTAATTATAAAAATGAAAATGACTCAAATCCGTTTATCTTCAGGGATTGGTTTACACATTACTTCATAATAGGCATACCGAAGGATACAGCCACTGAAGTCAAGGCAAGGTAATATGAAATAGTCCTGCCACCTGAAATCTCCAAAGAAGCTATTCTTG
Organism: Capra hircus; assembly: GCF_001704415.2. Lineage (NCBI taxonomy): Eukaryota > Metazoa > Chordata > Mammalia > Artiodactyla > Bovidae > Capra > Capra hircus. The sequence goes on from NC_030831.1 coordinate 60,011,261, forward strand.
ACCCTTTGCCATTTTTTTTCAAATGTAATAGTCTCCAAATTTGCTAAATGTTAGTATCTGAGAACCAGGTTAAAGAGAACACAAAATTTTGTTTCTCAGCTCTCCCTCCCTATCTGCAGAATAAACAAATTTGATATGAGATGTAAAAAAATCTCTTTCATGGAAACTGTCCTGTAAAAAGCAGGTCCTTCTGCAGGACCAAGTCAGTGGGATATTGTAACTGTGATACTGATCCCAGTTCCAACCTGTGGGAGCATTTCCTACAAGAGTTCAGTCAGCAGTAGAAATAGAGGTCAGAGCCTAAAGGAAGAGGGTGGTGGCCTCGGGAGCAGAGACGGAAGTGCATCTGTATCTCCAAAATAAAGCAGGTGGGATCAAGGGAGACACCCAGGGGGTGGGGTGAAGGAGGGAAGCCAGCCCCTCACTGCCAAGCGGGACACTTGCAGCCCTCCCGGCTCTCCCATCAAAGCAGAACGCAGCATCTGGGCCCTTGAGCACACCTGCACACACTCTCTGGACGCTGGGCATATTTGAACATAGAGACACGCGGATCCCCTTATCTGGGAAATTATGAAGGGTGGCAACAACCTGTAACAACAAAACAGAAGCTGCCTGCCTGACATGCCACAGTGAGCTGTGTACAAGTACACATTACTCTCATTTTTGTAGGTGGAAAGCTATTCAATAGAATAGGAAAAAAAAAAATGGGTTTCTGATGAGACTAGAGCAGCAGCCTCCACGCAGCGAAGCCAGACTCCCCTGGGGAGCAGCACATCCCTGGGAGGAGGAGGGCTAGGAGGCTTAGTGGCCTCCTCCAGCCGTACCACTCATCTAGCCCTAGGGGGAGAAACCTAACGTTTTTGGATACAAAACGGAAACTGCACTCAGGTCATTGCTTCCCTGGTGGCTCAGCAGTAAAGCATCCACCTGCCAAGCAGAAGACGCATGTTTGATCCCTGGGTCGGGAAGATCCCCTGGAGAGCGAAATGGCAACCCACTCCACTCTTCTCGCCTGGGAAATCTCACGGACAGAGGAGCCTGGTGGGCTACAGTCCATGCAGCTGCAAAAGACCTGGCCGTGATTTCGAACCTAAACTGCAGCGCTCAGGTCAGTAGTAACAGCAGCAGCAGCGTACATTTTGATTTAAACAAAATTACCTCCCGAGACAGGAGGGAGACAGGTGTCAGTCTAGACATCCTAGGACAAGCTGAGGGGAGCACGATTCAGAGGAGAAATACAGACGCATTCTCTCCCATGAGGAGGGCAAGGGATGGGAATCAGCCTGAAGATGATAAGACTTTAGTGAAAGGGGTCTGGCTGACTCACCAATAATGCTGGCCAGTGCTAGGACGCAGCGCTGAGACACGGCTGGTGTCTTGACCCACCAGCCCCTCCGGACTTTATTTCAATATAGATTGGGGCTGGAGTAGCCTTGAGATAATCTTGAGATGATGGCCCTCCATCCAGCTGCTGAGATTTTAAGGGGTGCTCTTATGGGATATTACGTATCTTCAGACCTATGGACGTTCTCTGGGGCAGCTGTAGTTGACACGGATACACGCTCACTGCTTTTACCCCAAGAACAGATCAGGATAAGACCTATCCCAGGGTCCAGTCAGCAGGGACGGGAACTGTTCTGAGTAACACTCATATTCTCTCCACAGGAGCAGGGGTGAGTTCTGCAACACAAGAGCAGATGGTGGAAACCTGTCTCAACTCATGATTTTGAACAAAGGTGAGATAACTGGCTTTGTCCCCAGCTGACTTGGAGCACAGAAGGACCCAAATAATGGCCAGTTCTAATGATTTCTATTTATGATAATATCTGATAAATGGGCAAAGGTCAGTCTGTTGGAAAGAAATAGAAAATAACTCAGTAGTTCTTACCGACTTCTGTAATAAACCTAAATTGTACCATGACTATAATACAATCTGGTATAACACTGGCGTTATCAGGAAGATTCAACTGTCTTATGTAAATAAAGTATATTTGTTGTTTTCTTGCGAAGTCACGTCTGACTCTTTGCGACCCCATGGACTGTAGCCACCAGGCTCCACTGTCCACGGGATTTCCCAGGCAAGAAAACTATATAATTATCACATTGATGATCAAATATTTTGGAAGACGGAGTTAAATCCTCTTCAGAATGTAATACTGATTGAAAACGACTAGCCTGAGGAAGAATTGGATTTAGCTAAGCCTCTGCTGATTTCTTTGCTGACTAGTTTTGCACAAGTTTATTACGAGGTTCAAGTAACCAGATTAGTACAAATATATGAAAATGTATGTCATGCCTACACAGGATGCATTGGTTGTTTCTTTAAGTGTCCCAACCCACACTGGATCCTCCAAATGTTAGGTATATTTATGCTAACAACGATTGCTATATCTGTTACATAAATGCTATCTAAATGTAGATGCTCAGAAAAATATGAGTAGTTTATGAACAGATCCTAGGTCAATGCTATGGGTCTGAAATGTGTGGGAAAGAGATAACTCAGCAGACCTGGGTTGCTCAAACCCTGCACATTCCTAAGAAATGCCTACTTCAGGATTGGCCCTTGGCCAGCTCCTGGGAACTAAGTTCTGAGATCTTGCAATATTCTGCCTTATAAGAGTGCTCTTGGAAAAGCTTGAGCAACTCAGTACCAGTTTGATCAGATAGTTATAGTAACAGTGAGCTTTACAGTGAATGCCTATTTTTGCTCTGGGAGGCTGGAGTCCAAGTAGTTAAGGTCAGTCATCCCTATGCACTAAACGTCAGTCAAAACTCTGGACATCAAGGCTCAGGGGCACTTCTCCTGCGGGTACACCTTTCACGTGTGGTCACACATCCACGGTCCCTGGGACAGGCTCCTGGGAGCGTGCCTCTGGTCTCTCCCGGGTTTCTGTTACGTGTGTTTTCCCTTTGTTTATTTTAAGCTGCCTCCTTTCACTGTAGTGAGCTACAACTGTGAGTATAATCACTTACTCTGATCTTTGTAAGTCCTTCTAGTGAAGCATGAAGCTCAAGAGTGGTCTTGGGGTCTCTCAAGTATGGAGGAAGTATGGAATAAAGGCTACACAGAGGAGGCAGAGTATGAGCCAACAGTTGGGCCTCCCAGGTGGCGCTAGTGGTAAAGAACTCATCTGCCAGTCAAGGAGATATAAGAGATGGGGGTTTGAGCCTTGGGTCGGGAAGATCCCCTGGAGGAAGGCATGGCAACTCACTCTAGTATTCTTGCCTGGAGAATCCCATTGGACAGAGGAGCCTGGTGGACTACAGTCTACGGGGTTACACAGAGTCAGACACCACTGAAGTGACTTAGCCTGCAGACATCCTAAAGAATAATAGACAATTCAAGACAAGAGGGAGTTGAACATGTAGAAAGTCTTCTACTGCAATTAAGAATCTTGAAAGAAAATGAAGAAAGACTTTCATTTCACCTAGGAATCTTTCAGTTCAGTTCAGTTTAGTTGCTCAGTCAAGTCCGACTCTTTGCGACCCCATGAATCACAGCACGCCAGGCCTCCCTGTCCATCACCGTCTCCTGGAGTTCACTCAGACTCACACCCATCGAGTCCATGATGCCGTCCAGCCATCTCACCCTCTGTTGTCCCCTTCTCCTCCTGGCCCCAATCCCTCCCAGCATCAGAGTCTTTTCCAATGAGTCACCTCTTTGCATGAGGTGGCCAAAGTACTGGAGTTTCAGCTTTAGCATCATTCCTTCCAAAGAAATCCCAGGGCTCATCTCCTTCAGAATGGACTGGTTGGATGTCCTTGCAGTCCAAGGGACTCTCAAGAGTCTTCTCCAACACGACAGTTCAAAAGCATCAATTCTTCAGTGTTCAGCCTTCTTCACAGTCCAACTCTCACATCCATACATGACCACAGGAAAAACCATACCCTTGACTAGAGGGACCTTAGTCGGCAAAGTAATGTCTCTGCTTTTGAATATGCTATCTAGGTTGGTCATAACTTTTCTTCCAAGGAGTAAGCGTCTTTTAATTTCATGGCTGCAGTCGCCATCTGCAGTGAGAAGTCTTTAGACTGCCCTACAGCTTCCTGGGAATCTCTTTAGAACTACTTTCTAACCCTGGCAGCAAATAATGCAAAACTACATTCTGAACTTTCTAAATTCCAGGCCATAAGGCTAGAAATGCATGGAGAGTGGCTCTCCAGCTCATTCATTCTCCTTGAAACAACACTGACACTTGTTTCCATTTTGAATGTTGACAAGTTGTCAATTTCATCTTTCATGGAACCTTGTTCTTTTATTTTTACAGATTAAACCCACAAACACAAGCCTCTGTTGACTCTCACTTTTTTTTTGAGAAAATTCACAAACTGCACCACATGATGGAACATGAACTATAAAAAGTTATTCCACATCAGCTGTCACCAAATGCATCTGAATTCCTTTTGTTCAGCCAAGGCTTTTTGCCAAGCAGCTAAAAATGTTCTATTATGGACATTTGATTTCCTAATAAAGCTTCTAATTTGTATCTGTGAAAAAGTTGTGTAAATTATTTGCATTATCTGATCCAAATATTCCTGATGCTCTAACCATACCAACTTCGGCACCACAAAAACATTCTCCCTTGAGTATCTCTCATCACCTCTGCTATTAGTCTTTCCTCTGAATGCTTCCAAGTTTGAAGAAATTCTTTCTTGGCTCTCTTCCTCCCAAATCTAATCCTTTGAGCTGTCAGAATGAAGACCTTCCAGAGATATTTCAGAAGGTTTTTTTTTTTCAGCTGAAACATCTGGCTCATTTCCCATAGATGTTTTTCTTCTGTATTATATACGGGAAAATATAAAGAAAGAGTGAAGGGGGGAGTGACTCTGTAGTAGGTGATCAATAGAAGAGCACTTCTCTTGAGAGAGTGCTGAGCTCAAGCGATTCTGCTTTGCTTTCTATTAAAAATGTAACTTTCAAGGCCCTAACACTTCTCTTGAGTTCACACAAGTAACAAGACTTGAAGGAACATAAGCCAGCTGGCTGAACAACAGACTGGCAACTCCAGAGCTATTAGTTCTCATTCTTGTATTCAAATATTATGATCTGGTTCAGGTCCAATAACCTCCTTCTGCTTTTGTTTCCCCAGGTGTGAGATGGTGCCAGGAGTACCAACCTATCTCATTGAGTTGCTTGAGAGATTATTGACAAGGGAAATTTCAAAGTGTTCTCCCAGCGGAAAGCATTATACAAACGCTAAGTAAAAAGACAAGAGTGGTTTTTAAAGTATCATGGTGAAAATGCGCTGTAATAGAGACTCTCACATTTTGTGTTTACACCAGCAAGAATGATAATGTTGGCACATAGTCTTTGTGAAAGGAACAACAGTCAGCCAAGGGCTTGTCTTGAATCTTCAAGCAAAGCAGGATGTCCTGGGTACTTCTGAAGCTGGCGCTCCCAACTGCAATCCATCTCTAAGCCCAGCAGATAGATACATTAAATTTATGTATGAATTAGTTGAAATGGAGTTAATTTTACCTGAGATTTTGCCTAATTGTGTGATCTGCTCTGTTAACACACCTGGCACCTGACAGATTCTAATTTTAATATTCTAAAATCATTAGTAAGATTGTGCTAAGCTTTCATTTTAAATGCCTTTAATCAGTTGGATAATCTGTCTCAACAATTTTTTTTCTATTTTTAATAATTTTTGACTCTAAGGAATGAGTGAGAAGTAGCTTCTTTGCCCAACATTTATCCAGGTTGTTGTTTTTTTTTTTTTCATGAAATACACATGAAACTTGAAATTAAGCAAGCAAAAAGCAACAACAGAAAACAGCTATCTGCCTCCAAAAAAAGAAAAAAAAAACTATTGAAAATCTAGGATCAGAAAATTTCTGTACAAGTCATGCCTATGTGCTGTTGCTAAATCGTGTCTGACTCTCTGTGACCTCATGGACTGTAGCCCGCCAGGCTCCTCTGTCCGTGGGATTTTCCAGGCAAGAGTACAAGAGCAGGTTGCCATTTCCTCCTCCAGGGAATCTTCCCAACTCAGGGATCGAGCCCTCATTTTCTGAGTCTCCTGTATTGGCAGGCAGATTCTTTACCACTGAGCCACCTGGGAAGCCTCTGTACAAATCAAATTCTCCTTTAATATCTCCTTCACAGTTTCTGAAATTTATAAGTTGAGAAGGCATTTGATCCGGAGCTGTATCTGCACAGAACATACTTATTGGGAATGATGCTCTTTTCAGTTGCACGAGCGTCCCCAAACCGACTTCATTCCATTCAATACTCAGTCTACACACTGCATCCCTGAGGAGCCCAGCCATGGTCGGTGATCATGGTAACACTGTAAATGTAAAATGAAAAAGGGGCAAAGTGTCTTCATTCTTCCTGCTGTCTCTGCACTCCCCCTTCCTCCAGCAGGGGACCTGTTCTGTTCATTCATCATTTACAACTCACTGCCATGATGCCACAGGTCAACACACACTCCCAACCCCAAAGGGAAACTGAATTCCCTCCAATCTGCACACACACACACACACACACACACACACACACAGTACAAACATATCTGTTTAAACAGGAATATAAATAAAGGACTTCCCAGGTGGCGCTCATGGTTAAGAACCTGCCTGCCAATGCAGGGGCTGCAGGAAACACAGGTTTGATCCCTGAGTCAGGAAGATCCTCTGGAGTAGGAAACAGCAGCCCACTCCAGTTCTTCTTGCCTGGAGAATCCCATGGACAGAGGAGCCTGGCAGGCTACAGTCCATGGGGTCACAAAGAATTGGACATGACTGAAGCAACTTGGCGCACACACATAAATAAACAAAAGAGGAACAAGAGTCTCAGTCGAGAGTTTAACTATTACATTTGCTGTTGAGGTTGGACTACAGGGAGGATCCCATAGGGCAGAGGAGAAGGATGGTAAAAAGGAAAAAGGAGGCAATTAGTGGGAGGTCTGTGACCGCCTCACCCTGGGTACAGTGCATCTGCCCAGAAAAGTCCAATTCCACCTAAAAGCATGAGTCAGCTCTAATACAGAGTTCAACCCATTTGTGATATTTGGCTGCAGAGCTTTAAGCCCCCCTAGTCCTTCTTCTGCTTCTGCTCTACACACATCCAGGTAAGCTGGCAAGAAAGCCTGGGGGCTCCCTCTTAGGTGCCAAGCAAAAGTTCAAACATGCAAGCCCCAGCCTGCAGGAGGGAAGCTTCACCCCAACCCCAGCCCCCGAGCACAATTCCCAGCCAGCCTCCTTCCCCCATTCTCTCACCCCATTTTCAGACCTGCTTGCAACCTCCCTTGCTCTCCCCAGAAGGCCTCAGTACGTGAGTCACAAACCTTTCCACACCCTCTGGGTGCAGGTGCGGCATCATCAGTTTCAACACCCGAACCAAATTGGGATGAAGAGAAGGTACACCCCCCTCTGTGGGGGCCGAAACAAGCACCGTCTAAGCTAAGAACAGGCGTTATTAGTTAGGTGAACTATCTGTGGGGTGAACTGAGATTCAAGCCATTTCTACTTCCACTGTTCAGCCCAACACTTTACGTATCAGGGAAAAACTCATAACAGACGTTCCATGGTATCGCCTAAGTAAAAGTGACTGTAACCCTTTTTATCAAAAGTGACTATGGCAATGAGGGCCCTAATTTGTCTATGGGGATAGAACAAGTCCTCCAGGTCAAGCCTCCCCTCAGATATCTACAGCTTACTGGGCAGCCCAGAATTTTGGTACCAAATCCCCACGCTATAGAAACAGTGGGTAATGCAATCAGTAAAAGACTGGGCTAAACAAAAGTTAAAACTGAGAAGCGTTTTATCATATCATCCCACATCATAATCTATCTTATAATATTTTCTGTACCAATTATTAAATTATTTCCAAAGAACTGAAAGACCTTGGGTAAACACAGAGATTATTTAGAGCTATTGAAAATAAAGGAAAATGAGCTTTTATGAAAATGTCAATCGGTATAAAATCTAATAAGAGCAGAACAAACTGAAAAAGACCCAACAGGAGAGAGTTGCAAGGCACAGCGTAGTGCCTCCTGGACATGCAGCTAAGAGGGTTTACAGAGAGAGGAGGAGAAGAAGGCAGAGAGGTTCAGAAGGGCTGACCGCAGTGCTGCGCCCTCCTTGCGGAGGGCAGACTTGCGGAAGTTACTGCCTGTTTCAGAAACTGAGGCGATGGCGGTACTGAGTACATGAATCAGGATAGTGACGCACAGCTCGCAGTTACAAGCGTCACACAACTCTGAGTATTGAAAGTGCTTCCTGAAGCTGAACACCGCCTAATTAGAAGTTCATCGTGACTGGGTCCGTGTCCCAGGCATCCCACACGAATCTCTTAAGAAATCATGATGATATAAAGGACGTCTGACATGGCACAACTTCCTTTTACTACCTTTTCATTTGTCTTCTTGAATATTTTGAAAACCTATGCATGTTTGCAACAAGGAGATGTTGTATATTTGTTAAACAGAACCAAAAACAGTAAGTCCAAAGTTTAAGGGTGTCGATTTTGGCTAGCCATCAGAAAGGACTTTCTGATTAGTGATGCTCTACAGGGAAACAGGCTTACTCGACAAGGGACTGACCTTCCAATCCCGGGAAATGCTCAAGTCGAGGCATCTGCCACGGCATTATGAAAAGCATCTCTGCACTGGGAGAAGCATTAGGGTACATGACTTTGTGAGGTCCCCTTCCGCTGCCATAATGTGATGACTGACCGATCATGTGAACAGAAAAAACATGGTGTGAACTTGAAAACTCTTTTGCTCTCTTAAAAAAAAAAAAAAAAGTTTGAATCTCTATTTAAAATGATATTTCTAAGGAATGTGACGCTGATGGTCCCCTAGAGGAAAGTAAAGACAGCTACCCAACCTTGAACTCTCCTCTCTAAAACTTCATTTCCGATTAAGAGCTGGGGGTGGCGGGGGGGAGTGAGGGGGAGCAGGCATGGAAGGATTGTGGGGAAAACAACACAGTTAATCAACCTACAGCACGGCCAGCACCATCAGTCCACCCAGACCTATACACCGAGCAGCTACTACTTTGCAGGCATTGCAGCAAATAAAAGATGTATCAACACAAGGCCCCTGGTTTCAATGTTCTAAAAATGTGTGGATAAATCAGACAGCAAAAAGTACATGATTATAAATAAATAAAGAGGTTGCAAACTAACCGCCCGACTAGATCCAACCAGCCTGCCTCATTTGGGCAACATACTGTTTTTAAAATTTTTAAATCAGAATGCTATTAGGCAGGACATACACCTTGCAATCACCATGTCACCACTCTTCATCATATTACACAGGCCCAATTCACACATTTACATAAAATTCCTGAACCCGACAAGCAGCTGCATTTTGACTTCCTAATCTACAACACAGACGATTAACAGCAGAAATACCATAAGATGGTATTTGTATGGTTACTTTTCAATAAATGTCAAAAATATGAAAGAGGAAGAGGAAAGCGGGAAGAAGCACTGAGTGACAGGAGAAGTTCAAAGTGCAGAAGGGCCTTGAGAGTGGGGAGAGCAGAAGGGAGAGGTGAGGGAGTCAAGTAAGATTTGCTCAAATTGTAGAAGGGCTTCAGAGACAGGTCACATTAATCAGAAATCTTGACTGAAAGTGATGGAAACCCGAACCAAAGTAGTTTTCTCAAAGAGAGAAATCTATTTTTAAAAAGCTAGAAATTCATTGACTTCCCCAATTGTGTAAGTAAAGGGCAGAGGTAAATTCAGATACGGCTGGATCCAAGCACACAAATGAGATCAGCCCTTTTTCTCTCTTTCCTTCTCACTCTTGCAATCACTTCTAATGTCTATTACGTATTGGATTTTTTTTTTTTTCTGTCTTGTTGTTGATGGGCTATGACCAGGAGGACAGGTAACTTGGTCTTTCAGGAGGCTCACTTTCTCCAGTTTCACAACCCAGCAAAAAGAAAGAAATTTGATCTCTAAAAATTCACTTACACGTTCATGGTAGGGACTCCAGGGAAATGGGTTCATGGGTCATATGCTGACCACTGCATTCAGAGGAAAGCGAGTCTAATTGCATTAACGATGCGTGTGCACCCCAGTTCAGTTCCGTTGCTCAGATGTGTCCAGCTCTTTACCACCCCATGGACTGCAGTGTGCTAGGCCTTCCCGTCCATCACCCACTCCCAGAGCTGGTGCGCCGGACAGTCACAGTGAAGGAAGGTACTTAAATGAGTCGCCAAGGTGCTTTCAGGCTAGAAAAACCTACCGGAGGCTTTAAACCTGTAAACCACACGACCAGAGTGAAAGTAACCCATTAGCCACCCAGTTGTGTCCGACTCTTTGTGACGCCATGGGCTGTAGCCCACCAGGCTCCTCTGTCCATGGGATTCTCCAGGCAAGAGTGCTAGAGTGGGGTGCCGTTCCCTTCTCCTGGGGATCTTCCCAACCCAGGTATCGAACCCCAGTCTCCCGCATTGCAGGCAGATTCTTTACTGTCTGAGCCACGAGGGAAGCCCCTGACCAAAATATTCTTTTCAGAAGTTTACATGATGTACTGGAGGGAGAGGAAGAGGAATACGGGGAGGTGAGTTAGGAAGCTCATCCAGAAGTCTAGGACAGAGGACATAAAGCTCAACTGAAAGAGAAGGACAATAAGAAACAGACGGAGGCGAGAACAACTCAGGAATAAAAATCGATCGGATAGGAAATGACGGGATAAGGGAGAGAGAGGTTTCAAAGACAATCAATTCAACACATAGTTATGAGTGTCAGTTCTGTTTCAGGCGCTGGTGCATATGGTAGACAAGACGTCTGCACCACAGTGTGTGCAGTCCCCTGAGAAACATGGAGGCAGGACGTGGAAACTGAGCAACCAGTCACTCAGGTTCAGCTCCTAATAGATGCTCTGAGCGGGACCAGAAATGGGAAGGTGACATGGAGAGTGGTGAGCGGAAGGTGCTACTTCAGACAAGGTAGTCTGAGCAGGTCTTTCAAGGAAGCAACACTTGAGCTGAGAAACGAATGGCGAGAAGGTAGCAGCCACGTAAGGAGCTGGGAGAGAAGTGTCCAGAGAGAAGACAGCGAGACAGGAGTAAGTGAAGAGACCCCAAGACAGGAATAAGCTTGACACCGGAGAGAGCCAGAAAGAAGATTGGACAGGGAGAGTAGGGGAGCAGAGATCAGCGTCAGAAGGGCCAGGCTTGGCAGGGCCTCCTGAGCTGTTTCCTATTGCCATGGAAACTCGGCAGAGAATTTAGGGCAAGAGACACGGTTTCATCTGGCTTTACCACCCAGACCACCAGACGAGGCCACAGGCAAGCAGGAAGCAGGAAGAAGCCGTCATCAAGGGCAGCGCAGACAGGAGGGCCCAGCAGCTCAGGCTGGGGTGCCGGCGGTGCAGGCGGTGTTGGACGGTCGGGCGATTCAGAACGCTGTGCCTGAGTGGGATGCAGCACCACTGAGGAAGGAAAACTAGAAACGGTTGAAGAGATTTCTCACACTTAAATCTGAATACAAATAATACTCAAAAAAGAAGTCGCTCAGTCATGCCCGACTTTTTGTGACCCCATGGACTGTAGCCAGGCTCCTCCGTCCACGGGGTTTCCCAGGCAAGAATACTGGGTGGGTTGCCCTTTCCTCCTCCAGGGGATCTTCTCGACCCAGGGATCAAGCTCAGGTCTCCTGCATTGCAGGCAGATTCTTTACCGTCTGAGCCAGCAGGGAAGCCCAGCTACTACTCGGGCGATGTCTAAACCATTGTGTGATAGTCCCTGTTCAAGAGCAAAGGCCCACAGGTGCCTCCTTCCAACTACACCTGGAGGTGGGGGGCAGTGCGTGTGAACTTGTGCCTAAGAACTGCTCTTTACTAAAAGTTTTAACCGACCCTGGAAGACTATTGACAACGGCTATTTCTGACATGGGAAACACCCTTAAGGTTGTCCCAAAGAAAAACAAAGGATGAGAAAGGAATATAAAAAATAAACCAAAATGAAACTTTTAAAAGGAAAATTATTTCACTGAGGAATTCTTGAAAACTTCATAGAGAAAAACGAGCTCCTTTGGCACAATCCCCTTCCTCTTCTTTCTATTAAATTCTTGGTGGTTTTTCAGAACAAAAAATATTATAGAGACGTTTCTGTATATTGCTGTTTAAAGAGTGAATGAATGTCTACAGATTTTCTGGAGGGGATTTTTGGCAGAATGTTTAAAATAAAGCAGAGGATGAGATGGTTGGATGGCGTCACTGAATGAATGGACATGAGTCTGGGCAAACTCTGGGAGACAGTGAAGGACAGGGAAGCCTGGCATGCTGCAGTCCGTGGGGTCGCAAAGAGTCGGACACGACTGAGTGACTGAACTGAACTGATAAAATAAAGCATACTTATCTCCTTTATTCATTTTCCTGGTTAATTATAGAAATTTGTCCTATATTTATGTAAGCAGGTATTAGTTATATACGTGTGCATCTTAAGTCACTTCAGTCATGTCTGACTCTAGCCCGCCAGGCTCCTCTGCCCATGGGATTCTCCAGGCAAGAATACTGGAAGGGGCTGCCGTTTCCTCCTCCAGGGGATCTTCCCAACCCAGGGATGGATTCTGTGTCTCTTATGTTTCCTGTATTGGCAGATGGGGTCTTTACCACTAACACCACCTGGGAGATTTATAATGAGATATATATATTTAGTTAAGAATCTGAAATAACCTAAATGAATAATGATAGCGGATTGATATCAACACTGTAGGTAAGTTTTCTGTATCCTTGTTGTGTTGAATTATAAACACATAGGGGCAGGAGAGGAATCTGGAGAAATGTAACAGAAAGGCCCTAAAGGTGTTTCACTGGGTTAGGCATACCTTTCATCTGGTAGGTACCTAGTTTATGATCAAGGGTGGGATCACTAAAAAATGTGAAATTCTAGCTTTGTCAACAGAAATCCCTGGATCGTTCATTATTTCAGACCTCAAATTCTGAAAGTACTGAAAGGAAAACAGCCAATCCAAAAAAAAAAAAAAAAAAAGGAAAGAATAAAAAATAAATTTAAAAATCCCGTGGAGCTAGAGGCTCATCACTGGACTGAAGCCAGTGGATTAGCGCCGCGAGACTGGAGAAGCAGCGGCTCTGTTGTCATGTCTGCCTCCATGTTGATTTTGGAATCATCTGCATCTTGCAGTGTTGCTTTCCTCAGACATCCTTTGGCCCTACCAGATATCTGTTGCTATCTTGTCCCTTGACATGTCTAAAAAATCTTTAGTCTCAGTCTTCATCAAGTTTAAAGAAGGGACCCAAGAGGCCACAACAAAGAGAGCACAAAGAACCAGCTGCCACCGTCTACCTTGGATTGATATTGAAAACGAGAGAGGCGGAGACAGAGAACAAAGCCACGCAACAGTGAGCAGGAACATTCTACGCCACCTCGAAGGCTGGCTGGGACACCAGCGCCCTATCTCCTTTGGGCCACCTCTGAATGGTTTTCACAGTTAATGGGAGAACTGAAGAAATAGATGAAAGAAAATTTAATTGCAGGTGCTAACCCTGAACACAGTACTTAAGGCAAAGAATTTAATCTGATGGCTTCATGCACTGAACCAAAAAGAAAGAAAACACCGTGTATTTATATTTTAAAGATTTTCATTCTTAATTAGTGGCTTCAAAGATTTTTAACAAACCTGTCTGGCCTCCCAGATATCATATAACTTTAATTAGTGTCCAAATTTCTTCAACGTTTTAAAGTTTATCCAGGGCTTGTTCCCCATGGAGTGACAAACATCTTTGTACATGGTGACTAACTCCATTTGAAAATCTGTGGAAAAGCAGAGGTGTTATAAATAAGACTTACCTTTTGGTGACTCTGGTTTAAGATTTATTTAAAAGGTAACCATGCTCCCTCGGTGATGGCGACATTTGTGCCACACTCATTTGGCAAAATCCTCCGCAGAGATCATTTGTGTTTAACAAAACACATTTTGTGTAATCAAAGCTGTATTTTAATGTCTTCATTCGCTGCACTGTCTCATAACATTGACTTTGGACACTGAGAAAAAAAAAACAGTCCACACTCTTGGTTTTTTTTTCTGTTTCCTCTGACATTTAGTAGTTTGCCATGACTGCAAAACATGACTTTTCACTTCTTTATACAGGATGTGGTAGGTCCTCGCCTGGAGGCGTTTTATATCAGCAAGCTTCCCACTCGAGAAAGAGGAAGAAGGAAGCAACGCTACTGTGGGTGCAGGCTCTGGGTCCAGCTGGGTGTCTGAAGGGAAACTTCCATCCTAATGATGGAAATGTCTCCAGCTCTTCTATTTGAAGGAAGACTGATGTGAAAGATCCCAGTTCAGTGGGAACAAAGTCATCATTGAAGCTGTGTGGACAATTCTCACCGTGTGATTGGGACACCTATGACTTCATTGGTTGAATAAAGAATCACCCAAAGGTCACGCTGCCCCCACAGAAACATGCAATCAAAGCGATGGAAGCAACAGCCGATGAGATAGCAGCGGCACTGGTCAGAGAGCCTAGGGTTTCCCAGGCAGCACTCAGGGCGCACCGTCCGCCTGCCAGCGAAAGAGACACAAGAGACTCGGGTTCGATCCCTGCATCGGGAAGATCCCCTAGAGAAGGAAATGGCAACTGACTCCAGGCTTCTTGCCTGGGAAAGCTCATGGACAGAGGAGCCTGGTGGGCTACTGTCCGTCGGGTCTCAAAGAATCAGACACGACTTAGTGACGGAGCAGGCACACAAAGAATCCGAAATGCTCTCCGCCTGGCTTGGGAGCATTTATCTTGGGAAATACGTTGGTGACTGACTGTGGCCATTAGCTTTTTCCTGTTGTGATCTTCCTTTTTTCATTCTGTGAGAGATTAATTTGTGACTGAGATTTATTAGCCTAAAGGAGGCTGGGGTTGATGAGATTTTGCTGATATATTGCGTAGAACGCACATCAAGTCAAAGAGAAAAGATGAAAGATTGAAATGATAAAGTTGCATTGCTAGCTTGTTGCTGAAGTAATTGAAGTGGCTTGCGTTGCGCTGTGCTGTTGATGGCTAGAAATAAAATATGTACAAATTTATCTAGATCATCCTTCTGAAGAAAGGAACTACAAAATATTTTCCCTCTCTATTTATGTGTTGAGGAAATCTCCCAATTCTTTTTTTGACAGTGATAGTGAAGCAAAACGAAAATGAAACCCACTCAGCATAAGCTCCAGAAGTGAAGCCAGCTATTATCCATGGAAATAGGCGTAAGGGTTAGCATAGATAATTGAAATATGTGCATAATGTAAAAACAGCCTTTTGTCTATTAGGTGAAACCACAACTCCATATAATTTCTTTTTAATAGAACTGAAATAGCAAAATGAATTCAATTTTTTTAACCTACCCAACTTGTCCTCTGATGGAAATTCTAATTATCAGTGAAATGCCTAAAAAAATACATACAGAGCAGAATATTTTTAAAAAGGAATAAAGCAAGGGCCGTGAAGCACGAGGATTCAGCTCCACAAGTACGGGGACCTTCAGTTCATGGACCTGTCCAGCATGCCTGGGGTGTGCTGGCCCCTGAAGAGTGCCCGGTGGGCCTTTGCTGAATTAACAAAGTGCTCAGCCTTCTGCTGCTGAGCACTGAGCAGTCAGTGCAGGTAAGAGCACAAATATTTCTCCACTGCTGCAAATCATTTGGCCATTAAATGTGCCCCATGGAAACCTGGGGCTTTAGAGGGTGTCCACAGGAACAGGACCCTGGATGGCAGACCACAGAGCATGTCTAGCGGGCCCGGATGTTCCGTGCAGGCAGTATGACCAGGGAAGGAGCAGTCCCCCACACCCACCACCTCCAGAGGGGCAGAGGTTTCTGAGCTGGGAGACCCTCTGCCACTGAGGCCCATGACGATTTTCTAGGACTGCTCCACCACCTCGATCTTTAGTTCTTTACTTACTCAAAGACGAAACATCGACCAGGTATTACAGGCCCCCATCGTGCGCGTGGCGCGTGCTCAGCCGCTCAGTCGTGTCTGACTCTTTGCAACCCCATGGACTGCAGCCCGCCAGGCTCCTCTGTCTGCGGGGTTCTCCAGGCAAGAATACTGGAGTGGGGTGCCGTGCCCTCCTCCAGGGCTCTTCCCCACCCAGGGAGGGAACCAACGTCTGCTAGGCCCCCCGCACTGGCAGGCGGGTTCTTGACCACGAGCGCCACCTGGGAAGCCCGGGCGCTCACAGAACCGAGCACAGCAGAGTCCAGACGCCACTGTTTTCTCAGCCCTTTTTAACCTAGTATTCTCACGCATGAGAACCACGGTGTACATCACCCAGACGCCATAAAAGGCGGGGAGCACACTCACGTGCACACAAATTGAGGGAGATTTGCACAAGTGAACAGGTCTCACTGTGCTGGGCGAAGGCTGTAGGAGCTGAGGGCAAGCAGGCGGCTCCGGCTTTCGGAAGAGGCGCCAGCAGCAATCTTCTCCTTCGCTCCAGCCTGCCCTCCTCAGAACCTTGACAGCAGACCAGTCGCCTCTGTCCCCAGCGGGTGTTCACTTTCAATGCCCCAGGGAAATCCTTAATCCTGAGAAGAATCTACCACCTTTCAGTTCTCTATTTCAGTTCTCCTCACAGCAGCCTGTGCTTCAAAGCACGCCCCGAACAAAACACCCCACCCACTTCCTGAACAGCCCCAGGTGACAACAGGGGATACCTGAGACCCTTCTCTGCGTGGGTCTCTAGAAGGACCTCAAAGTCCCAAACTGCCCAAGACTAAAGAAGCTTCTCGAGGACAGAAGAATGGCTGGGGAGTGCTGGCTCCCGTTCCTGCCTATGTGACCTTGGGCTAGTCACCTGATTATCGTGAGGCTTGTTCTGTTCATAGGATCAGTGGAAACACAACAGAAAGCCCTGTGGAGGTTTCCGTGGTGATCAGCTGTGAGGCACATGGCACAGATAAAGTCCTGGTACATGCTACAACTTGGACCAGCCTTGAGAACATCAGGCTGAGTGGCAGACATCAGTGGCAAAGACCGCACACTCTGATGCCGTTCACATGGATGTGCAGAGGAGAGAAATCTACCGACAGCAAGTAGATTCGCGGCTGCTCGGGGCTGGAGGCAGGGGAGGGGCACCGCGTTTCTTCTGCGGTGGTAAAAATGCTCTGAGATTGACTGTGGCGATGGCTGCACAGAGTTAAGAAACGAAAACCTGAGAACTGTGCAGTTTAAATGGGTGAGCTGTAAATATATGAATTATATTTCAACAAAGCTGTCCTTAAGACAGTCCTTAGCACAATGCCAGCCACGTATTTAATATTTGAAGAATGTCAGCCATTATCATTTATTAATCCATTCAAAAGGTATTTATTTAGTTTCTAATATAATTGTGGCACTTCTAATATAACTCAGTTCTTCTTGTTCTTCTTATCATTTGTGGATCGTTTTTACATTTGAAATTTTGCATGTCCGTGAAATATGCACAGATGTTAATAATGCAGGAAAAGTAGTTTGACTAAATTGCCTCATTAAAAAGATAAAATGAATTTAGGTGAATAAGTTGTTTTAGATGTAAAGTTTTTACCTGAGAAATAGTCACTAACACCTTGGAACTTTATAGGCATCTTAAGAATACCAACAAAATAAAACGTCTTAATTTATTCAGAACTAGAGTTAATTTATTTATAGTCAACTTGGAAAGTTTTCTAAATGAGAAATACATAATTTAGTGACAGCAGAGCAATTCTGTTTCTGCAGATTCGAGCGTTTCAGATTTAAGAAGCACAGAAATGAAAAGCTGCATTGACTGGTTTAAGCCCAACAACAAACAAACAAAATCTAAAAGCCATTTCTGAAGCTCAGAAGACATAAGACAATTATTCTAAGTAGCTCTGCAAATGCCGTCACCCCTACTATATTTTCCATGACTTGCATAAAATAATCAAATTCTACTTCTTTTGGCCTTTCTCTCCACCGTCAATCACTCTCATGTCTTCCACCAAAGACTGCAGGTAGTGGGTAAAATAATAGATTTGCAACCAAAAATGAAAGAAAAGAGAAGGGAAAAAAAGGGCTGTAAAAATCTATCTCCAAATGGGAAATTCTTTCACAAAAAAACATTTGCATGTACTCTGGCAAATGCAGAGATTTAAATGGTGTTGGGCTATGCCAAGCTGGCATGCATGCCCGCTCCAAGCTGGTTGTTTTAACCATAATTGGGACCCTGAGCACAAAAGAGAACAAAGAAGCAAACTAAAAAGACAAAGCAGCCAGCCGCCAGTTTGCCCCCGGTGAATCCTAACTCTATTTTTTATTTCAGATCAGATAGGCGGCTCACTAGAGAGCTCCCTCGACTTTCCAGTAAATTCTCGGAAACCAGGGCCAAATGCAAAGCATTTGAAGGCACCTGTAAAATCCAGTTTCTCCTAGAAATTGACTGACACCTTGGTTGCTGGGGCCAGAACCCAGGTGAAAAAGCATATTTGTGCTGATGAAAGGTTTTTATTCTAAAATGATGCTCTCCAGGTGCCCTCTCCTCATAAACACTCCGTGGGACTGTCCCTGCCAGTAACAGCCACTGAAAAAAGGAGGAAAATCTCCCTAAAAATATGGTCTCCCAGGAAATAATTTCTTCCTTATAGACATATTCAGAATTCCTTCCCAGGCAGATTCTGAAGCAAAACAAAGAAACCGAGCAGACAGAAAGTAAGTATCAACTCAAGGTCGAGGGACAAGCTGCCCACGAGGATCCCACTCATTTCTTTTCTCCTTGAACACAGGGCCAACTTACTTGGCCTGCTATACTAACAACACAGTAAACTAAATCATTTAAATTCTCTAATAATGATAACAATAACAACAGGAATCACAGTGAGCTTTCACTTCTATTAAGACAAATTTTTTTATTAATTTCCCGTGTTACTGATATAACTATGTCCCTGTAAACAGTACTGCTGCTGCTGCTAAGTCACTTCAGTCGCGTCCGACTCTGTGCAACCCCATAGACGGAGGCCCACCAGGCTCCCCCATCCCTGGGGTTCTCCAGGCAAGAACCCTGGAGTGGGTTGCCATTTCCTACATTTATCTTAATACACTTATTTGTCAGGAAGTCTTTTTCGAAGTATGCTGTTGTTTCGTCCAACAATCGCCTTGTCCATGAGATTTCCCAGGCAAGAATTCTGGAGTTGGTTACCATTTCCTTCCACCCAAGGATCAAACCTGTTTCCTGAATTGCCAGGAGGGTTTGTTTTTTGTTTTTTGGGTTTTTTTTTTTTACCACTAAGCCACCATGGAAGCCCCTTATTGAAGTGTTCCTATTGAGTCGCTAAGTCATGTCTGACTCTTTGCAACTCCAAAAACTGTAGCTTGCCAGGCTCCTCTGTTCATGGGGTTCTCCCAGCAAGAATACTGGAGTGGGTTGCCATTTCCTTCTCCACTTATTGAAGTATAGTTGATGCATAATATTATATAAATTACAGATGTACAATATAATGATTTACAATTTTTTAGATTATATTCCATTTATAGTTACTAATAAATATTTGCTATATCCCCTGAGTTGTACAGGATTCTTGACAAGTGCCTTCTTCCTATGTTTTTAACTTTATGATACCTTGCTAGCTCAACTCAACCTTAAGTTTCTTGAGAAAAGTGACTGCTTTTTGTTACTTATGTGTTTTCATTCCCTTTTTCCTCACACAGTGCTTGGCACATAGCATGGCTTCAGAAATTGCTTTAGAAATTTCTGAGTTACTGATGTATAGTTGGTATAATTTTAAGGCAACTTCTCTCAAAAAATGTTAGCTTGAAACCATTAAAAATTTCTATTGATTGATGCTCAAATTATAATTGATAAAGGATCTTCACTCTGCTTCCCCCTCTAAGTAGGTTTTGAAAGCTGTTGGAAAAGACCTTGATGCTCGGAAAGATTGAAGGCAAAAGGAGAAGAGGGCAGCAAAGGATAAAATGGTTGGATGGCATCATCAATTCAATGGACATGAACTTGGGCAAACTCCAGGAGATAGTGAGGGACAGGGAGGCCTGGCGTGCTGCAGTCCATGGGGTCGCAAAGAGTCGGACATGACTTAGAGGCTGAATAATAACAACAACAGGAAGAGGGAAAGTCATCCATGGTCCTTTTATCCCATTTTGGCAAAACGTTTCCTGTTACTTGGGGTCTGTAGTAATGTGATGAGAATATCTAGCTGGTTGACTACCATCTCTTCAATTGCCCACTATTTCCGTTTTACTCCCAGAACCCCGCCGTCAAGGGAACCCAGAATGGTAGATAAATATGCAGTTACAGGCCTTTCCTCTTTGCTTGCAGTCCCAGGCGCTGACAGGGAGCCTGGCGTCAGGATGGAATGCACGCCCTGGGCTCTTGACAATTGCTGGATCCATGCTCTGTCTCTCTCTTTCACATGCTTCATTCTTTGCTTTCTGTTAAGGATATGTATTGACTTTGCGGAACACTGCAGTGAGCTGTAAATGATGCATTTAATGAAAAATCCTTGCCCAGCACTTTGAAAGAGAACACAACAATGTCGGGCGATCATTGCTGGGCAGTGATGGGTGTTGTAATATCACATTCATCTGTTTCAGCGGCGAGAGAGACACGCTGCTGATTGGCAATATTTCAAGGGTATGTAGTAAGAAAACATCAACTGATATTTTAATCATCTTCATTATTTGCTGTTTCTCCTCTCCCTAGCATGGTAATCTTTGATTCTTTAAAAGATCAGGGACTTTTATTTCCGTCTTAGCTGTGCCAAAGTTGTGTGGGCAGTCTGATTTGACACCAGCATCCACTAACAGACGATGATGCTGGGCACCGAAGGCGGGGAGGGGTTCGTGCCGAAGGTCTGGGACTTGCCTTGGTCTTGCTTGGCAGACGAAATGCAGCAGTTATTTTTCAGACTGCAAAATTCAAAATGGGGCTCAGCGTATTCGTTTCATCTACACCAGAGAAGGCAGACCGAGTGGCAAGGCCTTTGTTGAACTCGAATCAGAAGATGAAGTCAAACTGGCCCTGAAAAAAGACAGAGAAACTATGGGACACAGATATATTGAAGTATTCAAGTCAAACAACGTTGACATGGATTGGGTGTTAAAGCATGCTGGTCCAAATACTCCTGACACGGCCAGTGATGGCTTTGTACGGCTTAGCGGACTCCCCTTTGGATGCAGCAAGGAAGAAATGATTCAGTTCTTCGCAGGGTTGGAAATCGTGCCAACTGGGATAACATTGCCGGTGGACTTCCAGGGGAGGAGTACCGGGGAGGCCTTCGTGTGGTCTGCTTCACGAGAAATAGCTGAAAAGGCTCTAAAGAAACACAAGAACAGGGCGCAGGCACATCGGAATCTTTAAGAGCAGTCGAGCTGAAGTTAGAAGTCACTGTAACCCACCATGAAAACCTACGGCCGTGCTGTGGCCAGGTCCCTGTGACAGACCTGGGGCTGGAGGAGGGCATCACGGCACGGAAGGGAAGCTGGCCTTGGAAGGACGAGGCACGGTGCTTATGGTGGAGGTTATGGAGACTATGATCATTCAGTCAGTTCAGTTCAGCCGCTCGATCGTGTCCGACTCTTTGCGACCCCATGAATCGCAGCACGCCAGGCCTCTTTGTCCATCACCAACTCCCAGAGGTCACTCATACTCACGTCCATCAAGTCAGTGATGCCATCCAGCCATCTCACCCTCTGTCATCCCCTTCTCCTCTGTCCCCAATCCCTCCCAGCATCAGAGTCTTTTCCAATGAGTCAACTCTTCGCATGAGGTGGCCAAAGTACTGGAGTTTCAGCTTTAGCATCACTTCTTCCAAGGAAATCCCAGGGCTGATCTCCTTCAGAATGGACTGGTTGGATCTCCTTGCAGTCCAAGGGACTCTCAAGAGTCTTCTCCAACACCACAGTTCAAAAGCATCAATTCGTCACAGTCCAACTCTCACATTCATACATGACCACTGAAAAACCATCTAGTGCCTTGACTAGATGGACCTTTGTTGGCAAAGTATAATGGCTATGATGATGGCTATAGATTTGGGTCAGATAGATTTGGAAGAGACCTCAATTACTGTTTTTCAGGAACGCCAGATCACAGATACGGGGATGGGACACTCTGCACACATGCGGGGACTACCTCACAGAGCTCCCAAGAATGGCACTTAGAATTCTTCTTCACCACTCAACCCTGTGAGAGTACATACTGAAACTGGTCCTGATGGCAGAGAAACCTGAGAAGCAGATGTCGAGTTTGCAATGCATGAAGATGCTGTGGCAGCTATGTCAAAAGACAAAGCAAATATGCAACACAGATATGCAGCACTCTTCTTGACTTCTAGAGCAGGAGCAAGCGGTGGTGCTTATGCACACCAGTCCAGTTATGGTGGCCCGGCCAGCCAGCAGCTGGGCGGGGGTTATAGAGGCAGCTGTGGTGGCCAGAGCAGCATGAGTGGATATGACCAAGTTTTACAGGAAAATCCAGTGATTTTCAATCAAACATTGGATAGGCACCTACTGCAGTAGTAGAAGCCGAGTATCTGGGGGAGTGAACGGAATGGGAGGGATGTCCGGCACGTCCAGTATGAGTGGTGGATGGGGAACGTAACTGATCCTGATCACTGACCTTGGTCAACATTTTTAAAAGAAAAGCTGAAGTTTTAGCTGTTTTGGAATACAAGCTTGTGATTTATGCTTACTCTAAGTGGAAATCAGGAATGTTTTAAAGACTTAGTTCAGTTCAGTTCAGTCGCTCAGTCGTGTCCGACTCTTTGTGACCCCATGAATCGCAGCACGCCAGGCCTCCCTGTCCATCACCATCTCCCGGAGTTCACTCAGACTCACAAGGTTTGGTATTTTTTAACACATTCATCTAGGATGTAACAACCAGGTTGAGTAAACTATTACTGTTTAACAATTTTCAGCTTTTCTCAAATTAGTTCTATTGTAGGATGTACTTGAGCAGTAAGTGTATTTGGGTTAAAGCTGTTGGATTATGTTAAATGTTGCTCTTACATCATATTACACTGAAGCCTGTCTGGATGCATGTAGAAAGACACGCTTTTCTGTAAAACTCAACATAGGAGTTGTGTCTATAAAAAGTGAAACATTTGGCATGTTTGTTAATTCTAGTTTCATTTAATAACCTCTATAGCACGTAAGCTTAAGCTTTTTTTTAAGTTATTGGGGGAAATTTGACATGCAATACCAATACCTTATCATTTTGGTTTTGGTGTTTGTGTGAAATTCTGAGGCCTTGATTTAAATTTTTCATTGTACTGTGATTTTTCTTTTAGGTGTATTGTACTAAGTAAAACTTGTCAAATAAATCTTCCTTTAAAAAAAAAAAAGATCAGTGACTTTTGTCTGAAAGTCCCAAATCCCATACTTTGAAAAGACGCACTAAAGGATTTTCAGTGACTAACTCTTTTGGAGGAATTATATTAAAATTTTGATTTCCACGGAGCTCTGTCGTTATTGCTACCATCCTTGCATTTCAAAATCAAACTTCAGGTTATTGAAAAGACTTATGTTTCTTCCAGTTTCTCTTTTCTTCTTTCTTTCTATTTCTCTCCTAAAACAGAAACAAAATAAACAGGACTTGCTTCAACAATTCTAGAAAGAACCTTGTGAGTGACAAAGTCCAATTGAAATAGCCACCTGACGGCGCGGGAGAATCTGCCCGGCAGAGCCAGCGCCGAAGGAGCCTGGAGAGGGCCGGCTCCGGCCCGCCCTGCCCCCGGGCCCGGCGCTCACGGCCTTCACCCCGGTGCTGCTGCTGGGCTTCCTATCGAGCGCGATGAGCACACAGTGCCCGGCACACTGGGCACGCTCTTCCCGCGGCAGCCCGACCGGCAGCCACCAGCTGGTGTGTTAAGAGAGGCCTCCCTTCCTGAGCAGGCCTGGGACCAGAGCAACAGGCCGCGCCCCGGGCCTCGGGCGGCGACTCTCCGACCGCATCCTGGAGAGCCGAGCTGCGGCCTTGGGGAGAAGCGCTGGTTCCCGCCGGAGCAGGCGGCCCCCGCGCTCCCCGGAGGGCACCTCGTGCTCGTCCAGCCTGAGGCTCACCGTCCTGGAGGCGGCATCGTCCTGTGCTGTTCCGCTTCCAGCCGCTTCCTCTTCTCATCAACAGTCCGTCCAAACTGCAGCCCATTATCTGTTCTTAATTGATGTTACCGTTCACTCTATTAATTAAGGAACAGGCTTTCTCGTGGGCTTTTTTTTTTTTTTTACATAATCCAACCACTAGAGCACGTTTCCAAGCGAAGACAAAAATATTTTCTACATGGTACATAAAAATTTGGCCAATTTTGAAAGGGGAAGAAAAGTCAGTCAGCTGTGGCCTGGGTGTCGCAGACATGAAATAGCTGCTTGACAGGATTTTGTTGCTGTTTGTTTCCTTGGCTTGACATAGATGGAGTATGAGCTACAGAAACGGTCACTCATTTTTTTCCATTTACGTCTAACTTTGACAGGTTTCCTAGAGTCTCCTGAGTGGTACGCTGCATCTCCAGCCAACCTAGAGCATGGCTGGGTCTTCAGAGAAACCTAATTAAATTTGTGGTTAAAAATATCTTCGTTTTAAGTGTATATAACTGTAGGAATGTTATCATGTAGAGATCCATACAGGATGACTAGGATCCTATTACATTCAAATATTAGAGATTTCCTCATGTTTATAAGGTTTTTTTAAATTTAAATGATTCCCTTTATTTCCTATCACTGGATAAATTATAGAATAATTCATATATAACTTACGCATTTATATTTTTCCAAGAACTGTAGGCTGCATCCGACTCTCACAAACTCAGTAGGCTTATGTTCCATTTTATTGAAGTCATCACTTGTTCTATCTATATTTTTCTATTTGTTTTATCCATCTTACTTTTATCCATTTATTAGAGTACTTTCGGACTCTAATAAATCACACATGGATACTCGTTCAGTCATGTCCAACTTTTTGTGACACTATGAACTGTAGCCCACCAGGCTCCTCTGTCCATGGAATTCTCTAGGCAAGAATCCTGCAGTGGGTAGCCATTTCCTCCTCCAAAATCACACATAGTCTTCCACATTCAAGCTGCACTGGGCTAAAGAGGCCACCTCAGATCTTGTTTTCATGGACTTTCTCTTGAAAGAGAGCCTTCTTTTGCTCACTTCTGCTTGCCTCCTCTTTCCCTGACAGTCCTTCCTGCTTGACTTGAAAAATATGTTGGTGTCTAACGCTGGGGAGATGGGATGTTGTCACTTCCTCCTGACACTTTTCCTGGGTGGATGGGATCTCCTCAGGAGCATGAGGTTGGCTTCCGGTAGAACCTGCTGTATGAAACACTGCCTGCGACTCCGACGCTTTGACCTCGCTTTTCTATTTCCTCAAGCTTTTGAAGGATGATTTGAATGTTCTAACTCTAAATCCCTCAATTTCTATTTTGTAAGTTCAAACATTCTTTGACACGTCTTTATGAAACGTCCCTAGCTTTCCCGGTAAGATGTTCAGCCTTTATCTCCCCGCTCCATTGTCTCCCTCGCCAAGTCCCTCAGGTTGCCCATCTCTTCCAGCTTTCCAGAACATCTATTCTTTTGCAGACATTCCCTTTTTGCGGACAAGTAAAACAAAAAGCGCGTCCCACAGTTATCACATTCCACTGCCTGAACAGAGAATTGTACAGAATCCAGTAACATCTCACCACTAGTTAGAGCCTGCAGCAAAACCTGTCATTAAATTTGCCCAGAGTTCCCACAGAGCTCAACAGAAAATTTTCAACTAATAAAACTAAATATGTGTTTTCTAATAATTGCTTATCAGTGTCCAATATTTATTTTTTTCTACATCTTTATTTTCATTTCTGTTTGGCCTCTTGTATCACTCTAAACTGCATGTCCAAACTCTTACTATCCTTGATCTTGTTGAATGAATTTTCAATACTTTCCATTTTCTTACAATTTTAGGATGTTTGCCTTTGTTTAAGGATCACATTGTCAGCATTTTGGGCATAATTCTTACATTTCATGTATTGACTCTCTTTTTCTTATTATTGCCAGTGGGACGTTGTCTGCATATGTTAATGTGGCATTTAAGCTACCCAATATTTCTTTTCTACCTTAAACGAGATAACTGGTTATCTCCCTGCTTTTTGCCTCTGAAAAAATATCTAAAATCCACATTATGGCAAGGGCTGAGACACACTTCTTACTCCTGTCATTTTTTTTCTCTCTCCACCATTGAGAGTAAAGATGGATGTCTTTCATTTCTGTGTAGACTCTTCATACATTACAGCAACTTGGCTGGCACACAGCTTTGAATCATCTTAAAGAAAAACTGTGTTTGCTAGATCCAAAAGTTGTTCTCAGTCTAAACCTAACAAAATCCCCTCCTTTGGCACCTGCCTTTGTTTTTTTCCCCCCCGCTAAGACCAGCATCAGTCATCTGACTGCCACCACGTAAACAAGATCTGGAGAAGTGCTTAGAAACCTGCTTAAAACTCACTGGTACTGCCAAGCTTTCCAGCAGGCAGAATTCTCCTATAAATTCCATGTAATCAGCATTAGAAATATCAATGAAATCGCATTTTCCTACCTGCCTGCTCCTTCTCCCTACAGATCATCTCACTTTCTTCATTACATGCCATGAAGAGCGTTGAATATTTTGTTCACCTCAGCTTCCAAAATGCAGAAAGAAACCATCTAAGTTAGAAATGCTTGCCTTGCCTAAGAATCTGATCACATTGCTAACTTGGAGCTGAAAGTAACTGATATTTCAAACGATGATATCAATGTTCTTTGCAGAACTATCTCAGTGACAGGAAACTAACTGGCTTCCTTTAAAACACACACACACACACACACACACTTCACGCATCCCGACCCTCTTAGTTCATTCTCCCTCGGTGATTATGCCTATCCTCTCAGCCTGGAGTATCTGAGTTTAACTTTATAAAGTGAGCTGGGTTTACCCAGTGAAAACAGTCAGATGATCATGGAAATCCCCAAGAGCAGGGCCTCTCAAGGAACCTGAGTTGGGACAACGAGGCCCAGTGGACCCTCCCCTCATGGAGACCCTACTTTGTCTCTACTCTCGGAGACCCAACATTTCTTTGCCATGAACTGCTTTACTTCCTTAGTCTTTCTTCCGTCGTTTCCCCACAAGCTTTCATCTCAAAGCGTAGCTCTTCCTGCTCTAAAAACAGTTCTTAAAAGCACTCCATTGTTCACATTACTAACTCTTTCAGCCCCATTTAATCTATTTGTTTTCCTCTCCAGTCGAGCACCCCTTCTCTGCTTACAAATCAGATGGAGTTGCCATTGCTCAACTTCTTTTCTGTATCAGCTTCATCCTATATATAAATCTTCCTTTATTGCTCTTTGATTTCTGTTATTCATGCTCTAATTTCCTCATTGTTTTCCTATACAAATAAATTTCTTCTTTGAAAGCCTTTAATCTCATCCCCCATCTTGCAAACATTCTCTCTCTTGCTGAATGGAGACATTCCCACCCTTCCATGATTTTTTAAATAGAGTTTCAGCTTTTACATATTCTGAGGTGAGCTTATTCCTCCACCACAGATGTTAATTAAATTGTCCTGATTCTTCTAATTAACTTGACTTTTATCTTTAGAAGGACAATGCATTATTCATTCAGAGGTTAGGAAACTTTTTTTCAAAAAACATTTATTTACTATCTCTGTCTAGTAAACACTGTACTAGATATTTGAGCTAGACAGATGATGGAGAGACCTGCCACATTTACTGTGGAGCTAGATGAGCCAAGAAACAGCTGAATCCAATAAAACATGTACCTCTCGGGAGGCTGGCCCAAGAGGTATCCATTGATAAGGAGTGATCAAAGAGTTCCCCAAATAAAAGGAAGTGAGATGTTGAAAACGGAGCTGAACTCTGCCCATTAGCAAACCGCAGAGAGAGCGGTAAAGGGGACAGGAGAGGGCAATCGTTGGCTTTTTAACTCGATTTCCAAATGTAATTCCAAATTCCAGCCCATTCCTGGCCAGACACGTAATCCTCTTGACAAGTGTTTTCAAACCACACGTCTGGTTTCTTACTCTGCAAGAACACGCGCGGTGAACCTGCCCCATTCCACACCTCACCTGGCTCTCCTCCAGCAGACAGCTTCCCGGACTTCCCACCTTGCCGAGTTATTCCTCTTTCAGAAGCCACGAAG
This sequence comes from Capra hircus, assembly GCF_001704415.2. Classification (NCBI taxonomy): domain Eukaryota; kingdom Metazoa; phylum Chordata; class Mammalia; order Artiodactyla; family Bovidae; genus Capra; species Capra hircus. Next base: position 60,039,344 of record NC_030831.1, read on the forward strand.
GCACGGGTGACTTTTCTTAGTTCCCAGCTTCCTCCCCGCTCCTCCGGCTTCTCTCCTTTATGCTTACCTCAGGGATTGGGGCCCACGCTCTGCCGATTAATCACCGTCACTGCCTTGGGTCTCCCTGTGGGTGACAGCCACAGGTCTCGCCTCTCCTTTCCCCCTCTGCAGACCCATGGTTTCTAGAGCAGTGGATTCTCAGCTGTTTTGTTCAGCAGGAATTCTCCTAGCGGCACTGCCCTGGACAGCTCTTCTGGCTCCTCTCTGTAGTCCTCGCTGCCCTCCCCATGTCTGGCTGCCCTCCCCATGTCTGGCTTCCCTCCCCGTCAACGCCTTGTTCGTTTCCCGTCTTTTCTGTGGCCCCTCATCCTGTCTCGCCTTCCACCTCTAGGTGGCGCAGCTGCATCGGGAAGCGCAGGGGGCAGGAGCTTTAGCCCTTTAAGGTCTCACTCCAGAGGGTCCTCCCAGACGGTCCTCCCAAACAGTCCTCCCAAATGGCCACAGACTCGCCCTTCTTCCTCACACAGACTCTAAGCCTTCCACATAAAGAATCATCACTGGGTCCTTGTTCTCCACACCTGAAAGACTTCTGCTAACAGCATATTTACTGGAATAATTTCTTAAACTGTGCCCATAATCCATTTGTCTTTGGGCTCTGGTAAAATTAGTTAAGCTCGGTAAATCTCACTGTCCTTGTCTATGGGGATAAGAATAGTAGCTACCTTAAACTGTGATGATGCAAGTTAAATATGTATACAAATGTTAGGTACCGTCTCAGTCCCGTAGTAAACAAGCGAAAAATACCACATCGAGATATTATTAGATGGGGAAACAATAGAAACAGTGAGAGACTTCATTTTCTTGGGCTCCAAAATCACTGCAGATGGTGACTGCAGCCATGAAATTAAAAGACACTTGCTCCTTGGAAGAAAAGCTATGACCAACCTAGACAGCATATTAAAAAGCAGAGACAGTACTTTGCCAACAAAGGACCATCTAGTCAAGGCTATGGTTTTTCCAGTGGTCATGTATGGATGTGAAAGTTGGGCCATAAAGAAAGCTGAGCATCGAAGAGTTGATGCTTCTGAACTGTGGTGTTGGAGAAGACTCTTGAGAGTCCCTTGGACTGCAAGGAGATCCAACCCGTCTATCCTAACAAAAATCAGTCCTGAATATTCATCGGAAGGACTAATGTTGAGGCTGAAACTCCAATACTTTGGCCACCTGATGTGAAGAGCTGACTCATTGGAAAAGACCCTGACGCTGGGAAAGATTGAAGGTGGGAGGAGAAGGGGATGACAGAGGATGAGATGGTTGGATGGCATCACCCACTCGATGGACATGAGTTTGAGTAAACTCTGGGAGTTGGTGATGGACAGGGAGGCCTGGCGTGCTGCAGTCCATGGAGCTGCAAAGAGTCAGACGCGACTGAGCGACTGAACTGAACTGAACTGAACTGAGATGTTACTACCATTGACACCATCATCAGTTCTGCCGTGTACCAACTGCAGTCCTTCTTTGTTAAGTGAAAATTCCTGGGATGCCATTCTAACCCCATCTTCCCTGCGTTTTGGTTCCCTGTCCCCAGATACTCTTTTTCTTTTCCAAAAATATCTCCATCCCCAAAGAAGCCCCAATTGCTCCTACTGTTTTATTTCTGGAAAGAATGGTGAGAATTTTTAGTCCTAAACATGCTAAGTAAAATCACAACAAATTTCTCCTGAGTCCTGTCCCTTTTTCTCCTATAAGATCTCCAAAATAAATCTATTTTCTTTATTTATCTAAAGTTCACATTGAATTTCTTATGGGGAAAAATTTGGTTTATTGAAAAATATTTCCCTTGGATCCATCCTAATTGAGCTCATCGGGTACCTAGCCATATAACCTTTCTTTGGACAGCTGTTCCTGCCCCTTGTTAAAAGAATTCTTGCAACAAATGTGCCTTTGATGCCATGTTTATGGTGCTCGCTTCCTCTTTCACAAACTTCCCAGATATTCCTTAGTTGTCTATTCTATTCCTTTCTATCTATATGAGAAGCAAAATAGACAGAGTAACTATTGGGACTACAATCATTCCCTTTTCCTCCTCACCCTTCTTCACCCTCACCCAGCTTTTCAACTTTCTGCTGTCTCCTTCTCGTCAAGCTCCCACTGTAACCGACTCTAACCTGGCTAAAATGTCATACCCAGAAGTGTCTGTTCCAAAATAGGGCATTCACGCACATAACTGACCCCAGGAAGTTGTAAGAATCGGACCCACCCCGAGCTGTAACAGACTATATCTACTTCTTGGGCCTCTTTTTCAATTTTAGTAATGTCTACAACCTCTTTACGGGAGATCTCTCAGCTGAAACTGTTCTGAGCTCCTGACCACACTGGGAGATAGTTTTATCAGATGTTAGACTCATAGATCAGAGGAGGCAATGGCACCCCACTCCAGTACTCTTGCCTGGAAAATCCCACGGATGGAGGAGCCTGGTGGGCTGTAGTCTATGGAGTCGCTAAGAGTCGGACACGACTGAGCGACTTCACTTTCACTTTTCACTTTCACGCATTGGAGAAGGAAATGGCAACCCACTCCAGTGTTCTTGCCTGGAGAATGCCAGGGACGGGGGAGCCTGGTGGGCTGCCATCTATGGGGTCGCACAGAGTCAGACACAACTGAAGCGACTCAGCAGCAGCAGCAGCAGCAAACTCATAGATGAGAAAGTGCAATCAAAAGAAATGAAGACTGTGCCTAAGGTCCACTGAATGATAGAAAAAGCAATAAATTCATGATCCCCCAACTTTTCCTATGAGAAAAAGGGAGCATTTTTCGAGTATTTTCAACAGGACGCCTCAGTGCACATCGGCCTCGTGTGAAAAACCAATTCCATTCTTTTGTCTTTATCTCCTCTGTTATTTCACAATGGCAAAGCTTGCTCCTCCTTCCAAGAGCAAGAATCAGACTGATTGGTTCCATAAAGTTGATTTGGTTCATGAATCCACATGAAAAGGAGAAATACCCGCTATGCACATCGAGAGGAAAGATGGTGTGACTTAGAGCAGGTTCTTTAGATCCTTTGTGTGCATCTGTGCTGAGTCCAGTTATCTGTGACCCCATGGACTGTAGCCCGCCAGGCTCCTCTGTCCATTGGATTCTCCAGGCAAGAAGACTGGAGTGGGTTGCCATTTCTTCCTCCAGGGATTTGACCCTCTACATCTGAGTTTTCTCAATAACAAAATAAGAGTGCTGAGTTTGACTGTTTCTAAGACCCCTCATGTTGAAACATTCTGTGATATTATTCTTTTAGTAATGATTCAAATAATACTGAAGACAATATTTCAGCCTCATTTCTTGACAAACATGATATTTAAAACACAGAGAAACACATGTATAACTCGTTTATTAATAATAATGGATCATCTTTAACATATGCTTATCATGTGCCAATGCTAAATAATTTTTATGGATTATCTCATTTAACCCTTGCTTGCAACATGTTTCAAGCAAGCAAGGGTTTCAAGCTTCTTGATTTATAAGAACGCTATGTAGCTCTATTTATACCCATTTTACAGATGAGGAAATAAAGGCACAAGATTAAATAACTTGCTCAAGCTCACAGGCAAGTAGCTGAGCCAAGATTTAAACTCAGACAGTGAGACTTCAGGGGCAGCCGCCACCACATTCCACTGCCTTCACTTTCTTAATGTTCTTCAGTGAAAGAAAAATAATAATTAGCAGCTATTAATTTTTCGGATACAGCATTAATCCGCTAAATCACTTATAACTTTACCTTTAATAGGTTATCAATAAGCACTTCTAGAGCTGTTTCTGGCCATTATTTGTTGCATAAGGATTTCAGAATAATGTCAAGAATAACAAATAGTTTTTTACTTACAAAAGGGCTGGCAAATTGAGTTTCCTTCATCTGTAAAGCCTCTTCACATAAAATCAGTCATCCTATTCTATACCTTATTTTTAGGCTGCTTTATGTTCTCTTAACATTTGTGCAGTTGAATATCAAAAATCACAGCAGTTTTATCTCTGAGGAGTTACTTACCAGAAGCTCATGTTCAAATATTAATTGACAGTCCATGCTAATTTTAGGAATTAGTGCTTTTATAAATAACATGTACCTTGCCCAGCTTTTAAAGGATTTGTTATGAACAAAGAGTGATCATTCCACATGTGTATTACCCTGAGTGTCCATGTATATCATCCTGAGTGTGCATGTGAGTTGAACAGTTAATGTATTTTCAACATTTTTTCTGCCATTTACTCTCTTCTTTGAAAAAACATCAAAACTAGATGATACGCCAAACCCATATGTTGTTAAAACACAGAAATTCCCACTCAGTTACTGACAACTTACATTTTTTCTATGAAGATACAACATTTAATATTATTACTACTCTCATTTTTGAATTTTAAGTCATTTCACATGACACTTGCAATATGAATAACAATAATGAAAGTAAAAAAAGAAATTAAAGTGCACTTCCCGACGCTATAACACTTGGAAGTGAACTATAAAAATGAAAATTCTTAAATGACTGCTTTGTTTCAGCAAAGCACAATTTGGGTGTCTCAAACAAGGTTATAAACACACATTGTGATCTTTGTGCATTCATGCTGTGTTTCACAAGTGCTCCTTACAGGAGGACTATCCGAGGGACTGAATAGGAAGCTTAATTTAAAACCATCAGCCTCTTCACTGTACATGGAATGACATAATTAGAGGACATACACTCTGCCTTCATACCACTAAAGCTGTCACAGTTTTTATAGCCAGGCCAAGATTGGGATTTGATAGCAAAACAGACTTCTGTGGTTGAATCTAGGACATTATACAAACGATAACTCATGTAGTCTGGGGTACCATGTAGCCTAATATTTAAAAATAAACTATAATTATCACAAAATAATAATAAACAATAATCCATTTACTATTAAAATATTTAAGAATTAAAGATTTTAAAATTAAAAAAATAAAAAACTAAAAAAAAGAAAGTGAAAAAATAATATTTTATAATAATTAATAATATTTAATGAATCATTAAATAATAATGTTTTATTATAATAATAAGTATAATACATAATAATATATTTGACAATAATATATTAATATAAATAATAATAAATTAAAACACATTTACAAGTAGTAAGCATGCTGGTTATCCTTCTGCATTGGTGTTTTATCACCGTTATAACAAATAACACAAGTCTAGTGGTTTAAAACAGCACCAGTTCATTAGCTTGTGGCTCTGGAGATCAGAAGTCTCGCACGTCACTGGGTAAGAATCCAGGTGTCAGAAGAGCGCTGTTCTCCCTGAAGGAGCTCCGGGACAGCGTCTCCTTGTGTCTTTCCGTTTCCTACGTTCGCTCGCATTCCTTGGCCCAGGGCCCCCTCCACCATCTTCAAAGCCAGCATCGGCCAGTGGAGTCAGTGCCGCACGGCACTCTGCCGCCGCCTCTTCCGTCTCCCGTTAAGGACACGTGGCAGCACTGAGCCATCAGGATAGCACGGATAATCCCCCTTCTAGAATGTCGGCAGACAGCACCCTGCGTTCCCCTAGCCGTGCAACCTAACATAGCCACAGTGTCTGGGGAGCAGCACTGAGACAGCTTGGAGGGACCCAGATGATTATTCTGACCACCACACCTTCTAAGGAATTAAAAGGCAACCTTGATAGACTGTCCTGAGTTCACATGAGAAGGTATTTTTCAGACCTCAGAGATGAGATCTATTCTAGCCATGGGGTTTTCCAGCTGAGCCCATCATGAGCTCCAATGGATGCTTGCATCTGCTCAGAATCAGAAGTCATCTTCAGGCCCAGACATGCTCTTTTTTCCAATGGCAACTAATAAGGGACATGGGAGAATTTTTGTAGCTTGCCTACCCAAACCCAGCACTAGCCAGGATCAATATTTTGCAATTCCTCATTTTCTCTGATCCCCCACATCAATTGTTTTTTTTTTTATTCCATTCAGTAAACAGTTATCTAGTGCCAACAAAATGCCTGACACCATGCTAGGTGCTGAAATACAAAGAGAAAAAAACGCAAACCATATTCTTGAGGCACTCACTGTGTGTATGTTACATACGTGCATGTGGGGCCATGTGTGTTGCTGTTTAGTTGCTAAGTGCTAAGTTGTGTCTCACTCTTTGCAACTCCACGGACTGTAACTCACCAGGTTCCTCTGTCCATGGGATTTCCCAGGCAAGAATACTGGAGTAGCTTGCCATTTTGTTTTCCAGGGGATCTTCCTGACCCAGGGATTGAACCTGTGTCTCCTGCATTGACAGGCAGATTCTTTACCACTGAGCGGCCAGGGAAGCCCATGCACACGTGTATGTGTACATGTGTGTGCGTATTTGTATCATGCATACATGTGTGTGCGTATTTGTATCATGTGTACATGTGTGTGCGTATTTGTATCATGTGTACATGTGTGTGCGTATTTGTATCATGCGTACATGTGTTGCGTATTTGTATCATGTACGTGTGTGCATATTTGTATCATGTGTACATGTGTGTGTGCGTATTTGTATCATGTGTACGTGTGTGTGCATATTTGTATCATGTGTACGTGTGTGTGCATATTTGTATCATGTATGTGTGCATATTTGTATCATGCGTGCATGTGTGTGTGCATATTTGTATCATGTACGTGTGTGTGCATATTTGTATCATGTGTACATGTGTGTGTGCGTATTTGTATCATGTGTACATGTGTGTGTGCGTATTTGTATCATGTGTACGTGTGTGTGTGCGTATTTGTATCGTGTACGTGTGTGTGTGCGTATTTGTATCATGTGTACGTGTGTGTGTGCGTGTTTGTATCATGTGTACATGTGTGTGCATGTTTGTATCATGTGTACATGTGTGTGTGCATGTTTGTATCATGTGTACATGTGTGTGCGTATTTGTATCATGTGTACATGTGTGTGCATATTTGTATCATGTGTACGTGTGTGTATATTTGTGTCATGTGTACGTGTGTGTGCATATTTGTATCATGTGTACGTGTGTGTGCATATTTGTATCATGTGTACGTGTGTGTATTTGTATCATGTGTACGTGTGTGTGCATGTTTGTATCATGTGTACGTGTGTGTGCATATTTGTATCATGTGTACATGTGTGTGCGTATTTGTATCATGTGTGCATGTGTGTGCGTATTTGTATCATGTGTATATGTGGTGTGTGCTAGGGTGTGTGGGTATGAGAGAGAGCGGTGTTCAGACAGAGTCTCAGGGACAGACAGAGACACTATTTCTGTGTACTCTTGACACACATGCTATGCCCCTTTTCTCTGTGTTCCCCTTTCCCGGGCCTGCAGCCACATGCCTGGCCCAGACCACTATCACATTTTGCTTCGGCTACTGGGAGTCTCACAGCTGGTCCCCTTTCTCTCAGTCTCCCACGTCTGAAACGTTCCACGCTCAAAATACAAACACAGCTGTAGCTGCATCGCTCCCTGCCTCAGAAGCGACACCTTCTCCACGGCCTATGGAAAAGTAGAGACTACGCCACACGCCCTCCAAAGCCCTCTGGGGCCCTCCTGCCTTTCTCATTTCATGCCCTTTTAATATCACACGTATTTGCGCTGACCACAATCACAGAAATCCCGCAAAATTGCCCTGTGCTTTCCCAGGCCACTCGATCCTTTCGCCAATATCCAAGTAATATCCATTCTTCAGAACACGGCAGGCTACAACCCATGGGGTCACAAACAGCTGGACATGACAGAGTGACTAAGCATGCGTGCATTCATAGCACAGACCAACCATCACTGCTTCCACGGAACAGTCTCTTGTCCCTTCTCCAGTGAAAATAAGCTGTCTCGCCTGGGGTCATACAGCGCGCCATATTTTATTCTTTAATAAAGACTACCCCTTCCTGCCTTAGATCTTTTACTTTGCTAAATATCAAGGCCCCTCTCTCAGATTATAACCTCCTTGAGAGCAGTCACTGGTTTTCTTTCTCTTTGAAACATCTCCAGTAACTAGTCCAGCACCTTGCCTGGTAGCAAGGACACGGTGGTCAAGTTTGTCAGATTCCACTGAGTGGATCAGCACCGGCATCTTCTAGAACATTGTCACAAGCACTGAGTGTTTCTCTGACTAGTTCTTCTTGGAGGTGATGGTCGGTGGGCACAATTTTCTCCATGATATTCACAAACTCAGTGAAACAGACAGGAACTGACAGACATCAACAGTGAGAGAACCAATTTCTTCTGAGAATGAAAGTCACTGATTAACCCACATTCAAGGACCAGAATGAATGTGCACGCTACATAAAAGCAAAAGTGAGGTAACACAGAGCCTCACATGGGCTCAGCACGTCATCAGTCCAGAAGCACCATCTAATTTCTGTATCGGTGCTACAGAAAAATAAGGAGCACATGTATTAACGGGGATTCTCAATGTTGTGAACGTGCATGTGTGTCCAAAACAACTGTTTTATAATGAATATTTATGGTAAGATGTGCTACAAAGCTGCAAAAGTGCTTTTAGTTGTCATTGCCATCAGTTCTACCAAATAATTATCATCTCAACTCCAAAAATATCCTGAATGGGTAATACTGAATAATCTAGATCATGAAATTGCATTAGAAGGGTATTAGCTGACTCAGGAGACTAATTATAACGAGGTATTGAGCTGCTTATCGCTCATCTCAATTGTAAAACCATAAACCACACCGTGCGGGCAGCGGCTGCCAGTCAGGATCAGTGTGGAAGAGTGAAACAGCACTCTTCCTATCGAACAAGGATGGGGAGTTCCAGCTCTGTCAGTAATGCGGCGACCTTGGGAGCTCTTCATAAAGATCATCCCACAGGAGGAAAGCGGATTCCGGCCTTACAGAAATATGGCTATACTAGCAGCTGACGCTGCTCATGCACAGAAAACACTCTTAACGCTGCAGAAAGGTTGCACACTCACTCACCTTTCCCAGGCTAATATCGTCTTGCTTAATGGGCCAGTTTAGTACTACTATTAACCAGATGATTATAATATGAGCAAGTGTTATCCATCCATGTCCTAAATAACAGTAGCTGACAAAATTATCAAACTGTTTTCTCACCCATGGTGTTTATCAGCCAGAGGTTGAGGCTACAATTATTTATATTTATTCCTGAATCTACTTTTTAAGAATAGTAAAAATAATGTCATTCCAGAGTGTTTTTACTGATAAATTTCCAAAGCACCTGCCAGTTATCCATTTAATCCTATTAGCCCAGTAAAGTCAATGGGACGCATTTTGGAAAGCACGCAAAGCTGGTGTTGGAGTGCTTTCTGAGCACCTGCAACTCAGCTGAATTTGAGGATAGGAAAATGATTAAGACAAGGTTCCTGGCTTCAGGTTGCTTTTGGTTAGCGGTGGAGACAAGACATTGTGTTCCAATTACTCCTTATGCATCTTGAAGTCCTAAGGGAACACAAAGGAGGAGATTGTATTTCTACTGGGAAAAAAGTGTGTGTGTGTGTGTGTGTGTGTGTGTGTGTGTGCGCAGCAGCAGCACAGTGAGGAGAGTGTTGGACAGCGGGAGACAGCTTCCCCAAGAAGACGACTTTGTCACCGGATTAAAGTCCCTGTTCTATTTGTTCCTAGGAGAAGCTCTGAGTGTTACTGAATCTCTGTGTGCTTGAGACTCTTCACTGATTAAATATAGATAACATGCTGAATTCACAGGGTTACTAGGAGGATGGAAACACTGAGCATGGTTGTGGTGGTGGTTTAGTCACTAAGTCATGTTTGACTCTTGGGACCCCACAGACTGTATCCCACCAGCTTCCTCTGTCTGTGGGATTTTCCCAGTAAGAATACTGGAGTGGCTTGCCACTTCCTTCTCCAGGGATCTTCTTTAACCAGGGACCGGCTCACATCTCTGGTGTCTCCTGCATTGCAGGCAGACTCCGTACCATTGAGCCGCCAGGGAAGCCCATGATATAGCATATGGGAGAGCAGTTTGTGCGTATCAAAGCACCCAGTCTATATGATATTATTACTTCCACCTTGCAGAGGCACCAGCTAGGTCCACTCCAAAACTGAACTGCTGGGCCAAGATTGCCCCACCCCCTGTGGTGTGCTCAGGCGCTCAGTTGTGCCCAGTGCTTGTGACCCCGTGGACCAGAGCCCACCAGGCTCCTCTGTCCCTGGGATTCTCCAGGCAGGAACACTGGAGTGGGGGCCACGCCCTCCACGTCCCACCCCCTTCCCTGACACCAACATCCCACCGAGGCCTCTGGCGGTCCTTCCACGACAGTGTCCACTTCAAGTTCGGGGCACATGTTGAAAGCACACATCCTCATGCCATTTGATGGGCCCTAAAATCACATTCAAATATTCATATCAGTAAACATTCCAACATCTGAAGACTCCTCTGTGAAATGTTGCCTCCAGCTCCTGAGAGGATACTCTCCGTAAAAGAAGGCTCCAACAGAGATCCTCATAAGGGAGGAATTGCAATGCAGAAAATTCAAATATTTAATACAGGGATAAAGCTGTATATGCTTTTTTTTTAAGACAAAGGGTTTCAAACTACCCAGAGTTTCAGAGAATAAAATATAGCAGATCCTCAACTGTTTTAAGTGATTCAACTGTGAACTTCAATAGAAAATATTTGAATAGAAATGTGACTTGCATTTAATAGATACTCAATGGCTGTTGAATTCAGAGATCTAATCTGATCATTTTTACCCCTAAAATTGGAATAATAAAAATTTCCCCTCAGATAACATCTATCAATCTTGTTTTGAGTCAGTCCATTATGGTCCATTACTTAGTTCCTCAAAGATAAAATTTTATTTAAATCTAATAAAAAGGCTGCAATTCGGAAAAGGAGTACATGAAGGCTGTATATTGCCGCCCTGGTTATTGAACTTATATGCAGAGTACATCATGAGAAATGCTGAACAGGATGAATCACAAGCTGGAATCAAGACTGCCAGGAGAAATATCAACAACCTCAGATATGCAGATGACACCACTCTAATGGCAGAAGAGGAACTAAAAAGCCTCTTGATGAAAGTGAAAGAGGAGAGTGGAATAGCTGGCTTAAAACTCAACATTCAAAAAACAAAGATCATGGCATCGGGTCCCACCATTTCAGGGCAAATAGATGGGGAAACAATGGAAACAGTGACAGACTTTATTTTCTTGAGCTCCAAAATCACTTCAGATGGTGACTCTAGTCATGAAACTAAATTACTCTTGCTCCTTGGAAGCAAAGCTACAACAAACCTAGACAGCATATTAAAAAGCAGAGACATCACTTTACCAACCAACATCCATATAGTCAAAGCTATGGTTTTTCCAGTAGTACAGATGTGAGAGTTAGACGATAAAGAAGGCTGAGCTCCAAAGAACTGATGCTTTCAAATTGTGGTGCTGGAGAAGACTCTTGAGAGTCCCTTGGACTGCATGGAGATCAAACCAGTCAACTGTAAAAGAAGTCAGTCCTGAATATTCATTGGAAGGACTGAGGCTGAAGTTGAAGCTCCAATACTCGGCCATCATATCAATGAAGAGCTGACTCAATGGAAAAGACCCTGATGCTGGACAAGATTGAGGCAGGAGAAGAAGGGGATGACAGAGGATGAGTTGGTTGGATGGCATCACCAACTTGATGGACATGAGTTTGATCAAACTCTGGGAGATGGTGAAGGACAGGGAAGCCTGGTGTGCTGCAGTCCATGGGGTTGCAAAGAGTCGGCTACAACTGAGCAACTGAACAACAACAAATAAATCTCACCCATATATATAATCGTTCCTCCCTTGTTAATAAGCAATCTGGAAAATCTTAAGTAAAAAATGTTTATTTACTGTATACTATGTATCGTATCAGGCAATGTGTTGAGAGATGGAAATATTTAGACATTCATGGGAATTTCGCAAATAATTGTATTTGCTGAATATTATCCATCTGTATTAGTCAGGATTCCCCAGAGACACAGACCAGCAAGCAATAGATAATAAGTAAATGACTCATGCAATTATGGAGGCTGGCAAGGCTAAAATATGCAGAGACGATGTCCCAGCTACAAGCTCATCAAGTGGAAGAATTCTCTCTTACCCAGGTGAAGGTCAGGCATTTTGCTCTATTAAGGCCTTCAACTGATTGAATGAGGCCCACCCCCACTGAGGACGGGAGTCTGCTTTACTTAATCTAAATGTTACTCTCATCCAAGAACATCCTCACAGAAACACCTAGTACATTTGACCAGATCATCAAGCACCCTGTGGCCCAATCAAATTGACACATAAAAATAGCCATACCAAAAAAAACAAAACCCTCTTTTTCCCTCCCCTCGCCTTTAAATTTAAGTAGGAAATTAATCACCAAGGACAAGTCACCTCAACAAAACATCAAGAAACTGGCTGTATTTTTAGATAAGGGGGCAATATGTTCTGCCAATGAACTGAGGGCTCAAACATATTAGACTGCTTGGGATCAGGGTTTGTTTCCACCACTTAAGACCTATGTGATGTGGACGCATGATTTTGCTATCCGAGCCTCACCTTCCTCATCTATTAAAGTAGGAAAATAATAGTGTATATTGAATAGAGTAGCTGGAAATTTTAAATGAGAGGACTTGTCTAATGCACATCACATACTAAGTTCTTCAGAAACATTAGCTGCTCTAACATTAACAATTCCTCCTCTTTTAGTGAGCTCCAACTCCAGGCCTTACTAAACCTATTAAAATGCACACAACCGCCTTAGCCAGGTATTCTTCTCTATTCGCACACACGAGGATGGTATCAGTTACTTACACACATAGTGTTATCCGTTGTTGATACACATAGATCATTGACTAACAATTCAATCAAAATAGCTTTCTGTATTCAAAAACTCTGTGATGCGGGAGGAAACCCTAAAATACCCGAAGATTATAAGGAGAGATTCGGATAAAGTACTGGGCAAAGATACCTTCTCACCCACTGGCTAAACCCAAACTGTCATCAGTAAAGGTGAAGGGCCTGGCATTCCGGGGTAGGAGGCAGGAAGAGAGAGATTGTCCCTCCTGCCCACCTTGTCTGTTTGGCCACCAGATGGAGAAGCTTGGATCATGATTGGGAATTACCTTCTAGAATGGCCCTGCCATAGTCACTGTGTGAGTTGAGAAGCTCTCTTCATCCCAAGGCGGTCTCAGCTTCCTCCTCTGAAACTTGAGACCTTTAGACCCCTCTGTTCCATCTCTCCTTCCCCTAGATGCTTAAAACCCAATGGTTTTGCTATGAAGACAAAGACGATCTGAACGCTTGGAGAAACTCTAAAGTAGATGACTGAGCTCTTCCTCTCCGTCTGCCAAGCCTCCTCACTCCTCCTCCTGAAAACGATTAGCGTCCTCAGCATCCTCAAGGTCAACGTTGAATCCAGGCTGAGACTCATCTCCTTTCCCATCCTGTCTGCCCGTCTTGCTTTTCTCACCAACTGCCTCTTCCAGAATTCACAATGCGGGCAGAGTAAGTGGCTTCAAGTTCAGGGGGAGTCTAGGGCAGAAGCGCCCCCTGCGCCTGTTTACCGGGCCTCTTTCCTCTGCCTCTAACATTTCCTTACTCCGTCAGCCAGTGGAGGAGCAGGAGCATTTAAATGCGGCTCTAAACTGCGTTTAAAGAATTAACCCATTTTGCCCCTCACTGGTCTGAACCACAGGGTGCCAGCCGGACGCTAATTGCTTTCTTCTGGTGGCGTTCCAGACGGCTCCCAAGAAGGCAGGAGCGCATATTCCTGGCACCAATTGGCTCATTCAATTTGCTCGCACTGCATTAGCCTCTGCCGGAATATTCATGAGCAGGGGAATGAGGGCCGGCAGAGGCAGGCGACAGCCACTCGGGCTGGGGAAGGCGCGAGGGAGGGGACGCGGGCCGCGCGCCGCGCTCGGGGGCCGGTGACCGCGCCGGGGGCCTCTGCTCGCGGCCGGGCGCAGCGCCGGGCACCGCGGCGGGCGGGGCGGGGCCTCGGCGGGCTGGGCGCGCCGGGCATCGAGCGCAACTCCTGGCGCCCGCGCGGAGACTTTGCCAAAGAGCCGAAGGGCGAGACGCTGTGCCACTTCTGACGGAGGGGGCCGGGGGGTGGGGGGCCGGGGGCAGCGCCTCCAGCCGGGGCGAAGGGACCAGCGGGACAGCGGCCGCCCGGGGCGCGGGGCCACCATGTGAGCCGGACGCCGGCCCCGAGGAGTCTGGACCGAGCGGCCCCAGAGAGGCGCCGGCCGTGCCAGGTAAGCGGGGAGCTCCTGGGTGGGGGTGCCGCGCGTTTGTCCCGGGCTCGGGGTGCGGGGCTGCTCGGGGCGCCGGGGTCCGCGCTCCCGGGAGCCCCCTCGGGCGCTGCGCGCGCTCCGGCCCCGCGCCGCGCTCTCCCCGCAACTCCCCGCCACCGCGGCCGGCCTGCCAGCCGGTCGGAGTTGCACTTGCTCGGACTTTGGGGGCAGGGGACGCTAGGGCGCTCCCTTCGCGCTGAGGAGCCGCTTTCTGCAAGCGGGAGGGCGGTGGGGCGGGCCGGGGGCTGCGCGCCCGGCCGTGGGGACCCGAGACCCTCGGGGGCGCCGACCCTGGCCGCACCCTAGTTGCCCCCGGGCGGCGGCGCCTCTCCCCGGCAGCCGCTGGCTGGAGAGGGCCGGCCGCGTCCCCGGCTCGAAGACGCGCGCCGGCGGGGGACCCGAGACCTGAGCTCCAGCGAGGCTTGGGCGCCGCGCGGTCGGCCCCCGTCCGCGCCTGGCGCGGCACCCACGCCCGAGTCCGGCCGTGGGAGGCGACCGTGGCGGCAACTCGCTTCCCCGCCACCTGCCGGACACCGCCAGCTCCCCGGGCCCGATGCCCCCGGGGACGCTCTGGATGGCGCGCGGGTTGTTTGGGCTTTGCTCCCTCTAGTTGCTGTGGATGGAAACCGGGGGTGGGGCGGCGGAGGACCAGATGGGGTGAAAGTTGCCGATGTGCAGAGGAAACGCTCTCGCGGAGTTCCAGCGTGCCCTTAGCAACACGGAGAGACTTAGGCTGGACCTGCGACGGAGCATGACTCTGCCTGGCTATCCCCCTCGGGTTGGGCTGGAGGATGGAACCCAGAGGGCAGCTGGGAGGCAGCGCCGAGCTGTTTTTTACGCCCCCCTCCCAAGACAGGCTGAGAGTAACAGGGCTGGCATCAGACCACTGGGGGGTTTCCTATGCCATCATTAGTACTGCTATTAATGCTGTTGTTATTGGCACGGATGCCAGAAAGGATTTTGTCTTCCGATTGTTATCAGTCGCTTGGAAACTGAGCCTGCCCCTCCCCGCTCCCAAATGTCCCTTGATCCCTTGATGCTCCTCCCAATCAAAGAAAATTATCCCTCAGATCTGTGGGGGTGTCAGGGACAACCCCTCCTCCCTGCAAAGGAACTGGAGCTACGTAAGAACACCAGAAACAGCAAAAAGTCGCAACTCCACAACGCGCTGGCACCAGCGCTCTAGGTGAGGGTTATATTTCTATCCGCTCTAGCGTCCTTTGGCTCCAGAACGGTGGAGGCATTGCCAGTCTCTAACCCATACTGGACTCAGCTGTCTCTTTTGGTGTATTCCTACAATTTGGAAATAAATGTTTCTCTTGTTGTGACCCTCGCCGTCCCACTGGGCACGTCACCTGGCCGCGGCAGGCTCCAGCTCCCAACACCAGAGGCTACCCAAGGGCACCTGCGATGGCCTCCCTGGGGCTTGGCCCCTGGTCCGAGCTGCTCCTGGGTGCAGAGCTGGCCAGCTGATGACGCAGAAGGCAGGCCAGGAGGGTGGGAGAACAGCGTGTGAGTCAAGCCAAGAACAGGAGATGAGGTCAAGCCTCCTCGCTGGCCACACCCCTTCCTGCCAGAGAAAAGAGAGAGACAGATGGAGAGCAAAGGGAAAGTCTTAGAAATTGGACCCAAGCTCCAGAGTCTATTTAGGCTGTTGCCATTGACTTTGCTATGACCTTCCCTTGCCAGTGCTTCCGATTTCCCCTGTTTGCCAATGCATGGGTAGCCGTGCCTTTCTAATAGGACAGTCACGGTGAGATGATCTAATTTTGTATCCCCAAAATGCTGCAAGCACCCTGGGAAAAGACAGTCTATGAAATACGCAGTTTTAACGTTTTGTGGGAAAAGTTTGCTACACTGCAGGTTACGGAGCTACATTTTCAGCATGTGTGCCATGTGGCAGTGTGAAATTAAAATGGGAAGGGAAAGTGCAAACATAAAAATGACTTAGCATTCTTGACATTCTTGTAGAAAAATTATCTTTCATTTGGGGAGAGTTGCCCGGGAGTTTAATCAGTGTTTATACTACTGAAACGCCCCCTTCTACCTTTCTCCCCAGTAAAATTTTATGACCCAGTTCTCCCAGGAAAGGCAGTGGGAATGCAGAAAGTGAGCATGGAAGGGTTGCTGGGCAGCCATCGCATAGACTCTGGAGACTGGAACAGGAAGAAAGTTGCCATCCTCCTTGCGGAACAGGGAAATGTTCTTCTGGAAAAAAACAGTTTAACAGTGTAGGGCAGTCGACCCAGTCCTGGCTGTTGTCTATTCACACATTCAGGACCAGAACTCGATGCTCCAAAGAGGGCTAAGCAGGGGGACTTGCTCACCTCCCTTTGGTAAAGACACTGCCCAGCTCCGCTCTTGGGATTGCTGTTAACTTCTCTCTCCCTGCCTGCTCACTGCACTCGTTTCCCTGGCCTCTGCAAAGCGATTGAGATGTACTGTGTCAGTCCCTTATGTATTTGTAAATATCTCCCAAGTTCTGAAGCTTCTCAGAGACGTGCAGCTGTTGGCAAATTCAAGGAAATAGTTGGAAATAATGAAGAGAGTCACTGAAAAGTGGGTATGTTTTTCCCTGGTAGAGAAGTTTTTGAATGCCTTTTGAGCTAGAAAATTAGCAGTTTAGAAAAGCAGAAGGGATTTCCTTGACTTCCCTCTACTCAGAAGCCAGGAGCTGTGTTTTTCTTTCCCTCATAGTAGTGAGCACTGTTTGGTTAAGCATTTTTTTTACAATTTTGGACTTAAAATGGGCTTCGGCCTGATGGTGTTCTATGAAGAGAGGAAAAATGTAAAGAGATACGGAAGGAAGAGCTGCGGTAGCTGGGACATAAATCAGCCAGAATATATGGGGGAGTGATGAGAATAGGTCTTTTCACCCTAAAAAAAGAGTGTCCACTCTGGAAGAAAAAGAAGTCTGATTATTGGCATCCAAGGCTGAAACCAAGGCAGCTGATGCTGAGAGGAGCCAAAGGGCAGTTCTTCTTAGTTTAGAAACAGCAAGACAGTCTCTGCCAAAGGTTGCTGTAAACACGGAATAAAGATTTCATTGTGGGCTGGTGTGACTAGAATAATTAGGCAGCTAATTGTTCATTCTGATCTGGTGGTGGTGTGATCAGCAGTGCAGGGCAGTGAGAATGAGGGTGAGGGAGAAACAGAGCAGTGGCACATCACCTTTATCTCGCTTGCTTTACTCTGAGGGTAACAGGAAAGTCCTGGCTAGCTTTTCTTTCTCTTTTCAAAGTGTGTTCATCTCCCCAGAACCCCGGGAGCGCTGGCAGCCTGAGATCCTCTGCTGCCATTTTCCCCCTTCCAGGTTCCACTCTGGTTATGGACAAAATTTCTCATCCTCTAAAATCAGCACGGGAAGCTACAGTAGGAATGAATGGACTAGGCAGCTCCAGCTTTAATTAATAGGCTTGCTCTATGCAGACCTTAGTATCAGCCCGATCAAAATGTCCACAAACAGCACCACTTTTTTGTGCTTCTCCAACAAATATTTCACAGATATATAAGGTTTAAGAAGTAAATATTCCATTTTTGACATTTAATTATATTTTCTGTTGTGAACCAAATTGCCTAGTGATTAATCTTTCACATTTAATTGAAGAAATGGCCTCTTCAGTATTTTCATACTAATTTAGGATGGGAAAAAAGCAAACGTAAGCAATAAAGGTGATTTTTAAGTGACTGAGCAGCTACAGTTCTTATAGGCAGTGGACTGTGACTTATTGTTATTTACTAAAAGATGGCACTGTCGTAAATCCCTTCTGAAATGACTTCTGCAGTGAAGAAATGAGTAAAGGAATGGAGAGCATTACGTACTTGGCGTCTGGGGTGCAGGAAAGGAAGAACCATGTACTCGTTAGTTCAAACCCTCCCTGAATCTCAATGTTGACCTAGAATATGGAGCAAATTCTCATTATTTGAATTTTAAAAAGGAACATTTTTAAGTGTCAGTGTTAAGTATAATTGTTCTGGGAATAAATACACTATGCTATAAAGAAAGCATAATAAATCACATAAGGTCATAAAGTCTCATAAAGAGAAATACTTGGTTTCTCCAAGATACTCATTCTGTCTCAATTTGTTTAAGAGGTACAGAACTGTCCTTCCTAACCTTCAGTTTCTTTTATCCATCCTGAATCAAAAAGGACTGCAAAGGAAGAATACTTACTGAAGTGTTAAGAAAGCAAAAGTGGTACAAAACTATTGAGCTCTCAGAAGGCAGAATTCTACTTTACAAAACGCACTGTCTACAGCAGTTAAAAATAGAAAATCATATTTCCACATTGAATTATAGAAGCAACCCATTTTAAAGAGAAATTTAGCCTTTTCTCATTGAATTGCTATTCATGGTTTGCTAAATAGTTTTTCAGAGTAATCTGCCAATCTGCTAACCAGGACTGTCTAGTTAAGAATATTCCTAATTACATATGGATTAACTTAATTTTAGAACCCTAAGAATATTCAACTCAAAGCATTACTCAAGTGCAATGCAAAACAGAAATGGTCCAATTTGCCTAAAGGTATATGTAATATTTTTAAGTTTAAAGACTCATAAAAGAGTGAACATTTGGTATGGGAGTACATCAATGAATAACTACAATAAAAGAGTAAGGAAAGCTATAAACTGTTGGATCTTTTAAATATATGCAAAGGAAGGTTATAGCAATACAGCTCATTTCTCCTTCCAAAACAGGAAGGGCCAGCCATGCAAAATACAGCTGTCAAAGACTTGTACAACACTGCCCGAAATGGAAGTATTTTTGCTATTTATAAGAATGCTTGACAATCTAATCAAAAGTTACAAATGTATTCCAACAAATGCCATTATCATGTTAAGAGTAAAGAGGTATCTTGTATGGAAGAGATATTTCTTTATAGTTCTGTGCTCCTAACTGGAATCTTATACATAGTAGATTCTCAATAGCTAGGTATTTATTTCATTTTTATAAGGAAAATAAAATCGAATTAATGGAATTTCCAAGATAGATGAGTTTATAGTAAGTCAAAAACCTGAATGTTCTTTGTTACTTCAAATTCTTTCTCTAAACTGGCAAGATATGCTTGTGACCAATAGTCATAATTATAGGCAATATTCTGGTCTGGGTATGAGGGAAGTTAAAAAAAAAGTAAAGAGGAAAAATGTAAAGACTTTCCTTTTACTTTAGATCTACCTGAGTATTAGGTGTGTTTCCGTATACCCAAGTTGCCAAAATGCACAGCGTCTCTGCATAATAAAGCCGCATGTCTGTGCTCAGCCGCTCCATAATAAAGATGACACTTTACCAAATGGTTATTATTCACAAGAAGTCCTCACACAGAGTCTGTCTTTGAAGTACTGACGTACTGACTGATTATGACTCAAAGGCTGCTATGGCAGCTAATAAAGGGTAATTCATACAATAACTTCATTCCACGGCAGTGGCCCCCTTGGGTGTCACAGACGTTTGTTTGACACACAGCCTGATGGTCAGACCCAACCATGCAGCTGCAGCCAGGTTCAGCACCAGACGGGAGGGCCGAAGCCTGCAGGAGGTCCCCCTGCGCAGCCCACTCCAGCCACCTGTCCTTCCCCGCCGATGACGCAATGAGCTCCGTTGACTGTCCCCAAAATGAAACGCAGGGGCCCTAACGGGCTTCAGTGTCCATACGCGTAGCATCACACTGTTCTTTGTTTGTTTTCCTTTGAGGTCTGACTTTCGTTCAGTGAACAAGATGGTCTCAGAGTTTTCCTGGAGAACAGTACATAGTATAATACGTTGGCATGCTGCTGCTGCTGCTGCTAAGTCGCATCAGTCATGTCCGACTCTGTGCGACCCCATAGACGGCCGCCCACCAGGCTCCCCCGTCCCTGGGATTCTCCAGGCAAGAACACTGGAGTGGGTTGCCATTTCCTTCTCCAATGCATAAACGTGAAAGTGAAGTCGCTCAGTCGTGTCCGACTCTTAGCGACCCCATGGACTGCAGCCTACCAGGCTCCTCCGTCCATGGGATTTCCCAGGCAAGAGTCCTGGAGTGGGGTGCCATTGCCTTCTCTGATACGTTGGCATAATTGGGAGCTAATAGTCAAGAGAAAACCAGGCTAGAATTAACAAGAAGATTCAATTACCTCTGTTCCCAGAGGCAGCCGCTTACCAAGACTGGTGCTAAATTTGTGGCCGAAACAGGACGGGGAGATGGGCAGTGCAGCTTATTTGCTCTCCAGCTGATATCTTTGGATGGAACCAAGCCTTGGTTTCCACTTTTCACCAGTAAACCAAAGCAGAGTTTATTAGATAGCAGCTGATAGAAATTGTTGAATGCACGCTTTAAGAGTACAGCTGGGCATAAGTCTTTTAGATGCGTCTATAAAAATGTGTGGTTAAAGACCTTGTAACTATTTTCCTCTGATGGAATGATGTGCACTTCATACCATATCCATTATCCCTTTTTTTCGGTTTATAAAGCTAGTGACTTGGAACCCCTATCGATTCCTAATGTGGGGTTAATGTACACATATTATGAATAATCAATGAACTTACCATAATCTGTTTGTAAAAACCAACAAGAAGTAATTTTATGTAGCACGTTTAATTAGAAGTTAGCTGAAGGAGTTTCATTTAGATGTAATCTCTGAAGGAAACCAAATATGTGTTTTTGTTTTTAAAATTTGAAAGATCCTCAGCACTCTGATAAGAAAGATTATTATCAATAGCACCCAAAACAGATGGACGTGAACACTCAGTTTTTGCATCTAAGATCCTTTTCCATTCAGATGTTTTGAGTAGACACGTAGAATGCACAGTATCACCTACTTAGTACCTTTTAACTCTGGCGGGGGCGGGGTGTTGGGAGGAAGCCAGCTGAACATGCCAGCCATTTCTGTGCCCACCCTCACACAGACCCAAAGGTTTCCTTCATTTTGCTTGTATTGTTAAGAAACAAGGCAAGTTTCAATATCTCGTTTTCAAATTCCTTGATCCCTTACACCCAAGGCCTCATCGGAAGTATGAATTGCAAAGGCATCATCATTACATCATTGAGAGAAGAAGCCACACTGGAGAGCATGTGTCTTGTAAGCTTTTTTTGGATATTGAATAAGACTCTAAATCTGTGCCATACTTTTTGCACAAACTGGCAAGAACTCCCAAGGATGCTCGTCTTATAAATAAATACGAAATAAGATTTATGCTATCATTAATCTCACTGCTTGGCTTCCCAGGTGGTGCTGTGATAAAGAATGCAGGAGCTACAAGAAACACGGGTTCAATCCCTGCAACCCCTAGAGCAGGAAATGACAACTCGCCCCAGTATTCTTGTCTGGAAAATTCCATGGACAGAGGAGCCTGGTGGGCTACAGTCCATGGGGTTGCAAAACAGTCAGACTCAGCTGAGTGACTGAGCACAATCTCACTACAAATTGTATTTAAAGCAAATGGTATCTAGCAAAGTACTTCTTCGTTAATATTATAGTTTTGAAGTATTATAATGGTATCTACCTTTATCCATAGCCTATGTTCTCCTCTCAATAATATTGGGAACATTTATTCAGTCTAAAAATATGAGGCATACTCGTATTTGGAAATAAAATCCTTGAGTAGTCATTAAAAAAGTAATCCATTTGGCAGCTCAGCACCTTGGTGGAATACTTCAGGCAGCTAAGCACAGAGGTGATCATCGGATTCATGGGGCTGGTGAGTATTTGAGGTCAAACTGCAGAGGCTTCTTTCTTTGAATAAGAAAAACAACAGACTTCTTCATGATATAGAAGTCCTGTCCATTTCTGTAGATACATCTATGCAGAGTGCCTATGTCGACTGAAATGCATTCAGAGAGAACGTAGAAAGGGCCGTGCAAACAGCCACCACTGAGTTAGTCCTTGCCTCTGCGCCAGACACTGTGCTAAGTGTGTGGCTCAGACGGTAAAGAATCTGCCTGCAGTGCAGGAGACCTGGGGTTCAATCCCCGGGTCAGGAAGGTCCCCTGGAGAAGGGAATGGCAACCCACTCCAGTCTTCTTGCCTGGAAAATCCCAGGGACAGAGGAGCCTGGCGGGCTACAGCCCATGGGGTTGCCAAGGGTTGGACACGACTGAGCGACTGACACTCTCACATAGTGCGCTTGTGTCAATTAAAATGCACGGCATTCAGAGAGAACGTAGAAAGGGCCGTGCAAACAGCCACCATTGAGTTAGTCCTTGCCTCTGCGCCAGACACTGTGCTGAGTGCTTCAGATGCGTGACCTCATTAATCCTCTTTGTGAAACCAGTATAGTTAACCATCTTCCTTTTACAGATGCAGAATCCGAGGCACAGGATTATGTGGTCTCCTAGGCAGATTTCAAACCCAGGAGTCTCCAGCTCCCAAGGTTGGGGTTCTAATCATGCAGCTATACTCTCTCCCCTAATGCAGGGTTCTTATCCTTGGTACTAAGGACATGTTGAGCCAGATAATTCTTAATTCTTTATTTGTTGTTCAGCCGCTCAGTCGTATCTGACTCTCTGTGAGAGTCGGAAAAAGCACGCCATGGACTGCAGCATGCCGACCTTCCCTGTCCTCCACTATCTCCAAGAACTTGCTCAGATTCACGTCCATCAAGTCAGTGATGCCATCCAACCTTCTCATCCTCTGTTGTCCCCTTCTCCTCCGGCCTTCCGTCTTTCCCAGCATTAGAGTCTTTTCCAATGAGTCAGTTCTTCGCATCAGTATTGGAGTTTCAGCTTCAGCATCAGTCCTTCCAATGAACACCCACGACTGATCTCCTTTAGGACGGATTGTTTGGATCTCCTTGCAGTCCAAGGGACTCTCAAGAGTCTTTTCCGACACCACAGTTCAAAAGTAATTCTTTATTAGAGGAGTGTAAAGGAGCTGTTTTGTGATTTTTAGGACATTTAGCAACATCTCTGGTCTCTACTTGGGTTGGGAAGATCCCCTGGGGGAGGTCCTCTTGCCTGGAGAATCCCGTGGACAGAGGAGCCTGCTGGGCTGCCGTCCACAGGGTCGCAAAGAGTGGACACGACTGAGCCACTTGGCATGCAGGCAGGTTGTATTTTCTCCAGTTCACATATTCAGAGTCACTGGAGTAAACGGAATGGAACAAGCCAGAGAATTTCACCACATGCCACACAGAGTAAGCATGTCTTCCTGTGTGCCAATCCTATGTTAAGCATATCCCCAGCATTATCCCACTGCTTTCTGACTTGAGCTTCATGAAGCAGGAACTGGTATCATCACCACTTTGTAACTGAGGAAACTGAATCTCAGCGAAGGGCCATAACTTCTCCAGGCTCACACAGCTAGGAATCCCAGCCTTACTACTTTGAACCTGAGTCAGCGCAAACTTACAAAATCTGTCACGCTCCTCACCCTGTCAGCATATGGGAGGACACTATTATGTTTGAAATGATTTTTTTCTAGAATTTAAGTCGTGTGGTTATTTAAATGCAAATACATAAAACACCTTTCAAGAACTAAAATACATCATTTTAAAAATTATTTGTTTTTTCTATTATCTATGATGTTGCTTCCTTCAAAGAGCGTAAATTGCTGTGAGTCAACTTTAAGTAAATAGGGAAAACAGGGTTTTTAGGGTTTTTTAAAATGTCTTTAGAAGAAAGATTGGTATTGAAATTTCAGACACTATTCTCTACGTTAGAGAATTAAAACCTAGGCCTCCAGGCTGAAAGTACTAGTGTGAAAACAGGACTGTGGATTTCCACAAATTTAGGAAATTCTAATGGTCAAGTTATTTTAGCCGATTATATCATTGAAGACTGTGCCTTCTTCTGATCACAAGTATCTTGTTGGGTGATCTTCTGTCTTAATGATTATCTTGTTAGACATTTCATAAAACCAAAACTGATTTTCAGACGACTTTCTCTGCCTTTATTATCTCAATGCCAAAATGACGCCGAAAAGCTTTAAACCACTCTGCCTGAGGGCACTGGACTCAGCCCATCTGTGACTCAGATTTAGTGGAAGATAACTTCCACTTTGCAACTCAAGTCTGGTGACTTCCTATTCTTAGGCAGTACTTCTTCGTGCCCACCTTTCCAGACAACAATCAGCTAAAGACTTGAAACACTCTTTAGCATCTGCTTTCTAAATGTATTGCTACCCTGGTGCTTGCAAGACTTCAGCACTTACTGAAGTCCATACTTCTCTATTTATCATTCTTGCAAAACATCAAGGCAGGTGTCAGAGGTGGTTCAGGCACATATCATTGAACTTAAAGTGGTGTCCTAGGCAGCTGTCTTTGGGGCAACTGTTTTGTCAAAAGGAAGGAAGCTTCACTGGACCCTGAACGTGCCGTTCAGAAGAGGACGTCGGACGTCATCTGCTGATAACGAAATAGTCTGTGTGCAGCGTGCTCACAGCCCACCGAGGCTCGTGTCTAAAATACCAGCCTTGCTGAGTCTCTTGCTGTAACGTATTCTCACCAGGGTTTCATTCTCCCTTGTCAAATTGTGGCTTGCGGAACCTTTGTATGACTTTGTGAAGTAGAGTGGAGATTATCCCACTGATGTTTTATTCACAAGTACACGCCCCTGGGTTTTTACTTTATTCCATAGGGGGAAACTGATACAAAGAGTGCTCTCAATATCCTTCATGGTGGGAAGTACTGTCAGTCAAGAAGCAAGACGTTTCCTCAATGACCACGAGTCATTGGAAGCATCTCTACAGCCTGAAGCAGTGTGGAACCATGAGACTGTGCTTCCCATCATGTGTGGGCCACTCAGAGTGTAGGATCGGACAGGCTATTCAGGGGGTTGGACAGACTGAGTTAGGAACGAACCTGGGAAAGAGGCCTCCTGCAAGCACTGAAGAATGTGCCAAGCAAATGCTACCAGTACCTGCCCCCGGACTTCAGGCTTCTTGGGTCAAAGTGTGTCAAAAGCATTATGGCTTCGATCTCTACCCTCATTCATAGTTCTGAGAAGGGTAGATGGCCTTAAGTCCTGGTACCTTTAGAAGTCACTGGCTAAGGGATATGAATAGCTGGGTTAGGATTAAATGATGTACAGAGGAGAAAACCTTGACCACTAGGCATGGTCTTATAGTGTCACAGACTAGAGAGGAAATGGCATTAGGGGCGTGTTCCATCATAAAATGCGGCCTTCAAGTTAGAGATGTTACCTTCCCTTTCCCATCCCAACCTCACCTCTACTAATGTCCTACAGGAGATACCAAAGACAGTTCTTGCATCTTTAAGATAAAAGGAAAACTTTCCTACATTTGGTGCTAGGTAAAAGAAATACTTAAGCCAAATTGAAGACATCAACAATAAGCAACTGCATTGAAAAGTCACAGCCATATTGAACAATAAACAATTTATGGAAGGAGCCCAGAAAAACTGTTTTTTAAAAAAACTGAAAAGCATAGCTTCTGACAAGTATTCCTTATTTATGAGTATAAGTAGAGTTTTTTAAGAAACACAAAAATGCTAAAATAAAATGCAAGTTGGACAAGTACATTCCCCTCTGAGGCTTGGCATAAGAGGGAAATCTAAGCACATATGAGGTTAATTGCAGAGTGTAATTCAATGATCATTATCTACACTAATTGAGAGAACAGAAGGTCAGGATTACGTGAAATTGTAAATGATTCCAAATCATTTATGGTTGACTGGGGAAGAGCTTTTGGCCTTTGACTTGAGTATTGGTAAGCCTGGGGATCTAGCAACTCAGCTTTTAAAACGAAGGGACTCTCATAAGTGAAGTCTAGATGCCCAGGCGTAGGTACTGCCCTCGTTTAACCCTTGCTTAGTCAGCTGTGTTGGGACTTGTGCACGCGGGGCCTGGTGTGCGAGGCGGCCTCTTCTGTCGTGGGCGCGGACCCTCTGGCTGTGGTCCCAGGGTTTCAGCAGCTGCCGCCCGCGGGCTTAGGTGCTCGGAGGCTTGTGGGACCTCAATTCCCTGACCAGGGATCGGAGCCCTGTTCCCTGGGTTGCAAGGCGGGTTCTTAACCAGTGGGCCCCCAGGGAAGCCCCTAGACACCTCTCGTGTTCCCCCTCCCTTCTTAGCTCAGCTCGCCTCTACTTGTCCTGGGGAGCTCGTGGGCCGCACTCAACAGACCAGCACTGGGCGTACTTTCTGCTGAGAAAGCCAGATAACTGGATGGTTCAGTGGCTGTATTCCTGCTCTGGCTTCCTAGTCCCTTCGAGGACCCGTGATCTTAGAAATGTGTGGCTTGGAGGGCAAGAAATCACAGGAAGTGCTGAGAGTGTTCACCCAGGAAGAGTGTTCCCCAGTGACACCACCCGGGGCTGACAGACCCCAGGCTGTTTACCGCTACCAAAAACACCGACTCTCTCAAATATTTCTCTGCTTCCAAGGCAAGCTGGAATACAAATTGTTTCGAAAGGATCCCGTGCATGCAAAGTGACTAGCTGTCAACAAAGCTATAATTAAGGAGATGAGATGCTGTCAATAAACTTGAAATAATGCTCTTCCTTGGAGCAGTCGCTTTATGCCTTCTCTCTTCTCTACCCTTTCTTCACACAGCCTCCCTCCAGGATAATCTGGAGTTTTCTCAACATCATTTAGGAGGGAAAACTCCCTGCGGAGCTTTTTAGAGACTTGGAGAAATAACACAGACCGTGTTTTTTCTTCCCTTTCAGATGCTTGATGTTGTTGTTTAGACCCTAAGTTGTGCCTGACTCTTTGCGACCCCCTGGACTGTAGCCCACCAGGCTCCTCTGTCCATGGGATTCTCCAGGTGAGAATACCGGCATGGGGTGCCATTTCCTTCTCCAGGGAACCTTCCCCACCCAGAGGCTGAACCAAGTCTCGTGCACTGGCAGACTCTTCACCACTGAGCTACCAGGGGCGCCTCTCGGAGATGGACATGTTGCTAACGTTTCCTTCAAATTCATGGTGTCTTCCTTTTTTAGCCAATTATTAGTACTTATCCTCCTTCCAGCGCATAGTGTCATTAGTTGATGACTAGAGCAATAAGTTACCCTCCTTGGTAAAGAGAGTTTTGTCTGTGAATTAATTTCACATGCGCTAATTCATGTTTTCTGCACCATCTGCCAACAACCCTTCTCTTGGCTACAACTGATTTCATATTCTTTGTTTCGTCCACTGGAACATTTTAGGTCTCAGCAAATGCGTTCAAATGAAAGTCCAGGCTTTCCAAGCCAAAAAAAGTCACTTTCCTTCCTCTTCCACTCTTAGGAACTGTTTCTGCTACAGCCTTGCTCATCACCCTCTCTTCTTGAAGAAACCACAATTCTTTGGACCGAAGATGACTCAAAACTTACCTTCCTGAAAGAGACCACAATTTGCCATAGATTTTCTGCCTCCCAGCAAGATTCTGTCATTGTCCCCTATGCTAAATTTCATTTCTGCAGCATATTTGATGCTGTTTTTGCCAACAATGGTGGCTGTCTCAGGTGGATATTTTCCCTCCCCCAAATGAGTCATAGCTCCCTCAAAGGACAGAAATGGTGTGTTTTCCTTTTCTGCAGCACAGGGTTCCCTGCTCCGAATGGTGGTGGCTCATCAGTACCAATGCTGGCTGCTTTATGATAGCCCTAAAGCATTTTTTTTGTTGTTCTTTCCTACCTTGAAACACTGTGGTGCCAGCTTGATGCTGTGAATGTTCTAAGTCCACACGCCCCTCAGCTCATTGGCTGGCATGGCCACAGAAAGACAGGAACCCCAGATGGTCATTGCTGTTTCAGGAAACGAGGAGCTGCAAAGGTCAATGGTGAGAGGCACAAGAGAACCACCAGCGCTAGAGAAAGGGAAATTATGAAGGGCATTGGAAAGGAGCTGTAAAGCAGAACTGCATGGGGAAAGGAAATTTCTCAGCCTTTAAAAAATGCATATGAATAATTACATTTATGTTTACACCTTGGAATCTAGGTATAGCTTTATGATGTGCTGGTGCAAGTGAATTTTCTCTTTAAACTGCACGGGGGCTGTGCCTTGAAGGCTGAAGACTGCAGAGACTGAAACGTGTGCTCTTTAGAAGTGGCTGTGAGAAGCATTGGAATTACCCAACAGCTAGCCATGGTCTCCATTCCTAAATTCCAGGCACCAGAGGGCATTTTGGCAAATCTGTTCTCTGTGCCCTACCAGCTAAAAAATCTTCTGTTTGACTTCCACCATCTGCCTCCTCCTAGAAAACCCAACCCGAATCCAAAATAAGCAGGTGGATTTAAGTCCTGGAGATAGGCACTTTCAGGGGAAAACTGGAGAAATTTATTAACCATTAGCAGTTTGAAATACTCATTTACAAGTTCAACCTAAAGCATAGTCATTCTCTGAATCTGTCTTCCCAGGATGAGATGCTTGAATCTGAGACATCCAGGAAACAGGCTAATTTAGAAGAAATTTGAGTTCTTAATGAGCATTTCCTACAGATTCTATAATAAATCCATTCTGTTTTTGCCGTGTAAAGAAGTATGCCCTTTTCACGGTTGTTAGCATGTGCTTTTAGAGATCCACTCCTGTACAGTACAGTGACAATTAGTTTTACATGGTTATCTAGAGATTCAGTACCTACAGGTTCTGTATCGAGAATTAGAATCTGTTCATTCAAGCCATCGCTCTCCAAACTAAGACTAAAAACCAAATGTGGCAACGTCCCAAATAAGACCAGAGTGCTAAGCTCCTAAATAGCCATGTGTGTGTGATAAAAGAAAATATCAAAATTGGATGTTTTCATCACTCTCACATTGTAGCTTGTGACGCTGTAGTTTGGTTTATATCTTCACAAACAAATTGGAGTTGATGATTTAAATGGATTCCTGGAGAATAAGGGCCAAGGTCATGTACGAGAGAGCTCGGGCTGCCATATCAAAATAGCACAGGCTGGGCGGCAAAAATGTGAGTCCCAGCTCAGCAGAGTTGGAGTCTAATGAGGGCTTGCCTCCTTGGAGATCTCTTTGTGCATGTATGTAAGGAGAGAGAGAAATAAGGAGAGGTGGGGAGGGAAGGAGAGGAGCGATCTAAGTCTGTTCTTATAAGGACACTAATCCTGTGGGATTGGGGCCCCATCCCTGCGATTTCATGTAACCTAATTACTTCTTTATTCCAAATATAGCCACACTGGGCAGTTAGGGTTTCAACGTATGAATCTGAAGCAGACATATACATTCTATCCATAAAAACAACATTTTAACTTATAAAGTTTATTCATGTTTTGTCCCATTTAGATTGACTCAAGCATTAAGAAATCCCTGAACGTTGTTTGAACTCAGTGAGTTTAAGCGGCTTTCCCAGTGGTCACACAGTAGCTGACTAACCTGAGGCTGGGTTCCGGGAACCCGTGCCATTGTTCCTGCTAGTGGAGGAGCCATGCAGTGCTCCACCACCCCCCTCCCCAACCTCCCACCGCCCCAGCCAATGGGTCTCTGTACTGCTTATGTGGCCTTTGAGTTTTAAGTTACTTAGTAATGTCTGCTGCTGCTGCTGCTGCTAAGTCACTTCAGTCGTGTCCGACTCTGTGTGACCCCATGGACTGCAGCCTACCAGGCTCCTCTGTCCATGGGATTTTCCAGGCAAGAGCACTGGAGTGGGTTGCCATTGCTTTCTCCTAGTAATGTCTATTGCTATCAAGTCTTACAAAGTATCTAAAGAATCTAGATTTTTCTCTCCGTTCTACTGCTTTATGTTGCCTCCCTTGTCATTTTCGTCTAAATTTCTAGCTTAAAATTGTTCTCCATGGTGTTGGTGTTCTCCATGCCTCCATTATCTTTGTAGCAGACCATTGAACTTTCTATCAAGACTGTACTCCCTTCAATAATCCCCTTGGTTATGGACCTGGACTCCTGGGGTCTCAAGTTGACATGTCAAGGTAGCTATGGAGATGATAAGTGAATGACTGGAGCTTGCTGTGCTTTGGGAAAAGAAAGGGTGCACTGTGAGGGCTCAAGACCATTGCTATAAGCAGTATTTAGGGTAATATCTGCTAGCTGCTGTAACAAAAATGCCAGATGTCAGTGGTTTAACACGGTGATTGTCTATCTATTCCTCACATCACAGTTCAATGTCAAGTCAGGTGGACCTTCTGAGTGCTTTTTCTCTAAGCAGTGATTCAGAAATTAAGGCTGCTTCCAGCTTGTGGCCCCACCTTACTTAGGGAACAGAAATTTTTGCACAAAGTCAGTAGAGAAGCAAAGACAGAAAGTGTGAGGGATCTTTCAGAATGTTTTATAGTGAGTAATGAAAACTGCGAGGCCACTTCCAGCTGCCCCTTTGGCCAGAACTCTGCCACATGACCCAAAGCTAACAGCAAGGGAGACTGGGAAATGCACTCTTTTTGAGGATAGTAGGAGGAGACGGGACTCATTGGCCTCTGGTCGGTCTCCTCCACAGCTCACAGCCCTCTCTTTGGTGCTTAGGTGAACCCTCCATCAGCCTCTGGTCGATCTCCGTCACAGCTCACAGCCCTCTCTTTGGTGCTTACGCGAATCCTCGATTCAGCGGCATTTGTTGCTGTCCAGTCGCTCATTCATGTCCGACTCTTTGCAACCTCGTGGGCTACAGCATGCCTGGCTCCTCTGTCCTTCACTCTCTCTCGGAGTTTGCTCAAATTCATGTCCATTGAGTCAGTGATGCTGTCTAACCATCTCATCCTCTGCTGCACCTTTTTCCTCCCGCCTTCAATCTTTCCCAGCACCAGGGTCTTTTTCAATGAGTCAGCTCCTTGCATCAAGTGGCCAAAGTATTGGAGCTTCAGTTTTAGCATCAGTCCTTCCAATGAGTATTCAGGACTGATTTCCTTTAGGATTTGACTGGTTTGATCTCCTTGCTGTCCAAGGGACTCCCAAGAGTCTTCTCCAACACCGCAGTTTAAAAGCATCAATTCTTCAGTGGCATGGGGAATGGGGAATGAGGGTGGGAGAGCAGGAAATGATTGTCAATAATTCTGCATTAGCTGCAACTTGAAATGCAAACTCCTTGGTGAACCTCAGAAGACAGAACGTAACAGTGCTGTGTGATCGTTAAGTGCACTGTCTCAGGACTCACACAATTTAGGGACAACTGACACTGCTGGCTCCAGGATCATATGCCGAGAACCACAGAGCAGAGCCCATCCCACACGCTGGACGTGAGTGTCCCTCTCCCCACCACACAGTAAGCTCTGCAGCATCAGCTGGGAGAGTAGCCAGTGGACGTTGAAATCTGGTTGCTTTAGCTCACTGCTCCTGACCCTCCCTGTAGGCACCCTTCTTAAATTCCTGGACAAGTTATTTCATCTCTCTGAGCAAGTTCACTCATTTGAAAACTGGGAGTGATAATGCCAATCTCAAAGCAATAATATTCAATTATAAAGTGTTTGCACCTTCCCTAATAACAGAGGAAACAATATTAAATACTAACTGCAAATATTATCAGAAGGTAGGGAAATGGAGAGTCCTCTCTCTCTCTCTCTCTCTCTCTCTATATATATATATATATACATATATATATATATCTTTAGGATTTTCTGTGTGTAGTATCATGTCATCTGCAAACACTGAGAGTTTTACTTATTTTCCCGTTTGGATTCTTTCCGTTTCCTTTTCTTCTCCTCTGCCACGGCTAGGACTTCCAACACTGTTGAACCAAAGTGGAGAGAGTGGACACTGCTTGTCCTGTTCCTGGTATCAGAGGAAATGCTTTCAGCTTTTCACCACTGAGCACAATGTCACCTATAGGCTTATCATATATGGCCCTTTTTATCTTGAGGTAGGTTTCCTCTATGCCCACCTTCTGGAGAGTTTTGTCATAGATGAGTGTTGAATTTTGTCAAAAGCTTTTTCTGCATCTGTTGAGATAATCATATGGTTTCTATTCTCCAGTTTGTTGACATAGTGTATCACACTGATTGATTTGCAGATATTGAAAAATTCTTGCATTCCTTGGATAAATCCTGCTTGATCATGGTATAGGATACACTGTTGGATTTGGTTTGCTAGTATTTTGTTGAAAATTTTTGTGTCTATGTTCACTGGTGATATTGGCCTATGATTTTCTTTTCTTGTAGTGTCTTTTTTCTTTTTCTGTTGCCACACCACACAGTATGTAAGATCTTAGTTCCCTGACCAGGGATAGAACCCACACCTCCTGAAATGGAAGCTGGTAGTCCTAACCACCTGCCTCCTGAGAAATGTGTATGCAGGTCAGGAAGCAACAGTTAGAACTGGACATGGAACAACAGACTGGTTCCAAATTCAGAAAGGAGTACGTCAAGGCTGAATATTGTCACCCTGCTTATTTAACTTATATGCAGAGTCCATCATGCAAAATGCCACACTGGATGAAGCACAAGCTGGAATCAAGATTGCCGGGAGAAATATCAGCAACGTCAGATATGCAGATGACACCACCCTTATGGCAGAAAGTGAAGAAGAACTGAAGAGCCTCTTGATGAAAGGGAAAGAGGAGAGTGAAAAAGTTGGCTTAAAACTCAACATTCAGAAAACAAAGATCATGGCATCCGGTTCCATCACTTCATGGCAAATAGATGCAGAAACAGTGGAAACAGTGACAGACTATTTTTTGGGGCTCCAAAATTACTGCAGATGGTGACTGCAGGCATGAAATTAAAAGACACTTGCTCCTTGGAAGGAAAGTTATGCCAACCTAGACAGCATATTGAAAAGCAGAGACATTACCTTGCCAACAAAGGTCCATCTAGTCAAAGCTATGGTTTTTTCCGGTAGTCATGTACGGATATGAGAGTTGGACTATAAAGAAAGCTGAGCCCTGAAGAATTGATGCTTTTGAACTGTGGTGTTGGAGAAGACTCTTGAGAGTCCCTTGGACTGCAAGGAGATCCAACCAGTCCATCCTAACGAAAATCAGTCCTGAGTGTTCTTTGGAAGGACTGATGTAGAGGCTGAAACTCCAATACTTTGGCTACTTGATGCAAAGAACTGACTGATTGGAAAAGACCCTGATGCTGGGCAAGACTGAAGGCAGGAGGAGAAGGGGACGAGGATGAGACGGTTGGATGGCATCACTGACTCAAAGGACATGAGTTTGAGTAAGCTCAGGGAGTTGGTGATGGACACGGAGGCCTGGTGTGCTGCAGTCCACGGGATCACAAAGAGTCGGACACGACTGAACAACTGAACTGAACTGAGTCCTAACCACTGGACTGCCAGGGAAGTCCCTTTTCTCTGGTTTTGAAGGAGCAATATGGTCAAAATGACTCTACTGCCTGAGGCAATCTACAGGTTTAATGCAATTCCTGCAAAATTACTAATGGCATTTTTCACAGAACTAGAACCAAAAAAAATCTTAAAATTTGAATGGAGACACAAAAGACCCCAAAGAGCCATAACGATCTTGAGAAAGAAAATCGAGGCTGGAGGAATCAGGCTCCCTGACTTAATACTTGACTCCAAAGCTGTAGTCATCAAAACAGTGTGGTGTTGGCTCAGAAACGGAACTAGAGATCAGTGGAAGAGGATAGAAAACCTAGGAATAAACCCATGCACCTATGATCAGTAGTCTATGATGAAGGAGGCAAGGCTATAACGGAAGGAAAGGCAGTCTCTTCAGTTAACGGTGCTGGCCTCGATTTATGTCCCTGGATACGCTCCAGTGTCTCCTGGTGTCCAGTCTGTGGGAACCTGAATAGTACTTTTATCCTGCTGTTGTGTGAAAATTATATAAATCTTAATTACATTGAATTGGCTGATACTGATTTTCAGGTCTGCTATATCCTACTATTTTTCTGTCTATTCATTCTATTAATTTTTAAGAGTTTGATATTGAAACAGCAATTAAAAATCTTAATTTATCTATTTAAAAAAATAACTGTACTATACAGTGGAACTATATGTGACTTTGTTCTGTATTTTCCAAGTCTCCTGTAAATGTGTTACCATACTTTCATAATTAAAATAAATAAAACATAAAAGATTAAAAGATAAATGGTGCTGGGAAAACTGGACAGCTACATGTTAAAAAAATGAAATTAGAGCATTCTTTGACCTCATACACAAAAATAAAATCAAAATGGACAAAAATCTAAATGTAAGACTGGACAATATAAAGCAGAGGAAAACAAAGGCGGGACACTCTTTGACATAAATCACAGCAGGATCTTTTCTGAGCCATCTCCTAGAGTAACGGAAATAAAAACAAAAATAAACAAATGGGACCTAATTAAACTTAAAAGCTTTTGCACAGCAAAGAAAACTATAAACAAAAAAGCAACCCACAGGAGGGAAGAAAATATTTGCAAATGATGCAACTGACAGGGGATAGATCTCCAAAGTTTACAAACAGTTCATGAAGCTCAGCACCAAAGAGCAAGCAACCCAGTCAGAAAAATGGGCAGAAGACGTAAATAGATATTTCCCCAAAGACATGCAGATGGCCAAGAGACACGCAGAAAGAGATTCAGTATTGCTGACTGAGATACCACCTCAAAAACTACAATGAGATATCACTTCATACCAATTAGAATGGCCATCATTAAAAAATTCTACAAACAATAAATTTTGGAAACGGTGTGGAGAAAAGGAAACCCTCCTACACGGTTGGTGGGAATGTAATTAGTGCAGCCACTGTGGAGAACAGCGTGGAGGTTCCTTGTTCTTCAGTGAAGTCACTCAGTCGTGTCCGACTCTTTGCGACCCCATGGACTGTAGCCTCCCAGGCTCCTCCATCCATGGTGTCTTCCAGGCAATAGTACTGAAGTGGGTTGCCATTTCCTTCTCCAGGGGATCTTCCCGACCCAGGGATCGAACCCAGGTCTCCCTCGTTGTAGATAGACGCTTTACCATCTGAGCCACCAGGGAAGTCCCAGGAGGTTCCTTAAGGAACTAGAAATAGAGCTACCAGATGACCCAGCAGCCCCGCTCCTGGGCAAATATCCATGAAAAACACAGTTCAAAAGGAGACGTGCACCCAGTGTTCACTGCAGGGCTGTCTACCACAGGCCAGACACGGAAGCCGCCGAAACACCCCTCGGCAGGTGCAGGGTAGCGAAGACGCGGCGCGTATACACAGTGGAGCGTGACTTGGCCGTTAAAAAGACAAGTGGAAATAACGCCACCCGAAGCAACACAGCGGGACCCGGAGACTATCAGACTCAGCGAAGTCAGGCAGGCAGAGAAAGACAAATTTTATATGATATTGCTTATATGCACAATCTAAAAAATGATACAAATGAACTTATTTACACAACATAAATGGACTCACAGACTTAAAAGAATGAACTTGTGGTCACCACAGGGCAAGGGTTGGGGGTGTAGATCGGAGTTTTAGGATTGACATGTACACATTTCCATATTTAAAATAATTACCAACAAGGACCTGCTATATAGCACAGGAACACTGCTCAATATTCTGTAATAACCTAAGTGGGAAAAGAATTTCCAAAATAATAGATACATGTATCTGCATAATGGAATGACTTTGTTGTACGCCTGAAACTAACACAACATTGTTAATTAACTATGCTCCAGATAAAACAATTTTTGAAAGAAACTGCAGATTGAAAGGAGAAGGCAATGGCACCCCACTCCAGTACTCTTGCCTGGAAAATCCCATGGATGGAGGAGCCTGGTGGGCTGCCGTCTATGAGGTCGCACAGAGTTGGACACGACTGAGCGACTTCACTTTCACTTTTCACTTTCATGCACTGGAGAAGGAAATGGCAACCCACTCCAGTGTTCTTGCCTGGAGAATCCCAGGGACAGCAGAGGCTGGTGGGCTGCCATCTATGGGGTCGCACAGAGTTGGACACGACTAAAGCGACTTAGCAGCAGCAGCAGCAGCAAATTGAAATTTTTAAAAATTATTTTTTAGGTGGTATGGGGTAATTTGAAAAAGCAGCAGTTCTGCAATGCCTAAATCTGTGCACAAGTTGTGTGACTTTGGCCAAGTGACTCGCCGTCTTTCTTTACATTTCCTATCACCCATGCCACTAGTTTGAGGTAATAACCTCCTATGTCGTGAGATAGCAAGCAGGAGCTTCTAGCATAGTTCCTGTGACATGGTTTGTGTTCAGTGTAGTTACCAAGTTTCTCTCAAAATGGTTCTACAAGGGAAAGTAATGATTCAAACTATGAGCGTGAGAAAAAGTCATCTTAGGAAGACATATTTTGAGAGAATTAAGTGATTATAGTTTCAACCAGATGCTTATTAGGGTGATTTTTCTGGCTTTGACCTTCATCACATCCCCCCAGTCCCATCTGACAACAGCTTCTCAATGCTTTTATTCAAATGATAATCACTGTGCAAAACATCAACGTCTCCTCATTCAGGAGCTTACAGTACCCATCTTAATAAACCACAATGAACTGCAGACGTGAAGAATAACTGGATAAACCGGCCTCTCTCTCCAGCTGTCAAGTCTGTTTGTGACAGCAACTGGTATTTCATTGTAAAAGATGCTAATTTCGGTCCGAGCTGTGGCAGTGTTGAGAGGAGCATAAAAGGAATTCTTGATTATCTGTATCAAGAACTGCGGTCCCTAGGGATACACGTGTAACCCTCAGACCACAGATGGCAAGAGTGCTGTGATCAAATATGCATCAATGAAGCGTCACGATTTATGATAACTAAGAAATGGATAGTTTTGCCCTCTATTATAACTAATTGTGGCTGGCATGTCTCTCTTTTTACTATTTTGGAGGCTTTATAAGTGATACTTGTTGTACTAATTATGACATCATTCTGTACGTGGACCACCATTTCATTTCTGTAACTGTTCTGTCAAATTCCTGGGGGCCTCATATAAGACTGTTTCAATAATAACGATTTTCCCAATCTAAATTTAAGAAATAGTGATTACCTTAGCTGCTGGACCACATTAGCTGCCTCTCAGAGTTAAACAAACACTAATTACTATTTCAACTTGAATATCATTGCCTACTAGCATTAGCCAGGCTAGAGGAGCAGAGGGAGGCAGACGTTCTCAGAGACACATAGCACCGTGCGAGGAGATGGGTAGGGGGTGAAATCAGGCTGAACGCTGTCTTTTCTTGAGAATGAGACATTGTTTACTTTAAAATTATGTCCTTCCTCTTTGGGGGGGTGTGCAGGAAGTGTTACGATGCCCTTTCTTGCCTTAAATAGTGACAACACTAGATGGTTGGGTCAAGGAAAATGTTTAATATTCTTATTTGGCAAAATTAACACTTAGCAGCTCTAACTCTTCCCTTGATCAGTTTAGACCAGCCCTTGAGACTGCAAAATCTGGAAGCCAACTGAACTCTTCCCTGTAACATCCCAGCACACAATCTTTGTTGGCCAAAGGCTTACTCACCATTTTACCAGTTATCTGTGACAGTCACAAAAAGCTCTCCTTATTAGAAATTTACTCATTTTATTGATCCAAAATCTGCCTTCATACACTGCAACCCTGGTTCAACCCTCTGACACTACCCAGAGTAATTCTCACCACCTGTGTTACAACAGCTCCATAAATATATAAAGAGAGGTCTTCTCCCAGTTGGCCTCCGCTAAGGTAACCCTCATGTGTGCCCATGGTCTTCACTCCACGGCTTTCTCACTTCCAGTCACCTCCACGACGGGTGCCTCAGACAAAGAACGGTCTGATACATCCAACATTCAGTTGTCTAGAGAACAAAGCCCAGCGTGTTCAGAGCAGCTCCAGCTTCTCTGCCATCTGCTTCCAAACCAGCTTTCCCTCCCAGAGCACTCTCTCGTGTGCAGCACACACTGGTACACGCCCTCTCTCCACTCTCACACTGCCCTGACCTGGCCTTTTCCCACCCAAATGCTGAGCTCTGTCTCTCCGGCTCTTTTCAAAGCCCTTCTCTTCCACAAAGCCCCCTCAGATCCGTAGGTTGGCATTCACTGCTCCATCCCTTGGACTCCCTTGAAATGGACTTTGTACTGCAGCACCATCACGAGTGAGTTCTTTCCTTGTGTTCCCGTTGGTTTCAGTAGGACATTACAAGATCTGTAATGGCACAGACAGCCTGACTTGCTTTTCAGTGGGCACACAAACTCTCAAAACCTCTTTGGCCACTAGTTCCCGGTTTTCCATCCCATTGAGATGTCTCTTGATCTTGCTCTATCCTGACCAGTGCAGAAGCCACCGGCCACGCGTAGCTATTCAATTTTAAACTCAGATCAATGAAAGTTAGATAAAATTAAATCTTCAGTTCCTCCGTCTCACTAGCCACAGTTCCAGCGCTCAGGAGCCACACGTGGCTAGAAACTCCCGTGCTGGCCAGCACAGATTTGGAACGCCAGTGCAGACAGCTCGGCTAGGGGATGCAGGTCTGGGCACCTCCCCTGCTGTGTGATCGGCCCCACCACAGCGCTGGCAAGCAGCATGCCAGCCTCTAAGGAAAACCCCAGATCCTTTTCTTTTAATGAACAGCTTTTAAGTTACGATTCCTTCATATTGTACTTAGACAATTACTTTTATGGACCTCAAGGCAATCCCCTTCCCCTCCTTGAGCTCTAATACATTTTATCTCTTCTGTTTTTATCCCATCCATCTAGCTTATCAAGATACTCAGTTTTTTAATTCTGACATCTTTTGAGGTATCCTATCCTAGGTTTGAGTCACCTGCACATTTTAAAAGTACTTCCTGTTTCTTATTAATTGTTGGTTAAAATGTTGTCTATAAATAGAGTGACTATATAATTTGTCCTCTAAACTGGGACACTTTTCAGAGTGAATGGAATGCTGTAAAAATTATGCTAGGGCACCAGCATTAACTGGGACTCAAGTCTCACTCCGGAAGGAGAGAACTCTGCCCGAGAGAGATCACATCCCGGACCCTTGCCCTGTCACTAGAGAACATCCCTCAGATTGACTGGGCTGTTTTCAAAAATCTGTTAATATGTTGACTCAATTTTATGTCATTTCAGACTACATCATTCCACTGAATTCATGAGGCTGTCATGAAAGAAAGTGAAAGTGAAATCACTCAGTCATGTCCGACCCTTTGCAACTCCATGGACTATACAGTCCATGGAATCTTCCAGGCCGGAATACTGGAGTGGGTAGCCATTCCCTTCTCCAGGGGATCTGCCCAACCTAGGGATTGAACCCAGGTCTCCCATATTGCAGGTGGATTCTTTACAAGCTGAGCCACAGGGGAAGCCCAAGAATACTGGAGTGGGTAGCCTTTCCCTTCTCCATAGAATCTTCCCAACCCAGGGATTGAACCAGGGTCTCCTGCATTGCAGGTGGATTCTTTACCAACTGAGCCACAGGGAAGCCCAAATGAGAAACAACCACTTATCTTACTTAAGTTTATCTTACTGCTGTTAGCAGTTCGTTCGCTTGTTTGTTTCAGAAAAAGAAGAAAACACAATACAAATGGAAATAAAATTCGTGGAAACACTGGAAGAATATGAGCAGAATAAACGAGGTTACAAAATTCAGATACAGTATCTTCCTTATTGTTGTAGGGCTCCAGTTGTTCACAAAAGTCTGCCTTGTACAGGAAAGGCTCACCGTGGCCTGAAGCCCCATTTGAAGATTCCAACAAGAGGAAAGACAGTGTGCAGCAATTTTACCTGGGAACGTGTTTCAACACATGTCACTGTCTTTGTGAAAGTGCCAATTCGGAGAAAACCTACAGCTCTAGTGGTCATGCACTATGACCTGCCATCCACCCACGGCAACTGAGCCAACAAAATCCTTGTAACGTGCTAAACCGCAGAACACCAACGCTTATTTTTTAAGAAAGGAAAGACAAAAACAAGTTCAGGAGCTTAAAAAAAAAATGAAGATGACGTAGCACTGCCAAACTCACGTAAATGTAAAATAAAGCAAATAATTATTTGGAAGTCTGTTTCCATGGATTTTTATCTACAGAAATATGAATCAATCTGGACAGAAATTAGACCGAAAGTCCCAAAAGTTAATGTAACTAAAGATCAGATAAGGCTCGTGATATGAGACCGAAAGAAAGAGATGAAGGGACACTGCCAGACTGGAGCCTGGAGAGCGGGGCCGCGTCCACCTCCGCCTCGAAGCGTCCCTGGAGCCTGGGCCCGGGGCTGCCTGGCCGCTGCCCTCGCTCTTCATCCACTCACAAAGTGCTGTTTGCCCCCAGGGGTGACCGGCAGGAATGAGGAGTGAGCTGACCCCTCAGGGTCTACGCAGACTTAGACCCAAGAGTTCTCCAGCGTTAAGATTTCGTGATGCTGGACATCGTTTAGGAGGAAATAGTTAAAGCTTCTCGTATTCCCTGAAAATGTCATAACTATGATTAAAATAAATTCTTTTTGGAATTGTCATCTATTTCTTATGATCTCTACAATGTTCAGCAAGTGTATACCATCTACTTTCCACTTTTTTAAGACATTTTAAACACTATAGAGTACTGTTCTACTTATATCTTCACATTTTTTTTTTCACATTTTTCTCATGTAGGTTATTTTTTCTGAACCTTGAAATCAGATATTTGTAGTTAGGTATTTATAAGTGAAATGTTATTTCAACAAATCTTCTTCTATTGACCTTTGATAATAATATTAAAATGAAGAATATATTACTCTTCAGAAAATACTTATTTTCCTCTTCAGCCTATGAAAAACTTTCTAATCCATAATTTGTGGCATTAATATATGTAATCATTTTATTTTGGTCCTTATATTCATTCCTAAGCAGTTCACAGGCAATTAAGAAACCGGATTTGATCAATTTTCTAAGTTCCTTGTTTTTCATTAGGGTGAACCTGAAGGCGGGTGGCCTTGCATTAGTTTGGCTGACAGCTCTAGCTAATGTTTTAATGATCCCTAGCAAAGGAAACCAAAAAAGAGAGAGAGCGAAAAGGAGGTTTACAATGGTGGGGATAAGCTAGATCAGGCAAGGAGACAGAGTACATAACCACTAATTAATTCTCGTCATTTAAACATCTGCGAGCTGAACAGACGCAAGTGTCCCGGCTCTGCTGACAAGTCCTTGAAGCACGTGCTACAGAGAGGAGCCTGCAGTCCTATATTCCCAGACGCGTAGGAGGCTGTCAAACGGCCCTGCTAATACTACTATTACAGCAACTAACTTGGGGAGGTGGAACTATAGCAAAATACTTGTCATAAAACAAATGGAAGAGGCAACCTCATCTCTTACTATAGCCTTCATTTAAAAAAAAAGAAGTATTTATTTATTCTTGGTTGCACCGGGTCTCCTCTGCATGCGGGATTTCTCAAGTCACAGCAGGTGGGGGCAGCTCACTGCTGCTGTGCGGGGGCTTTAACGCAGTGGCTTCTCTCCCTGCAGAGCACGGGCTCTGGAGCACATGAGCTCCAGCAGCTTCAGCAGCTGTGGCACACAGCTTTAGCTGCCCCGCAGCCTGTGGAAACTTCCTGGACCAGCGATGGAGCCCATGGCCCCTGCACTGGCTGTGTCACCAGGGACAGCCTGCTAACTGCGCCCTCTGCTTCCGTCTTGCCTTGCTGCTGTCTCATTTATACACAGCAGATAAAATATTCTCCAGGAATAAACTAGATTATATGACTCTTTCTCAGTCCTATCTGACTCTTTGTGACCCCATGGATTGCAGCACACCAGGCCTCCCTGTCCATCATCAACTCACCGAGTTCACTCAAACTCATGTCCATTGAGTCAGTGATGCCATCCAATCATCTCATCCTCTGTCGTCCCCTTCTCCCCCTGCCTTCAGTCTTTGCCAGAATCAGGGTCTTTTCCAATGAGTCAGTTCTTCCATCAGGTGGCCAAAGTATTGGAGTTTCATCTTCAGCATCAGTCCTTCCAGTGAATATTCAGGACTGATTTCCTTTAGGATGGACTGGTTGCATCTCCTTGCAGTCCAAGGGACTCTCCAGAGTCTTCTCCAACACCACAGTTCAAAAGCATCAATTCTTCAGTGCTCAGCTTTCTTTATAGTCTAACTCTCACATCCATACATGACCACTGGAAAAACCATAGCTTTGACTAGAAGGACCTTTGTTGGCAAAGAAATGTCTCTGCTTTTCAAGATGCTGTCTAGGTTGGTCATAACTTTTTCTTCCAAGAAGCTAGCATCTTTTAATTTCATGGCTGCAGTCACCATCTGCAGTGATTTTGGAGCCCCCCCAAAATAAAGTCTGTCACTGTTTCCATTGTTTCCCCATCTATTGCCCATGAAGTGATGGGACCAAATGCCATGATCTTAGTTTTCTGAATGTTGAGCTTTAAGCCAACTTTTTCACTCTCACTTTCATCAAGAGGCTCTTTAGTTCCTCTTCACTTTCTGCCATAAGGGTGGTGTCATCTGCATATCTGAGGTTATTGATATTTCTCCCATCAGTCTTGATTCCAGCTTGTGCTTCATCCAGCCCAGCGTTTCTCATGATGTACTCTGCATAGAAGTTAAATAAGCAGGGTGACAATATACAGCCTTGACGTACTCCCTTCCTGATTTGGAACCAGTCTGTTGTTCCATGTCCAGTTCTAACTGTCACTTCCTGACCTGCATACAGGTTTCTCAAGGGGCAAATCAGGTGGTCTGCTATTCCCATCTCTTTCAGAGTTTTCCAGTTTACTGTGATCCACACAGTCAAAGGCTTTGGCATAGTCAATAAAGCAGAAATAGATGTTTTTCTGGAATCTCCTGCTTTTTCCATGATCCAGCAGATGTTAGCAATTTGATCTCTGGCTCCTCTGCCTTCTCTAAAATCAGCTTGAACATCTGGAAGTTCATGGTTCACATATTGCTGAAGCCTGGCTTGGAGAATTTTGAGCATTACTTTACTAGCCTGTGAGATGAGTGCAATTGTGCAGAGGTTTGAGCATTCTTTGGCATTGCCTTTCTTTGAGATTGGAATGAAAACTGACCTTTTCCAGTCCTGTGGCCACTGCTGAGTTTTCCAAATTTGCTGGCATATTGAGTGCAGCACTTTCAAAGCATCATCCTTCAGCATTTGAAATAGCTCCACTGGAATTCCATCACCTCCACTAGGTTGTTCATAGTGATGCTTTCTAGATTATATCACTCTTTTTCTTAAAGCCTTCTAGAAGCTCCCTGGTGCAATGACTATAAAATGCAGAAATATTTACTGTGGCAAATAAACCGAACATGCTCTGGCTCTGACCACTTACACTTTTAGCTGCATGAATTAGAATCCCAAGTAGAATGACTTATGCACTGTGACACTTAAATCAGCAAGAGTTGTAATAAGCAGCTTAACCACGTAAGAGGTGTATTTTTTTTTTTTTTCTGATGTAACAAAAAGTCTAGAGGTTGGCAGTGCCGGGCGATAGAGTGGCTCAACACAGTCCTTAAGGAACCTGCTCTGCCATCTGGCTTCTCCCTCCACCCTCCTTAACATGCGAGTTTGTCCTCATTGTTACAAAACAGCTGCTCCACCTCCAGGCATCGTGTCTGTATTCCAAGCAAGAAGGAAGAGAAACTGCAGAGAATGAAAGTACTGCATGCCAATGGAGTCAGTCACTTTTAATGAGGAAAAGAGTCATTTTTCCAGAACCCCTACCAGTAGGTATCATCTTGTTTAGGACAGTTTCACAAGGCTCCTGCAATACAAGAGAATCAAATGTTTTAGGACTCTTTTCTTCATTTCCTAATCTCTTCACTCCAGTCTCCATGCTCCAGCCATCCTAGCCTCTGTTCCTAAAACTCCTCATTCTTCGCATACAGATGGCTAATAAACACATGAAAAAAATGTTCAACATCACTCATTCTTAGCGAAATGCAAACCAAAACTACAATGAGATATACCTCACACCAGTCAGAATGGCCAAAAAAATCTACAAACAATAAATGCTCGAGAGGGTGTGGAGAAAAGGGAATCCTCTTGCACTGCTGGTGCGAATGTAAATTGATACAGCCACTATGGAAGATGGTATGGAGAGTCCTTAAAAAGCTAGGAATAAAGCCACCATATGACCCAGCCATCCCGTTACTAGGCATATACCCTGAGGAAACCAAAACTGAAAAAACAAACACATGTACCCCAGTGTGCATCGCAGCACTAGTTACCGTAGTCAGAACACGGAAGACACGGAGATGTCCATCAGCAGATGAATGGGTAAAGACGCGGTGGTACATACATACAGTGGGGTATTACTCAGCCATGAAAAGGAGGGCATTTGAGCCAGCTCTAACAAGGTGGGTGAACCTAGAGCTTACTGTACAGAGTGAAGTAAGTCAGAAAAACAAACATCATATATACGGAATCTAGAAAGACGGTGCTGATGAGCCTATCTGCAGGGCAGCAGTGGACACACAGGCATAGAAAACAAACTTAGACACCAGGACGGGGAGGGAGGAGAGGATGGGATGTATGGAGGGAGTAACGTGGAAACGTGCATTACCATATGTGGAACAGAAAGCCAATGAGAATTTGCTGTCTGACTCTGGGAACTCAAACCTGGGCTCTGTAACAGCCTAGAGGGGCAGGATGGGGAGGGAAGTGGGGGAGGTTCAAGGCGGAGGGGACATAGGTACCCCTGTGGCTGACTCATGCTGATGTTTGGCAGAAGCCAACACAATATCGTAAAGCAATTATTCTTCAACTAAAGCAAATAGATTTAATTATAAATAAATCAATCGAATACCCCTTCCTCACGCCTGTCTCTGGATCCTAACACTTGAGGTTCCCTTTGCCCGAACTTCTCTCCAGATGACGGCACGGGTCACACCTTCACGTCATTCAGACCTCGGCACTGAAGTCAACCCCTTCGGGCAGC
This sequence comes from Capra hircus, assembly GCF_001704415.2. NCBI lineage: Eukaryota > Metazoa > Chordata > Mammalia > Artiodactyla > Bovidae > Capra > Capra hircus. The sequence continues at coordinate 60,084,179 of NC_030831.1, forward strand.
TTTATCCGATCCCTCTAGCCAACAGTTTTTACCCCATCTGCGATGCTCTCGTTCTCTTTAGTTTTGTTTCTGTTGTTGGTATGATTTTCTTCACAGCGTTTTCGTTATTTGAAATATTTTGTTGTGTTTGTGCTAGTTGTCAACCCCCATTAGCACGTACCCTTATGAGGCTGAGGTTTTGTCCCTGTTTTTCCTGCCTTCTCCCTGCTACACCCAGTGCCTGGAACATTGTCTTGAGCAGGGTAGACGCTGAGTTAATAGTCTGATTCTGATTTAATGAATGGAACAATGGTTCTCCTATCTTGAATTTTCAACCCTTCTTTTCACTGCATTCCTAGACATCCATCTGTAACTCTGAAATGAGTAATAGCATAATGCTGTTTGGTTCTATTCGAATTTTTAAATTACATTTTGTGTTTTCTTAAATTACTGTGTTGTTTAGTCAGCTTGGCTTTTGTAAGCATGATTTTCTTGGTCATAAAATGTATTTGAGAAAATTCTTTCCAATTGTTTTTTATGTGCATTGGAACTTTTTTTTATTTTCCCATCTTTTATAAGTCTGTGCTCTAAATTATTCTAAGTATCTGTGCCATGAGCAATTCTTTCGCATTTTCTGAGTGACTCTGTGTTGTAGGGACTATTATTCAGAACTGATCTCTTTTCTGTTTCAAAGTGCAAGAAAACACATTAAATAATATTTCACAAATATTTCTACATCTCTTACGAAGTAAACAATTAAAGCACATCACTAACCCTTGGAATATAAATATTTTTGACTGATTTTTCTCTCTGATTCAAATTTGGTAGATAGAGTAAATGACTTTAATGTGAATTTTCTATTCTCCTTTTTGCATCCCCGTAATACATTTTGCAGAGCATTATAGAAGGACTCTCTTTTCCTTATCCCAAAGGTTTAACATTTATTATGCTCAAAGCTTCTAAAGATTTGTGTGTGTGTAGATTTTTCATTTATATTCACTTGTCCCACTGCAGGGACAAAAAACTAGGAGAGAGGAAGAAAAGAAAAAGAAAAAACTTGCACCAAGCCTAGAAATCTTTCTCCCTTTCCCTCATAGGCATAAGTGAGAACCTTTTGTAACCAGTCTTCTAAGAACTCATGTTCCTTTTCACTCTGACGTCACTGATTAAGGCTGGGGAGCGTGGGTCCTCAGTAACGTAGAAGTGAAACCAGCGCTAAGCTGACACAGTTGCTTCTTGCCAATGCCGAGGCACGTCCTTTTCCATTTTTTCAATCTTGAATTGTCCTAACCCTGGGGTTTCTTTCTAAAGAGACAAGAGTATTTGGATATACTGAGAAGGGGAATTAAATACGTGTGAAGACAAAGCTGTTCCTTATAAGTGAAGTGAAATTCGCTCAGTCATGTCCGACTCTTTGCGATCCCATGGACTATACAGTCCCTGGCAGTCTCCAGGCCAGAACACTGGAGTGAGTATCGTTCCCTGCTCCAGGGGATCTTCCCAACCCAGGGATCGAACCCAGGTCTCCCGCATTGCAGGCGGATTCTTTACCAGCAGAGCCACAGGCGAAGCCCAAGAATACTGGAGTGGATAGCCTTTCCCTTCTCCAGCTGATCTTCCTGACCCAGGAATCGAATCAGGGTCTCCCGCATTGCGGGTAGATTCTTTACCAGCTGAGCCACAAGGGAAGCCCTTATAGGTGAACCAGAATTGACCTTTCTGGCCGTGGGTTCCAGGCACGGGTCATTAGGCTGCCCGGTTGATGCTCTGAGTTTAGCATCAGGCCTTGGCTCCATTGCTATGCATGGAGGCCACAGACACAGGCAGCTGTCCTCTGAGCAAGGCCCACGCTACCAGGGACCACGGGTCAACGCTTATTAACAATATCCCAAAGAAAGGGGTGCCCGTCAAAGTTTCTGGTGTGCAAGAACCCCTGAAGAGCTCATCGACGATGCAATCATTTGTCTTTCCACCCTCTCACTGAATAAGGTGAGAGGCACAGAAGGGGAAGTGAAGATAATGCTGAAGTAAGATCGGATGTGGGCTTCCCAGGTGGCGCAACGGTCAGGAACCTGCCTGCCGACGCAGGAGACGCAGGTTCAGTCCCTTGATCAGGAAGATCCGCTGGAGTAGGAAATGGCGACCCACTGCCGTATTCTTGCCTGGAAGATTCCATGAACAGGGAAGCTGGTGGGCTGCAGTCCGTGGAGTTGCAAAGAGTCAGACGTGGCTAAGAATAGTGCAGCACGAGGTTGGAATTCGACAGGCCGGGTGAGGAACCTGGGCACTTGGGTTCAACAAGCATGCCAGGCAGTTTTGCTGTAGATGGTCTGTAACTAACACTTTGAGAAAAAGTGCCCCAGACTATTCAAATGGGGGGAAAGGGTGACATGGCTCATGCACGGAAAATCAAACCTGTTCTCCAGTTTGTATATGAGCTTGCTGAACGGGGAGTATGAATAAAAGAATGATGAAATGTTTCATTCAGGAACAGCTATGCAGGGAGTACACAATGGAAGAAACAACCCTCGCCACAGAAGCTCTCGGTCTCTTGAAAGATGCATGAGCAGCCCCCACTCGCTCGGTGAGTGTACGATAGAGACATGCAGAGCAGGGGCCATAGGGAGGGGAGGCTGAGGTCTATTGAGCTGCTAGGCATCGTGGAGACGGGTGCCCTCCATGCTCCGCCTGGTGGAATGGAGCCAGGCCTTGGAAGAGAGATGACATTTGAGGAATGAATAAGGATTTCCCTGGTGGTTAAGGTGAGAACATTCCAGGGAGAAGGATCAAAGAGTACCAATGGACAGCCAGGCAAAAAAAAAAAAAAAAATCCAACATATTTCCAACTCTGCTTGCCCCAGGGCTGGGCACAGGCAGAGAAATGGTGGGAGACTATTTCCTTAAGCTCCCATCAAAACCATGAATGCGTTAATACACCAAAACTCTCCCTTACCTGTCACAGGGTTGACACTGTTACAGTCTGCAGAGTCACTCCATGTTTGCCACCCTCCTGTCTGCAGTGAAGAAGCTGCCACGATTCGTGTCTGTTTCGAGTGTACATGAGCCTCAGTCTGGGTGCTTGGCACTAGGTCATTAAGGTGGACACGCCAGCTGATTTGCCATCCAGACCCTTCCTCAGAACGTCTCTAACAAGCCCTGCAGAGAGGCTGCCAGCGTTTCCATTTGCTTGCTAAAGCCAGTTCCACTCACTTTTCCCCACCGATTCATCGTCACCTTTCTCCTTGGCTGGAAGGAAGCGCAAGAGTAACAGAAGCCTAGAGAAGAGAGTAAACGTGTGTGCGTACGGCACTCCCCAACCATAAGCAACAGAACCCTGCACTGTCGGCGCTGCGCACACGAACGGAAATGTAACCCGAGGAGTAAATTTCCTTTTGAGATTTTACACGTTTGCTTTGTTTTGTTTTCCAATCCATACAGTTTTTCCTTTTTTCTGTTGTTCAATTTACTTGACCTTTGGCTTCCCTGGTGGCTCAAAAGCGTCTGCCTGCAATGCGGGAGACCTGGGTTCGATTCCTGGGTCGGGAAGATCCACTGGAGAAGGAAATGGCAATCCACTCCAGCACTCTTGCCTGGAGAATCCCATGGACAGAGGAGCCTGATAGGCTGCAGTCCATGGGGTCGCAAAGAGTCGGACACGACTGAGCGACTTCGCGTTCACTTCACTTTTTTTAAAATGAATTTTATCATCAAAATAATTAGCCTCTTGAATATATATATATATGCATAAAGGAAAATCTAACAACCATTGAACCAGGAACAGAACACATTATTATATGAAACACACTTCTCTGCTCACATTCATTGGTCACAGTAATAAAACTGAAGACTCCTTAAAGGCCACCTACTTAGCCACCAGCAATGGCCCATGACCAGCTATGCATAGACACTAGGAGTGTTTATACACATTTATAGCAGTTTGAGAAATATTTTCTCTTTTAGTTCTAAAAGCAATTTTAAATTGGGACTTGTATTGTTTTTAAATTTTCCACTGAGTTTTTCTAGCCAAGTCTCTTTGTATTGTATAAAAACATCAGAACGTAATAGATTAGAAAATAAAAGTGGCTGATCCATCACAGATAATTTGAGATGCCCTGATCTAAGATAACTCTCAGACCTATGGCAATAGTAATTACAACATTTTCACAGCTGACAAAGCTTCGTGTTTTGCAGATATTTTCTTGGTCTTGAGTGCAACCTTTCTAATTGTGAGTCTCCATTTTACAGAAGAAGAATCCATCTCCAGAGAGGTCAAGTGAATCAGCCAAAGGTCAGATAGCAGTTTTGAGGCAGACCTAGTATCAAGACCTACAGCCCCTGACTCTGCGAAAGGGTTTCTTCTCTCCTACCAAAACTCAGAACCATCTCTTTAAAAAAAAAAAAAATGAAATTTCAGAAAACTTAAGAAAATACCAACACGAAGAAGGAATGTTTTCTAAAAAAGCTTCAGAGTGTGATTGAGTTGTCGTGTTTAAAAATACTTTTCTGTTTCTACCTGACTTTCATGCCAGCAGAGATATCAGGGATCCATAATGCACATACCTCTCTTCCCACCCATTATACAGATGGGAAAAACAGAGACCTAAAACAGGTATCCCCGGCTTCTTGAAAGTTCTCTTTTAAGCCATTTCACGTTTATGAAAGACCAACATTAGTATCTGTTTGCACTAACCCCAAAAGAATCTAAAGAGGAGTTTCGGTTTTAGGAAAAGAGGTGAAACTCAAAAACAGCAGCCCACATGCGTTCACAGCCAGCCCTTGGAGGCATCTTGCAGCCTCGGCCGTGAGAACGGCGCCACCAGGCCCCTCACCCGGAACTACACTCAGCTGCTCAGCAACTGGCTCTGTAGCTTTGTACCGAGAGAGCCTCTGTGCTTCGTCCCTCTTAAGCATCGGTTGGCAAGATGAGTCTTAAAGTAATTGTTCCTCTGCTTTACTGCCCCTTCAGCTTCAGGAAGTTTTAACAGGCGTACTCTCCTTTGGGATAGTGAGGTGGGAAGAAATCTCTATAAGTATTGCATATCCACAAAGCCGACGTTAGATAAACGCTTTGTCTCCTGAGCCTGTCTCCTTTCCACCACTTGTAAACGCAGCTTCTTTCATTATTTACAGCACATATTTATTATTGATAGTACCAAGGGCTATCCTAGGTTTTAAGGATACAAAAAAACCCAACCCTCCTCTAGTAGCTTACTTTCTCATGGGGAGGGACAAATAATAAATACAAGTGGGGTAAACATATCAGGCAGGATGAAATGCTTGCAGATTAAAAGAGAGGAAAGGGGGGGTGAGGGAGTGAGAGTCACTTGGTCGTGTCCGAGTCCATGGGATTCTCCAGGCCAGAACACTGGAGTGGGTAGCCGTTCCCTTCTCCACGGGATCTTCCCAACCCAGGGATCTAACCGGGGTCTCCTGCATTGCAGGTGGATTATTTACCAGCTGAGCCACGAGGGAAGCCCAGTGAGAGGGAGGGCAACAGCAATTTTAAGGAGTCACCGTGGTAGACATCATTATCTCTGCTCACATAGACGTATTTGCATGATGTGTAAAGTGAAGTCGCTCAGTCGTGTCCGACTCTGCAACCCCATGGACTGTAGCCTACCAGGCTCCTCCATCCATGGGATTTTCCAGGCAAGAATACTGGACTGAGGTGCCATTTCCTTCTCCAGAGGATCTTCCTGACCCAGGGATTGAACCCGGGTCTCCCACATTGTAGGCAGACGCTTTACCATCTGAGCCACCAGAGAAGACCTGCATAATGTGTACATGTGTATATAATTTATTTCTTCAGAGTTTCTCAAAATGTCATCACTCTTGACCAATGAGGGCAGTGCATTAGGTTAACAAAATCCCAGTGTACTATTAATACCTTCACAGAAGACAGGAGACTTGGACGATTTAAGTGCCCTGGAGAAGCTGTGTGCCGTTCTTGCCATCTTCATGCTCCAAGGGGCAGAAATGAAAGAAGACAGAGGCACCTTTTATGATTAGTCAATCCTGCTCCCCTAACATGCCCAGATCTGTCGTGGAATTGTGGCGAAAACGAAAAGAAGATGGTTGGCCCTGTCTTTGGGGAGTTTATAGTCCAGCTGGGGTGATCATAAAGAATGTACTTAAAACAGTCCCAGAGTCCTCTGGGATGAAGGTAAAGCAGTAGTGGCTGAATGACACAGCAGGGCTGCCAGGCACGTCGGAAGGTTTTTACCTGAGCCCGAGGTGGGAATCGCCTTATTAAGTGGAGTGCTTTCCACGGGCTTCCCAGGTGGAGCTAATGGTAACGAACCCGCCTGCCAATACAAAAGACATAACAGGCCTGGGTTCAATCCCTGGGTCGGGAAGACCCCCTGGAGGAGGGCATGGTAGTCCACTCCAGTACTTTGCCTGGAGAATCCCATGGTCAGAGGAGGCTGGCGGGCTACGGTCCACAGCATTGCAAGGAGTCGGACATGACTGAAGTGGCTTATCATACACATGCACGTACTTTCTATGAGATCCCCAAATCCTCCAACTAAGGAATTCTACCCTCCATCAAATAACAGTGTAACAAGGAGGCTGTGGTATCATTCTTTCCACTGTAGCTAATAAATAGGGGGCAGAACATTTTTCAAGGTTAAGAATTTAGATTAGGAAACAATGAGTCATCAGTAAAATAAAAACATAGCATCCCTTTAATATACTGGGTTTCCCTTGGAAACGAACAGAGATCAATCTGTCGTTTTTGAGATTGCATCCAAGTACTGCATTTCAGACTCTTTTGTTGACCATGATGGCTACTCCATTTCTTCTAAGGGATTCCTGCCCACAGTAGTAGATATAATGGTCATCTGAGTTAAATTCACCCATTCCAGTCCATTTTAGTTCGCTGATTCCTAGAATGTCGACGTTCACCCTTGCCATCTCCTGTTTGACCACTTCCAATTTGCCTTGATTCATGGACCTAACATTCCAGGTTCCTATGCAATATTGCTCTTTATAGCATCGGACCTTGCTTCCACCACCAGTCACATCCACAGCTGGATGTGGATGAATTAAAAATGACAGAATGATCTCTATTCGTTTCCCAGGCAAACTATTCAATATCACGGTAATCCAAGTCTATGCCCCAACCAGTAATGCTGAAGGAGCTGAAGAAGCTGAACAATTCTGTGAAGACCTACAAGACCTTTTAGAACCAACACCCAAAAAAGATGTCCTTTTCATTATAAGGGACTGGAATACAAAAGTAGGAAGTCAAGAAACACCTGGGGTAACAGGCAAATTAAGCCTTGGAATACGGAATGAAGCAGGGCAAAGACTAATAGAGCTTTGCCAAGAGAACACACTGGTCATAGCAAACACCCTCTTCCAACAACACAAGAGAAGACTCTACACATGGACATCACCAGATGGTCAACACCAAAATCAGACTGATTATATTCTTTGCAACCAAAGATGGAAAAGCTCTATACAGTCAGCAAAAACAAGACCAGGAGGTGACTGTGGCTCAGATCATGAACTCCTATTGCCAAATTCAGACTTAAAGAAAGTAGGGAAAACCACTAGACCATTCAGATATGACCTAAATCAAGTCCCTTATGATTATACAGTGGAAGTGAGAAATAGATTTAAGGGACTAGATCTGATAGATAGAGTGCCTGATGAACTATGTATGGAGGTTCATGACATTGTACAGGAGACAGGGATGAAGACCATCCCCATGGAAAAGAAATGCAAAAAAGCAAAATAGCTGTGTAAGGAGGCCTTACAAATAGCTGTGAAAAGATGAGAAGCAAAAAGCAAAGGAAAAAAAGAAAGATATTTCCATTTGAATGCAGAGTTCCAAAGAATAGCAAGGAGAGATAAGAAAGCCATCCTCAGAGATCAATGCAAAGAAATAGAGGAAAACAACAGAATGGGGAAGACTAGAGATCTCTTCAAGAAAATTAGAGATACCAAGGGAACATTTCATGCAAAGATGGGCTCGATAAAGGACAGAAATGGTATGGACCTAACAGAAGCAGAAGATATTAAGAAGAGGTGGCAAGAATACACAGAACTGTGCAAAAAAAGATCTTCATGACCCAGATAATCACAATGGTGTGATCACTCACCTAGAGCCAGACACCCTGGAATGTGAAGTCAAGTGGGCCTTAGCAAGCATCACTATGAAGAAAGCTAGTGGAGGTGATGGAATTCCAGTTGAGCTATTTCAAGTCCTGAAAGATGATGCTGTGAAAGTGCTGCACTCAATATGCCAGCAAGTTTGAAAAACTCAGCAGCGGCCACAGGACTGGGAGAGGTCAGTTTTCATTCCAATTTCATTCCTTTCTTTCATTCCAAAGAAAGGCAATGCCAAAGAATGCTCAAACTACCGCACAATTGCACTCATCTCACATGCTAGTAAAGTAATGCTCAAAATTCTCCAAGTCAGGCTTCAGCAATACGTGAACCGTGAACTTCCAGATGTTTAGGCTGGTTTTAAGAAAGGCAGAGGAACCAGAGGTCAAATTGCCAACATCCACTGGATCATGGAAAAAGGAAGAGAGTTCCAGAAAAACATTATTTCTGCTTTATTGACTATGCCAAAGCCTTTGACTATGTGGATCACAATAAACTGTGGAAATTCTGAAAGAGATGTGAATACCAGACCACCTGACCTGCCTTTTGAGAAATCTGTATGCAGGTCAGGAAGCAACAGTTAGAACTGGACATGGAACAACAGACTGGTTCCAAATAGGAAAAGGAGTACGTCAAGGCTGTATATTGTCACCCTGTTTATTTAACTTATATGCAGGAAATGGCAACCCACTCCAGTATTCTTGCCTGGAGAATCCCAGGGACGGGGGAGCCTGGTGGGCTGCCATCTATGGGGTCGCACAGAGTCAGACATGACTGAAGCGACTTAGCAGCAGCAACAGCAGAGTACATCATGAGAAACGCTGGGCTGGAAGAAGCACAAGCTGGAATCAAGATTGCCAGGAGAAATATCAATAACCTCAGATAAACAGACGACACCACCCTTATGTCTGAAAGTGAAGAGGAACTAAAAAGCCTCTTGATGAAAGTGAAAGAGGAGAGTGAAAAAGTTGGCTTAAAGCTCAACATTCAGAAAACTAAGATCGTGGCATCTGGTCCCATCACTTCATGGGCAATAGATGGGGAAACAGTGGAAACTGTGTCAGACTTTATTTTTTAGGGCTCCAAAATCACTGCAGATGGTGATTGCAGCCATAAAATTAAAAGACACTCCTTGGAAGGAAAATTATGACCAACCTAGACAGTATATTCAAAAGCAGAGACATTACTTTGCCGACTAAGTTCCGTCTAGTCAAGGTTATGGTTTTTCCTGTGGTCATGTATGGACGTGAGAGTTGAACTGTGAAGAAAGCTGAGTGCCGAAGAATTGATGCTTTTGAACTGTGGTATTGGAGAAGACTCTTGAGAGTCCCTTGGACTACAAGGAAATCCAACCAGTCCATCCTAAATGAGGCCAGTCCTGGGTGTTCATTGGAAGAACTGATGCTGAGGCTGAAACTCCAATACTTTGGCCACCTGATGCGATGAGTTGACTCATTGGAAAAGACTCTGATGCTGGGAGGGATTGGGGGCAGGAGGAGAAGGGGACAACAGAAGATGAGATGGCTGGATGGCATCACCAACTCGATGCACATGAGTCTGAGTGAACTCCAGGAGTTGGTGATGGACAGGGAGGCCTGGCGTGCTGTGATTCATGGGGTCGCAAAGAGTCAGACACGACTGAGCAACTGAACTGAACTGAACTAAATGTACTGGGTATTATTTTAATTAACAAATGAAAAGGCATGCTTCGATACCTTTCAACTGCTTTTGTTCTTTCAGCTGAAAGGGTGTAAATATTGAATATTCGTGTGACTCAAGGTGATGCTTATTTTCTGGGCTTTCGCTACATGTCGGAGAGAATAATGACTTATTGTGGATTTATGAAGAATGTCTATAAAATTTTATTTTATCTTACTTAAATCAAGAGTCAGGGAATTTGTCCCACTGGATGGTGGTAACAGCCTTTTATCACATCAGAGTTGGTGGTAGAGGAGAAATTGGCCTTCAGTGGTGTGTGACTTCATGACCTAAATAAAGTGAGATGGATATCCCTCCTCTGGGTGATCCTTTATGTTTTTTCTTTTTGTTTAAGACAAGATAGAAAGAAGGAAAAGAAAGTACCAGTGAAACTCATCTTTATTCAGTGCAGTGTTACTGAGATTATTCAGTGCAGTGCCGAAGTGGGATTACATTAGAACCGCTAAGAACTGCACCTGAGTCCAACTCCCAAGGGCTATCTCTATAATCACCTTAAATTAATGAAAATTCTGTATATTGGTAACTTAAATATTAGGCAGAAAACGAAAAAACATGATAAAGCCAGGACTACAGGAATGTTTTGGGAATGAGTCATTCTGAATAGCTAAAGCAGAGCTGAGATTTTTACATCTTTAAGCATCTAATCTATCTTTATTATTTTAAAGAAAGAAAAAAGAGAAAGTGAAGTCCTTCAGTCATGTCCAACTCTTCGGGACCCCATGGACTGTGGCCTAGCAGGCTCCTCCAACCATGGAATATTCCAGGCAAGAGTACTGCAGTGGGTTGCCATCTCCTTCTCCAGGGGATCTTCCCGACCCAGGGATCAAACCTGGGTCTCCCGCTTTGTAGGCAGACAGTTTGCCATCTGAGCCACCAGTGATTTGGACAGAAATCCCATTTTCTTACTAGGAGAAGCCTGTGCCTCCAGGTTTTGTCTCCTCCCTTAGGGCATATAACCTCCTATCTAGAAATTTCCACATCTGCCTGCCTCCCGAGGACGTTGTCCCTACGTCAGCTCCTCGGGTGCAGCCAACGTTGTCTCATCCAGCTTTGCGTCTCCCGCAGGAGGTGATCGGTAAGCTTTGTGGGATGAACCCGCGCTGCCCTTACCGTGACGGCTCGGGCGCCTTCCCGGAGGTTCTCTCACCGAGGAGTCAGACGCCGTTGTGAGCGCCCATTGTTGCAGCGGACTCTGCACGACGGAGATTCCCGCGGCCCCTGCTCAGGGTTGCAGGACTTCGGCCCCTATGAGCTGGTCCCAGATGCTGTGGGTTTTTAGATTCCTCTATCAGGCATTGGAGTTGTTGTTACTTTTAATGTGCTGATAAACGAGACCACTGCACTTTTCAGCTGCTCTGGCACGCTGGGAGATGTCCAGTGATAAGTCCCTTGATTAGAAAGGGCCCAGTGAGTAAAACCGTGAACCTTAATAAAGGAATTTTGTAAACTCTCCTGTCAACTCAGAGTCACACACCTCCACCTCTTGTTTAAGCTTTTTTTTTTTCATTCTCAAATATGCATCACAGAAAGGAGATTATTGATTACATAGTTGGGAGGTCACATTTTCCAAACCTAAAGGCTTTTGTAGTTATAGTCCAGTTTACAGGTTCCTAGAAATCGAGTCTCTTAGTGACAATGTTTTCTTGGAACTCATGGATTCTAGAAACCTGTAAGCTACGAACGTAGTAAAAGTCATACTTCAACCTTTAATATCACGAAGCTTTTTGAAATTAATTATTTTAATTGGAGGAAAATTACAACATCTTGGTGGTTTCTGCCATACATCAACATGGATCGACCACAGGCAGACCTGTGTCCCCGCCATTCTGAGCCCCTCTCCAGCCTCCCTCCCCACCAACACATTTTCAACTCCCTACAAAACGGAGTTGACCTTGGAGGATTTATGTGTTTAGTATTTATAAAGTATTTTAAACTCCTTAGGTAAAACTTTTTGCTAGAGATACTGGAGTTTCACTTTCACATTTATAACTTTTAGGAAGACAACACTACTCAGAACACGGCACACTTTAAACCTCTGGCAGCTTTCATGCCCGTGGTCTAATCTGATCACCATGATGGTCATTCATAAATACAAATGATTGTGAGATCTGTATCCATGAATCTGTAATACTAAATTCTCAAACCTCACTTGGTTCTAAAACTGGCCTCCTGAATTTTCCTGTCCGAGATATTATTCATTTCTTGTGTAAATGCCAGACGCCAGAGAAAAACAAACTCCCATCCTGCCACTTGGTGTGAAGCAAGGACTCTAAACCAATATCATTAGTGTGCTCGGTGCTGGTGGGAAGCACTTCAAATACTGAGCATCTTTTTTAAAGCTAGAAGGAAAGGGCTTCTGCTTCTTTTATGGCCTTCTTTTGACCATTTTAAGTTTCCTTGGACTTTATAAAAAGTACATCAGCTATGTCATTAAGAACATTTAAATTAATGTTCTATATATGAATGTGCATACATTATTTCTCTAAGATATATGTGCAAGAACTGGACATGCCTATAAATTCTCATGCTTTTTAATAACAAATATTTTATATTTTTAAAGAATAGCAAACGTCACTGCTGGGGGCCTAGGTTCGATCACTGGTTGGAGAACTAAGATCCCATAAGCCACACGATATAGCCAAAAAAAATTTTTTTTAAATAGCAACTGCTATAGGTTACAAAAATAATGGGAGTTGTATTTCTTCATTTTTAATGTGAAATTAGTCTATAATGAGTAGTTAGCATCTCTGATTTAGGCATGCCTTAATTATAATTTTAAAGCTTTTGTTATACAGCTTTGTCTAGAAAAATCTGAATACTATTTAGAAATTTATAATGCTGCTGCACACACACACACACACACACACAACTTTCCATAATTTGTTTCTAATTTCATTTCCAGTAGTGAAACAAAGCAGGAAAAGTACAAAAAAAAAAAAAAATCTTTTGTTGCCTGGTTGCATTTTACCTGAAGATTATCTAGTAACTGTTACTTTCAGTTCAGTTCAGTTCAATTCAGTCGCTCAGCGTGTCTGACTCTTTGCAACCCCATGAATCGCAGCACGCCAGGCCTCCCTGTCCATCACCAACTCCCGGAGTTCACTCAGACTCACGTCCATCGAGTCAGTGATGCCATCCAGCCATCTCATCCTCTGTCGTCCCCTTCTCTTCCTGCCCCCAATCCCTCCCAGCATCAGAGTCTTTTCCAATGAGTCAACTCTTTACATGAGGTGGCCAAAGTACTGGAGTTTCAGCTTTAGCATCATTCCTTCCAAAGAAATCCCAGGGCTGATCTCCTTCAGAATGGACTGGTTGGATGTCCTTGCAGTCCAAGGGACTCTCAAGAGTCTTCTCCAACACCACAGTTCAAAAGCATCAATTCTTCGGCGCTCAGCCTTCTTCACAAGATGCTAAACTACTGTGAAGAAACTGGAATTACTGAAGATGCTTGTGAGAAAACAGGATGAATCTATTCCGATTCAAAAAGGCAAAAATCAGTTCCTAATTCTTTGTATACTAAGGGCCGTCTGGGGTGTAATGTAAGAGGTAACTCCCTTCAGGATTGTAAAGTAATTTCAGAGAAAAAGAGGGGAATAAGAAAATGGGTCTATTGTGTGTCTTAGTATAAAGGGCTTCTCTAGCCTTTCTAGAAAAGGTGCGCATTTTAAACGCTTTCCCGTCATGTAGAGCAAGGGAGCACCCTAAAGGAGTTTGCAGTCCGTGAGAAAGTGAGAAGAGGCCTGATGGGTGCCTTTAACAGTGTTTCACCTTCTCTCAAACAGCAGAGCGGGAAGAATGAGCAAGTGCTCCGAAGCTCTGAGCCCAGGGGACAAAGCCAGGACAAGAGGAGGCCAAGCAGGATCCTATGGGAATCAGATTTTACATGTACAGGAAATTACACCTACCTGCTGTATAAGGTTTCTATGGCTGCTGTAACAAATTGCTACTCAGTAGCTTAAAAGAGCGCACATTTATTATCTCACAGGTCTGTAGTTCAGACGTCTGCTGCTGCTCCTGCTGATAAATCGCTTCAGTCGTGTCCGACTCTGTGCGACCCCATAGACAGCAGCCCACCAGGCTCCCCCGTCCCTGGGATTCTCCAGGCAAGAACACTGGGGTGGGTTGCCATTTCCTCCTCCAATGCATGAAAGTGAAAAGTGAAAGGGAAGTCGCTCAGTCGTGTCCAAACGCACCCAAAATAAAGGTGCCAGCAGAGCGGCCTTTTTGGTCTTTCTCTGGTGGCCCAGACGGTAGAGAATCTGTCCACGACACAGGATAATCCAGGATGGCAGCCTTATTTTAAGGCCAGTGGATAAACCACCTTAACTGCATCTGCTTCCTCAACTCCTCCTTTGCTGTGTAACATGACATGTTCTGGGGATGAGGATGTGGACATTTTTGTCTGGGGGGTCAGCAGGGAATTAGTCCATCGATCACACTCACACTTATTTAATAACATGTTTATTAGGAAATCCGATCTATTTTCTATATGTTGATAGTGCAGGTATTTTAGATAACTGACCAATGATGACTAATAGGACTGCTATTGAAGTAAGGAGTGAAGCAACTAGTAACTATAAATAGAGCCAACATATATTTTTAGGGTTAAATAAGTAATTCTAGAAATTATAAAGACAGAGGCAATAGATAATATTTTTAAAACAAATTTTAAATATATGTGGATATAAAAAAAGTCTTAGATGACTACTCTGTTGGGTTAATACCATCACATCTAAAAACCAGATGATGTTAAGAAAAATTATTAGGCTAATATTACATATCACATCTCTTAATAACACATTAGTAACCAATTACATTTAAAGTATAAGTACACTATTTAATAAACTTCCAAAAACCTTCTTGTGGGGAAGAAGGCAAACATTTTTTAAATGTCAACGAGGACGCAAAATTTATAACCAAGACACAGAGTTCACACAAAGCCATCCTGAAAAAGTGTAACAGGGACTAGTGCTTTTCCAGAAGACAAACAAGCTCCAGATTAGCTAAGAATCCTGTATGTTTTCACATTCTATTAGCTCCATGGAAAAGCTGCCCCTAGCATTTAATAATTTATAAGCCTAATTTATAATAAGTAATAATTTTACTGAAAACAAGTTCTAAAATACAGATGGTTCTTAGGACCTGAAAATGTTCTATAGAAACTATAATTTGTGGGTTGAATTCAAAACAAAGAAGCGAGAGGAAAAAGTCAAGCAGCACCGCTTGCTGTGGAGGCCTGCCGCGCGTGAGACCGTGCCTGTATGTCACACAGCAGTGCCACAGGCGCAGGTAGCATCTAAATTCCACAGTTGAAAGTGTGGAAACTGAGGCTCAAAGGAGTTGTACGATTTATCTAAGTTCCAGTAACCTGCAGGGACAGAACTAGAATCTGAACGCAGATTTGCTGACTGCAAAGTCCACGCTCAACTCCAGGCTGCTTCCCTGAATCACAAGAAAATATACTCTACGGATCTCTAATCTCTTTAGTTATATATATCTCTTTAGTTATAATAAACTTCTAATATGAGTACATGACTCTTTGCATAATATATAGTCAAATTAAGTATTCTCTTTCAAATGTACAGCTTAGATATTAGTGGTTATAAGCTAAGTCTAGTAGTTTTAGGTAATATATTTTAAAATGGATATATGTCCTATGTTTAAATTTTCATTTACAAGAATTGTCTCTTAATTGTGAATTTGTGCAACTAAGAATCTCTTACCAACTGTGGTGCTGGAGAGGACTCTTGAGAGTCCCTTGGACAGCAAGGAGATCAAACTAGTCAATCTGAAAGGATATCAGTCTTAAATATTCATTGAAAGGACTGATGCTGAAGCTGAAGCTCCCACACTTTGGCCACCTAAGGGAAAGAGCCGACTCCTTGGGAAAAAATCCTGATGCTGGGAGAAACTGAGGGCAGGAGGAGAAGGGGGCGATAGAGAATGAGATGGTTGGATGGCATCACCGTCTCAGTGGACATGAGTTTAAGCAAACTCTAGGAGACAGTGAAAGACAAGGAAGCTTGGCATGCTACAGTCCATGGGGTCACAAAGAGTCAGACATGACCTAGCGGCTGAACAACAATAACACAGAATGTCTGCTCTCGTCAGGACAGTTAAAACTGAGCAAAGTGCTTGTTCTGTTGTTTTGATATATGAAATCCTTTGTGCTAGAGAAATAAAACGCAACGTTTCTCATCTTGGGTGTAGCGCTTCTTCTCTAAGGACGCCCTAAGATTGATGGGAGGCTTGCTTCCTGGCATGTCTTTCTCCACAAGGCATTTGGAGTGTTATTGATTTAGTAATTTAGGTTGTTTTAAAGTGAACTTGTTTATACTTGAGGCCCAGTTAAGTCTAATACCCTCTGAGTGTAGGACAGTTTTTATAACTGATATTACATGATCACCATATTAATTTTTATTCACAGAATTATCTGGCCCAATAGTTCATCACCATCAAAAGTGTCTTCTTTAAAAAGTACGACTATTCAGTGACAGATCAGTTTTTACCTTGAAAACCATCATCAGGACATTTTTTTAAAATAACAGTGGCATCTTCTCCAATTAGAGAAGTATTAGACGAGGCAGGTAGCTCAGCAGTAATTACTGATGGGTGAAAAAAATCTACTGAACAACAAAGGGGCCCTTTTTAATAAATTCTTTATTGATAGGACTATAATTTCATATCAAATCTCCTGGATTAAGAATGAATTTTAAGAACAAGAAATATTCTTGTTCTCAAGCTTCCCTTGAGTTTGTATTTCCTGGGTTTGGGGGGAAATGGGGATCAGCCACCTGCAGCTAACCTGCCAGGTTTGTGCCCTTGTTGTCAGCCAGCACGACTTCTGTTGCAACGGAAGGGACAGAGCGGCGGGCCAGCATTTCTCCGTTAGTGCTGGCCGGCTTGCTTCGGGTTTTTGTTTCCTACTGGAAAAAAATTAACTGGTGACAATGTGGTTTCTGTCTTGTTATAGGTGTTGTATGGTGACTCACTACAACCTTCTTCGGGATTGCCATCCATATTATTGGAGCATGGCATTTACTGAACCGAGGAGCCTAGACTCAAGGAAATGAGGTCACACAGATTTTGTAATCCATTTGTATGCATGGATATAAAATATACATTTCCTTGCATACAAGGAGGAAAAAAAAAATCTTTCTAATAGAACTAAAAAGAAAAATGAGGTATTTTCTATCCCGAAATACCCATGCCCTGTGTCATTACACAGAAATGACTGACAGCTGCCCAGAGGGCTTAGTTTCAAGAAAGACTAATAATGGTCAAATGCAAAGAGCTCATTAGGCGCTAGAAAGCAATGACTTTCTATGTAACCTACAGATAACCTAGTGACAAATAAGATTACTGGCCTTACGTTTTCCAAATGGTCTCCCTTCCTTCATTACAGGATAGGAATACACACTGCTACAAGTCAGCATGTCTAATAGAGGATTCCAGCAGAGAAATGCCACCTGTAAACAGCTGG
Source organism: Capra hircus (assembly GCF_001704415.2). Taxonomy (NCBI): domain Eukaryota; kingdom Metazoa; phylum Chordata; class Mammalia; order Artiodactyla; family Bovidae; genus Capra; species Capra hircus. The sequence continues at coordinate 60,101,475 of NC_030831.1, forward strand.
GTTATTCAGAAATGCACTGACTTCAAGAACAATATTTCAGTTGCAGTCATTCGCTCCTGATGCTTGAAGGTCGTGTACTTAAAATTCCCTGTGGAAATAAAATTGCAAGTTGAGAAACTATCTCTGTGGAAAACAGGAGTTGCAGGTCAGAGTCAGGAACAAACCTGTAGGAGTCCTTGTGCTTCTCAGTCACTAGCTATTTGTGCATGTGTGACCGTGTGTGTGTGTGTGAGCAGTGCACGCTAGACGTAGTTAACAAAGAAGTTCCATTTGTTTTACAGTTTGAAACAATGAGCTTTATACTATTAATTTTCACTTGTCCTTCCTAGTTCTCTTTTCCCCATAATTTCAAAGTCCTAGATTTTGTTTTACTTAGCTATACACAATATCCATGCTAAAACATTGTGTCCTCTGATCCATTAAAATGTTCAACTCATTTCTAATTTGATAATCCCTTATTAGTAAAAAGGAAAATACTTTTATAATAGAATGTATTTCAATGTGTAAATGTTCAGGGAAGACTTCACTAGAAGACCAAAAATGTCTCCTAAAATTTCCCCAATGGAATGGGTACCCCCAGCAGGTCCCCCTGATTTAGATCTGAGGCCCGCTGCTTGTTGTCATATGCCCAAAATTGATTTTTGCATTGGGGTAGTAACCACTACCCCACCACATTAAAAACTGTATGAAACCCAAATGTCAGTGTCCATAAATAAAGTTTTATTGGAACACAGCTACACTCCCGTGGAGTAGGACATGGCAACCCACTCCAATATTCTCGCCTGAGAATCCCATGGACAGAGGAGCCTGGCGGGCTACAGTCCATGGGGTCACAAAGAGTTGGACATCACTGAGCTACTAACACAGAAACATTAGGTTAGTTGAGAGTGACTGAACCCGTAGTGTGGAATAAATATCGTATAAGTTACTAACAAATATTTATGTGCGTGCATGCATCTAAGTCGCATCTGACTATTTGTGACCCCATGGACCGTAGCCTATGGACTGTGACCCTATGGGCCCCTCTGTCCCTGGGATTCTCCAGGCAAAAATATCAGAGTGGGTGGCCATGCTCTCCTCCAGGGGATCTTCCCGACTCAAAGGCCAAACCCATGTCTCTTATATCTCCTGCATTGGCAGCCAGGTTCTTCACCACTAATGCCACCCAGGAAGCCCATAAATATTTATATATATAAATTGGTCATTAACTAACGAATACTTTCTCTAACTCTATAGTCCCTTTTTTCAAGGGGAAGCAGTCTGGCCTCAAATCACACCCAGAGGAAGTGAAAAGGAGTTACCTATTGACTTAAGCAAAGTATCTGCTGAAAATATGAGGCATTTGATAATAAGGAGTCATATAATCCTTATAAACATATTTTATTTGTTGGCCTGATTACCATGTCACCATTTTAGAATGTTCTTAATATAATAAACTTCTAGGATGCAGCTCTAACTTGCAAATGTTTTAAAAAGAAGCTTCAGAACACAGCACATTGGTGTGTGCCCTCCATCCCTAAAGTACGGCAGGGCCACCAAGCTTGTAGGCCAGTCATGGGGTGTGAAACCGACTCACCTCCGAGTCTATTCCAGCAGATCCTGTCCACACGTCAGCTGAACACATCGATCTGTGCATAGCAGTTTGTTCCTTATCCTGATTTGACTATCAAATGTATAAAAGATATTAATTCGAGACAGCACTACTCAACTCTCTAAAGGCAGCATTTTTAGAAACCAACCAGTCCCTTTCTAAAGAAAAAGAATCAAGGTTATATAGCCATGATGAATTTCCGCATATACACTTTCATGAGTTTTAGTTTACATTTGAATATAAAATATTGTCATCTATCTATTATTTTTTCCCTCAGAAAGTTCCTTTCTTCAAACTGCCAGGAGTATTTTTGGTAATATCTAAGAGATAGTTTTCTAGTATTAAATATGATACACAAATGGATAGCTTCTTAGGTGTTGATTCTCTTGAAAACTGAAGATTTCTAATCTGATCTTTCCCTTAAGAAGAGTTGTCTCTTATTGGATGTGTTATTAGCAGTTCTAATTAATCCTTTATTATTAAAATACATACTCTGTGTGTGTGTTTGAGAGAGAGAGGGAGAAAGGCAGATATAGAAACAAAATGGGAGACAGAGAAAAAGAAGAATAAAAATAATGCTAAAAGCTTTGAACTTTACTGGTAAGAAAAGTTATTCTGCTGACAGCTTCTCTATGGCAAAAAAAAAAAAAATACAAATCTCACATATCTCTTTGGAGGTTTAACTTTAACTTATTCACATGTTTCTTTAAATTACATGTGAGTTATTTCAGGATGTACCATCCCTCAGTCAGAAAGATAATGGTTAGGAATAGGTGTGTGTATGCATAGAGCTGCTTATTTATAGAGAAGCAGCATCAGAGGGGACAATGGCATAAACTAAGAGATTCTGCTAGGGCACCATTAAAAAGGACTCTTAGTTGTATAAGCTGCTCTGGATAAAGACTAAGCTGATACAACAACAATAAAAACACAGAATAGAAGTTTATTTCTCTTTTATAACAATTATAAAGTGAATCAGGACTGCTCTGTGGAGTCATTCAGAGATATGCTTGTTCTTTGCAGCTTGGAACCCTTAGAATATATACGAGGCTGAGTTCACCTCCTCATCTTCTTACCAGTCGACAGTTGTCATCAGCCAAGTAGGAAAAGGAAGTCTGCAAGCAGCAGTTTCACTCTAGGCAATTACTTGTAGAAGTCACACTTGGTCCTTGATTTATGTTTCACTGCAGAGAACTGAGTCTCAGGACCACATCTAGCTGCAAAGGAGTCTGGGAAACGTGGTACCGGGGCAGTCACGTACCCGGATGAAAGCTAGTACAAGGCAACAGGGGAAACGATGCTGGGAGAAACCAGCAGGTGCTTATTGAGCACCTCCTTATGGGTTCCCTGGTAATGCCGTTTGTCTGTGCTTTTGTTTAACTGAAGTGTAGCTGACTTCCATCATTACGTCAGTTTCAGGTGTACAACATAGTGATTTGATCTGTTTATAGATGATACTCCTGGAGGAGGGCATGGCAACCCACTCCAGGATTCTTGCCTGGAGAATTCCAAGGACAGAGGAGCCTGGCAGATTGCAGTCCATGAGATCTCAAAGAGTTGGACGCAACTGCGCGGCTAACACTGCTACGCTGCTGCTAGGTATTATGCTCCACTGAAGGTTACTGTGAGCTGTTAGCTGCGCTCACTGTGCTGGGCCTCATATCCCTGTGTCTTACTTTATACCTAGGGGTTCGTACCCCTTCATTCCCTTCCCCTATCGCGCCCTTCCCCCTGCCTTCCTTGAGGGAAGGAATTGTGCTCTGGCCCTATGTTACTCTTCACCCCAGAGACCTGCACATATTAGGCTACTAACTATCTTTGGATTAGATTGAGTCGAAATCCCAACAAACAATTGGTTATTTAGTTCACAGTTTTTGAGATGTGAGGTATCCCTTTAAGGCAAGTTCTGCCCGGGAAGGAGAAATGTGTACCTTTGTCCAACAGGACACGTCTGTGGGGAGCCTAGTCATCCATTCCACTGATGCCCTTGCCTTCATTGTAGGTGATCACGTCAGTAGAGCTCTGTTCTCTTCAGGAATGACCAAAATGCTAAGTGGAAGATTGCTCACCACAGGTTCATTCTACCAGGGTCAGATTCAATACTATCATAAGCGTTCAAAATGAAAACTTAATGCAGTAGAACTATGGCATAACTTCACTGTCAAAGTTATGTTGACTTTGGTTAGCTGATGTATTAGTCAGGGTTCTCCAGAGAAACAAAACAAATAAGTGTGTGTGTGTGTGTGTGTACATATACAGGCAGGCAAAGACCAATGTCCCAGCTCAAAGACCAATGTCGAAGCTCAGAGGCAGAAAGGAAGCTGCCTCTCACTCAGCCTTCTGTTCTACTCAGGCCTTCAAAAGAGTGGCTGCCGATGCACACTTGGGGGGTGATCTACTTTATGCAGTCCACTGATTCAAATGTTAGTTCATCCAGACACATCCCCATAGGCCCACCCAGAATAATGTCTAACCCATATGCAGGCACCTTTTTAAGTTAGCACATAAAATTAACCAGCACTGCTGATGGCTATCTGCATTCTCTTTACTAAAAGCTCTGAATTAGATCAAATATGACAAAACTTCCAGGGAGACAATGAGGAAAACAGCTGTGCTTTTCTTTCTTTCTTTTTTAATTTCTAAAGGGCTGGCATTTGGCACATCAGCTTAGGTGTGACTTGGAATATATTTTAAGGAAACAACCACACTCCAAGCACAGTTAATGGGAGACACTCAGGGCTGCTTACCAGGAATAGCATATACACCTCACATAGCCAGTCTGAGAGACCGCGTAGCAATTGCAGACAGTCTTGTGATGAATTTGGATGGTGACCTTTTTCTCTCCCTTTCAGCAGTTTTCTCATAATATGAAAGACTTTCTGAAACACCTAGATAAATACGATATAAAATAAAAATTCAAGAGTAACATCCACAGTTAGGTTTTTCTCCCTTATGAGAATCTAATTTGAGAGCTTTTAGGCTGTCTGTATCTCTTGAAATGATGTATAAAAATGATAATGACACAGACTAACACAGACAATCATTTCGGGTAATTATGGCACAAGAGTGGATTTCTTTTATTCCAATTGGCTATTTTAATTGATCAGATAAGCCTAATAACCAAGCAGTTTTTACTTAATTTGTATTAGGCACATATAATTTCAGCAGCCTAGAAGCATCATTATGCTCCTTTAAAAAAAATTGTTAAGGCTCTTAGGGAAACTGTAATATCAAAATTTTAATGACTTTATTGAAGGCACCAAATCTTCAAGTATTAATAGAAAAATCCCTTTATAGTATTGCATTGGTTTCCTTGGTCTGAAGACATAGAACAAACTTAGCAACCTTTTCTTTCTATTCTTTAGGCTCATAGTATAGCTTAATAAGAGTAAGGAAAAAACTACATAGGTATACCTATGGCTGAATCATGTTGAGGTTTGACAGAAAACAGCAAAATTCTGTAAAGCAATTATCCTTCAATAAAAAAATGAATTAATTTTTAAAAACTACCAAATATCTTTTAGGACCAAAGAGAAAGAATGTCTATTATTGGCTAATAGTTTTTGGTACTGTAAGAGAGTTCCCAGTATGAATCCCAAAGCTATCAAAGTTTTCGTGTTCATTAAGTAGCTAAGAAAACATGAGAGGGGAAACTAGCCTGCAAAACTGTGGCCTTGAGATTAATAGTCGTCTCTGTTCCATCACCCAGTCTTTGGACATAAAATGGTTTTTGGGGGGATGTTCTAATGTGAGTGATCAAGTGTTTTGCTTAAAAGAGATGACTGCTACTAGGAAGAAGGTTGCCATGATGGAGAAAGCGGGTAGCTTTACTTTTGCTGATTTCATTTAAATTTCAGTTTCATGTGAACGTCATGAACCAGTTGCAGTCAGACCCCAGGCTTTGCATGTGCTCTCCACCTGCTGCTGGACCCAGGCAATGAACAAAGAACTTCCAAGGACTATTGGCTCACAGTTGTTACAAGCAAAGCATCCTTTTCAGGATCAGTAATGCGGGAAGACAAGTGGATGTTTATTTTAGGTCATTCGTTCTGACAAGACTGTCGATTTGAGGTTGCTGCAACTCTTGGTAGGGGAAGCATTGAAAGTGGCTGCGGGCAGGAACATCCCCTTAAGGGGGCTTCTGGAGAGGAGGGTCAATATCCTGATGAAAAGTCTTCTTAGATTTATCCACAGTTAGCTTTGAGTTTGCAAAATCTAAAGTGAAATCAAAGTGTATTTCCAGGACCTGATGCAATAAAGAAGTAACCATGGCAATTGGCTGAGCTGCGTGGAGACTCAAGAAGGAAGTGCGCTCTCAGACTTTATGTACATAAGAAATACCACCGAAAATTAAGTGGGAAAAGCCTTGGAAAACTTGAAGTATGTGAAGAAGAGATGACAAGATATTTTTAGCTGCTTTTTTTTTTTTTTTTTTTTTTTGGTTCACACAAGTAGAAACTAAAGTTAATTCATTTTTCACTGTTTGGATTTCTGTAATTTCTGTTGTAAGAATTAACAAGAAAAAAGTCAGCACCGAAGTATTTCTTGGTCAGTTAGGGGCACGCATTGCTGAAGTAAGATAAATGGATCCTGATTGTGAAAACCAATTATTCTGCAGAAAGGATACAGCCGTCCCTCCCCTTAGTGTGATGAACAATGTGTTTACTATAAAATGCTAATTAGCCCTTAAAGTTATTAATGTAATTATTGTTCATCTAAGGACATGAATCTGGCAGCCCCTGAGGACAGGGGCATTGCTCATTTTGAAGAAGCTGGCTTAAAGCAGTTTTTGCTTACCTATTTGCTTATTTCAAACTAAATCGCTCTTCAAAATGAGATGAAAATAAAATATCATCAAATTGCCAGTCATTCGAAGAGGACAAAGCTGGTTGGAGCTGAAATTAGAGGTTATGAGACACACTGACATTTGTGTTCACAAGTAAGGCATTATTTTTTAGGTCTAATAAAAACAGATCATGGATTTAAAAGTATGTGCCATGAATGCCTCATTTAATCGCTGATGGGGCACCTTACTTTGAGTGTGGTCTAGAAGAATCATTTGGGCAGGGAAGAAAATGAAAAACAGTACTGCTCTATCCACTCATATAAAAGGTTTTGAAGACAGTCTGTTTATTTATTTTTCCTACAGAACTTCAAAGCTACGTGTCTCCAGGGCAGTATTGTCAGCTTGTCCTCATTGCCTTCTTCAAATAGAGAGGTGTCACTCTAGTTGCCTGGAGTAAATAAAATTTCCTTGCCACAAAGCTAAAAAAGCATATCAGAAATTCACCAATCGTGTTTAATGCTCTTTAGCTGAAAATGAGGTTTGGCCTCCTCATTAGGATGGAAAGGAGTGGGCAGCCTCATTCCCAAATTCCCAGCCCTTTTATTGTAAAAATTCTTCATATTGCATGTAACATCCAGTCTAAAATGGCTTAAGCAAAACAGAACATCCAGTCTAAAATGACTAAAGCAAAGATAGATAATGACTTTTCTTTTATAACTGGACACACTGAGATTAACTGGCTTTGGGGACAGTTTGATCGAGCAGTTAACTGTGTCACGTCTCCTGCCGTTTCTCACTGTTCTCACGGTGGTGCCTGCTCTCTGTGCTGTCTTTGTCCTCAGGGCACTCCCCTCAGCAGCAATGCTGGCTGGGGCAGTTTCAGAAATCAGAGCCACATGTTCAGTTCAGTTCAGTTCAGTCGTTCAGTTCAGCCACCCCATGGACCGCAGCACGCCAGGCCTCACTGTCTGTCACCAACTCCCGGAGTTCACTCAAACTCATGTCCGTAGAGTCGGTGATGCCGTCCAGTCATCTCATCCTCTGTCGTCCCCTTCTCCTCCTGCCCCCAATCCCTCCCAGCATCAGAGTCTTTTCCAATGAGTCAACTCTTTGCATGAGGTAGCCAAACTATTGGAATTTCAGCTTTAGCATCAGTCCTTCCAAAGAACACCCAGGATTGACCTCCTTTAGAATGGACTGGTTGCATCTCCTTGCAGTCCAAGGGACTCTCAAGAGTCTTCGTCAACACCACAGTTCAAAAGCATCAATTCTTTGACACTCAGCTTTCTTCACGGTCCAACTCTCACATCCATACATGACCATAGGAAAAACCACAGCCTTTGTTGGCAAAGTAATGTCTCTGATTTTTTTTTTTATAGTTTTATTATTATTTATTTATTTATTTTTTAAGATTTAAAATGATTTATTTTTTATTTTATTTTTTTTTAAATTTTAAAATCTTTAATTCTTACATGCGTTCCCAAACATGAACCCCCCTCCCACCTCCCTCCCCATAACATCTCTCTGTCTCTGATTTTGAACATGCTATCTAGGTTGGTCATAACTTTCCTTCCAAGGGGTAAGCATCTTTTAATTTCATGGCTGCAATCACCATCTGCAGTGATTTGGGAGCCCCCCCAAAATAAAGTCTGACACTGTTTCCACTGTTTCCCATCTATTTCCCATGAAGTGATGGGACCAGATGTCATGACCTTAGTTTTCTGAATATTGAGGTTTAAGCCAACTTTTTCACTCTCCTCTTTCACTTTCATCAAGAGGCTTTTTAGTTCCTCTTCACTTTCTGCCATAAGGGTGGTGTCATCTGCATATCTGAGGTTATTGATAGTTCTCCTGGCAATCTTGATTCCAGCTTGTGCTTCTTCCAGCCCAGCTTTTCTCACGATGTACTCTGCATCTAGGTTAAATAAGCAGGGTGACAATATACAGCCTTGATGTACTCCTTTTCCTATTTGGAACCAGTCTATTGTTCCATGTCCAGTTCTAAATGTTGCTTCTTGACCTGCATATAGGTTTCTCAAGAGGCAGGTCAGGTGGTCTGATATTCCCATCTCTTTCAGAATTTTCCATAGTTTATTGTGATCCACACAGTCAAAGGCTTTGGCATGGTCAATAAAGCAGAAATAGATGTTTTTCTGGAACTCTCTTCCTTTTTCCATAATCCAGTGGATGTTGGCAATTTAATCTCTGGTTCCTCTGCCTTTCTTAAAACCAGCTTCAAAATCTGCAAGTTCACAGTTCACATACTATTGAAGCCTGGCTTGGAGAATTTTGAGCATTACTTTACTAGACTGTGAGATGAGTGCAATTGTGCAGTAGTTTGAGCATTCTTTGGCATTGCTTTTCTTGGGGGTTGGAATGAAAACTGACCTTTTCCAGTCCTGTGGCCACTGCTGAATTTTCCAAAGTTGCTGGCATATTGAGTGCAGCACTTTCACAGCATCATCTTTCAGGATTTGAAATAGCTCAGCTGGAATTCCATCACCTCCACTAGCTTTGTTCGTACTGATGCTTTCTAAGGCCCACTTGACTTCACATTCCAGGATGTCTGGCTCTAGGTGAGTGATCACACTATCGTGATCATCTGGGTCGTGAAGATCTTTTTTGTACAGTTCTTCTGTATATTCTTGCCACCTCTTCTTAATATCTTCTGCTTCTGTTAGGTCCAGACCATTTCTGTCCTTTATCGAGCCCATTTTTGCATGAAATGTTCCCTTGGTATCTCTAATTTTCTTGAAGAGATCTCTAGTCTTTCCCATTCTGTTGTTTTCCTCTATTTCTTTGCATTGATCACTGAGGAAGGCCTTCTTATCTCTTCTTGCTATTTTTTCGAACTCTGCATTCAGATGCTTATATCTTTCCTTTTCTCCTTTGCTTTTTGCTTCTCTTCTTTTCACAGCTATTTGTAAGGCCTTCTCAGACAGCCATTTTGCTTTTTTGCATTTCTTTTCCATGGGGATGGTCTTAATCCCTGTCTCCTGTACAATGTCATGAAACTCCGTCCACAGTTCATCAGGCACTCTGTCTATCAGATCTAGTCCCTTAAATCTATTTCTCACTTCCACTGTGTAATCGTAAGGGATTTGACCACGTGTTAGGTGTTCCAAAGAAAAAGAATGCTTCTAGGTCCCCTGGAAGAGCAAGGAGGCAACGTGTAAGGAGGAATCCCCTGCAAAGGTCGACTTCTCTTGTTCAGTCGCATGCCCAGTGCAACAGGCGACGCGGCCTACCCAGTGGCTATTAACCACCTTCCCCCTTGGCAGCAGAACCTCAACTTTGTTTAAGAATGGAACAGCAGTGTGCTCGGGAAAGCGGGCCACTTCTTCAGTCCTAAGAGACACACCATAACTGGATGAAGTCAATCACTGATCTAAGAAGTAATGCCGTTACTTTTTCCAGGGACTAGCTTAGGGCGGGAATAGTTCTGGCCAACAGAACTTTTAGAGAAGCCTACTGGAAACCTCTGGAAAAGGTCTTCCTCTCTAATAATAGAGACGTATTAAGGGGGACATCTCTAATCTCTCTACCCTTGTTTGTATGTTATTATGGAAAGAAGTAATAGCTGGAGCTGTGGCAGTCAACTTGCGACTATGAAGATTCTTACTAGAGGCTTACTAACTTTGTTAAGTCACGGAAAAAAGCTTGGAGTCACCTTCTTCTGGAAATCTTTCTGTGGTGAGGGAAGATAACCTCCTTCTTCTTATGATTTTAATTAGATACTCTGTTACTTGCTATCCACAGCATCCTAACTGATAAAATCAACCCTGAGAAGTCAGGAGACAGATGTGATGATGAGCTTAAGTCCTCATGGTTTACCAACCAAGCCCTACTTCCTGACTCTGTGAAGATGAGGAATACAGTTCCCACTTTAGGAGCTGGTGGGGGTTTGAAATGAAGTAACAGAGGTTAATACTTAATGCAGACTGACAGTAGATACTCAGCAAACAACTGTAATTGTTGTTCTTACTACTAAGTAAGCACTTACGAAATATTGGATTTTCTTCCTTATCCAGAACCAAGGCTATTATAGACATTTTTTTTAATCCACAGATACACATACATAAACAAGCATTCTAGATTCCTACTCAGTGACAATGAACAATTCTAATAAGCAATTTTCATTCCAATTTTCCCAAATCTGATGAACAGAAAGGCAGACAGAGTGAAAATGGAGAGACTCGGTAGACGACAGCAGGGGAGTCTGAGAAAATGCCTTGACACACAGACGCAAGGGCTTAACGTGTGCGCCAGCAGGGCAAAGCGGCTTCGCAAGGCTGGAGGGCACCACCACCAGAGGAGTAGAGCTAGAGCATTATGGTCCCCGGTGGCTGAGGCCAGACTCGGGACTCTGCTGCTTTGGTCTGAACCCCAGCTCTAATGTGAGCTAGCTTATGAACTCGAGTTTATCAACCTGTCTGTGAAATGGAGATAATCCTTGCACCTATGCCAGAGGGTTGTGTGTAAGTAAATGCAGAAGTAACTTACTGCTCCCGGTGCTTACCCGTGACAGACCCGTGACAAGTGGCCACAGAACATTCGCTGTTCTCACTATAATGCGATACCATCAGCAGCGCTGATTTGAAAGACTGAACCATCACTTATTACTCCTGTACCTTCCCTTTAAAAAACAAGTGGCGACACCCTTGAGAATTCATGCAATCAAAAATGTTACATTCTTAAAGAGACACAGTGGGAAATGTAGGTATCTGAAATACTTATGCTATCTGCAATTCCACTAAGAGTAACAGAAAAATGAGATGCTACATTTAGATTTAGAATTTTGAAGTGAAGGTTATTTTCAGTATATTAAAAGAAGCCTTTTCTTCCCCTGTGCCTTCAGAATTGAAAACAGAGACAGGGAGAGAGACAGGGTCTTCGGAAGGGAGTTCTGGGCATGGCCGGGGAACAGCTCAGCCTCAGTGGCAGTTCCGGTTTGGGGCAGACTGGGACTCAGTCAGATGTCTCTCAGGGGAAAGACCCAGCCTATAGCCTGTGGGACCACCAGACCGCCTTCCCTACCTTGCACAGAAACCCATCACAGATGTATTTCTTCTCTTTTCTGAAAAGAAACCACGAAACAAATCTACTCATTCCTATGCCTTTCATTGAAACAGGCGGACAGAGATTCTTGAATTTTTATAAAGAATGAGTTAAAAAGTGCTTACGGAAATTTTGTCAGTATATTGTCTCAGGCTAGTAAGTACCTCTGCTTTAGAGACCGTTTTAAATAGTAAATCACTCAGAAAATCCTGTGCTCAATTTTCAGTCTAAAAGAAGAGATGAAAACCATTTATCATCATCATTCATAACTTTTTCATTGTACCTCGTCAGGAGAAAGAAAATAAGAGTTGTACTGATTAATGGTCCTAATTCAGTCTAATTGTGACAATAAGTTAATACAGTTTTCAACATTTCAATCTTTGTGATCCATCTTCTGAAGGCGGAAAGGATGCCAGCCTGTGCCAAGGAGACTTCCGTGCCCTCTCACAGTGCAGCCCCTTCTCTCACTTAATCACTCCCCACGACTCTTAGAGCGTCTAAACAAAAGGACTGCTGAGACTTTGTGGTGAAGAAGATTGCCTGGCATGAACCTTCAACCACAGTTGTGAGCGCTGAAGAAATATCTGGTAGATAAACCAATGAGTTATTTGCTTTCTTACAGGATTCTCTTAGCATTTAGGGCTTAACTCCAAATAATAACCCACTGTTTATTGGTAGCTTCCAGCTGAAGGATGATTAAAAACTCCATGTCAATATTTGCTCTTGAAAAAATAATGAGAAGCAAATCAAATTTTAGAACATATAAAAACAATGTCCTACTGCAGTCAAGTACTTTATCTCATCAATATAAGAATCTATTAGTAGGTGAGATAAATCCAATACGGTTTGTTCAATAGATACTAAAAAGAAATTTCATAAAATTTCTACCTTTCCTAAAAATGGTAAATATGGATTGAACACCTCTTATGTTCCAGCCCGTCTGCTAGAATCATAATTTCTTTTAACCATCTCATCAACCCCATCCAGAAGATATCATCACAAGGCTTAGAGACACGGAATAATTTGTTTAACACCTTATTTCCAAACCTAGGCTTTAATTTATTATAATATAATACTTATACTCTTTGTTTAAAAAGATTATAAAGCAATTGTCTTAATCTGATAAACTCTATTTGCTCTAAACCAACAATCAATAACATATTAATGGCAAACAAGAATTCAGTGCTCAAGAACATTGACTGCATATGAAAACCTAAGTAGATAAATAGAGATATATGTAGAAAAATGATCAGCCTTACTAGCACTTGAAAGAGTATAATTTTTGAAAGTGAGATACCCTTATATTTAAATTTATTTACAAAATTTAATGCTCAAAATAGCAAACATTTCAAATATAATTTTTTAAGGCTACACTGGAATAATTACTTGTAGAAGGGCAAATGTCTCAACTTCTCTAGACAGAAATTTACAATAAATACAGACTCTTAGACATTTCAAAACCTTTGTTAAAAAACATTGGTCAAATTATTATATATTTACCCTAAGGAAATAATTAGAAATTTGAATAGTTTATATAAAAAGCTGGGGCCTCCCAGGTGGTGCAGTGGTAAAGAATCCACCTGCCAATGCAGGAGACGTGGGTTTGATCCCTGGATCAGGAAGATCCCCTGGAGAAGGAAATGGCAACCCGCTCCAGCATTCTTGCCTCAGAAACTCCATGGACAGAGGGGCCTGGTGGGCTACAGTTCACGGGGTCACAAAGAGTCGGCACAACTCAGCAACTGGACAGCTGCTGCTGCTGCTGAGTCGCTTCAGTCGTGTCCGACTCTGCGACCCCGTAGGCGGCAGCCCGCCAGGCTCCCGCGCCCCTGGGATTCTCCAGGCAAGAACACTGGAGGGGGCTGCCATTTCCGTCTCCAGTGCATGCAAGTGAAAAGTGAAGGTGAAGTCGCTCAGTCGTGTCTGACTCTTAGCGACCCCATGGACTGCAGCCCACCAGGCTCCTCTGTCAAACAGCAGCAGCATATAAAAGCTATCCTTTGAAATGTTATATCCAACTTTGAAACATTGGAACCAGACTATTGAACAAGAGGAGTAATGATTATATTTAGTTCATCTTTATGACAGAAACTAAGCTAGTTTCTAAAATGTTTGAATAGTCACACAGCTTAAAAATGATTTCTATCAAAATATAAGTAGCTAAATCTAAATTTAAAAATTTAGAAAAAAGAAAAGCCTTTTAGAAAAAAGGCTAGCATAGTTATATATATTTATATATAATACAATCTCAATCACTTATGTCTACATTAATAGAAAATGACTCAATGCAATTACATCAAAATACTGATACTGGTTATCAACGCGTGATAGGTATATGATTGCTTTTGATCTACACCTTCATATGTTTCTGCATTGTCCAAAGTCCCAACTGGAAACTCATATAAGCATTACAGTCAAAAAATATTATAAAGACAAAGTCATCTCCAATAATGATATCCTACAAGTAAAACGTTCAAGACTGTCTCAGTGTTTATCCGTAAGGAGCTCGCCATTGGTGCCCTGTTTTGCTCCTTGCACTTATTCGACTTCCGCAGACAAAACAGCTCCTATCGCGTGGCTGACGTGCATTCACTAGCGCAAACAAATGCAAGACCATCAGTGTGGCCCCACAGCAAGCGCCCCTCTGCTGCTGTCCTGGTCTGACCTTCCCGACCGCGGCACAAACTGTCGGTCCTGCCAAGGGAAGTAGGGAACAGGGCAGCGGGAAGCCCGAGCCTGCGCTCAAAGTGTAAGCTGCCCTTTCTTCTGTGTAACAGCGACCCTGTCACTGAGCCCCGGTTCCCAGCCCCGGTCACCCTCAGGCCACTAACCGTGAGAACCCACAGGGGCAGACTCCTCCTCACTAGGAGACGTGTCCATTTATTCAAGGCAAAGAAGAAGCAATTCTCACTTGACAAAGAAGTTGGAATTCAGTTCAGTTCAGTCAGTTCAGTCGCTCAGTCGTGTCCGACTCTTTGCGACCCCATGAATCACAGCATGCCAGGCCTCCCTGTCCATCACCAACTCCCAGAGTTCACTCAGACTCACGCCCATCGAGTCCTTGATGCCATCCAGCCATCTCATCCTCTGTCGTCCCCTTCTCCTCCTGTCCCCAATCCCTCCCAGCATCAGAGTCTTTTCCAAAGAGTCAGCTCGTCGCATGAGGTGGCCAAAGTACTGGAGTTTCAGCTTTAGCATCATTCCTTCCAAAGAAATCCCAGGGCTGATCTCCTTCAGGATGGACTAGTTGGATGTCCTTGCAGTCCAAGGGACTCTCAAGAGTCTTCTCCAACACCACAGTTCAAAAGCATCAATTCTTCAGCACTCAGCCTTCTTCACAGTCCAACTCTCACATCCACACATGACCACTGGAAAAAGCATAGCCTTGACTAGACGGACCTTTGTTGGCAAAGTAATGTCTCTGCTTTTCCATATGCTGTCTAGGTTTTCGTAGACTCTGCTAAATTTCTTGATGCGATTTCCAGAGTCGAGTAACTTTATGCAATACTTTCTAGGCAAGCTTGTCCATACTTTGAGCAAACCCCCTCTTTGTTCTAAATTTCCCCAGAATAATATATGTATGTGTAGACATAGACATAAATATATGTGTACCAGCTGCTGTACTGGACATTGTCAGACACGACAGAAACAGACTTATAGTCTTGTCTCAGCTTCCAGCATCTAAAATGCCTACCCAACTAAATTCAACATTTATGTGTCCAGGGGAGGGGGAACACTGGAATGAATTAGTTCAGATTCTAAACACTGATAATACGTCTCAGGGCAAGGGATTGATGAAATGATTCTTTTTCATTAACTTTTGGCAACTTTTCCAAATTTTCTCTCGTGGAGTATATATTACTTTTACTGATATAATAGAGGGAAAAAAACTTTAAAGTGTTTAATATTCTCTGTTCTTGGGGAAATTAAAATCTGGCAAGGAGGACAGAGAGTTTTCAGACTAGGTATGTGACAATATAAAGAGTACCTTCCTCAGAGTACAAACTTTGATAGAGCCTCAAGGAGAGAAAAGATAGATTCTGCCTAAGGAAGGAAAGGAGCCACGAGGTTGAGGGAACTTCACAGGGGAAGCAGCTTCTGAAACAGGGCTTGAAGGGTGAGCAATATTTGTATCTGATGGAGACAAACATTTCAAGGGAGAAGGCAGAACAGAAGACTCAGACCTGAAAGTCCACAGCACGCGAGGGGAAGGGCAGGGAGCTGGGGTCACAGCCCTTCTCTGACGTGGCCGCCCCAACTGTCATCTGGCCCAACCCAGTGTTCCGTCTGGGTTAATTTTTAATTCTGCAGTATACTTTCGGGTTGATTTCTTATTTTAACGTTTCACACCAAATACGTCTGTATGTGTCATCAGTACCAGTGTTAATATTATTTCAAAAATGAAAATGATTTCAAAATTAAACAGATTTAAGTGTTCAGTCAACTCATTTGACTTGCATTTCAGATGCTTCTCTTGAGAAATTATAATGGTTTCCCACAGCTCATTATTTCGTATCAATTTGATTAAAGGTTCTGTAACGTAGGTAACTCAGGTATAGAATGACATTTAGAAAAGCATATTTAAGTGGTTTTATGACATGTGTGAAGATGTGAACTGTAATATAAGTATGCAGTAATAGTTTCTGGCAGAAATCCGTTCAGATACTTTAACCAGAGACTCCCATTAAATCAACATAAAGCCAGTTAGAGGAAGTCATTTCATAGGGACGAAAGGACTGCCCAAAGGACAGAAGACGGGGGCTCTGATCCTCATTCCTCTGTTCATTAGCCATGAGATTATGGCAAGTTTCAAAAGCTGAACTCAGCTTTCTTATTTGTGAGAAACATAGTAATAAATAGTATGTATTCCTCACGTCACACGATTGTTAAAGTCACAACCAAATGCACGTGTCAAAGTAGAGAACCGAGAGGACCCGCTATCCAGGGCGCGCTGCTCAGCATTCTGCAACAGTCTCAATGGGAAAAGAACCTGAAGAGGAATGAACGCCTGTGTGTGTAAAAATAAGCAGATATTATGTTTTTAAAATGCGCATGTTATCAGTTATGCACTTGTCACGGACCTTACGGATAGTCTTAGTTGGCTCCTAGGGGTTATTCCAAGAGCCCCATTCAGGGGCCCTACCAAGATGTAGGAAGGATGGAGACAGGATAAAGGAAATCGTTGCTGAGTGGATAGGGCCCC
This sequence comes from Capra hircus, assembly GCF_001704415.2. Taxonomy (NCBI): domain Eukaryota; kingdom Metazoa; phylum Chordata; class Mammalia; order Artiodactyla; family Bovidae; genus Capra; species Capra hircus. The sequence goes on from NC_030831.1 coordinate 60,118,113, forward strand.
CTCTCTCGCACACCGTTTTCAGCTAATGAGTCCTAGATTCAAAAAAATCTAGGACTCATTTTTCAGCTAATGAGTCCTTTGCATTTGGGCTGCAGAAAAGCTTCCATCTGAAGAAAACGCCCAATGGTTTCAAAGGACTGAAAACCACTAACCTGTCCAATTGTTCACATAACAATGAAAAAGTAAAGCACAGAGAAGCTAAGTACCCAGCGCCCCTCCCGGCTTGAGGTAACTTTAAGTAAAGTGGCTGAGCAAATGACAAAATCCAAGCCTTGCGTTTCCAAGCCCCGTGCTTTTCGGACATATCCTACAGAAGGGTTAAATAAATACCCGTACTGATACCGAAGTACTAAGAACTGGCACACGTATATATAGCGGATACGACATCACCTGTGCAGTGTGAACATTCTGTTCAGCAACATAGAACTGTAGTTTGTTCGTTAATTTGTATATTTATTCAATAAATATCTAAGCGTCAGGTAAGTGCCAGACACCGTTCCAAGTACTTATTTCAATACGATATGCAATTCAGTTTCAAAGAAGTTCTGACACCCAAGCTTAACTCTGAAATACAGCATTCCATCTTTCTGTGGAACTGATGACTAGTGAGCAGAGTATTATAAATTTATTTACTGCCCATGCAACAGCACCTCTTTAATTACAGTGGTGAAATAAGCGCTGAATTACTTGCATCTGGGTGTACCTCACTGAATTTCCTCTTATTAATTTGTTCCTTCCATCAAAAGCTAACACTCCACCTGTGAAACACCTCTCACCTGCTCTCACCTTCAAGGAGTTGGAACCTTCAGCCACCTCCTGACCCTTCTGTATGTTTCTTTTTCTCTCTTCCTGCTGATCATTCCACAGCATGTAAATACGCTCTAGTGTCTCCCACACCGAAAACAAAACGAAAGCCTTCTTTGCTCCCATGACCAACCACCCAATTTCCTTTGTTCCTTTCAAAGTAACTGTTTTTGGAAAGAGTTGTCTAAAGCCACTGTGTTTTCCCCACTCTTAACCCCACCAGCCTCTGCAGTAGAAGTCAAGCTCCACTGTCTCTTGCCCTCTAGTGTGTGAAAAGAGGGCTCCTGTTTGTTCATCAGCCCCGGCACTTGGAACAGCGCGTGCCATATGCCTAACTTAGTGAATATTTATAAAAATAAGTCATCGAGAACCATATAGTGATTCAGTGAATTATACAGCTTGTGAATTTTTCATACATTTCTGAAGGATGGGTCACAAAATGCAAAATCTTACTTGATTCCAAATGAAATTCCTTCAACCACTATTTGAAAAAAAAGTACAATGACCCACAACGCTAAAGTTAATCTATAAACGCAATTTAATCCCTACCAAAATTACCACAAGGATAGTTTTTGCATAGCTTGGCAAAATAATTCTAAAATCCATTTTAAAGAACAAATATTTTTAAATAACTAGGATGATTCAATGTAGGTAAAACTGCACTACGAGATCCAGACTGTGCTATAAAATTACAGTAATACCACAGCATGAATCTGGTGCAGGATGAGCGCTCAGAAACAGGTTACAGAGCTCAGAACTGAACTCAAGTATCCTTGAGAATTTTGTAAATATAAAAGATAGAATTTCAAACCAAGGAGGGACATAGTGGTTATTCAATAAAAGGTCTGGGGACAACTGCCTATGTACTTGCAAAATAAATAAGTAACCCTCGCTTACTTCTCACACTAAACTCTAAATAAATTCAAAGTAGAAAATAAGGTATTGAAAAGTAATTTTACATGCTTGGAGTGCAGAAGGCCTTTAGAATATATCAACAAAACTAAAAGCACAAAGGAAAACACTGACACAAGACAAACTCAGTGACTGAAAAGTGGAAACATACATACGGGAAAAACAACAGCAACAAACAGCTAGAAAACTCTGTCAGTAAGATTACAAGGCAACAAAAAACTGGCAAACATTTTTGCATCATATACATGATAAAGGATTACAAAAGAGTGATGTTAAATCAACTGGGAAAAGAACATTCCGATAGATAAATGGGCAAAGGAAATAGATAGTTCACTGCAGAATAAATATAAATGGTCCAGTAAACATGCAAAAAGATAACCAGTCTCATTAGTAATCAAAAGAATAAAAGTTAAAATATTAAATGTCCTTTACTTGTTATCTTAGCCAGCTAAATTTAAAAGTATTGGCAATGCACTGGGTTGGCAAGAGGATGGAAAACAGAATTCTCATGCACCTATGAGAGAATAAGCAGATTCAAAGTTCCTGGGAGTTAGTCTGGCATCAAATATAAAGTAGACATTAAGGGAATAACCAGACAATTAATATGTAAAGGGTATTCTTTGCAGAATCATTATTAATTGAATAAAAGTCCATCAGTTGGAGGTTCTTGAATATGTCATTATCGATCCATATGAGAAACTGCTGTGAAGACCTAATTACATGGACTTACATTTTTGAAATGTAGAAAGAGATCCATAATGTGTCAAGTGGAAAAAAAAGATTACAGAACTATTCTGCCTCCTAAATATTTCCTGCATCAGTCCCCCTTTTTCATCTCCATCGCAGCTCTGGTGCAGGCTTCTCTTTCCTGCACCCACTCCGCTCCACCCTCAGTTTCCTCTTGGGCCTTCCTCCTGTGGTTTAGCTTTCTACAAAATTAAATATACTCCTATCATACAATCTAGCAATTGCCTTCCTTGGCATTTACTCCCAGAAGTTGAAAATTCAGGTCCACACAAAAACCTACACAGAGATTTTTATAATAGCTCTATTCATAATAGGCAAAACTTGGAAACAACCACAATATCCTGCAGTAACAGAAGGCTTAAACAGTTGCTCCATCCAGACAATGGGATATTATTCTGTGTTCAAAAGAAATGAGCTGTCAAATCATGACTAGACATGAAGGAAGCATAAATGCATAAATAAAAATGCATATAAAATGTAAATGCATATATATATATATATAAGCCAATATAAAAAGAGTACATATTGTATGATTCCAAACATATGAAGCCTGGAAAAGGCAAAACTATGGAGACACTAAAGAGATGAGTGCTTATCAAGAGCTGGGAGGAGAAAGGGAAGAGCAGGCAGAGCACAGAGGACTCGGCGCAGTGCAACCACTCTGAAACTGTAACTGTGGAGACGTCATTATACATATGCCTGAACAGCAAGCAATGCAAAGAGTAAAGCGTAACATCGATCAGCGTGGACGTTGGAGGGTAATGATGTGTGCATGTAGGCTCATTAATTATAACGAATGCACCACTCTGGTGGGGAATACTGATAAGAGGGGGAGGTGTGCAGTGTGGGGACAGAGGTATATGGGAGATCTCTAGACTTTTTGCTGCAAACTTAAAACTGCCATAAAATACAGTCCCTTTTTTAAAAAATGTAGTGAAGCATTTTTTTCTGCTATTTACTCTTCTCAGATCAGAGGATCAATGAGGCAATGTCTGGTTATACTGTTCCCCACTGCCACAAACAAAATAGAAAATTCATCTCCTGTAGCAGGACCACTGTTTGGGTCAAGGTTCCAGGACCTCAGGAATTCTGATGCCAAGAACCACACTCTTCTCCAACTCAGACCTTTGGATTCCTAAATGCCGTCAATACCAAAGCCAGTTCTATCTTCCATCTGCATATAGTAAAACAAAAAATTCTGCATTGAATGGCTGATTCCAGCTGTCTGTTTCTCAATCCGTCTTGCCATGGCCCTACAATAGTTCCATTCTCTTTCCAATTTCACTATAAACCAAAAAGAGAAAGACCAGTTTCCTCTTCATCCTCTCTTTTCCTAGGCTTTCTACACCGCACACCACAAAGCCCGTCAAATCCACCCCTAACCAGCTGTGGCACTCAGGGCAGACGTTTTGCTCCCCATGATTATCACGTTTCATTCCACAGATCCCAGCTCAACATTCTATCTGTTAAATTTGAAGTTGTGTTGGCCAATAATCAACGATTATCTGTCAACTCAGTGAGGAATCCAAGCCTATTTGTAGAGCCCAGCCCATTTCTCCAAATTAGGTTTTTCTGATCTCACTTGGGAAAACTGAATAACATTGAGAAGACTATAGTGGTTCAAGGTGGCTAACGACTTTATTTTTAAATAATTCAAGAAATTCACTGTGTATTTTGGCATCAGATACATATTATATAAATTGCGTGTAACTGCAGGCAGATTGGCACCTGCGGATAGTGGGCGGTTGAAACTCTATAGTCAATATTCAGTCAACAGTTCAGTCATTTTGCACTGGATACAAGCGTGTGAGACTTCTCTCGTATATTATTTTCCGCTGTGCTCGCAAGCTCATGTAACCTTTTTCTTGACCAGCTATATAACTTTTAAAATAATACATTTCAAAGACATTTGACATAGCAGAAAATAGGCCTGCATGTGTGTTTATATACATAGTGAAGTTGAAAGAGCAGGTTTAAGCTGGTAGATCTCCATCAGATCATTCGGCATCTCTGGAAGTAAGATCCCTTCTTTGTTGGCTTAGTTGCATCCAACTCTTTTGTGACCCCCTGAACGGTAGCCCTGCCAGGCTCCTCTGTCCATGGGATTCCCCAGGCAAGAACACTGGAGCGGGTTGCCATTTCCTTCTCCAGGGGATCTTCCTGACCCAGGGATCGAACCCATGCCTCCTGTAATGGCAGGCCAGTTCTTTACCACTGAACCACCAGGGGAGTCCAGCTGTCTAATAAAAACTAAACAAATGAGCTCCAAGACCTCGTTCCCCTTCTGAAATAATTGTTTACCTTGTATAAGAGTCTGCCGGCGTCTCACTCACCACATGTATCAGATCCTACTGGTGCTTTAGGTTTCTGACCTGTTTTCATACTCTGCGCATTCCCTCGACCTCCTCCAACTCCAGGTTCTTGAAGCCAGGGACTTTGTCTCATTTATCTGTATATTCCCTCCTCCAACTTGTTACATTACCAAAAAAAAAACAAAACAAAACAAAAAAAAATCTCTGATCACAGCTTCAAATCTGTTCTGCTGACTTGTGCCGATACTCTCATTATGAAAATGCTACCCCCGCCCACAGCCTCCGAGCCATAGATGCCCCTCTGGGTCCTCACCCACCTTCCCCGGTCTCCATCTGCCCCCAGCATCCTTCATCTCCATGCTGGTGCTCAACCAAGTCAACAAGGCTAGACCAACTTATAAAGTCATAGAAACTGGTACAGTGGGGTTAACACCTTTAAATGTTTTCCTCCCCTCCATTAGTTACCCATGTAACAGGAAGGTTGTTCTTTTAAAACTTGTTACTAGGCAGGGCTCCGTCGACTGTCACATAACTGGGTGTGTAACTGGTCGTCTGTGGCTATTGGATCCCAGTTCGGCCCCTAGTCATGGTCATAAATCCCCAGGATTTACGTCTGTTTCAAGAGGCAAATGGGTACCTTCCAAGACTTAACCTCCACTCTCAGGTTCTTTCCTGAAACCCCACACATTCTCCAAACACTGATTTTGTCTTCATTGCCAGATGTGGGATCTGTTTATGGGCATACTCTGTGACAAAACGCCCATTTCCTTTCAGAAAAGCAAATCAAAAAGACATAAAGAAGGATGTGTATTTTCCCAGTAATCCTAGAAGGCATGCCCTCTGGGTCCAGGCACCAGCTGCGTGGTGAAGTCTGGTTGCCCACTCTCTGCCCATACGTGGTATCTCCACTCCTGTGTGTGTATTTGTGTATATGTGGAAGGATGCATCACTGGAAAGTTAGGAGCAAGCATCGTTGAAGGGATATTCAATTCACTTTTAACTTTGATAGCCATTTCTTAGACTAAAGAAAAGTAAGCTCACTGATGTTGCTGGTACTGCAAATTGCCCTTTCTTTTCCTGAAATGGTAACTATTAGTTCATTTAGAAAAATTACAGTCCAAATTAGAAGCTATAAAAATCATATGGAGAAACAGGCATATGGGTCAGTGCAACAGAATAGAGCACTCAGAAATAAACTCACACACCTATGGTCAATTAATCTTTGACAAAGGAAGCCAGAATACACAGTGGGGAAAAGACAGTCTTTCAGCAAGTGGTGTTGGGAAAGCTGAACAGACACACATCAATCACTGAAGTTAGAATACACCTTCACGCCACACACAAAAATTAACTCAAAATGGCTTCTAGTCTTAGATATAAGACATGACATCATAAAACTCCTAGGAAAGAACATAGGCAAAACATTCTCTGACATAAACTGTACCAATATTTTCTTAGGTCAGTCTCCCAAGGCAAGAGAAATATGGGCAAAAATAGACAAATAGGACCTAATCAAACTTAAGTTTTTGCACAGCAAAGAAAACCAAACACAGACCCAAAAGACAACTTACTAACATGAAGAAAATATTTGCCAATAATGCAACTGACAAGGGCTTAATTTCCAAAATATACGAACAGTTCATACAATTCAATAACAAAAAAAAAGCCCACTCAAAAAATGGGCAGAAATCCTAAATAGACATTTCTCCAAAGAAGACGTACAGATGGCCAATAGGCACATGAGAAGATGCTAATCATCGCTAATTATGATAGAAATGCAAGTCAAAACTATAATGAGGTGCTACCTCCCACCAGTCAGAATGGCCATTATTAAAAGCCTACAAATAACAAATGCTTGAGAGGATGTGGAGAAAAGGGAGCCTCCTCCACTGTTGACAGGAATGTAGATCGGTGCAGGCTCCATGGAAAACAGTCTGGAGGTTCCTCAAACCCAGAATTAGAGCTGCCGTGTGACCCTGAGCACAAACCCAGGAAAAGCTGCAGTGTGAACAGACACATGCAGCCCAATGACCACAGCAGCACTATTAATAGTCAAGACATGGAAACAAGCTAAATGTCCATTGACGGGTGAGTGGATGAACATGTGAGACACACACATGCACACACACACACACACACAGAGCCAGGAATACTACTCAGACACTTAGGAAAGAATGAAACGATGCCACTGCAGTAAGATGAGCGGACTTTATCCTTCTAAGTGAACCAAAAGGAGAGAGACAGACACCACCTGACGTCACTTAGATGTTGAATCTCAAACATGACACAACGGAACTGAGACAGGCACACTCACAGACACAGGAAAGGGACTTGTGTCAGCCAGGGGGGCTGGGGATGGGGGTGGACTGGGAGTTTGGCCTTAGCAGAGGCAAACTATTGCATTGAGAATATATATGCGTATATATTATAGAGAGAATGTTATAGAGAGAATGGGTAAACAACAAGGTCCTGCTGTAAGGCACGGGGAGCTATACTCAATATCCTGTAATAAACCATAGGAAAAAGAAGATATATATTCATATATATGTATAACTGAGTATACATAACTTACAGACATTAACACAACATTGTAAATCAACTATATTTCAATAAAATAAATTTTTAAAAATGATAGTCAGAACTCACCATTTCTAGGTATTCTTCTAAAACTCAGTAATTTAATTAACTAAAATTTTAAAATAAATTTTTAAAGAAAGGCCTCTAAGGATACATTTACCTACTCATTCTTTCTCCTGAAAACCATGTTTTATTCCTTCCCTGAAAGTTTAAAAAATTACTTTTGTCTTTTTTCAAACTCAGCCTCCTCACAGCCACTGACATTTCCAAAATCAACAGTGACTTCTGAGAGTCAACCTCATTTCCCGTTGTCAGCTCTCCCACAGTTTACACAAATTACCTCCAAATGACTTGGCTTTAATTCTAGGATCTGTGCAAACTCTGAGAGTGAAAGTGTGAGTCGCTAAGTCATGTTCGACTCTTTGTGACCCCATGGACTGTGGCCCACCAGGCTCCTCTCCACGGGATTTCCCAGGCAAGAATACTGGAGTGGGTAGCCATTCCCTTCTCCAGAGGATCTTCCCAACCCAGTGATCAAACCCCAGTCTCTTGCATTGCACAACAAGTCTTTACCACCTGAGCCATCAGGGAAGCCCCTGAACAAACCAGAGTTTGTAATAAAATCCGAGCTGTGAATATTTGCCAGACCCCGAAGGTGCCTCCCCCTGACGCAAGCAGGAGCCTCACTGCACAAATTCAGATGGGCAGCTTTAGTGTCCCGTTACCCCACTTCCTTGCTGAGTCTCCGTTCCATGGGGGTGGTGGGCAGTTAGTTCCCGGCAGTCAGCAATTCCACTTTTCCCGGGGCTGGCCTAGCTTTCTGAGGACAGGGAGCGCTTTCACAGCAGAAAGACACTGCTAAGGGCCTTTGCCATTCTTCTGCATGACGTCTCCCCAGGACGTTCATTTCTGGCTCTCTGCACAATCCCTTCAAAACTGGCCGTCTCTCTGCAGTTTACATTCCTGGGATCAAGGATGCGCTCGGGCGTTGGTGCCAGGCTGGGGCACCAGAATCTCCGTGAAGCGATCCATGAGCCCGTTTGCCTCATATACTGCCGGCTGTTGCTGCTTCCGTGGGCATCTACCCACGCTGCAGGGACCAGGTCGCCCCTGATCTCAGCGCCTTCGAGTTTCTGGGTGCTTGGCTCTGCCCCTAAGACTTTTCCTGGGGCCCGCCTACACTCTGCCCTCCCCCACACACTGTCCCTCCCCCTGCAAACTCCCCATACTCCAGGAAATACTTCTCTCCCCTCTGTCCACAGAATTCTTCAGGCAGGAGAATTCCTAGGTGAAAATGGAGTCTACATAAGCACGTCCTAGTACTCGGCCTTCAAGGAGGGCAGGATGCCCCCTCTGACTCTCTGACGAGAAGAAATATTACTCTTTTCCCAGATTCAAGCTATTATCAGCTCTTCAGGAGAGCAGAGCAGTTAAAAGTGCTTTAATCTGTTGGCTTACATAGCAGGACTGAAATGTAGTCAAGCACGGGGGATCTAAACTTTCATCGCAACTAGCTGAGTAGAGAGTCAGACGGAGGTGCTCTGCAGCGACCCCGCTGTGGGCTCCGGACCCCGCCACGATTCCGTGCTCACCGCTAACTCCCGCCAAGGCCTCAGCCGCACTCAGAGGGCTCCGGCGATGAGTCCACCCTACCTGGTAGAGCATCTGAGCAGCTTTCTCTAACTAAAGCGCCTAACAGCAGCACGTTCTATATTCCACCGCTCATACACGACTTACTCGATAGTCTGACGCTTACCTCTCTTCTGCTTTCTTTGGGTCCCATGTCCCAGTTTTAAAATCTCTATGGCTTTATGGCCGTATATACCAATGCTCTCCCTCTGTTCCACTCGACTTGGTGCCAATACCATGATTCATTTCATATAGGCAGTTCAATCTAGCATTTCCTCTCCCGTCTAAAATCTCATCGTGTTTTGCTTGGCTCACTGGATCAAATATATACTGCCGTATCATTTTCTCCACTGCATTTTTTTCTTTGAAATCAGGCTTTGTCCTTTGCACATTGCTCCACACCTCCCCCACCAATGCCTCTCTCCCGCCTCCCCCAGCCTAAAATTTTTCATCATTCCAATACACTTATATATTGGAATGGGAAAAATTTAGTTTCCGTCTCAGGGATCAATTTATAATGATCTTAAATAAGCCTCTTTTTAATTGATGAGCCTACTGCAAACTGCATACTTCAGTTTACTCTGTAAGAAACACAATTAAACCAAGGCAAAGCTGGTTATGACTCATGCATAATAAAATGAAAACAGTATCATCATTAAACACCAAATAAAGCCATTGATTCCGTGTATTATTCTGTCAGTTTTAATTGAATCGCATTTTCCCCCTTTCAGTTCTTAATTATGCAGCTCATGCTGAATCTTTAGTTTTGCGCAGAGAATGGGATAATGTTCTCTTCCTCCTTACCTTAGTGTCTAAAAATATAAGCCTATTGAGAACAGAAAAGTCTATGTTGGTCTTAATTAAAGCAAAACACCTGCCTTTATCCTGGGAGCCGAATGTGCTGCTGTTCTGAGACTGTTACCAGGTGAGGGGACAACACGGCCGCTTCCTACTGCACGTGCTTCTCCCCGACCTGCGGCTCCAGCTCTCTCCAAACCCTATCGGAGGAGAACCTGACGTCACACCTCCCAGCCGCGAAGATCCAGGAGACCTGCCCAGCCTGCTAACGAGTGTAAACAGCCTAGACCGTACAAAGTCAAGCAGACACCATCTCACAGGGGGTAGACTTGGGGGTGTGCCTGCCTGCTCAGTTGCTTCCGTCGTGGCTGACGCTCTGTGACCCCGTGGACTGTGGCCGCCAGGCTCCTCTGTCCATGGGATTCTCCAGGCAAGAACACTGGAGTGGGCTGCCATGCCCTCCTCCAGGGGATCTTCCTGACCCAGGGATCAAACCCACGTCTCTTATGTCTCCTGCCTGGGCAGGTGGATTCTTTACCACTAGCGCCACCTGGGAAGACCAGACATGGTTAGTGAGAGAATAATCTAAACATTCATCCTTTTCTTCAGTTACCTTGTGAAAGATTCAAAGGCAACAGCGAAACTCTCTTCTCTGATGTGCGCCGTACGACTGCGATCACGTGCAAATGAGGACAACGAAGGGAGATGGACTAGGAGTAGAGACCCAGACTTGAAGGGAAGCCCGAGACTGCAGTGGGGGTCCTCCGATTCAGAAGAGGTGGAGAGAGCACACCTCTACTCTTCTCTCGTCCCATAAGGGCATTGCCTGTTTCTAAAGTGTTTCTGCCCGGTTCAAGTACCCACGTCACTCTATTCAGTTCAGTAGCTCCGATTCTTTGCGACCCCATGAATCGCAGCACGCCAGGCCTCCCTGTCCATCACCACCTCCCGGAGTTCACTCAGACTCACGTCCATCGAGTCAGTGATGCCATCCAGCCATCTCATCCTCTGTCGTCCCCTTCTCCTCCTGCCCCCAATCCCTCCCAGCATCAGAGTCTTTTCCAATGAGTCACCTCTTCGCATGACGTGGCCAAAGTACTGGAGTTTCAGCTTTAGCATCAGTCCTTCCAAAGAACACCCAGGGCTGATCTCCTTCAGAATGGACTGGTTGGATGTCCTTGCAGTCCAAGGGACTCTCAAGAGTCTTCTCCAACACCGCAGTTAAAAAGCATCAATTCTTTGGCGCTCAGCCTTCTTCACAGTCCAACTCTCCCATCCATACATGACCACTGGAAAAACCATAGCCTTAACTAGATGGACATTTGTTGGCAAAGTAATGTCTCTGCTTCTATTACCAATACAATTTTATTTCTAAGACTCAGTTCACAGGGGCCAGATGTTCTTGTGTAGAGACAGCAAGTAATGGGCAAGTTATTTACTGTGGAGCTTAAGATAAAGGCAAAATTACGGATCTGCCGGTATGACACTGTCCCAACAGAACCTAGCTTGGTGAATCAGTCTCAGAACTGAGAACCAAGGGGTGGCGTGGAGTCAGTCTTTGATGCCCAGTGGAGTAAGGGAGTAAAGACTGGAAGACAATTATTGCCGCTTAGAAGCCCATTGACCCAGGCCTAAGTCAGCAACAGGCGGGTGGCTGCCAGTTGGACATACCCTGAGAGCTGAGGAATTGGCTTTCCAGGACTGAGAACATCTGATCATTGCTGAGGAGCTGGTCCCCCTGGACCTTCTCCTAGCTCTGGCATATCAGGTTCTGCCAGTCATGCAGCTGTGTCATCAGTAGCCGTGCTACAGGGGAAAACTATCTTGGAAGGAGAAGAGGCACTAATCATTCTCACACTCGTTTTACCCACGTTGAAACTTGTCTGCCAAAAGTTCCTCGTATCGTGTACGAGCTTGTTCCAATTCCATCTCTTTTATTCTCAATTGGCCCTTTGATGGAAGAGAGGGGAGAAAGAAGAATGCCCCGTAAGTGAATAGGGGGCTGTGATGCAGAGCCCACATACACTGAGTTCCGTCTCTGTTACAGGTACTGTCTGTTTTTTAACATCAGTGACTAGTCTTGTCCATCTGAGGTTTTGTTTTGTTTTACATCAGTGATCAGCTTTTTAAAAATATCAATTAGCATTAAAAGAGAAACAAGGTTATGTTGTATTTGTCTTAGACACTAGACACATAAGGGTTAAATATAAATTCAAAGTCATGGGTCTACACAGTTCGTAGCATTCTTGACTCCGATCCTATAGTAATAGGCAGCTGGTAAGTCTATAAATAATGTCGATTTTTTATATTCATTGTTCCTAAGGTTACAAAGTAATGCTTACACCACATCTATTTCATCTATTTCAAATCTATTTCCTGCAAATGCCTTTCACAACTACATTGTTTTTATTAACAAATTAAAACAGCATATTTGGGAGGTGTATTTTTTTGTTCCACACAAATTTGCAGGGATCAGAAAAGATTATAAAGGAGATAAAATTGTCATATGCAGAGACTCTCCTTCAGAAGGGCTTATGAAATTATTCTTTCACTATTCAAAATGGGAAATCATAAAACAAGGAGATTATTACAAATCCTTGGCATAAATTCACATGAAGACTGCCTGCCAACATTTTAATTAAGGACAACAGCTTGGCTTAAACAAATATAATTGAGAGAATATTGACCAAAGGTCGGTTTGTCTAAGGGGCAGTCGGTGGAAGGCAAGATTGTACACACAAGCTATGTCACATTTCCCCTTGACGTCCTTTGGAAAGGAACACCCTCCTTCCCCGTGCCTGCCCAGAACCGGCACTGTTGAAACACTCGGCTGGATCCGACAGCCGGGTTCTGTGGAAGTATAAAACCCGGTGCTGCAGGAACTTCTGAAGGCAGCAACCCCGTGCCCGTGGGGTCAAGCAGGATTCCCACGGTGGAAGAGCGCTGGCGCTTCCGCCCGGCCATGCCTCGGTCCTCAGCAAGTGTTCTGATAAGATTTGCTGAACTACTTCTGGATGCAGAATGCCACAGATTCACCCTGCCGGCACGCAGGAATAACTTCCCGAGATCAAATATACATATAAATATATATATATATATATATATATATACAAGAAAAAAATGGAAATCAGCTGACAAAAATACCCAAGAAATGCGTCCCTTGATTCCTAATGTCATCTTCTTCATGAGTCACATTTTCTTATGGCATAAGCGGCTCCCTGATGGTAAATTAAACATCGTATGAATAACCTGCTTAACGGTATTCTGGAGATCTAAGGTTAATGTTCAACTATTAACAGGAAATAAGATTTCAGGTGCTATGGCCTGAGAAGAGTACCACTGGGGTACCACGTAGCTCATTCTGTTTAAGTCATATAATAAAGAAGGAATGTTAGACGCTAGAAGAATGTGAGCCAATGAAGAAATTGATGTGAAAAGAATCTGTCCCCTGGGCTGGGGTATTTTATGTTTCAATATTGAAACTTGAACATTTTTTTTTTCATCAGAAAAGTTATTCTTAGTTGTTGGCAGAGTAAATCCATGTTATCCTGCATTCTGAAGCAGTTCAGCTGAATCTAATTAGAACATCTGCAGATTTATGCAGCTTTCTGTATATTAAAGTCCCTACCCTTGTGAAATAAATATTTCTCCTCAATCCTTTATTTGTACCCATCTCAGTGTTAATCAGACTAATATGGTATAAATTTTCACAACCACTTTTATGATCCTAGGATGAACGATCCCGTACAAAGCTAAAGCATCAAGACCCTATGAATAGTGTCAGTGTGCACTAGTTTTCAGTGCCTGCCAACTGGCCATCAGTTTTGGCACAGAGAAAGGGAAACAATTATAAACTCAGTCATTTGCTTCTTGTAACTAGTTTTTTCAGAGATTTTTCAAGCCGATCCATGCATTCTTTGGATATTAAGGAGAACCTCTTCAGCTTGGTGTCTCTTGATAGAGAATTCATTGACTCATGTAGAAAATTATACCAAAAAAAAAATCAATTCGCTTTTGCCACTTAAAGAAATTACACAGATTCATATAAAAAATGAGATTTTTCCAGAGTTAACTTTAAAATATTCCAACTCCCTTGGAAATCTAATCCATTGCCTTTCTTGGGTAATAAGGTACCTAGATGCTATACTTCACACTAGGACTTTTTAAAAATCTTAAACAGCCTCTGTGTCAGAAAAGGTTAATGTCCATGTCACGAGTAATTTCTCCATTAGGTTTATAGCTCCTCAAGGTGTTTCCCATTCGTCTCAGATTAAAATTAATTTGAGGGAATCCCCTGCTGGTCCAGCGGTTAGGACTCGGCGCTTCCACTTGGGGTTCGATCCCTGGTCGGGGGAAAGAATCTATTTTGGGGGAGGATTTCCCTAGCTGTCCAGTGGTTAAGAACTTCCATTGCAAGGGGTATGGGTTTGACCCCTGGTTGGGGAACTAAGATCCCACAAAGCAGTGCATAGTGCAACCAAAAAATAAATTTGACAAAGTTAATTTGAATTTTCCCAAGCTGAGAAGCAGCACAGTGAAAAGAGGCCCAGTCCTGGAGGCAGAGGGCCCTGCTGCCTTCCAGCCGTGTCGCTGGCCAGGGTACGCCGCTGGGCCGTCTACCTGGAAGCTGCCTTGTATCAGGCTACCTTGGAACTCAAAGTTTTCTTCAGTAAAATGGAGATATAACATTGACCTTTGTATGGTGGCTCTAGTGGTAAAGAACCCTCCTGCCAATGCAGGAGAGATAAGAGATACAGGTTCAATCCCTGGGTCGGGAAGATCCCCTGGAGGAGGGCACAGCAACCCCCTCCAGTGTTCTTGCCTGGAGAGTCCCATGGACAGAGGAGCCTAGCGGGCTACGGTCCACAGAGTCACAAAGAGGCAGACGTAACTGAAGCCACTTAGCACGCACGCATGAAGATTCAGTGAAGCAATGTGCATACCTGTTATGAGCTCAATAAGTAAGAATGGAAACAGAGATGGGGACCTGAGAAGGGGAACATGTGAAAAAAAGAGCACTCCTTGGCAATTAAAAAAAAAAAAACTAACATCTGCTTAATTTTAAAAAGAAAGTGTTGTCGACTCCCCGCAGACTGTTCAAATGCATTTCATCCGTGTATCCCACCCATGCTACAGTTTAAAGCAGTGATTCTGCAGGTGCCAGCTGAGGGCAGCAATAGCAGCATCTCCTGGAAAAGGCTTAGAAATGCAGATCCTTCGGTCCCACCCCTGCCTGCCAACTCAGAAACTGAAGATGAGGCCGAGCAACCTGTGTTAAGCAAGCCCTCCAAAGCACGCTCAACGTTGAGCAACACTGTCTTCAGCCTTCCTTCAAATGTCAGCCTAACCCCGAAGCTTCCTCTGTGAGGATATGAAGATTCCTGGTAGATTTGCTAACTGATCTGAATCCTCACTCCCTCCCTCTTGGCATCAGTCTCCTGTCTTTTATTCAGGACTAACTGATGTTCACACTTGCCAGTTAGTCAATGTTACAATTCAAATGGCCACAGCTGTATCCAGAATTAACATGAAAAGTTTTCTGAAATATTTGAGTGGGTTTTTAAAAATACATTGTGGATTTCCTGTTTGGAAAACAAGCATTTGGACCTATTTTTATTCAAGGATGAAGGTATAGTCATGTATCGTAGTCATTGCTTCCCCTGAAGGACTTTCCTGGTGGCTCAGGTGTTAAAAAATCTGCCTGTGATGCAGGGTTTCAACCCCTGGGCTGGGAAGACCCCCTGGAAAAGGGAATGGCTCGTGGCTTCCTCTCCATAATTATTTCACATGTTCATTCAATACAAACTGCTAAAAACTAGTTTGCGAGGACTTCTAGAAATTGAGATTACATCTGAGCTCAGTCCTAAAGATCGGAAGGAATCAAAGAGGTGGCGGAAGGTGGAGAGTTTCTGGTGGAGGTTAGCTACCACAAGCAACAGCTGGGTATTTTTCAAATTGTGAACGTAAGTCAGTGGAGAAGTGCTGGGAAAATATAATTAAAAAGAAATTTCTCCCCCCGATCCAGGAAACCTCTCGACAAAGTAGAAGAGAAAGAAAACAATTTTATTACTGAATTAGCCTTAAGTCAGACGTGACACTCGCTACAGGCAGTCCACTAAGAGATTATAAAGACAGCAAGACGTCCCCCCTTTCACAGAATCCAGCAGATCGACCCTTTCCGTACATGTTCTCAAGATAAACAACAGCTAGGCAAGGAAGAGGACTTGACGGCACCACTTGTCACACATGGTTCTTCCCAAATTTACTCAGTAGTTGGGGTGACCATCTGTGTTAGCTAATTGGCTTTATCCAAAGGAAAAATTAACTTCTCTTTATGACAAGAGGTAGTTTTGGAACTGGGAGCGAGGCACCACTGAAGTGAGGCTCCTTCCCTCCCACAGAAACTAGGCGATGGGGGCCCTCTCTTCCTGGACGTTGACATTTCAAAGAGACAGCAGAAATAATTTAACAATTACAAGTGCTCTAAAATAAATGCTCTAAGAATAGAGAGTAGGAGGAAGTCTCTTCCCTTATTTTCAACAGGGAGAATCAAGCCTGTTATTTTTCATTTGTATTTGTCCTTGCAAAAGGCATGAATTAAAGTCCACAGGAGACTAGGATTTGCAGGGACGTAGGCTCTCAGAGAAATGGAAACCCACAGAAGGTCTGTGACATGGTTTGATTTATATCGCTAATGAGACATTTAGCCCCCTTGATATGATATAATATTGGGAAGGATATGACATCACTCTCTGTCATGATTTTCTTGCCAAAAATGCCCAGCCTGAATCTCATAGAAAACAGACGAATCCAAAATCGAGGGGCATTTTACAAAAGATCTGGCCAGTGCTTTCAGAATGTCAAGGTCATGAAAGACAAAGAAAGGCCGAGGAGCAAGGAGACAGGACAGATAACCATCATGTGGGATCCTGGACGGGACCCAAGACCGGAACCGGTTCGTGGGAAGCCTGCTGAGAGTTGAGTGAGGTCTGTTACCTTAGTAATAGTGTTGCATCGGTGTTAATTTCCTTGTTTCCGTAAACGGTTATGTAAGACATTAACACTGTCTCATGAATCCAGGATCTCACGTTACGGTTCGTTGTCCTGTCTCCTAAGTCCTCAGCCTTTCTTTGTCTTTCATGACCTTGACGTTCTGAAAGCACTGGTCAGATCTTTTGTAGAATGCCTCTCAATTTTGGATTTGTCTGTTTTCTGCAACTATAAAGAAAGCTGAGCACTGAAGAACTGATGCTTTTGAACTGTGCTGTTGGAGAAGACTCTTGAGAGTCCCTTGGACTGCAAGGAGATCCAACTAGTCCATCGTAAAGGAGATCAGTCCTGGGTGTTCATTGGAAGGACTAATGTTGAAGCTGAAACTCCAATACTTTGGCCACCTGATGTGAAGAGCTAACTCATTTGAAAAGACCCTGATGCTGGGAACGATTGAGGGTGGGAGAAGAAGGGGACGACAGAGGATGAGATGGTTGGATGGCATCACTGACTCAATGGACATGAGTTTGAGCAAGCTCTGGAGTTAGTGATGGACAGGGAGGCCTGGCGTGCTGCAGTCCATGGGGTCGCAAAGAGTCAGACATGACTGAGCTACTGAACTGAACTGAGATGAACTGAACTGAACTGAACTGAAGACGTTAACATTAGGGGGAACTGGGTGAAGGATATATGAGAACTCTTGCACTATTTTTGGAACTCTCTAAAGGCCTAAAATGTATTGCCAATTAAAAAATTTTATTGTAATATTTTAAAAATACCATTTAGGCTACTGATATTTTGACTGGGGGAGAAGTAAAACAGTAGCAGCCAAGGTGCAGAAAATTTTTCAGTGTGTGAAGACACGGTGAATGTGAGCAGTGAAGGTCAGGGATCATTTCTAGGAGTTTAGTGCCGGTAACTGCTGAGGCATGCTAGCTCTTCAGACAGAGAGGACTAAGGGAGACACAGGATTCTGGACAAGATGATCAGTCGTCCAGCCTTGCCTCTAAAATGTCATCTCAGGAATCCAACTCCCAGCAAATGAGCAGAGGACACTGATCAATGTTAAAATGATCGATCTGTGATTCTAGTATTATTCCTCATAGCAGTGGCGACAGACGCTTCAAACCGCAGTTTAGACCTGTGTGTGAAGCGAAACTCACATGTGGTAAGACTTGTTTCTTACCAATATTTAGCTTTGGATTCATTTTCATTCTTTCTACTACCCCCAAATTACCCCTAAACCTTAGACAGTAAACTAGTAAGAAATAAAGAGATAACTAGAACCCTAGCTGAACTTTTGGTCCTCTTAATCATGGAAACCAAAAGAAAATCACCATCTGCCTAATATTTAAAGAGTCATATGGCAGCAGCTGGACATGCCTAGCTTTCACGAAACTTTACAAAATTGACAAGATAAAAGATAATACCAATAAGATAAATGACAGGACTGACATTTTTAACTCTGCTATCAGTTTTCACCATGTTAAAACCTAAAAGTAAGCACAACTAAGTTGGATAAAGCAGTAACTCACTGTTCTGCATTAAAAATAATAATAATAACAACCTACAGACTGTAGCCCCCCAGACTCCTCTGTCCATGGGATTCTCCAGGCAAGAATACTGGAGTGGTTGCCATTTCCTTCTCCAGGGGATCTTACTGACCCAGGAATCAAACCCAGGTCTCCTACATTGCAGACAGATTATTTACCCACTGAGCTATGCTGTTACTGAAACATACAGATTCCTAATAGGAGCACATCAAACTGAAAATATTTTTAAAGAATTATGAAACTGAATAACTATATGGGAAATGAGTTCAGCCTTACTAGTAATCAAATATAGGCATGATAGTTTATCAGATACTGTTTGTCTATTAAGTTGGTGATTTAAAATACATATAATCTATGAACTGGTATGGTGTTTCTGGAGCCCTGAAACCATACAAAAATCTGACCAAATAATTTCACTTGAGGAAGTAGGCAATGGATTTTTTCTTCCTTCCAGAATCAAAACATATTTAATTATAAAAATTAAAGCAGTGTATTATCTGAATAAGAAGCAGAATAGACAAATTGAAACAGATTTGACCATTTAGCATCTTAAGTTGGTACTTAAAGGAGTGGCAAAAGATGGAATAAAATAGAAGTGATTTGGAGACAATAGGATATTCTTTGAAAAGGAAAGTTAGACCTCCTTCCTCATACGATTAAGCCAAAACTGATTTCAAATGGATTAAATATTTACACAGGAAAGCCCTAGAAGAAAACACAGAAAACTATTCCATAAATTTTTAGAAAAGAAGGCCTTTCTTAGTCAAGGCATAAAACCTAGAACTCATCAAGCAAACGACTAAAATTTAAACTAGAATGTAAAATGTTTGTATGGAAAAATAAAATACTGCAAGTAAAATTAAAAGTTAAATGATTGATTTAAAGAACATATTTGTCAGATGTACAAAAAACAAAAGGGTAAAAGTTTCTATGAATCAATAAAAGAGATATAGTTTAGTAGAAAATACACAAATGTTTCCAAGAGAAAATGATCCACACAAATAGGAATACAGATACAGTGGCCACTGAAAAGTGCTTACTTTTTTTAATTATTAAGGCACGGAAAATTAAGTTATATGTGAGTTTCTGCCTATAACTTTGGTAAAATGTTATTATTCATGATGTTCAAAGGGGCTTCCCTGGTGGCTCAGGTGGTAAAGCATCTGCCTGCAATGCAGGAGACCCAGGTTCAATTCCTGTGTTGGGAAGGTCCCCTGGAGAAGGAAATGGAAACCCACTCCAGCATTCTTGCCTGGAGAATCCCGTGGATGGGGGACCATCTCAGGCTACAGTCCATGGGGTCACAAAGAGTCAGACACGGCTGAACAACTAACACTTCCATTTCCATGATGTTCAAGAAGGTGTGAAAAAATGGAATCCACACTGTTTGTGGGGAGGGTATAAACTGATACAACTTTTTGAATGACAATTTGACAATATCTGTTAAAATTTAAAAGGCCACACACTGTTCTCAGATATTTCTCTTCCAGGAAGTCATCTTACATAAATACCCAACATGTGCACAAGGATGTGTGTCCAGAGTGATTGTGGCAGTTTTGTCTATAATATGGAAATAAACAGGAATAACCCAACACTGATCAACTGGGGAATATGAATGGGGCAGAGACACAGCAATTCAGCTGAAAGGGGGTGTAGAATGCAAAAATGTAACAGCCATAAGCAAAACGTTAGAACAAGTGTTACAACCATGCAACCATTTTAAAACTTATGGCTCATCTGTGATGAAATACTCTCATTAAAAATGAGGCTTTAGAACATTTGCTTAAATAGGAAAAGGTCCATGGTTTAGAGTGAGGTTACAATTTTCCCATGTTTAGTATGACCTATTTATGCAACATATGTCCTCCAAAAAAGACACACAAACACATTAATGATGGTGTCTCTGAGTGGAGCAGGAAAGGGTGTTCCAAGGTAGTTTATTTTTTCCCCTTTATTTGTATTTCCCGATTTCTTCAATAATCACAACTGACTTCCATAATTAGGGAAATAAAATTTTAACAGGAACAAGATGAAGCATTGGGAGAGGAAGAGGAAGAATTCCTGGAATGAAGGCAAAGTGCTTCATTTTCTCCTTAAGCTTTTCTTTCTTCTCCTTAAGCCCCAACCACCTAAAGGGAAATGCTCTATTCTTATTCTGTACATCTAAATGCAAAATGTTTTGATTTCATCCCCAAAGCATCAATAATGCCATCCACACTCACGTCTGTTTGTCAGTTACATTAGGGGTTTTAGAGTTTGTGCTGTGGGATCTGTGAAGTCTCCATTTTGCTGTGAATCAGCATCAGCACCAGGGATGTTGGAGAGTAGCGCGAATGCAATGTGCTAACCCTAGCCTTGGGATACAATCATTCTATAAAACATGTTTATTTTTTTAAGCAAAGAATGAACACTACATTTCAACTGCTATATATAAAAATATTCACTTTTCAGTTTGAAAGTGCAGCTGCAATAGGAAGAGAATATAATGAACTGTAAGAGAAATTTAAAGCTATAAGCTTGTGTGGCCATGCATAAAAACTCTGAAAACCTGAGACCATCCAAGGGCCCCTCTCTGAATGGATCTTTTATTCCAGCGAGTTGGCACAGTGAAAGATGCCCTGCCTTGTTCTGACATCACTCCAGGGTGAAACCCACAGTTCTGTTGACATCAATACAGTGCCCTACAATATATTTTTTTATAGCCTCTGTAGGTGTTCTGAAAGGACTCCATTGGTAGAAATGTTTCTTTTTTTTTTTTTAATTTGCAGGAAAACCCCTGCAATGAATAGAGCACAAAAGCATTTCAATTTCCTAGGAAAAACTGGAATCTATTTAAAAATGTGACAGTAACATTAAGCATACAAATAGAAATAAATTTCAAAGAAACATATAAAACACTTTTCCTGTGCCACAGTTCATTATGCAGACTCTTCACATCTTAGCATAATGCAGTAAAGAAACTAGTTGATCAGGAAACTTGTGTATAATAAACCTCAGCAGGTCAAGAGAAACTTAATTTTGAAGTAGACATGGTTTGATCGCTCCCTCAGCTCTTTCGTTCTCATGCTTCCTGGTCTTAATCAAATTTATCTTTGTCTGAATTCTTGTGAGTTTTTTTGGAGGACTTCCTGGCTCCTCTATCAAATTCCAGAAACCAAAATATAAAATATTATCAGATGTAGGTGTGAATGGCCATGTGGATAATATGGGACGAAACTGAACCAGTGGGAAACCAGACAAGTAAGGAACAGAGTCTGGGCAAAAGTCTGGGCTCCAGAGGTCTTGGATACTGAGTACTCAAGTGTAAGAAGAGCTCAGAATCTTGTTATATGCAACTTGACTCAGAAGATGAAGAAGCGCAAAAGAAACCACTCACCAAAATCAGTTATCTCAGCCATGCACGTGGCTTCGTTTCCTATGACCTTCACATTGTGCAAAACAATAGTCCCAAAAGAAGGACAGGAAGGTACTTCATTGGGGTGCTAGCTTAATTAGAAGTTAATATAGAAAGATATAGATAGATATTAAATGAAAATAGTATAATATAGTGTGCCCATTGATATGGGCTCTACTGCATATGTGTCAAAATGAAATGATTTAAGACTATATCATACATACTGTATCTGCTCTCCTATATCAGCATATCCATATAGTACAATATCCACTTAACAGTAATTCTGTCCAAAAACACATAGAACACCCAAGAAAAAGGCATTAGTAAGAATGAAAGAGTCATTAATTAAAAATTCTATTGGAAACAATTTGAGTTTTAACATGTCAGAGGAAGTAAGAATTTTTTTAATTTTTTTTACATTGTGGGAAAATATAAATAAACATAAAATTGACTATTTTAGCCATCTATAACTAAATGTACAGTTCAGCAACATTAAGTACATTTACATCACTGGGTTATCACCACCATTCATGTCCAGAATTTTTCATCTTCCCAAAGTTGAAATCCATACTCATTAAACAATAACTATTCATAATAAAAAAAATTTTGAATAGAGGAAGACTATCAATCAATGTATAACATCACTTTAAATGATGTCAAAGTTAGAATGAAGAAAATAGATTTTGATGATAGATGTTTCCCAACCTATAAATGTTAAACCTAATTTATCTTTGGATTCATTCTGTAATTTTGAACTGGATTCCTTGTTTTTTGTTTCCTCTATTTTTTTTCTGAAACAAAAAATACTATTTATTAACTAGCACTTTATTAACTTCATATTTATTATCTGATTAGCTAGCTATTTCCACTTACCCCTAAGAACGCAGGGAAAAATACTCATCATTGTTTATTCTCTAAGTCCAATGGGCCTTTTTTACTTTTTTATATGTTAGATCATTTTACAAGTAAATTACAGAAGAATAAAGATAAAAATTTTAAACTATTTAAAATTTCATAAGAGTTTAAACATAAAAAACCTCATTTGAGCAAGTAAATTTTGATGTACAAGCATCATAAAAGATGAAATAACGCTGTCATACATGCTTTTTTGTGTGTCTTGCCACAAAATATAGGCATATTGAAGTCTTTCTTGGTTGAATGACAAACTGGATAAGAATGTCCTATTTTCTTTTGTGTCCTTAGAAATAAACTGTTCACTCAGCGATTTTTAAATTTGGGGAAATTCATGCTAGATAGCTCCATCTGAAAACTAATAATCTCAAATTTTGCTTATATGAACAGTTTACGATCTGCCTCTTTGGATTTATCCTTTGATTCCTCCTATAATTTTGAACCGGTTTCTTCTCTTCCTTCCTCTTGCCATTTTGAGCAGAAATGTAAAATTCAGAATTCTCAGCCTTTCCAATGGAAACTAAAAGCAGACTGCGAGGATGATGTCTTCAGTCTTAACACGATTCTGCAAATATGATACAATACTCTCAGCAACATGCCACGAAAGCTGAAGGATGGTTTACGCTTATGTCATTTTCAGAGGGCTTCAAATTTAGGGGATTCTATTGTTCTCACGCTTTCTTATCATTTCAGTCTGTTTTGGTCTCATTGTTAATGACTGATGAGTAATGATTAAATAATTCCTAAGATGATAAACTAGTATGATGTTCCAAGATATAAAAAGTAATGATAAGAATAAGATCACTAAGATCTCATATTTTATATTTACAAAATATTTAATGGACCTTATTATAAAAGATTAAACGAGCTTTTTCCTATTTAATAGATAATGGCAAATTTTCTCTTTGTTCTTTGGAAGGCTTTGAAGAAAGAATAACAGTCATAAAGTACCAGTCCTTATCTCTTCATGCTCTTCATGGGGTTCTCAAGGCAAGAGCCCTGAAATGGTTTGCCATGGGATTCTCCAGTGGGCCACGTTTTCTCAGAACTCTCCACCGTGACCCGTCCGTCTTGGGTGGCCCTGCAGGGCATGGCTCATAGTTTCATTGAGTTACACAAGGCGGGGACCCGTGTGATCATTTTGGTTAGATTTCTATGATTGCGGTTTTCGTTCTGGAGGCCACGGGATTGCAGTTTTCGCCTCTTCTGTCTGTCCTCTGACCGAGCTTTCTGAGGGGAGGGGCTGGCTGTGCAGGCCATGGGGCTGCAAAGAGTCAGACACCACGTAGTGTCTGAACAACAAGCCGGTCCTTACCAATAGTTACACTTGTCCAAAAAGTAAACTCCAAAACTAAAATTGAATCCAATGGATCCCAATGAAATAAATTTATTATAGGAGTAAATTTTGTACCACTAATATAATTAGAAAACCAATAATACTTTGTGTATCTGTTAGGATGGTGTTCCTTTATATACTCACTCAAACTAACAACGATTTAAACGGATAAATGTCTCATAAAAAAGTAGTCAAGAGTTGGCTAGGGTAGTGCATTGGTTATTAGGGATCGGCTTCCTTCTTAGCTTTCCGCCTTGCCTTCTCAGCATGAGTCATTTGTTCTCAGGATGTTTCACGGTCTAATTCAATCGCTGTTGCTCTAGCCATCCCATCTATACATGAAGCAGAAAGGAAGAACAGAGCTGTGACAGAAAAGTACACACCTCTCCGATGAATCAGCTCTCCTTAAGCATCCTGCCTAGATGTCACACTTGGCGTTTCTCTCACCTCGCTAGCCAGAGCTAAGACACACGATCACACCCAGTTGTAACGAAGGTTAGACTGGATATATTGCCGCCAATTAACAAAGAGCCTCCTTTAGTAAAGAAGAAGAGAATATGAATATAGAGTAGGTAACCCATATTTTGTGCCACAACTACCAAAAACCAGAAGGTAATTACAACACATCCAAGAAAAAAATAACATTATAGATAGGTAGATATTATTGATAATGGAAGTTCATAGCCCAGAAGTTTTCTTGGTTGGTTAAAAAGGGAAAATATCAAGTACTAGAAAAATGTTAGCAATTTTCTCCTCGACTTTATTCAAAAGTACTATAAAGGACAATAACAATTTAGTTATTTGATTTAGTTATTCAATATTATTAATAGCATGTTTATGTAGCACTTAAAATCACCTCCTGAATGACCAGTGGTATGCCTTGAGGTCAAGGAATTCTAAATTAGAATTTTGGAATTTATAGCTAAACAGGCACTTAGACATTAGCTATCCATAGAATCATAAACTCATAAAATTTAAAATTATTTCAGAAGGAATCTTTCTCATTAAATAGGGTGATTATTTTTAAAAACACCTTAGGAGGCAAGTTATCTAAACTCTGTTTTAACTCTTGGAAGTGTTGAACCATTGAAATGAAGATGGAGTCAGTTATTACTAACCAGTTTCATTTTAAAACCTTTCTAATCCTAGAAAATGCTTCCTTATACAAAATTTAAATATGCTTTCTAATAGAACTTACCCTATTTCACCTCTGTAACTATAAAGAAAAAGAAATTTAATCACTTCTCCACATATAAATCCCCTAAAATCTTATTTATCTACTTTTATTCATTTATAACTTCTACTTATTCATTCTTTATTTGAAAGATATCTTAAAATATTTTACATAAAAAATAAAATTTATACAAACACAAAGCCCCTTGACCTTCCCTGAATCCTACAGAGGAAACCACTATTATAAGCTTGTTATCAGTTACTCCAGGTCTTTATCTCTTCATGCACACAAGGAAATATACTGTTTTGTGGAGTTTTCCCATAAATCATAATACATGCATATTGCATGCAACACGTGCTTTTCACGTAATGGGCCTTGATGGCATTTGCATTGACGTTTGCGGATCCGTCTCTTTAAGTGCTGCTCGGCATCCTGCTGCTGTGTCAAGGATGCAGCCTCTGATAAACCCACAGGGCGTTTCCAATTTGCGGCAACTAACGCAATAGCTTTGTAAATTTATCTGTATATGTACCTTTGTGCATATGTACTTGTGTACAAAATTTCTCTAAATCACCTACAAATGTGCATTTTAAAAATGGTCTATTTTAAACCAGTCAAGTACTAGACACTATTGGGCTTCCCACGTGGCACTAATGGTAAGGAACTCGCCTGCCCGTGCAGGGGAGGCAGGGGATGTGGGTTTGATCCCTGGGTTGGGAAGCTCCCCTGGAAAAGGAAATGGCCCCACTCCAGTAATTCTTGCCTGAAAAATTCCATGGGCAGAGGAGCCTGGCGGGCTACAGTCCATGGGGTCGCAAAGAGTTGGACACGATTGAGCGACTGAGCACAGCACACTAGATACTATCAGTATTTTTGCCTTTTCCTAATCCAAAACAAATATTTTTACGTCATTTGCAACATCTCTAAAATCTTTTCTTTCCAAGCCTAGCCTCCAGTTGCTTCAGTCCTACCTTTACAGGTCATGGTTTTTACACTCTTCACTATCCCAGCTTGCCTCCTGGAGCTGCCTGTTCATCCCTGTAGCTCTCCAAATGTTATTTCCAAGAACGGATTATAACGGTACAACTGTACTTTGACCTGACCTGTGTACAAAATAGGACTGTTACCTATCTTCTTCTAAGCTAGTAGACCTAAGTATTTTGTGAGTCTCTGTTCTCATTAAGAATCTAATAAAAGGTATAAATCCTTTCTCCTAAAAACCAAAATACACATACATGCACTATGCATACAATGTCAGAGGTTTCATGAAGCAGATCCAAAGTTAAGCATTCATTAATGCAACCCCAAATCACATTTGTACTTTAGTAGCCTTATCACATTATTGTTGATTCATAATTGAGTTTTCAATAAACAATATCTCAAGCCTAATTTACATTATATAACTACTGGAGGGTTATAGCTTTGTCAGCCTGCATTTTTTTTTTACACTTTTTGAAGCTAAGCAGTATCCTTTTAATGGTTCATCTTCTCACTTTCAAGCTATTCCATCAGCCCACTGAGCTCTTTGCAAACCGTGTTAAGTCTGCTAACTTACAAATGTGTCCAATCATATCAATGAAAAAAATTTCACGTAGGAGCACAGTATGCCATACTGCTTCTCTCAGGGGCTTTCTTTTTTTTTTTCCCTTTTCCACAAGTATTTTTTAAGTGACCACTGTGGGCCAGACTAACTAAGCTGTGATCTAACACCTACTTGTCTCACCACAAAAGATCCTAGTAAAAATCAATCAATATTATGCTGTAATCCAGGTATATTTTATGCATAGTATCATGTCATCTATCAAATGAGTAACCTGAATATCAAAACAGGAATTGATACTAGCTTGCATTGCCCTGATATGTTCATGTATCCTTTCAAATAATTCTCTGGGCGTATGCTAGGTGAGGGGTACTCTCCGTGGGCTGGGACCACAGTGGTGCACGTGACAAAATGATGCCTCTCCTGCAGAGCTTCTGTCTGAGGATGGAGTGCTACGCTCATGCTGGCTCCAAGTCGTCACCACACCCCTTGCTGAGCGTTCCAAAACTTTTATTCAAAAATCCATTCTAAAAGTATGCCCACTATGAAAAAGAAAGGGGGGGTCAGGAAATTACTTCATCTTTCCAAAATTTAATAGCTAACTAGTTTGGCATTATCTGATCAACACTAAGAATGGTGAGTTACCAAACTGTTGTCTAAAAGTCATATGAGAACTTTTTTATAAGTAAATGAAGCGGAAAAGGACAGCAGATGATAGCAAGGTTACAGCAAACCCAGAACACGAAGAGCGGTGTAATACAATCCACTGAACGCGAAGATAAATTTCACTTAGTGAAATTCATAATATTCTCTCTTCTTATCTTTAAAATTCACTACTATGACCAGAGGCATATCCCCTACTTGCAGGTTCCAAAAGGGAAGTCCGGTCAGACCAAGTCTGCGTCCCTGGCGATTAAGCTTAAAGATTTCACTGTGTAAACATGGAGTTCATAACTCGGACAACGCTCAGCTCTATCGCCAAATTTGTAGGTCTCTCAAAACATAAACTATCCCAAGTGTTGCTTCTTCAGAGGTGCACATGGTAACATGGAATTAACAACTCCACGGGGAAGATTGAATTTGGTTTGTTTAGTATCTGTGAATTTTTTTAAACAGTGGTTTTCATCTGAATAGTTATAAATTCCACTTTCAGTAAAGTCCATATCATAAAACAAGCTCACTTTCTAAGCCACTTTTTAAAAATCTATATAATAGCATGCTTGCTGTGCTTAATTTCTAAGATAACAAAAGAAGCATATTGATTTGGGATTAATATGGTTTTAAGACCATGCCGTCACGACCTGAATCTGGATGTAACATTAAAAAAAAAAAAAAATTCATGAAGTGCAACGTTAAATTAACAGCAGTATTCCTAGAGCTCCATGGAACAGAAGAGTGATTTCCTACATAAGCTTAAAGCCATAATTAAACATATTTCATTTTTCTTTCAAGAATATTCTTTTGAGTACATCTGATAATAGCTGCAGGGTAAGCCATTGGCAATTTCCAGCCAAAAGGAAAACTATTGGTTCTTTTTAAGCTACTTTATGGCTTTTCAAATTCTCTTTTTATCTCTCCACCTCATTTTCCACTGCCTGATACTATTTGTTAAATTAGAAATTAGTGTTTTACTGGAAAAAATAATGTCACTACAAGTGAAAAAAAATTAAATAGTCAAATTAATGAGACTTTCTCTAATTACTTTCTAGTTAGCCAGGCATTTCTGTTGACCTTTGCTCTGTGTCTTTGAGAAAAGCTGCTATTAGAAGAAAACTACATGGTTAGAACTGCAAATTACACTAAAAAAAACCCAAACTATTTCTACATCTCAGAGAAATATTGCTACTCAGCATGGGAGCTAGGATTCTGAAAAAGATCATCACACTGTGAGCTTTTGATTACCAGAGACCTAATAGAAATTATGCATAGAATACATTATAATTATGAATAAAATTTCATATTTGCTAAATGTGAAATGTCAATGAAATATAGTAAATATATAAATGTATGCATGTTTATAAACACATGTCAAATATATGCATATATTTCTAAATATTTTTATAAATACCCATATGTCATAGATGTAACAAGTAAGTGTAAAAGGGGCTATAATTCATAAATAAAACTGTCCATGACTCATCTATTTAACACACACTCTGTGAAATACTAGAGGGAATATGCTCCAGACATATTTTGGTTTTGACTGTTCTTTTGCACAGATAGAGATGTCTCTTTCTACTGTTTTCATTTATTTATTGTCCTCAGTCTATAAACATTAACAATCAGCAAAGGAGGAAATATTTTCTATGAATTTAAACATTTGCGACTCTTCTTCCCCTTCTTCTAGGCAAGTTAACTTTCTGTAAAGCGGCTGGAAAGAAGAGAGGAAAAAATTAAGCTGTTGATTTTGTAGCTAAGGATAAGGCTTGTGAATAAGCGATTGGTTTACCCACGAACTAAAATCACAGCTTTATAATGGCCATTCCGTTTTATTGCTTCCTGCTCTTCCCTTTATCCAGCGTCACAATCAGTGCTAGTCACTACACGTAGCGGTTACCCACAGCATCCACCCTAACCAAACTATGAAACTGACGTGATGTTTCACTTCAGAAAACATGTGAGTGAGCCGAAGCTTGGTAAGCGAGTAGGTGTTGACACCGAATCACGGAGTGTGCAGGGCACACAGTGGCTCCGGCCAGGCAGAGAAGCAGGGACACGCGCTGGCCTTGAGCGGGTCCAGAATCAGGCGCGGCGTGGGCCGCGGGCGCTGCAGCCGGCAGCCTCGGGTCAGCGCCGAGGAAGCGGGGTGAGGCCCTAGGGCGCCGGTGGAGGGGGCTCCCCGCTCCGGTGCCCCTTGTCAGTCCACGAGAGCACAGCGTCGGCTGGCACAGCCTGGATCTGCTTCCGCGCGGAGCGGCTCTCGCGTGTCCGAGGCCTCGTTCCTCGGTGGGGAGCGCCCACCGCTCTGTGGCCGGCGCTGACCGCACAGTCCCCGCCATCGTGCGCCAGTGATCTCCGCTGCGCCCACCGCGGCCTCTCCTCTCTACCCTGACTTCCCTCAAAACGACGTAGCTCGCGATCGGGGGTCTGCGAAAGCCCATGCTGAATCTCGCCGGAATTTGTGTTGTTTTTTCCCTCTAACTTAATAAATCTATGCTGCATCATAACACCTAGCCGGCAAGAGCCACTGTGTCATCATGATCGGTTTCAGGCTCCCCAGCCCCTGCTGCTCCCTACCTGTCTCCCCGCGAAAGTTCCTAAAGTCAAGGCTCTGTGAGCTGTTTCTAGAAATCTGGTGTTCTGTAAAATTCTTTTGCTTATTACACGCTGTCTAAATTTCACTTCTAAATGCTAAACAGTAGTTTGTCTGCGCTTCACTTTCAAAAAGCGAAGACTAAACTCTTCAACCCGACAGAGCTTTATCGTTTCCTAAAGTGCCCAAATTAATTAAAGGACGCTACCTATATTAAGAGGTGACAACTCCCTTTCAAAGATTTTCATCATTTTTTTCCCAATTTTCTTTCCCCTATTATCTGTTAAGCATGCTCTTTTCAGCCTAGTTTTCCTATATTCCAAAAACCAGCATGTGAGACAACCTCGAGAACCGCATCCAGTGCAAAGCCGTACCAGTGTCTCAATGCATGTTCACAAGCACTGTACTGTGGGTGCTGAAAACCCACTCTTCAGCTGTACACTTTTACTAACTGGGAGGTCAACTCAAACCAAAACTTGTGTTTCTCCGGGGCCACTGGGCACCATGGCAATGTAGCACTGATTATTACTTGTATCTAAAGTAGACTGAATTTGCTTTAGCAGAGAGAATCCGCCCTTCCCAGTCGATACAGTATCTGTCACAGTATGGAAGCTTACAAAATAAAGTGTTACTAAGATGTCATCCATCTAGACTTCTGTATATACTCATTTTATTTAATGTCAAATAGCATTGATTTAAAATTAGTCAATG
Organism: Capra hircus; assembly: GCF_001704415.2. Classification (NCBI taxonomy): domain Eukaryota; kingdom Metazoa; phylum Chordata; class Mammalia; order Artiodactyla; family Bovidae; genus Capra; species Capra hircus. The sequence continues at coordinate 60,148,755 of NC_030831.1, forward strand.
TAGTTTTGAAAAAACATTTCCCAGAATGCATTTTTGACATCTGCTTTGAGGTAATTTTTTTTTAGTATCATTGGAATAATATTGGAGTCCAATCTAAGAACCCACTTAAAAAAACAAAAGGATAAGAATTCACTCTCTGCTTATAGCATTTTAAATCACATAGTTTTTCTTCCTCCTTTAATATTTTTGCTTTCCCACAGTAAAAAGAAATGGTATGAGAATCTGACCCTTGGCCACAAATCATTTTGGGGAATTCCTCAATAGTCTCACTCCAATTTTTTAAACAAGCAATGAACAAGGTAATCAATGACAGGGTTAATCATGAGATTCCAGACCTTCTCAAATATCTCCCATTACTCAGCAGTCCCTTTCTCTTTCTTTCCCTCCTAAAAATGTCTTACTGAAAATGCAAGGGAAAAAACTGAGAATTATGTGTTTGAGAGGAAAGCCAAAAGCCTTGAGATGCGTCCATCAGACTGGAGGGTCTGTATTTAGTTTCCTCACCTTTTTATTCAGACTCAGGCAGAGACAGATGAACAGGAAGTGGTGTAAAGATCCCAGGCAGACCCTGTCACTGCCCAGAGTAGAAAGTGTTCTCAGAGGAGAGACGCTCAGAAGGAAGGAGATGGGAGAAGGGAGGAGAAAGGGACACAGCACAGCTGAGGGCGGCAGGAGGAGGGCTCTCCGGGCCCCCGGCCCCCGCAGGTGGGGCTGAGCAGGTGAGCCCAGCAAGGCCTGTCCGGCCTGCAGCGTGTTCAGCCGGCCACTCCCTGTCCCCCCGAGCTGCGCCCCAGCTTAAAATGGGAGTAAAGAGAAACTACTCCCCAGAGTGCTCGTGAGGACCAAACGGGCTAACAGAGAAAGCTCTCAGAGAAGGGCCCAGCACACAATAAGCCCTCCCCTAACGTTCTGTAAAACACAGCATGGCGTACCAGAGGTCTGAGTTCAGAAAATGTAGAAGGGGCTTGAAAAGGGTTTCTCAAAGCCTAGGGGAAAGAGGAATTATATGAGGAAAATGGCATTCTTTATCTTCTCAAAATACAGAATTTTTTAAAAATAGATCTAGAAAATGGGCAAGGGAGCAGTCTTTGTTCGCTTGCTGATTTGGTTTTGTCTCGTTTGACCAAACATAAGACTCTCTAACTCCAGCCTCATAGTAACCCACAGGCAGAGTGTGAGGAGAGTTAAAACATCTTGTCCACTGTCTCCCCCTGTTCCCTCCGTGACAGGTCAACATTGCTCGGCCAACAAGGACTGGCTTAATGGCCGGCATCAGCCGCATACTGTGTGATTCATTTTCTTCGCAGGAAAGTCAGTCATCATTTTCATAAACATTTGCAGTCACTGCCCGTCTTTGCTGCAGGTGTTCCTGTGGCATGTCCACGCTGTTCTGTTAAGCAGCCTTCTGTGTGCTCTGTCAGGAGTTTGGCCAGCCCTGCTAATATCTGGGATGACTCCAACAGGGAAATAAAAGCCCCGAACACGGGAGAGCAGTGATTCGGTCTGTGGTCAGTTATGCAGGGACCTTAAACGTGTTTAAGAATAAACAGCGTGCAAGGGACACAGAGCAAAGCAGAGGAGAGTGCAGAGTGAGGGCAGGGCATCGAGAGTGGAGAGAACCGCAGGCTTCCCTGCAGCCAGGCGGTGAAGACTTCCCCCCGCCAACGCGGGCGACGCGGGCTCCATCCCCGGTCCAGGGAGATCCCACTAAGGCCATGCATCACAACGGCTGAGCCCGTGTGTCACAGAGAAGCCACCACAATGAGGAGCCCGAGCCACATCGGGAGAGCAGCCCCTCTTTCCCACAACTACAGAAAGCTCGCGGGCAGCAACAGAACCCAGGGCAGCCATAGATGAATGAACGGAACAGCACCGCTCTGGGTGGGGGAGACCTGGGCAAGAGGCGTCTGCTGAGACGTGCAGAAGTCTGCGTCTCGCTTTGAGTCGCCACGTAACCTTGAGCAACTCTCTCCACTTCTCTGAGCCTACTCTTCATCTGTAAACATAATAATAAGTGTGTGATGTGTACTGCGTGGCTGGCCTCATTTCAACTGCTTTATACGTGTCAACTCATTCTGTCATCGCAGCAACCTGATGAGGCAGGTACTAACAGTCTCATCATCATCATAACCCATTTTATAGAAGAGGAAACTGGAGGAGCAAAGATGAAGTAATTTAATCTTTGCTTAAAATTACTTCGTCTCTAAGATCTCCTACCTGGAAAGTGGAGGGCCAGAATTCCCAAATGGGCCCATGTGTCCAACACTACGCTCTGCTGCCCCTGAAGAGGTAGAGACTGGACCACAAACATCTGTCTCACACTTTTCCTTGAAATGGACAAAAAGACAGACTATTTTATTTCTTTCATTTCCAGCCCTTCATACACCAGTATTATTGTGACACTATTACAAATATGAAGTATTAGAAAAATGAGCACAGAGTTGGATGTTCCATGATGTCAAATTACTATAAAGGTTTCTAGATGCTTTCCATGTCCATATTTTTATCAGAGACCAGGAACAAATGGCTCCCAGACCAGCCCCTGTCCTTCAACCCTGCTACATGTAGCACTGAACTGACGATCTCTAAATTCCAGCTCTGTGGCTGCAAAAGACAAATTTTGAAAACCTGCCCATGAGTCCTCCTTCTCTACAAAAACTCAATCCCAACAGAGGCTAAAGTCAAACATAAACAAGGCACCTAAAATAGCATCTGCTACAGGTTCGGGCCTCCCGTCATTTACAGCATTTGCTGAGCATCTGCTTTGCTTCCAGCGTTCTATCTGGTGTCATAGACAGAGAGGCCAGGACACAGCCCCTTCCACAAGTTCTGACTCTAGTTCAATCGCTTAGTCATGTCCGACTCTCTGCGACCCCATGGACTGCAGCACGCCAGGCTTCCCTGTCCCCTTCACCATCTCCCGGAGTCTGCTCAAACTCATGTCCATCAAATCAATGATGCCATCCCACCATCTCATCCTCTGTCGTCCCCTTCTCCTCCTGCCTTCAATCTTTCCCAGCATCAGGGTCTTTTCCAGTGAGTCAGTTCTTTGCATCAGGTGGCCAAAGTATTGCAGCTTCAGCATCAGTCCTTTCAATGAATATTCAGGATTGATTTCCTTTAGGATTAACTAGTTCCATTTCTTTGTACTCCAAGGGACTCTCAAGAGTCTTCTCCACCACCACAGTTCAAAAGCATCAATTCTTCAGTGCTCAGCTTTCTTTATGGTCCAACTCTCACATCCATACATGACCACTGGAAAAATCATAGCCTTGACTAGACGGACCTTTGTTGGCAAAGTGAGGTCTCTGCTTTTTAAAACACTTTCTAGGTCTGTCATAGCTTTTTTTCCCGGAAGGAAGCGTCTTTTAATGGCATGGCTGCTGTCACCATCTGCAGTGATTTGGGAGCTCTAGAAGAGAGGATAAAAGCTACACTAGGTCCTTTAATGCAGGGTTGCCCCCACTGCTAACGACATTCCACGCTGAAGAGCAGAAAGGAAAGATCTTCCTTCCTCTCTCCCTTCAACCCCGTTCAAGAAACAGAAGGCATTTAAACTGTATAAACATTCATTATGTCGAATTGACTCATAATGCTCTTCAGATCTGCTATATTCTTCTCTGTACATTCACTCAATTAATTTCTGAGAGTTTGATATTGAAACGCCAACTAAAAATCTTAATTTATCTACTTAAACAATTGTAATATGTAGTGAAACTACATGTAACTTTCTTCTATATTTTCCAAATGTCCTGTAAATGAGTTACCATATTTTCATAATTTAAAAAATTAAAGAGAAAGAAAAAAAGAAACAGAAGGATTGAGACCTGTGGTTCCTAAGTCACCCTTTCTACCAGCTGAGTGTAGGATGGGGAGCTGGCAAGGCAGCATAAAAATCCCACTAAGCATCTATTGCACTGGATATTGAGCCTGGAAGTTTTAGAGGATACCTCGGTCTGTGCTTAGCCGCTCAGTCATGTCCAACTCTTTGCAACCCCACAGACTGTAGCCCTCCAGGCTCCTCTGTCCGTGGGATTCTCCAGGCAAGAATACCAGAGTGAGTAGCCATGCCCTCCTCCAGGGGATTTCCCCAACCCCGGGATTGAGCCCAGGTCTCCTGCATTGCAGGCAGATTCTTTGCCATCTGAGCCACCAGGGGAGACAGGATACCTCCTACAGCTTGGTTATATTTCCTCTCTCAGTTGTTCTAACTTATATAAAACTTGACTTTTGGATATGATACATTTTTTGTGGGTTTTCCCTTTCAGTTGTTTATAACCTCCAAATAATCACCCTTATTATGCTTGTTCAAATAAACGGCAAGCCAACTCCAGTGACTTCTGCTCTAAAAGGAAATCCTGGTTTTCAAACAGAGCCACAACTTATTAATTTTTTTTAGCTTTCCCCCCCTAAATTTGACTTATCTTCCCCAATCCACCTGGAAGAAGTACAGAGCACTCTTCCTCCTCTCCTCTCCAGCCCAGCTGGGTAGCCTCTCCTCTCTTGATTCTCTGTAGCACAAAAGAGTTAAACCACCACTGGCTGTTCTTTCAGAGTCTTAGCAAGGTGCCTATCGAATCAAGAGCAGAGAGAAGCTCTGGGGAGTTCATTTTGAGAAGTGACTCTTTGCTAATCCCTTCTCAAATAAACAGTGGTGGTTTACAATTATTATTCCTTGCTTCAAATTATAGTTACCCTTCTCTCACTGACTTCAGACTTATGTTCCCTTGTAGCTGATACTTTGAAAACAAAGACTATAGACTCACTAAACTTCAGCCCCTATGTCTTATGTGTAGCTGTGAGGAAGATGTAACTTCACTGGTGACCCACCTTGGCATCTGGACAGCACAAGGCAGCTGGAGGGGCTCAGTAAAGACAGTAGAATAATTGCCCCCTTATCCTGGGTATTCCCCTTTTCTTTCAGGAAAATACCTGAGTTGTTTTACAGGTTGGCCAGACTCACTAAGGGCTTCCCAAGTGGTACTAGTGGTGAAGAATCCACCCACCACTGCAAGAGACATGGGTCGATCCCTGGGTTGGGGAAGATCCCCTGGAGGAGAAAACGGCAACCCACTTCAGTACTCTTGCCTGGACAATCCCTGGACAGAGGAATCCTGGGGGCTATAGTCCAAGGGGCTGCAGAGAGTCTGACATGACTGAGAGTAAGCCCACATGCTTGCAAGCATAAATGTCACAGTATCTAGACTGTGAACTCTCTGAGAATCCCAGTCTATCTTTTTTTTTTTTTTTTTTTTTTTTTTAGGTATAAAATGAGTTCTCAGCAACTACCAACCAGTTGATTTTGGAGGTAAATCATGAACAATTAATTCTCTTGAAAAATGTCAAGAAAACATGTCTGATAAAGAACTGAATTTGTTGCATAGGCCCATCAAATACTTTGTATCCCCACTACCATCAGCTGCAGGTCCCCAGGCAAGCTTTGACCAGAAAAGTTGCCTGTCCTGGGAGAAGGGAAGGAAGCTGAATCTGCGTCTACAGGCTGCCTCCCGGGTCCACTGCGCTCCTCCCTGCTGGAGTAGCTGCTTCTGCTTTTCTTGTCTTTGGCCCCCTTGACTGGAAAGTGAAAGGTTTCAGTCGCTCAATTGTATTTGCATCTTTGTGACCCCATGGACTCTAGCCTGCCGGGCTCCTCTGCCCATGGGATTCTCCAGGCAAGAACACTGGCATGGGTAGTCATGCTCTTCTCCAGGGGGTCTTCCTGACCCAGGGATCAAACCCAGGTCTCCTGTACCATAGGCACATTCTTAACCAAATGATCCATGACTAGACTATCTGACCCTTTGACCAGTTGATACTTTTAAGGCTCTTGACACATTTTACTTAACTGCTTTCCACAAAAGAAGTGTACCAGCACTGCCACCAGTGGCGCAGGAGTGCCCGTCTTTTAGCATTCTCACCAAAACTGAGTATATGCAAACGGATGGCAGGGGTGGAGGTTGGAATGAGAGGTTACAGATAAGTGAAGTGAGACATTAGACTGAATCGTGCAGTACTGGACGACAATCAGAGGCATAGGGATAACTCATACGTAGCTTAATATGGACACAGTGGATACGCTGCTGCTAAGTCGCTTCAGTCGTGTCCGACTCTGTGCGACCCCATAGACGGCAGCCCACCAGGCTCCCCCGTCCCTGGCATTCTCCAGGCAAGAACACTGGAGTGGGTTGCCATTTCCTTCTCCAATGCATGAAAGCGAAAAGTGAAAGTGAAGTAGCTCAGTCGTGTCCGACTCTTAGCGACCCCATGGACTGCAGCCTACCAGGCTCCTCTGTCCGTGGGATTTTCCAGGTGAGAGTACTGGAGTGGGTTGCCATTGCCTTCTCCGACAGTGGATATATACAGAGATATAATTACAGATACATTTATACACATGAATTAACATGTTCACATATATTTCCTGTCTCTGTTCCCTGAGAAGGCCAGAAGTAACAACACCCCAGGAGCATAGAGCACAGCTAGGGCCCATATCTTGGTTTTTAATATCGTTTTCTAACATTCTTCAGGGCTCCTTGAAAAAAATGGCTGATTTTTTTAAGGGGTTAATTAAGGGGTTGGGAAGAAAACACACGAGATGAACCTGGAGCACCTTCAGGTGCCAGCAAGGTAAAAAGTGCGGAGGAAACAGCGGGCGGGGCATGCCAGAGACCCGCAGAGCCGACACGCGGGCCCAGCGTTGAGAGCAGGGACAATCAGAGCAACGAAGCAAATAGCACGGTATTGAACACACCCGTGAGCCCACCCTGATAGAAACTGATGATCAAATAAATCATTGAAAGGGAGGAGAGGGAAGTCTCCAGGCAGGAGAATTCCAAATAACTAATGGGAGTATGCCACCATCAACGAAGTGCAGCCTGACTCCCCATTCCTTAAACGTGCATTGCTCAGTCACTGCCTTTCAAAGAGTGCAGTGGGGCTGTTCTGTTTTGTTTTCATTGGGGAACAGTTGACGTACAATGGTGTGTGAGTTTCAGGTGTAGAGCAAAGTGGATCAGTGACACATACACACATACCCGCTCTTTCTGGGTCTTTTCCCATATAGGCCATTGCAGCGTATAGGGCTGAGCTCCCTGTGTTGCACCATAGGTCCTTATTGGTTATCTGTTTTATATACAGCAGTGTGTAAACGGCAATCCCAGTCTTCCGATTTAGCTGGTCCCTCGCTTGCCCCCAGCCACGAGGGTATTTTCTACGTCTGTGGCCACTGCAGCATCGTAGGTAAGCTCGTTTGTGCCCTTCGCTTTAGATTCCACGTATGATATTTGTCTTCCTCTGTCTGACTTACTTCACTCAGTATGACCAAGAGCTCAGCAGGGAAAGGGGAGAAGAGTCCTTTACAGTGGAGAAGCCTGCCGTCCTGCCTCAGCCAGGCGGCCAGGCGCCAGCAGAGACAGGCTATGTCGGTAGTGCGCAGCCTGAATATGAGGAGGATGACCCTTCACCTCCGTGGGCTGCTTCCCTCCCAACCCGCGAGCCCTGACTAACCGTAAGGAAAGCATCAGACAACCCAAACTGAGGGCACTCTATAAAATACCTGGCCAGCACTTCTCAAAACTGTCAAGGTCTTCAGAAGCAATGAGGTCCGAGAGACTACGGAGGCATGACGATTAAAGGTAATGTCCTAGCCTGGACAGAACAGTAGGACAGAAAAAAGACATTAGGTGAAAACCCAAATGAAATGTGGACTTTAGTTAATAGAAGCGTATCAGTTCAGTTCAGTTCAGTTCAGGCGCTCAGTCGTGTCTGACTCTTTGCGACCCCATGAATCGCAGCACGCCAGGCCTCCCTGTCCATCACCAACTCCCGGAGTTCACTCAGACTCGCTTCCATCGAGTCAGTGATGCCATCCAGCCATCTCATCCTCTGTCGACCCCTTCTCCTCCTGCCCCCAATCCCTCCCAGCCTCAGGGTCTTTTCCGATGAGTCAACTCTTTGCGACAAGCGTACCATCATAATATAGTAAGATACTGAACACAAGGTATATGGTAACTCTCTGTAATACTCTTGTGATTTTTCTGTTAATGCAAAACTATTGTAAAATTAAAAGTTTATTAAACGTTCTTTTCAAAAAGGCCTAGAACTTACCCAGTATATATAGGAATTCAACAAGTGGCAGATTAATTGTTTTTTAAGTGACTTTCCGTCATTTTGAAAAGTAAAGGAAACATTTTTCGGTTTAGTTTGAATTTCTGCGGTTACTCATGAGGCTGGACCTTCTCTTTTAGTTTCTCTTTGCTCCTTACGTTCATGCCCTACGTCTAGTCCTACTGCCTCTTGGTTAGGCTGAGGATCTGGCTTCTCCAGGATGATCACACTTCCCAGTTTATCAGTGACCATCTTCATATATGTCTGTTGTCCCGGTTAATGATGATACGATCCCCTCTCATTTAGAAAGAGACACCGTACGGTCGCCCTGCTGTGTCCCGCCGCCGGCCTCCTGTATCCTGGCTCTCCCACATGACTGGCCCACCCATCCAGCTGCTAATCCTTCCTCTGTCCCTGCCTGGTGCCCACAACATGCCCTGATGATGAAACGGGGCAAACTTTTTGTTGGCTAATAGTCTTCTGCTAAAAATACTCAAAGCATTCTGTTAGATGACTGCATTTTGTAAGAGATATGGTCTTCAAGATCAATTACAACCCAGTTCAGTATCGCGATGCTCAATTTTCCGTAGCTAGAAAGAGCACAGTGTTCTAAAGATGTGAAGTCCCTTCCCCAAATCCTGTGTTCTGCAGGACATTTCCCGCTGCTCTGGTCCTGAGCTGGACTGCATCAAGGCCGCCCCAGAGGCAGGCAGGAGGGCACAGAGCTGCACGCAGCATCTCACAGCCTCCCCGGGAAGACAGCCTTCTTTCTCTCCCCCTCTCCTCCTCCTTCCTCCCTTTTCTTATCAGCCTTTTACTTCTCCTTCTTCCTTCCTTTCTCCCATCACCTCCTTCTGCCTTGATATGAAGGATGCTTACGGTTCAGTTTACCTCCTGACTTCATTTATTAAGCAGATAAACTCATTGAAGAAAACTAAAAATAAAGATAGGCCAAAAGAAAAAAAAATCCACACCCACAGAGAGCAATTACTGACAGTTTTGTGTGTCTCTCTATATCTGTTAGGGGCAGTATACCTGGCTCTCACACATACTGGCTGTGTGAACCTCAACAAGCTGCTTGACCTTTCCAAGTCTCAGTTATCACATGTGTAAAATGGGGACAAATTATATATATATATATATAATTGACTATATATATATATATAGTCAAAGTACACCATATATACCATATATATATATATATGGTTAAAATATACCATATCATTATTTGTGTCAGAATTAAACAAGGTAATATATGAAAATCACTTAGGACAGTGCCAAGAACAGAGCAGATGTGCAAATGGTCAGCATTACTAAGAACATCTGTTTAATCAAACATGAGATCATACCAACATTCCAAATTTGGTACCTGGTGCTTTGTTCAATGAAATACAAAACTCTTTGTGCTTAAATATAGATCTGTATTGTCATTTTTTATATTTATGTCTTTGTTTTGCATTTTTATTTTGAAATATAATGATGGAAAGCATATGTTAAAAAATAATTACTGAACATAATATATTACCGCTACTTTAGATCTCCCAGAGGATTATAATCTCTCTCTGAGTTACCACCATTCTCACACATGAAAACAGGGCCACTCAAAAGTAATGTCTGGGCTAATGATGTGTTTGGTAGCCCCTTGCTCTCATAAACCCCAGATCCTCAAACCTAGATGTATCATCAGAGCCTGGGACTAAGCAAGAGGCTTAATAAGATCCAAAAACAACCCAAGCTAAATATAGATGGTATGGCTCCACCAAGCATGGATTTTAGGCAGTGCTTTGGTCATTTTGTTCGAGCAATCGCCTCTTTGGGGGCTTACTGTTCGACTGGGGCGACTGTCGTTTGTCATTGCTCTTGTTTGTGTTGTTCAAGAACAAGGATTCAACTTGTATTGGGTTTCATAGTTGAAAAATAAGAAATGAGAAAACCGTATAGAAAACAGTATATTTCTGTCTACTCTTAGAAAACAGAACCTTAGAAACAACTTCGGGAGAAGAATCACAACACAAAGAATGAGCACTGAGCTCTTCAGTATTTGACTAGATTTTCCCTGCAGAAAAGAAATCTGGGCGGGCTCGTCTGGAGGACATACACAGGCACGTGTCCTCTTTGAGGGCTCCAGGATAACAGCAGGAATATCCCAGTCCCGCTGTGGCATCTGATGTGTCTCTATGTTTCTGAACACATCTTCATATAGCATTCTGTAAAAATCAAACATAATGCTTATGAGTCAATTAAAGGAGACTTGATATTATGGAAACCTTCCTGTCAGTTAGTAAGCCCACTGTATCTACTATAAGACGCCCCTGACAGGGACGTCCCTGGCCGTCCAGGGGTTAAGACTCCGAGCCTCAAGTGCAGGGGGCACAAGTTCAATCCCTGGTCTGGGAACTAAGATCCCACATGCTGTGCGGCCCCAAGAAACAAGCAAGCAAAACAAAAGCTCAGTAACTAAATAATATTTCCTGGACTATTGAAAAAGAAAACACAGAAATCCATGATGAATAACATATCAAAGTTTAAAAGAAGAAGAAGTCTCTGACGGGGACAATTCGCACAGTTCCCTGACATTTCAGGCAGTGATAAGTGACCTGTTGAACTGACTTGGAGGTAAACTGCTGTAACATGCGGTATGCAACTCTGAATTTGCTTTATTGGTTATGTGGAGAACGTATCTTCAAAGTATCCTTCAGCTTAAAGCACGTTTGTTAAGGGCTTACCAAGCACCAGATGTTGTAAGAGTTTTACTTGCCTGCCTCACTTTTCCCCTCCGACGCCTGCAAGGGAACGGTTAGCATGACTTGACTCTTACAGACACGGAAACCGCGGCCCCGAGAGGTCAGTCACCTGCCGGGGGTGCGCTCACGGCTCCCAGGCGGCGGAGCGAGGCTGACCCGGGCCGCTCCTGACCGCGTCTCCCGCGGCGCGTCCTGCAGCCGTCTGCGACGCCCGCACGTCCAGCCCCGCTGCAGCCCCTCCTGAAGCTCACCGACTGTCAGGCTAGGCGGAAGACAAGAATTAACACAACATAAACGAAGGTCATGAAGTATGGGAGCAGTTTGCTCCATTAAGTGATTAGTAATTGAACTTATTCCAATTTTTGCACAGTTCACAGTTCTTTCAGAGAACTTTCTCTCGGTTCTTTGAGAATACTTTCGGGGGTCTGAGATAAGGAAGGGCTGAGAGAAAACGCCATAAAGTTTCTCCGTCTAGCCCCTGACTGTGACAGCGTCTGAAGACAGGACTCAACGTCAAAATAATAATATAAAAACAAAGCATTTTTCACCATATTACAGTCTTTACGTGCATTCTCATCATATCTTCACAACTCCTAGAAGTAAGTATTCCTATCCTTCTACCGATCAGGAGATTGAGAACCTCGCAGGACAGCCATTCAGCCACTCAGCCGAGTTCACAGCCTGACGGCGTCACGTCCTGTCCCTGCGACCTCGCGCGGAGCTGGAGCTCGACCGTTGCAATAGACCGCCCCTCGCGGTGCCGCTGGAGGCGCGCGGGGCAGCCTCGGGCAGAGCCGTGGCCGGGGCAGGGCGCCCTCCGCGCCTCCCGCTGTCCCTTAACCCCACTCTTTCCCGCCCTTCAGTGCATCCATTTCTCCCAGGTTCCCAGGAGTCTCATCCTGTCCAGGTTGTGCCTAGCAGAGAGGAACACGCTCCTGTCTTCTTGATGATACTCTGCTTTGTAAAATGAACCTGACGCAGGCCAGGCAGGATGCTAGGTACAGGGAGAGGAACATGAATAGGAAGCCGACCACTGCAAGGAGCGCGCAGCTCAGCCAGGGGGAGCAGGAGGGGAGCTGCTGCCCTGGAAAATGGGTGGAACACGCTGTTTTTATTTTTTAATAACTATAACAGCTGATAGGTATAATTTGCAAGTCATATAATTCACCCATTTAAAATAGTCCAATGGTTTTTAACATGTTCAGAGTCATGCAACCATCAACACAAGCAATTTCAGAACAGTTTAAACACCCCCCAAAGAAATCCTGCATACATTAGCCTCTCCACTTCCACATATACCTCCTACACCAGCCCTAAGCAACTACTAATCTACCTTCCGTGTTTACAGACTCGCCTATTCTGGAGATTTAATATAAATGGAATTTTATAACATATGGTCTTTTGTAGCACAGCGTTTTCAAGACTCATCCATCTTGTAGCAATTATCAGTACTTCCTTCTAACGTTCCATTGTATGGATATACCACATTTGGTTTTCCAATCATCCGTTGGCCAACATTTGGATGTTTCCACCATCTGACTATTATGAATAATTCTGTTATGAACATTCAAGTAAAAGTTTTTGTGAGGACATATGTTTTAAGTTCTACTGAGACTAAACTTAGTAGTGGAATTGTTGGGTTTACTCTTGTGAGGACATGACATGCTCTTTCTGAAGAAGCGGCACCATCTTGCATCCCCACCAGCAATGGATGAGGGCTCCACCTTCTCCATGTTCTCATCAGCACTTGTTATTGCCTGTCTTTTTTCCCCAGCCATCCTAGAGAATGTGAAGTGCAATCTATTTCGTTGTGGTTTTGACTTGCATTTCCCAATAACTAGTGAAGTTCAGTTTTAGACACCTCGAATTTGAGATGCCTGTGAAACATGTAGAAAGCTTCTAAAAATCCAGCTTTAAATTTAGTGGAAATTCTGAACTTAGGATAGATGCTGTTACACTTAGAAGCCATCAGTGTAATAATCTAAAAGAAAGCATTTCTATTTGTGGAATTTAGGCACTACAGCATTAAGTAGAAATTATCTGGGACATGGGATTCTCCTAAGAATTACAAAATTACACCACGTGGGTATCTACTCACTCTATTCACACCCAAGACTAGCCTTGGCTAAACTATAATCCGGTCTTTCACGTATTGTGTTGTGTCCAGGGACTTGCTGAATTAGACACCCTGCCTGCGGGTTTAATTCCTGACTTACACCCTACATACTGCTTGACTGGGGACATTTTACTTACCTTCTCTAAGTCTGTTTCCTTTGCTGTAAATGGGGAATAAGCGTGTGTATCCCCATCCTAAGGCTATTGTGAGGAATATAAAAGAAAGAGAAAAGGGCATGGCACACAGGAGGCTTTCAGTTAATGAAGGTTGAATGACCAACTGAGTCGATTCATTAATCAATGGAAATAATTGACGAGGAAGGATCCGGCAGTGTCGGGCGCTCAGTCAGCGGTCGACAGTCACGGCTCATATTCATATATGCAAGCCGTAAAGATGGACACACCACAAGGGCAAACAGTCCTGCTACCACCACCCTTTGACCGGAACAGAATGTAAACGGTAGACGTCTTCATATGTTCTGCCCCATTGGCAGGCGGCTCCCCGTGGGCCTGTGAGACAGGAGGGATTCACGGCCTCGGTCACTCAGCTCTTTCAGCCCAGGAAACGCGATTTGTGAGCCGCCGTGTTCACCATCCTCTTCCATCAGGCCATTTATGGCCCTTACAATTCCCCTCTTGATGAGAACACATAAAATATTATTGGCCCTGTGTGCCTACTGTATAATACACAGAACTTACAATAGACATTCTAAAATATTGTTAAATGAAGGGCTGAACGGGACGGTGTGTAGAAAAGATTCATTAACCCGGCTGATGCCGTAACAGGCTACATTTCCTGATTTCTCCTTGCACAAAAATCACTGCAAGATGGCTCAGAGAGGGCAGGCAGAAAGGAAGTTCTGGGTTAAGAGCGCTGCGCCCAGGGCCAGCCAGGAGTCTGGGCTGACATTGTCGCTGGCCTTCACATCACCTCGAGCGAGGCACTATCCTTCCCTGAACACTGGCTTCACCGATAACATGAGAGCTTGGACAGTATCGTGTCTAGCTTCTTTCCCAACTTTGGCATTCTTTGAATCCATAAAAAGACTCCATGTAGAATTTATTTCTGCCACTCGTTTTCCCCTCAGTGAATTCCCTATTCATTTTATCTGCACTGTGTTTTCAGGTTGGGTGGGATGAAACATTAAACACAAATCATCTCAAGGCAGAACTGCATAAATTGCTTTTATTTGGCACAGATACCTCAACCAAGTGCAGAGGACTTGGGCAGTAGAGTGAACTGACGTGGATGACCAAGAATAAACGTTTTGAAGCTAGAAAGTGGGCTCAGCGGCATCACAACGGGTCCGCCTCCGTTCAGCTGGCGCGTCACCACTATTTCTACATTCAACCACTGATGTGGCCGGTTCCACCTACTTGCTGTGCACTGGTCTCCGCACGTTAGCTCCGCACCTTTCACTGCCTTTCTGCCTGGTTCTCCTGCTTTCTTTCCCTTCAACTCTCCTGCCACTGACTGCTCCCAAGGGACATAACAGATTCCTCCCCTGACATCATATGTGCTCAAGTGCGTGGAGCATGACAGGAAACAGAGAGGGATTGATTCAGAGAAGACAGGGAGGAGGAGAAGGGCTCCGCAGAAGACCCCAACTCTCTGCCAAGGTCACGTGCTCCTGTCACAGGCATTTGACACAGGCAGACAGACAGACAGAACGGACAGATCCTTTGGGCAAACCAGCCAAAAACACGTAGAGTACTTCAATATTTTCAATATGTTATTTCAAATAATTTTTCTGATAAATAGTTGCGGATACTGGGCGCTAGTATATATTTATTTTTAACAAACAAAAATGATTACTGACTGTCCTACTTCCTACACAGTAAAGTGGCAATGTTCAAGGGAAGACCTACCAATGCAAGAAGCAGTGTTAACAGTCAACCACAAAAAAAGCCATGTCTCGATTCTGGAACTCTCAGAGGAGAGTGCAACGTGACACATGTACTAGGGTGTTCAGAGCACTTTTCTGTGTATATACAAGACAGAATCCTGCCTTTCTATAGTGGCATAAACTTATCCTCATTTCACTGTTTCAATTCATTTTACAGTTCAAACTAAAAGGCATTTTAGTAATTAGAATGCATATTAGCCTGAACTCACATATATGACTTTTTTGCTGCCTTCAAGACTTCTTAGAGCAGAAGAAAGATGCCTTCCTATTTTCACAGCACTGTAAACCCAAGGGAACCCTAAAAGGGGAGTAGACCAAATTACAAAACCCAGAGAAGGAGAGCTAGCACACAGCCCCGAACCGTGCTTCCCTGAGATAAAGAGACACTAGCAGGTGAGTTTACCAGGAAAAATGAAAACATGGTTGGCATATTCCTATTCCAGGTAATTTATGTTTCCAAAAACTGTATAATTACATATTCACGCTAGTATATGAACCACCACCTGTCTTCAATAGGCTGTTTTAGCTTTTTCTGTGGCAAACAATTTATTGCATTAATGAGTTTCATCCAGTCTTTCAGAAAACAGTTTCCTGATTATGCCTTCTGAATAATTCTCCCCATGGCTAATTTCTTCCTAATTCTTCATTTCTTTCCTATAATAAGATTAGATAGCATTTCCTTGGACACGTGACTTCACAGAGCCCAACAGTACCAGTGAACTGAGATGCCACGCTGATTTTCAGCTTAACCATGTGACTTCCTCTACCCAACAGAATGTTAGTGGGCATGCTGCGAACAAAGCCTTTCAATTTGTTTCCTAATTTGGCTTGACTCTTGCGCTTCTGTCATCTGTCATGAGAAAATCATGTTCTGGTAGCCCCTAATTCCAGAATGAGAGATACACGGAAGAGCCCTAAACCCTGCCCTCAGCCTGAAGCTGATATGAAGGAAACAAAAAAAGAAAAAGAAATCTTGTAAACCACTAAGATTTGGGAGTTGCTTGTCATATGGCTTTATCACAGCCAAAGCTGATCGATACACTTACCAAGCGCCACAGTCACGCTGGGTAACAAAGCAACAACAACAACAACAAAAAAAACACGTGACTTAATAACCATTCATTGTTACTAATAACAGGAAAATCAGCTGGACAGCGCTGACCTCAGCGGGGTTCAGCGAAACTCACGCATGCGTCTGTAGTCAGCTTCAAGCCAGCTAGGAACATCTTCTGATCTGGGCTAGACTCCGCAGCAGAGCCGGGAACTTGGCTGAGCCGGATGGGCTTACTCAGCTCTGCCTCACGAGGTCTCACCCTCCGGCAGGCGACGCTTACACTGAGCACACAGGTGCCCTAAGGCCGAGGCTGCGAACTGCACCTCGAGGCCGCTGTGGCTTCCGCTGCACGCTCCTGACTGCAGCAGGTCACAGGCCACCCAGATTCAAAGGAGAGGAAGCCAGCTCCACTTCTTAAAGGAAGAGCTGGAGTCACAGTGCAGGGGGCGTAGATACAGGGAGGGCAGAACTTCGGAAAGAGCCAAATTGAAGGCTGGAGCTCATCCGGGAACTGTTCTTTTTATCAGGTGAAGCAGACACGCCGTGAATACAAACGCTGCACACAGAGGCACTCAGTGTAGGGCAGGGAGGAGGGCGGGGCACAGAGACACTGAGAGGGGCTGCCCCGCTGGCCCCGGCGCCGGGAGCCTGCCTTGCCGCGCAGGGGACACCAGTTTAATCCCTGCTCCAGGAAGATCCCACGTGCCCCAGGCAACTGGGCAGGCAGGCCACAACTATGGAGCCCGGGCCCTGGAACCCACGCACCCCAACAGGAGACCCCTCCGCAGTGAGAAGCCCACAGCAGCAACGGAGAGTAGCCCGGCTCTCCACAGCTAGAGACAACTCAAGCAGCAACAAAGACCCAGTGCAGTCATAAATAAACACATTAAAAAGAACACTGAACGATCTTTATGCCCGTAACATGGTCATGCTGACAGCAGGGGCACCTGGTACCTTCACCAAAGCCACCTTCCTTTAAGCATTTAATAGTGTCCAACTTGGACTCCTCATTTATTTTGCGTCCCATCAACATTCCCAAATTCTGTTTGTTCTATAGAATATTTTTCGTTTAATAAGAATGCTTTATTATTCATTTATAGTCTTCTATTCCCAAAAGTATATGATCTAGATTGATTATAATGTGATTTTTAAGTCTTTTGTGTACCCCCCCAATTGTGGTCCCTGTTTTGTGGAATTTACAGACTGTAGTGTCTCTGTATTTTCCCATCCACCATGACATGCTTAAAATTCTAAGCTCAGTGGGTTTTAGATTGAGAAAAACGTGGCTTCTGCACTCAGTTTTCCTCTCTTTCCTCTCACTTTAGGGACCGTTCATCTTATAATATTTTGTACAATATAAATAAAAACCAAGACAATGCAAATAAGGAAGCACCAAGCAGAGTACTGGTCACGGGGATTTGCCAGGTGGAGCATCTGTCTTAGACCATCACAGTGGTTTTTCAGAACTTTACTCACGTCTGGTTAAAGTACTCTTGCCTGGAAAACTCCATGGACTGAGGAGCCTTGTAGGGTACAGTCCATGGGGTCGCAAAGAGTTGGACATGACTGAGCGACTTCACTTTCACTTCACCCAAAGTCCAGTGGTATGTAACACACTCACCCCTTATAATCTTCTATTTTAATTAGTACATCTCACAAGGCACAGCAAAATATACTCAAGGATTTAAGCTGAGAAAAAACAGCATCAAGAAATCTGACTAAAACCGGAGACTACTGTGTGCTTTCAGAGAAGTCAGATCAAACACCATTTTGTAAAATTTGTAAGGATTAGAGGGAGCAGTGAAACAAGAATCTTTGTAACAAGATCGTTGGACCATTAGAAAAGCAAAAGGCACTTTCTAAAGCAGTCCTTTGATAAAGCCTCCTCTCGGGAAGGTCTGCAGTCAGTCATCTCCGAGCGGTCAGCAGTGGGATGCAGGGCTGGTCCTCCGAGGCAGCCTCTTACCCTGCACGGATTACCCTGCCCTCAGGTCTTGCGGATCTAACAGCTCCCCAGATTCCTGGGAAAACGGTGCTTGATGGGCTGGAGCTGTGACTTACTGAGCGTGAACGAACACACGCGTATCACCTTTTCTTTCCCAGCCTCATTGCTGAGCAGGCTCAGGGCAATAAACTCTGAGTAATTTTATGATGGAGAGGGTATGAGAGAAGCCTCCATGAGTGGATGGAAGAATAAAGGAAGAAAGAGGAGAGGCATTCTTTTTATTTTTTCAGTTTTTGAATGCTTGTATTGTGGATTACCACTCTGAGTAATAGGTAGCCTGTTACATCGTCATTTACATTCTGGAGCATCCATAAACCTATTTTTTTTTTATTTTTAATTGGAGGATAATTGCTTTACAATGTTGTGCTGGCTTGTCCCACACATCAACACGTACCAGCCATAGGTGTACACAGGTCTCCTCCCTGGTGCCCTCCCTCCCACCCCTCTAGGTTGAAACAGAGCACGGGCTGAGCTTCCTGCATCACAGGGCGCATTCCCACTAGCTCTCTGCTTTACATATGGTGATATATATGCTTCCATGCTCCTCTCCCAGTCTGTCCCTCCCTTGAGGAGAGGTATTCCCAATCACACGGCAGCCCAGATCTTCTCCCTTCCCTTGAGCTACCATCTCGTTCGTTCACTGACCTGCCTCCACCACCAAGATTCTTAGGAGTTATGAAACCAAATGCCTCTAGGGGGTAGTAGGCAACATAAAGAAACAAAGGAGGGCAAAGGGGCCTGCAAGGCTCCTTGAAGGTCCATGCCCTATCTAGAAGAGTCACTTCTGACTCTTGCCATGTAGGAATGTGGAATCCCAAGACATCCAATGATGAAGGGACACAAAAGAAAGGTGTGATTAAGACGGTTTGGGAAACGGGAGATTTTATGTGAAATCTTTCCATTTCAGAATGCTGAAAACAGTGGCAGGCCAAAGAAACTATATCTGCAGGCTGGATGCAGCAATTTGGATCCTCAATTTGCAATATACATTTTAGAACGGTGCTTCTCAGAGTGTGGCCTACAGATCAGCGCCTGTCCACACACTCTTTGCTCCAATCTGTGGCAAGATCGGAAGCCAACGCTGAACGCTGTTGAGTTCAGCTGGCATCTTTTCCAGAGGGAGATTGTTCCTTATAGAAGACACAGACTATTGATTTACATCCTGGCACAAGCTCCTGACCTCACTGTGGGTGAAATTTGGGGGAGCACTCCTCCAGAAAGCATCATTCAGGGACCCTTCTCATGGCACCGTCTCAGAGAACTGAGAACCAGTACCTTGGCTCCTTGAAGCTCAGTACTCTGTGAAGGATGGGGAAGGGAAAAGGAGAGAGAACTCCAGTAGGATCCAGAAAGTTGCTCACAGGAGGCCCTGGACTGAGTCAGGGCAGTAGGACCTGCCTGGGATCCAGTGGGTCTGAGTGTTCAACACGGGCAGCAGGGGGTCAGCCACCGAGGACAATTCCTCTTCTCCTTCTCCCAACCTACCCAACACCTGTCCTCTCTCAGCCACCTGAGAGTTGGGTCTCATAGTTGGCCCAGATACACTGCATGTCATGGATGTTCTTTAGTAGAACTTACTCATTTGTTTATTGCTCACGTGCTCATCAGTGCCACCCCAGCCCCAGTCCCACCACAGACTACAAGCTCCAGGAGCACAGGTGTCTAGACCAGTGCCTAGTGCACAGCTAATACTCAGCAAAAGTCAGATGAATGAATGGTGTTGCAGCGAGGTTACATGAGACAGGAGCACACATCATGCTTTAGACTGATAAAACATTTTTTTAAAGAATGTTTCCAGAAGCTGACATGTACCTTTCTCAGGAACTGTTGAGTAAAGCCTGTTTGCATTTTTGTCAAACAGGTCAAAAAAGAAATTCAGTGGTCATGGAATATGGTACGGGATATGCTTGAAAACCAAGGTCTTTGTAAAGAAAGACTGAAGTTGGTAGATACGAGAATTCAGAATGAGGGTTCCCAGAAACTGAGCTATTAAGTTATTGATTGATAGCCTTTTAAGAATAGATTCATTTGTCTGCGGAAGTTTAAGAGAGACTCAGCCCAAAGGTGGAAGACCAGGGAATGACCTCAAGCTCTGGGCAAGCCTATGTGTATGGCTAATGTTAGAGCAGAGAATGGAGCTATGCCCATGAGTGCTGAATGACTGAGAGGTTGAAATCTCCCTCTTGTTCACTAAAATCCCTGAAACCAACGCTGCTTATCAGTCATTCCACTTTTCTTGGTCTCTTGGTCTCCCTCGTTCTCTCATAATTTCAGATCCATTATGTTGGAGTTTTGTGGCCTCTTCTAATATTAAGAAACTCATTATTTTTCCAATCTCCTTAACCTATTTCCTCCTATTCTCAATACTAGTAGAAGAAGAGGGTCACTCTAAATGCTTTTTGTAAGTCTTCATTCTATGCTCATCATTCAAAAGGTCCTTCTTTTGAAACATATCAATTATTAATATCATCCTTCCCAAAACTCCACCACCATCTTCTACTAGAATCTTCCTCCAACTGCCTCAAAGGCTTTGATGCTTGGCTCAGGATTTTCTAGTTTGCCCTACTCCTGCCAGTAGCCATATTAATTTCAGGGCTATAACAGTCATTATTATAATAATCATTATGATGCCTTC
The DNA here is from genome assembly GCF_001704415.2 of Capra hircus. Taxonomy (NCBI): domain Eukaryota; kingdom Metazoa; phylum Chordata; class Mammalia; order Artiodactyla; family Bovidae; genus Capra; species Capra hircus. The sequence continues at coordinate 60,169,318 of NC_030831.1, forward strand.
TATTTATTGAGTGCCTACCATGTGTTCGTCACTATGTTTTTCTTTCTTTCTTTCTTTTTTAAAGTTATTTCATGTTATTTCTGGCCTAGCTGGGTCTTCACTCTGCCGCACTCGGCTTTCTCTAGCTGCAGAGAGCAGGGGCCACCCTTGGTAGTGGCGCGTGGCCTTCTCTTTGCGGCGGCCTCCCTCGTTGCAGAGCACAGGCTTTGGGTGCTGCGTCTCAGCAGTGGTGGCTCGCAGGCTCTCGAGCACAGGCTGAGCAGCTGGGGGGCATGGGCCTAGTTGCCCCACAGCTTGTGCAATCTTCCCAGACCAGGAATCAAGCCCATATCCCTTGCATGGCCGGGCAGATTCTTAGCCTCTCAGCCACCAGGGAAGACCTACAATGTGGTTTCTAATCTATCTTTCAGACACTAGCTCTAATCTCTAACAACCCTACAAGGTAGGTTTCATCCTCCATTTACTTACACAGAAGGATGCATGATTCAGAGAAATTACATACCTTGCCCAAAGTCGCAATTTAATTAGCAACAGAACCAGAAGGTAAACATAAATATTATTTGTGCCAAAGCTCAAGCTCCTTCCAAGCTTCCTTAGTAATAAATAACAAGGATCCTACCATTTTCTGAATGACCACTGTGTAACAGCCATTGGGTTTGTACCAATTATTTATAAATCACACAAAATCCTCCACAGTCTAAATCATTCCAGCTTTAAAGACACGAAAAGTGAGGCTCAGAAATGTTACGTAACCTATTCCAAGTCACACTAATGGTCAAAGATTTAAATTCAGGTCACTCAAAGTGAAACATCTCAGTTGACTGCCTTGCTAAAACTCTACCCCAGTTTTCTGTCACTGCATATAAACCACCCAGATTTAATGGTTTAAACCAGTAATAATCATATATGTTCCTCTCAGATCTTCAAGTTGGGCAGGGCTTAGCTGGGAAAGCTCCTCTCTGCTCCATGTGACATCAGCTGGGGTAGTTCAACAAGGCTTGAAGATCTTCCCAAAGGTTCCCCTTGAGGACTGCCCAGTTGGTGCTGGATTTTGGCTGGTTCTTCAGCCTGGGCTGAGGGTCACAGGCCTCTCCATGTAGATCTCTAAGATAGCCTAAGCTTCCTCAAAGCACAGTAGCGGAGTTACAAAGACAAGCATCCCATGAGAGAGCTAGATAGACGTTGTACACCTTTGATGACCTACTCCCAGAAGCCACACAGCATAATTTCATTGCATTTTATGTTAGAAGTCAATCACAAAGCCTGGCTCATATTTAAGGGGAAGTGAATTAGGCACATAAGGAGGAATATCAAATAATCTGTAGAAATGTTAAAACCTACCACACACACTTCTCCCACAATTTCTCACTGATTTCATCTCCACTCTGCTAACCTACGCATGAAAATAAGAACACTTCAGCTTCTTCAATGTCACTGAAGACAATGTCAAGCACATGATTTTGCCTCTGGTTCCCACCTTCTTTAACTGTTTTCTGCTCTCACCTCTCTCACTACCTTGCTCCTGAACTTGACCTTCTCCTTCAAACACTCTAACCCCTTTCTCCATATTTTCGAGTCCTTCCTCTCCGTTTCGGTTCCACGGCCACGAATTTCACTGCTGCCTTTCCAAGCACCTTCACACTCCCTTCATCATCTGTCCTCTCTTTATCACTTGTAGTCTGTCTTCCCCACAGTTCCTCTCAAATTACTTACTCAGAAATTACCAGTTTCCTCCTAATCATTATCTATTCTCATTTCTCACTCTTGTTCCTATGTGATTAGACACAAGTGCCTGTTCTGACTTCCTTCAAATTTCTTCCTCTTTTTTTATATCCTGGTATATGTTTGTTCACATCTCGGTTCACTTTACCTTAAGACAGTAGCCTGAAATAAACCAACAGGAAGGCTGGTCCTAAAAGCAGAACAGAGCTTAAGCAAGTGTTGAATGATAGCAGAGCAAAGCAGGTTGCCATATATGTAGACCAAATAATTATGGTCTTCTCACAAGGGGCAAGGGATTATGGTGAGAAACCTTGCAATGGCGAACATTTCTTTGCCTGCACACAAGAATCTGCCCTAACCCCTGGGATTGGGATTCACAGGAAAGCACTGGTTCTTAGGAAGAACACACACTAGTTCTGAACTTTTCTTGGCCATGGAACTTTTAGAGCATATGATGAAAGCTCTAGACCCTCCCTTTGAAATAAAATATTTTATTCCAAAAACACCAATGTTCGAATATGGGGGCTAAGTTGCATTATATTAGACTTGTTGCATTTGAGGTGTCCATAGGATTCCAAAACATAGTTTGCTAGAAGATAGTTGAAGATACAGCTATGATGCTCAGAAGAGAAATTTAAAATGAACTAAAGACGGGGGAGGCAATAGTTACAGGATAGTGAATACCACTAGGGCCTGATAGCCTCAATAGTGTAAGTATAGTAGATTTCCATGTACGTTAAGGGTAGATTCTTGAGAAACCCTGGAAGGTCAAGGAGAAAGTAAAGTTCATAAAGAGGCTGAAGAGCAGCCAGTGACTTGGGAGGAAAACCTGCGTGTAGATGTCAGAGAATTTCAAGAGGAAAAGGGTTTGTGACATTCAGCAAATACTCATTAATCGCTTCTGTATTACGGATTGAGGACACAGCAGTTGAAGAAGTGAGCAAAATCGGCCGCCCCAGGCTGCAGGCTAGCGGGTGCGACGCCGCAGCCTGGGCGGCCTGCGTGCACGCGTGCGTCGGGCCGCGTGGGAGCGGCGCCGCCGTTGCCCCGCCCTCCCTTGGCGCGCTCCGGCGTCCGCCCGCTGCGTGTCCGGGTATTTGAATTGCACTTCCGCCATCTTTCCAGCCGTCAGTCAGACGGGCGTGGAGATGCTTCTGCCAGTAACATCGCAATGGCTGCCCAAGGAGAACCCCAAGTTCAGTTCAAACTTGTATCGGTTGGTGATGGTGGTACTGGAAAAACTACATTCGTGAAGCGTCATCTGACTGGTGAATTTGAGAAGAAGTATGTAGCTACCTTGGGTGTTGAGGTCCATCCTCTTGTGTTCCATACCAGCCGAGGACAGATTAAGTTCAATGTGTGGGATACAGCTGGTCAGGAGAAATTTGGTGGACTGAGAGATGGCTATTATATACAAGCTCAGTGTGCCCTTATAATGTTTGACGTAACATTGAGAGTTACTTACAAGAATGTACCCAACTGGCATAGAGATCTGATACGAGCGTGTGAGAATATCTCAGTTGTGCTGTGTGGCAATAAAGTGGATATTAAGCACAGAAAGGTTAAGGCAAAGTCAATTGCCTTCCACCGAAAGAGAATCTTCAGTACCATGACATTTCTGCCAAAAGTAACTATAACTTTGAAAAGCCCTTCCTCTGGCTTGCTAGAAAACTGATTGAGCCCCTAACTTGGAGTTTGTCGCCATGCCTGCCCTTGCCCTGCCAGAGGTGGGCATGGACCCAGCCTTGGCAGCACAGTTTGAGCACGATTTAGAGGTTGCTCAGACAACTGCTCTCCCGGATGAAGATGATGACCTGTGAGAAAGTGAGGCTGGGGCCCAGCGTCAGAAGTCTAGTTTTATAGTCAACTGTCCTGTGATGTCAGTGGTGCAGCGTGTCTGCCGCTTTATTATATAGCTAAGCAGAACATGTGCTTAATCTTTGGATGCTGAAGGAAACGGACGGGCTTTGGAGTGAAAGTGGCAGTTTAAAAAAACTTCAGTGTTTGGACCTGCATAGTTAGGTGTTTTGAAACAGTTGTTTCCTCCTTGAGTTTCAAATAGAAGACTGCTATCTATGGTCACATGACAATATTGAGAGGTGCAGTCTTGTTCCTGTCATTCCCATTCCTTTTTGTTTAGAATCAAAGTTGTATTTCAAATATCTTAAAAAAAAAAAAAGCAAAATCTGTGATCTATGAGGTGAAGAGACAATTAATTAGTCATTATGAGTGTGACAAGTTAAGTCCAAAATTCTCTTTGGGATGAGAAGTTTAGATCTAAGTTCACATCATGACTTCGGTTTACTGTTCTCTGCTCTCCTAGGCAGTCAGTCTGAAGCCATTTTATTGACTCAGGTACACGCTTTTTCAGTCCCTATGTGTTCAGCCTAATAACATTCTACCACTTGTGCTTATGGACTTCCTAGTGGTTCAGTCCCTTAGACTGCAAGGAGATCAAACCAATAAATCCTAAAGGAAGACAGTCCTGAATATTCTTGGAAGAGCTGAAGCTGAAACTCCAATACTTTGGCAACCTGATGCAAAGAAACTGACTCGTTGGAAAAGACCCTGATGCTGGGAAAGACTGAAGGCAGGAGGAGAAGGGAATGAGAGAGGATGAGATGGTTGGATGGCATCACCGACTCAATGGACATGAGTTTGAGCAAGCTCTGGGAGTTGGTGATGGACAGGGTAGCGTGACATGCTGCAGTCCACAGGGTCGCAAAGAGTCAGATGTGACTGAGGTACTAAACAGCTGAACGGAGTGGCTCACTGGTAAAGAATCCATCTACCAATGCATGAGGCTCATGTTCAATCCTTGGGTTGGGAAGGTCCCCTGGAGAAGGAAATGGCAACCCACTCCAGTATTCCTGCTGGAAAATCACATGGACAGATGAGTCTGGTGGGCTATGTCCATGGAGTCACAAAAGAGTTGGACAGGACTTAATGACTAAAGAACAACGACGACGATGACCTGCGCTTAGATTTCACTCCTGCCGCTGCGACATGTGCCCTGAGCAGCTGATTTCTGCTCCCCTCAGCTGTCCTCTGCTATGCTATACTGGACAAGGGCTCAAGGCTCGTTTAAATCCAAGCACCACCACTTAAAGAGCTACCCGCACACTAATGCAGGCTAAGTTGCTTCGACTGAAGCAACAGTTGTCCGACTCTTTGCAATCCTACGGACCTTAGCCAGCCAGTCTCCTCTGCCCATGGCATTCTCCGGGCAAGATTACTGGAGTAAGTTGGCATGCTCTCCTCCAGGGGATCTTCCTGACCCAGGGATTGAACCCATGCCTCCTGCACCTCTTGCATCGGTAGGCGGGTTCTGTACCACTAGCTTCACCTGGGAAGCCCCAAGAAGCTACATAACTCCAGTCAAGTAGCTCACCACTATGAACGTCACTGACTCTTTAATGCTACCTCCCTTCTATTGATATTCGGGGGCATTAAATCAGACAACATTTGTAAAACTACACAGTGCTGACTTAATGCTAGTTAAATATCAAAAGCAAAACGAAAAGACTAGTGATTAGGACCAATCAACCTCCCTTGTTTTAGCAAGGAAGCTTTAGAAAGACCAGCCCTCACCCCATCACACTATTTAACAGAATAACGGGAAACTGCGTATTTCAGAATACTTGTAAGAACCTTCCTCCTCTCTCAAATACAGCAGAGAGGTCAAATAACAGAAGCCTGTGAAGTGTCCGTACACTGGGAAAGAACACCTTGGGTGAGTTTCAAAAACCATTTCAATTGATTAGAGAACGAAAAGTCAGCAATCACTGGGCTGCAGAGTGAATGGGAAGTGAGAAGGTGAAAATGCTATCAAGTTGCCTTTCAGGAAATGTGGGTCTAGCAGGAAGGAGAGTGCGGCACTATTTAATTATAATTAGCTTGTGCTCCTCGACAATCACCTGAACTTGCCCCAAATAGAGCTGAATTGGTCTTCTTGGCCTTATTTGAACAAAACCTCATTTATTTTCTCTCAGATATAGAACGCGTTAAGGTGGTTTTAAATATTCATCCTGTTCTAATCACCAGCTTTCTCTCTTTCCTGCCAATTTGATGACATTTATGTATTGAGAGGAGTGGCGAAATCTCTTTCTGGGAGTGTTTAAGAAATGGAGAGACATGATTCTTGAAAGGATTCAACTTTGGTTTAAACTAGATGACCTCTGAAGTTCCTTTCTCAATAGCACAAGTTAATGCTCTCCGAGCTCCTCTATATAAAATCAATTATAAGTGGCCATATCCATCTCTCCACTGAGAAAGGACCCATCTATTCTTGCATACATCCCCTATCTGATAGCAGATGTATACTCTAACTCCGGGTACTTAGGAAGGCTACTGATAGCTTTCAACTATATGGCCCCATTTAGACTCTGCTTTCACTGCCAAAAAAAGTCAAGAGGACCATATTCACATAGCACTTTTCTCATTAAAGCCAAACATGAGCCTGAACCACCCCCCACCGCCCCCGCCACAGACACATCTTTAGCACTCAAACCAATAACGACCTCATTTAATTCCAGCACAGAACAATGTCTTTCACTTAAAATTAATGTCTTGTCCACATAAAATTGAAATACAGAATGCAGCCTTCCTGATGATGAGTAGAAAGCATAAAGGTGACTTTTAAGGAGATAAATTTATTCTGTCAGGGAGGGAATAAAAACCTTTTGCTATTCACCTGTGACTTGAACACTCCTAAGCAATGAGTTCTTCCCTTCTTTGTAGCTAAATATGATGTGTCACTCAGCCTTCTCTTGCTCTCATGTGTTAAATTAAAATACATCATTAATATATACATCGTTTCTGATCCTCACGTGGTTAATGGCTCCGTACTGAAGGACTAGGCTGTGTGTTGGCATCCAGTAGGCATGCTCACAGAATAATATATACACAAATGGATGGGCAGCAGGGAACATGGCACTTTAAATTATTTAAAATAGCATAATTGCATCGCCTCCATTTACAGAGAATATCAAGTGAGGCAGCACAAATTGTTTTGAGTTAATGGAATAATAAAGAATTATGATGGTCCAATAAAGATTTCTCAAAATAAAATTATATAGAAATATTTGTGCTGTTAAATATGACAGTCCAGATTTTTAAATAGTATATTGGATAATTGAACAGAGAAAGGGTATTTTATTCAATGAGTCAAAATCCAAAGTTTGCATTCAACGTCCTGTTATCTAATTTCGAGATGTAACATGAGATAAATAAATTACATTGGCTATTCTCTTGAAGAAATCTTACTCGGGCTGTGTTTTAATGTAGATGCAACTAGCACTTGGTCTAAATATTAAATATTTAACAAATCTTCCAGGTGTGTTTTAGCATCATTGTTATCACCATCAACCCATTTTGCAGATAGTGAAAATAATCAGAATTTGTTCAATGACAGGCATGAATTTTAATTCGTTTAACACAATGATTCTGTGAAATAGGTACAACTATTACCACCGTTTCCACTGTTACCACACTCCCCAAGTAGAGAAAACGAACAACAGAATGTTTAAGTAATTGACTCAAACTCACCAATGAATAAAGAATGCAGTCCATCCTGCCACAGAAAGAACAGTGAGGCTCAGAGCAGACAGTTATCTCAGTCAAGGCCACATAGCTAAAGCGAAGTGAAACTGAAATTCAAACCTCTTTTTTAACTCTACTATTTATTATGGGGATTTTCAAATAGATACTCAACTAGAGAAAATGGTACTGTGAACTCCAAACAAGCTTTTAGTCCAAAATCTAAAGTCCTTTCTCTAGAACATGATTCATCTATGATGGACATATTTATCACAATAATTTCTAATGGAAAGAGTTTCAGTGTTATTTCTAAGAGGTAAGATGTGTTCATTATAAAACCACTTATGCAGAAGAGAAGGGTGTGCCTCTACTAACAGCTTGTGCCAATCCTTCCCGACTTTCTCTGCGCGTATCTGTCCATGTGTGGTAGTAGCACTGTTAGTTGCTCCGTCACGTCTGGCTGCGACCCCACAGCTGCAGCCCGCCAGGCTTCTCTGTCCATGGGATTCTCCAGGCAAGAATACTGGAGCGGGTTGCCATTTTCTTCTCCAGGAGACCTTCCTGACCCAGGGATCGAACCCAAGCCTCATGCATTGCAGGCAGATTCTTTACTATATGAGCTACAGGGAAGTCCCTGTATGTGCATGTATAGAGATACAACTATTCTTTACAAAATGGAATCATACCATATACACTTTTAAAGCTTGCTGATTTTTGCTTTTAAATGCACCATGGACATATTTCCATTACAATGACCATTGATCTATATCTTCATTCTTAATGGTTACAATCATATCAATGAACCATCATTTACTTAACCAATCCCTTATTGATGAACATTTATATTTTATTAATGCTTTGTTACTATAAAATATTGAGGCAACTCTCCTATCTTATAGGTCTTTATATGCTTGTAAAATTAATTCTTAGACATTCCTGCAACATAATAGGTGCTCAATAAATATGAGGAATTAACGGATGAAGGAAAAGTGGAGCGGTTTGATCAAAGAAATGGTAAATCTTTTATTTTGATATATATTGCTAAATTGCCCACCAGAGAAGTAATTAATCCATTTTCTGATTTTTCATCTTATTTTTTAACTTTCTTTACAGTCTAAATATTTTAGAAAGTTTCCAATGTTTTACTTTGTGGTCCTGTCTTCGAAACAGTGATCTGTAGGGTTAAGAGCTCAGCAACTTCTGAAAGCCAATTGTCAGATTTTCAGGAATTTTGAGGATCAAACATAAAATGTAGCTGTTATTTAAAAATTACATAAACTTACGATTAAATTATATTTAAAACAAAATCAATAAATACTAGTTACTTTACTAGATGCTCCTGTTATCTACACTTTGGAAATCAGTCATGACGGTCACGTGCAGATAGTGGACACAGCAGCACGATATTCCACATCTTTTGCCAGCTCCACATTCAGTGACGTCACTGGTAGCTTAAAATTGGTTGTGAAGGGAGTATTTACACCATGGAAATCAGCTAGTGCTACAAATCAGGGCTTGATTTAGTTCTGAAACTGAGTTCAGTTAATTAATGAGAAGGGGATGAAAAGAAGTTTAACAAGCCACATATCAGATTTAATAATATTTTTATCAGGAAAAGAGTTAGCAGACTGAGATGCAACTCCATGTGTCAAAAAATCATGGCTGAATATTGACTAAGTTCAAAGTCAGAAAAAAATCAAAAAAAGCATTCTGAAAAATTACATTACAAAAAATTGATTACATTAATAACATTTATTGACAGTAAAGACTATTGTGTATTTTTATTTTTAAATTGTATGCTAGGTATCCTCTATTTTAGTAAAAAATGTATAATATTTATGTACGTATATATATTTGCATACAGTTTTTTTCAGGGACCTAGTTGTGAAGCATTTAATGGCACATTACTGTTTAAGTTTTATATTTTGAGGGACATTCTCTTTATAGAAATTGAAATACATGTATTGTTTTCTATTCTAAGTTCCTCTGTGCAGTTGGCTATTTCTGAAATTTGTGTTCTGTTTCATTGACCTTTTTGTCCTTAGTCCTTAGTACCTTATGTCCTTAGTACCATAACGATTGAATTATTATAGTTTTAAAACACATTTAATATCTAGAAGGGCAAAGAGCACTCCTCTTCTCCCACACCACCCAGCTACTCCAGATAAAATAATTTTTCAAACTCCCACCCAGTAGTATTCCAGTGGTACGTCCTCCTTTCATTCAGCTCTTTATATTCATTGTTAGAATCTTATCATTTTCTTCATATTTGCCCTATACATTCTTAGTCTTCATAACTCGATGTATGTTGTATTATTGTTTTTATGTACTTTCTATATGGGATTTTTTTTATCTTTTTAAAAAATTATTATTTACCACAGATATTTTACCACCACTTAGAATTATCCCAAAACTCTTCCACCAGAAACCAAGCTAAAAAGAATAATTGCAAACCATTTCCAACAAGAATGATGGCTAGATCATTTTGTTCAATATCGCAAAAGACTAAGGCTCTGGAAAATGACACAGACTGAAGGAGTCTAAAGAGACATGGCAATTAAAGGCAGTGTGGGATCTTGGATTGAATCCTAGAATAGAAAACGGACATTAATGAAAAAATTGGAGAAATCTAAATAAAGTCTGCAGTTTAGTTAATTAAAAAGTATGATTGATGGGTAAAAGTTTTAATAGGACAGTTTGTAAGATAAAGATTCTGGAGCCATTAATGAAATTATTTTTTGGAAAGGAGGTCAACTCTACTTTTTAAATGTGAATGTGCATAATTAAATCATCTTAAGATGACATCGTTTTTGAGTAATTTATTCCATATTTTGGGTTTCTTCAATATGGCTAATTATAAAACCACTGTAAGTTCATATTATTCTCTTAATAATATTTTTTACAACATTTTATTTCTTCCAAGAGAGTCCCCAAGCATACAATTATTTGCCAAATGTGGGAATGTGAAGATATTATGAGAACATGAGTTAGACAAGCAAACAAAAAAACTATAGGTTACCATGAAAAACAAATGCTATACACTTCTGTGCTAAAGGGCATTGGAAAAAATGATCCTTTAATTTTATCTCAAATTAATATTCGTTATATAAATTGTAACTTAATCTCCATGATGAGCCTCTGTTTTACAAAGAATTTTTAATAAGTTACTGAAAATGTTTAAAGAGAGGCATGTAAGTTTAAATTCTGCACCCAGCTTCACTAAAAATTTCCCCTGAAACTGGAAGTATTAGTAGCTCAGTCGTGTCTGGCTCTTTGCGACCCGATGGACTGTCCCCTGCCAGGCCCCTCTGTCCATGGAATTCTCCAGGCAAGCATACTGGAGTGGGTAGCCATTCCCTTCTCCTGGAGATCTTCCCGACCCAGGGATCAAACCCGGGTCATCTGCATTGCAGGAGACCTTTCCTGTCCAAGCCAAATGGTCTCCAGCTACCACTCTGTAAATTTACAGATCGGAGTGGTCCCATCCCACAGTCAGTTACCAGCCTCAGTCCTCCAGGCTATACTTTGAGTAGCCCATTCCTCTTATTTGCTCCTAGATAGTAATGGGATCCAAGAGGTTGCCAGATAATAAATTTTAGCACAGTTGATGGTAAGTAACACACACAAAATTTTTCTTTCCTTCTTTGAGGCCACCAAATACAAAACATGACCTGGCCTAGGTTTTCTGTGATCTCCACATGGTTTGGTAGACATATGACAAGACCTAGCTGTTTGTGTGGGGATTAAGTGCATTCTGGAGTCAAACACTGTGGAAACACAGGCAGCTGATTCTCCAGCCTCTCGGCCCTCCCCATTTCCTATCCAGTCAGGCCTGGAGCCAACATGGCCACGCCGTCCACCTGCATTTCCTGGTCAGCCTCACGTTGCTGCTGCCCCTCTTCTGTACGATGTATATCCCTCTCAAATGCAGATTCTCCAGTGGACAGCCTGGATCCTGAACTGACTCCTTTTACAAGCAAAGGAACTAAATTCCCTTCAAACACGTGAAGAAGACACACACGGAGCTCATCACAAGTGTTTAAACATGGCAGTATGTCTTTCTGCTCTGCTATTTCCTCTCTCTGCATCTTCTCATCGTCTCTCCGCGACTATTTCTCCTCCCTTCTGTCTGCCTTATTCTTGGTATGAGACCCTCTCCATCTGTGCCTTCTCTCCTCTATAACCTTCATGGGCCTCCATCCTTTTAGTTTACTGTTAACGTTTACGATGTTGAACTAATATTCACTCTTAGAAAAGGATTTTCCTTGGTTAAAGAGAATAGTGGCACATTTGGTAAAGAATCCACTGGCCAATTCAGGAGACACGAGTCCAATCCCTGAGTAAGGAAGAGTCCCTGCAGAAGGAAATGGCATTCACTGCAATACTCTTGCCTGGGAAATCCCATGGACAGAAGAGCCTGGTGGTCCATGGGTTCGCAAAAGAGTCAGACACGACTTAGCAACTAAAACAACACAACTAAATACCCATTTCCAAAAAATACAAAGATGCCATAGTATCTGAAATTGTTCATGGTTTATATAGCCCCGAATCACAATTTATTAGCCCCATTCCTGTAATATTTGGGAAGGGGAGCCAGGAAGATAGCCTGTCCAAGAGACATCTCGGAAAGCATCTCTTCTCACATGAGGCCCATCATATCCCTCTCCTTTCCAGAGCCAGGCATCTGAGTCTGAGCTCTGCCAGACGATAGGCAAGAAATTGTTCTCCACAAACCTCTTCGATTTTGTGTACACCGGAAGAGCCTACCTCAGGGTTCGAGAATCAGGCTGCAAGGCTCATAATGTGTGTGCCCTGTGATTCCTCCAGGATCTGAACAGAAGCTAAAGAGCCCGGATGCAGGAACTTAACTTGAAGGTAGGCTGTGCTTAAGCAGCTGAGAGCAGAAGTCAGCAATGCCGTGTGAATTAATGAAGGCAAATGAGCCTGGGATTTGTGTTTGTTGTGTGGGAAGGTGATGACAGAGTAAATCTTCCGAATTTAAGTATACTTTATGTTAATTGCCTAAAGTAGCATAGATTTGCTGTTTAAATCTCATCCATGGGAAACTAGAATTGGGCTTGTTGATTTCTTGTATTATCCACTAAAATGACTGCAGTCCTTGTGTGTATTTACTTGAGAAGCACAGATCTATTTTCTAAATAGCTTTACAACTTTAACTGTTTTAAGAAACTTCTTTTTAATACCATCCAGTTAATTGTACCATGATAGCTCCTAAGTGGAACATTACATCTATCAGTCTTAAGTGCCGCTGGGGATATAATAGCTTGGGTCATATTATTACAATCTCCTTTATTTAGAGCACTTGGAAAGTTAAAAATTAAATATGCTTCAATCTGCTATCATTCTGACTATTACTTACGTTGATGCTAAGTAAATACTAAAGAAACTATCACCTCTGGTAAAATTAAATTCTGAATTCTTTGATGATGCAATATAGGTTCGATAAATGTAGATACAAATCTTTCCTTGTTTTCCCTCTCTCTACTCAGTTAAAAATGGTTTCTCTGTAATATCAAGCTACTGTGTGCACTGATTTTTGAACTCTCAGAGTATTTAGTGGGGAAAGAACAGGAATATAGAAAAAGGGAAATGGTGAGATTACTTCCATGTGTGGGAGACATTCTACTTGTACTAAGTCACATCAGTCGTTTCTGACTCTTTGCGACCCTATGGACTGTAGCCCACCACACTCCTCTGTCCGTGGGATTCTGCAGGCAAGAACACTGAAGTGGGTTGCTGCCATGCCCTCCTCCAGGGGATGTTCCCAGTCCAGGGATCGAACCCATGTCTCTAATGTCTCCTGCATTGGCAGGCAAATTCTTTACCATTAGCGCCAGCTGCTTTATTGACTATGACAAAGCCTTTGACTGTGCCGATCACAACAAACTGTGAAAAATTTTTCAAGAGATGGGGATACCAGACCACCTGACCTGCCTCCTGAGAAATCTGTATGCAGGTCAAGAAGCAACAGTTAGAACTGAACATGGGACAACAGACTGGTTCCAAATTGGGAAAGGAGTACATCAAGGCTGTATATTGTCACCCTGCTTATTTAACCTAGATGCAGAGTACATCATGAGAAACGCTGGGCTGGATGAAGCACAAGCTGGAATCAAGATTGCCAGGGGAAATATCAATCACCTCAGATATGCAGGTGACACCACCCTTATGGCAGAAAGCGAAGATGAACTAAAGAGCCTCTTGATGAAAGTGAAAGAGGAGAGCGAAAAAGTTGGCTTAAAGCTCAACATTCAGAAAACTAAGATCATGGCATCTGGTCCCATCACTTCATGGGAAATAGATGGGGAAACAGTGGAAACAGTGAGAGACTATTTTGGGGGGCTCCAAAATCACTGCAGATGGTGACTGCAGCCATGAAATTAAAAGACGCTTACTCCTTGGAAGAAAAGTTATGACCAACCTAGACAGCATATTAAAAAGCAGAGACATTACTTTGCCAACAAAGATCCGTCTAGCCAAGGCTATAGTTTTTCCAGTAGTCATGTATGGATGTGAGAGTTGGACTATAAAGAAAGCTGAGTACCGAAGAATTGATGCTTTTGAACTGTGGTGTTGGAGAAGACTCTTGAGAGTCCCTTGGATTGCAAGGAGATCCAACCAGCCCATCCTAAAGGAATCAGTCCTGAATAGTCATTGGAAGGACTGATGCTGAAGCTGAAACTCCAATACTTTGGCCACCTGATGTGAAGAGCTGACTCATTAGAAAAGACTCTGATGCTGGGAAAGATTGAAGGTGGGAGGAGAAGGGGATGACAGAGGATGAGATGGTTGGATTGCATCACCGACTTAATGGACATGAGTTTGAGTAAACTCTGGGAGCTGGTGACAGACAGGGAGGCCTGGTGTACTGCAGTCCATGGGGTCACAAAGAGTCGGACACAACTGAATGACTGACCTGAACTGATCTGAGAGCGCCACCTGGAAAGTCCTACAATGTGGGAGACATTACTCAGTGTAAATCCTATATGTCCTCAATGTATCAAGCCCAGAAATAGCCAGGTGACAAGAGAGAGACTAAGCGAAGAAAGTGAACCTGAAGCTGGATACTCCCAAAGTGGGCCATGCAGTGCCCCTCTAGATGTCTTTTACGAACTAGCAGCTCTTATACCACCTAGGAGTGTTTTAGAAATGCAAAAGCTCAAGCCCCACCCCAGGCTGATCTAATAAAATCTGCACGTTAACAAGACCCTCAGAGGATTCCTATGCACTTTCAAGTCGAAGAAGCCCTGTCTGTACTTCGCCCAGAGCCTCCACTGGGAAGATGGAAAATCTGCCTTGATTAACCTCGGGAACTGAAATACTCTAGCTGATCCCCTTAGCAGAGAATGGTACTATAGAGATGATGGAAACTAAAAGACTGTGAAAGTGAAACTCCCTCAGTTGTGTCTGACTCTTTGCAACCCCATGGACTGTATAGTCTGTGGAACTCTCCAGGCCAGTCTACTGGAGTGGGTAGCCTTTCCCTTCTCCAGGGCATCTTCCCAAACCAGGGACTGAACCCACGTCTCCCACATTGCAGGTGGATTCTTTACCAGCTGAGCCACAAGGGAGGCCCAAGGATACTGGAATGCATAGCCCATTCCTTCTCCAGGATATCTTCCTGACCCAGAAATCGAACTGCATTGCAGGCAGATTCTTTACCAACTGATCTATCAGGGAAGCCTTTAAAAATCCAAATCAACCATTGAGATCTGGTTGTAGGAGAGGCAGAGATAGGGAAGAGAGTGTCACACACTTCACTGCAAACAACTGTTGAAACAAGAACCTCTTGTTGGAAATATTTTACCCTCTTCTCTTGTGATGTTATTGGATTTGATTTCCTTTCTTCTAAAGGAGGACACATTGGGGGAAAAAAATGACCTAAATTCAGTATTCCATCCAGATGCTTTCAATTTGGCAGGCGGGAAGCAAGTTTTGCATAAGACTGAGCTCACTGAAAGGAATTAGAATTTTGAGCTGGAAATTCCAAAGGCATTTTAAAGTCAAGAAACTGTTTAGGAAAAAAATAAATACAAGTGACCTTGATGGTATTCTACAATGACAGTCACCTCTCAGAGGCATGTCTGAGGTTCCTCTGGGTACATTTGTAACCAGTCTTCCTGGCACTGAGTTCAAAACAACAGATTTAGGCAAATGACGAAAAGGGAGAGGTGTAGTCGGATCTAATTTAAGTGGAGGAGCCAGTCACAGAAACCTCACACAGTACAGGGGAAGCCGCAACACAAGTGATCAGCCAGCACCGCAGAGGCCGCACGTACCCAGCTCAGGGTGTCTCAGAATAGGATCGTCGGTGCACTTTAGTGCATTCCCGGGCTTCCCGCTCAGGAAAGCCATCCAGGGAAGGGGCCGGCAACTCGACCTTCCTTTCTCAAAGGTAATTTTCAGGATCAGGCTGACTCTGGTCTCAAAACAAATCTGAGATTTTTGACATCCCTTGACCACATGGCATATCTATTACATAAGCTGTTTTGCAGTTTCCTTTTTCCTTAGCCAATTGTGTTTTCCTTATGTTTTTGCTACTTTTTTTCTCCAAGGTTAGATACCCTAGACATCAGTAGCTACTAATGTCAAACACTGCTTAAATGCTTTTTTTTCATTTAATTTTTAATAATTTACCAATTTAGGGTAAACATATCTTTCAGTATTTTTGAATCAGAATCTTATTTAGGAGTCAGTGCTAAGGGCTTCTCAGGTTGCTCAGTGGGTGAAGAATCCTCCTGCAATGCAGGAAGATGGGGGGTTGACCCCCGGGTCAGGAAGATCTCCCTGGAGAAGGGAATGGCAACCAACTTCAATATTCTTGCCTGGGAAATCCCATGGAGCCTGGCAGGTGACAGTCCATGGGGTCACAGAGTTAGACCCTGGCTGAAGCAACTGAGCACACACGCACACGTGTGTGCATGCGCGCGTGTGCACACGCGTATATACACACACACACACAGTACTAATGAACTGGATGGCATCTTTATTTATATTTTTTACTAAAATAACATAAAAGCAATGTTGGCATTTTATGAAAGATAAATTTGAACCACTGCATATCTAGATTACATAAAAACTACACCTGCAGCCTATTCAAGTAGAGGATTCAAATTTAGTATTAATGCAGAAAATGTTTTAGTTTCTTTAATGAGCATTCCATCTCAAACAGGAGTATACAAAACTAATGAATTCAAAATTGGATCAAAATGATGACTGACTGTAGAAAAATGGCTAAGCATGGTATATTAGTTTCCTAGGCTTCCATTACAGAGTACCATAAACCAGGTAGCTTTGAACAACAGAAACTGTCTCATGGTTCTGGAGGCTGTAAGTCCAGGGTCAGGGTTTCGGCAGGACCATGATCTCTCCAAGCCACTAGGGGAGGCTCCTTCCTTGCCTTTCAGTGTTGGAGGACCCCGGGGGTTCCCCGATCTTCAGGCAGCATCACTCAACCCTCTGTCTTGTAACCACCCTCCCTCTGGGGGTCTGTCTTCCATCTTCTAAGGAGGACATCAGTCACGATGGATCAGGGCCCACCCTCATGGCCTGATCGTAACTCCATTATACCTGCAAAGGCTCTATTTCCAAATAAGGCCATATTCACAGATACCAGAAGCTAGGTATTCAGCATATCTTTTTGGAGTGCATACAGTTCAACCCTTAACACGTATCTAGCATTTTATCAGCACCGAATATAACCTGTGACTTTACCAAGATGACAGTGTTTTTCTCTCTCTGATCCAGAGATTATAATTTATTTTTACTTGCCTCCCTCACAAAACAAAGGAAGTTAGAGATCAAGCAACAGTTACTAATGTAATGTGTCCAACAAGTATTTGATAAAGGTTCTCTTGGAACAGAGTAGAGGGCATCTAAGGCATGACAATGATAGCTGCTAATAACAGGAACTAATAACTCAAGATCCTTGAGACTTTCAAGTAACCCATCTTGAGTGGCTTATGCTTCAAGAAAACAAAATTACAAGTTCAAAAGATTCATCCAAGGGAAGAGATGGAAGCCTGCCTAATGCACTCCATAAATATCATAAGTAATGTAGCATGACAATTCTTTGATACCAGCTGAATGTTTAGAAAACATAGTTCACACCAAGTTATGTACCATTCGTGACTTAACGTAATTGTAGGCTGTGCTCAGTCGCATCAGACTCTCTGCAGCACCATGGACTGTAGCCCACCAGACTCCTCTGCCATGGGAATTCCCAGGCAAGGATACTGGGCTGCAATTTCCTTCTCCAGGGATCTTCCTGACCCGGAAATCAAACCCATGTCTTCCTGTGTCTCCTGCATTGGTGAGCAGATTCTTTACCACTAGCTCCACCTGGGAAACCCCAACATATTGTAGTAAACAACTCATTGTCGCTGCAATTCTGAGCCTGTGTTTAAATACATCCTACTCTTCCCAGACTTACAGCTTTCCCACCTCCCCGGCGGACCCCTTCCACGCCCTTTCCTCTCTTCCCCCCTCCTGTCTGGGCTCCTTTCCTGGCCCTCGTGGGCACTCAGAGGCACCTTCATGGGCATCCTCAGCACCACTCTCCTGTCCTTGCCTTCCTCTGAGCTCAGTCCCAACTCCCAGCTCCTCTCCTTTGGTCCTCAGTTTACACCCACGCTCCTCAAACTTGACGGAGAGAGCTTGTTAAAACGCAGGTTCTGACTCAGTCCATCGGGGGTGGGCTCTGCACTCCTGCATTTCCAGCAAGCCTCTGTGTGGTGCCCATGTGCTGTCCATGGGCCACACCACGAGACCACGTGCCTGAGCACACGCCAAGGCCTTCACTGCCACCCCCGAGACCCCCGGCCTCCCAAGGTCTCCTACTCCAAAACGATCTCTTACACTACCGCCCACCCGTCTTCTCTCATCAGCCCCTGCCACCTTAAGCACAGCTCAGATAAGCAAAAGAACAAGACAATCCTTAGTTCAGTTCAGTTCAGTCACTCAGTCGTGTCCGACTCTTTGCGACCTCATGAATCGCAGCACGCCAGGCCTCCCTGTCTATCACCATCTCCCGGAGTTCACTCAGATTCACGTCCATCAAGTCAGTGATGCCATCCAGCCATCTCATCCTCAGTCATCCCCCTCTCCTCCTGCCCCCAATCCCTCCCAGCATCAGAGTCTTTTCCAATGAGTCAACTCTTTGCATGAGGTGGCCAAAGCATTGGATTTTCAGCTTTAGCATCATTCCTTCCAAGGAATACCCAGGGCTGATCTCCTTTAAAATGGACTGTTTGGATGTCCTTGCAGTCCAAGGGACTCTCAAGAGTCTTCTCCAACACCACAGTTCAAAAGCATCAATTCTTCAGCGCTCAGCTTTCTTCACAGTCCCACTCTCACATCCGTACATGATCACAGGAAAAACCATAGCCTTGACTAGACGGATCTTTGTTGGCAAAGTAATGTCTCTGCTTTCCAATATGCTATCTAGGTTGGTCATAACTTTTCTTCCAAGGAGTAAGTGTCTTTTAATTTCATGGCTGCAGTCACCATCTGCAGTGATTTTGGAGCCCCCAAAAATAAAGTCTGACACTGTTTCCACTGTTTCCCCATCTATTTCCCATGAAGTGATGGGACCAGATGCCAAAATAACCCTACTAAGGAATAAATAGCTGGTAGACTGTCCTTACCCACCCACCCCATGCCCCCAGAGGTTTTCCTGGAGCAGTTTATGCGTATCTCTAAATCAAGCAGTCTTCGCTTCCAATGTAAATATCGGTATATTTTTCTAGGGAGCAGAGTCAAGATTGTTATGACGTTCAAAGAAGCCCCTCACCCCAAAACACTGAAAAGGCACAGTCTACAGAGTGCAGTGCCGGGACTGTTGAGGCGCGTGTTCAGCTGGGCGAGGAAAGGGGAGGGCGGAGGGGCGCGGCTCGAAGCCCAGTGCTACCTCTCGCTCGCCCTGTGTGACTGCCTGGGGGACCGGGAAGCAGGGCTGGGGGCTGCCCTGGTTTGCCCACGCACGTTCCCTCACACTCAAACGAGGGGCTGCTCCGGGTTCTGCTTCCTTGAATTCAAGCAGAATCCTGATCTGGAGGCTGGAGCGCAGTCTGCCGGTTGAGCTCCCAGCCCTTTGTGAGACGTGAAGGTGAGGTCGGTCAGATGTCAGGGGACGGCTGAGTTCTCACTGGGTCTGAGTGTGGCCATGCTTCCAGCACCCAGGGCTCCCAAACTCTGGAACCCTCTGGAGAGAGGGCAACGGTCCTAAAACCGTCACGAAAACATGACCCCTGCCCAAGGAAAGAGAATCCAGAGCAGTAACTGCCTTCTCCTCCCTCATGGGGCCCTGGAAAGGCCTTGTTGCACACCGCACTAAATGAGACGATCTATGTAGTGCGCCCAGCATGGAGCCCAGCAGATAGGAGGAGTTCAATAAATATCAGTTCCCTTCCCCATTAAAAGTAACACCAGCCATCCTGTTTCTGTGGTTCGCTTGCAGTTATTACCATATAGCACAGCAAGAAGTGTGCCTGTAATTAAATATGTACCACTATGGTAATTCTGTTTTTAAATTTTATTGATAACATCATTATACCCTTTATGTAAGTTCAGAGTTTTTCTGCTTATGCAGCATGGTCATTGGTTCCTAACCTTCAAAAAAAATGCAAGAAAACATCTGAGGAAAGAACAGTTTAATGGTTTAACAAGACATTAAAAAAAAAAAACCCTCTAGCCTCCTCTGCAGCATGAGCCATCGTTTTCCTCACTGTTCTTCCTGTCCTGACAGCCCTCAACTCTGAGGCTCCCCACCAACCTCCCCCATCCGCCCTCCACACAACACTCCCTCCCTTCGCCCTCTTTGTGCTGCTAGCAAAGACCAGGCAACCTCCAGGAGTATCCCCTCCATATGTTTTTTCGAGGCTTTGAACCGACACACCGTTCAACCCTAGCAGCCTGGGGACTCCGGCCAGGTCAACATGCGCCACATGAGCTGACAGCTGCCTGTCAAATCTGTCCTCACCAGATAGAATCCCTGAGCCAAACATGGGCTGGGCGTGAATGTGGGCGGCAACTTGATGCCACAGGGGAGCTGAAAGCAACCACATTCCACCGATAAATATCTGGCACTAGGAGGAAACACTGGCATCAGAGGGAGGCATAGCCAGCCCTCTCCAAGCTGAAAGCAGAGATCAGGGATCCAAGCATGGAGGTGAAGTTGAAGCTGAGGTTGCGGCGAAACCAGCTGGAGTCCTCCACCATGTTCCAGGCATGAATTATTCTTAGAGAAAAAAAAAAAAGCTATGGAGCCATCGAACATATTTGGGAAATCCTCAGTGGTACTGATCACTGTATGACAACATCCTTGACTCATCCCTAGATTCAGGAAAAGACAACATCCACACAGGGAATGAAGCATCTCCAAAAAGCCTCGTAACAGCAAACAACTTCCGCTCCTGAGTAAATCCTTGAGAATGTTTCAAACGTGATCATCCCAGAGCTCATTAGAAAAACCCTGGTTGGCCTGGTTTTCCAAGAATATCTCCAGATATTTTTTTAATCGAAATTGAAAATCGGGTCACTGTGAACAGGCCCTGGTACTCTTTACTTTCCGCCTGTGCTTCTACAGCTGCTGAAAAGCAAGGTGTGCAAAGCACAGCACCGCATCTGTCAACTCTAGCCATCCTCGGGCTCCCTGGCCTCTGATTACCATAACACTGCATCCGATAATTACAGCTGCCATTTCGCACAAAGAAATGGTCCCGTTCCCATCTTCTAACTGTACGGGCCTTTTGCTAGTCCCATGCATATTTCCCATCACATTGAGAAAAATAAAACAGAACTGGCAATAAGAATCCTGAAGTTGGTTAGAATCACCAGGTTTGCAAAAATGAATTGACATTTATTAAACTGTCATTTAATAAACCAACATTTGATTTCTAAACCATTTTAAAACTTTCATATTTTGGAATTAAAATGATTCTTAATTTTCAGGAAGAATTAGTGGCCTGGAATTTTGTTATCAAGCCAGGTGGATTTCAATGACTCATTTTAAAAATTTAACACTGAAATGAAACAAGAAGGTTGCACACTTTAGCAGACCAGAGCATCTAGAAAATGGAAGTGGATATTTGTGGAGGCAAAGTTAGTAAGAACTATCCTCATTCTAATTCTACAGAAAACGTTAGGGACAAACTCAGATTCAGGGATCTTCCCTGGGAAGCAGGTGTACTTGTCACCTCAACAGTATAAAGCCACAAGCCATATCCCTGAGGAAGTAACTTCTTTTCAGTATTTGAACAGCAGTCCATCACTTTGGGAAATAAATATTATAGATGAAAGATTTACAATAGACATATGATTCTGAGAGTGATTCTCTACCACCTTACAAAACAAGAAAGAATTCTACCTTAGTTATCTACAAATGTTCAAGTTTATTTTCAAACGTTTATAACAGAAACTTCCTATTTCATTTAAATGCTGCTATCACAGGGAACTTCTTTAGCAATCAGTATTCATAAATCTTCCCACGACTTGATATTCGGGTCACAGAAAGTTACAGAATTTGCAGCTCATGACGTCACTGCCATTTCTCCCAAGGCCATTCTTGTTACGACTCTACTTTCTGCAGTTCGCCTTACTATTCATAATAAAGTTACCTGGAACAATCTCGGGGTCAGGAGAGAGGAAGAAGTCCGAGAAAAATCTTAACACTGTTTTCCCCTGGATCTACAGCTTGAAGCCAGTCTTCCGAGGTTTAGGCATGACTCCTGCCGGTAGAGTTTTGCTCTGAGGGAACCAAAACTCCCTCAAGCTAGTTTTGAGAGAGAGAGAGAAATCCATGCAGTTTCAGTGGTGTGTCATGGAATCCCAGGCAGGAAGCTCAGCTCAGCTTCCCGAGGGACGAGGGACGGGAACCGCGAGGAAGGCTCTCTCGTTCCTGCGCTCTTCCTGAGTCTCAGCTCCCGACTTCCTCTGTGCTGCCTCTGCAGGACAGGGCACCCCAGGCCTCCCTGCCCACCTGGAGTCCACGTGTCCGGACTCAGGAAACATTTCCGGGAAATAGGGCCTGCTCAGCCCAGTCCACCTCAGGTGGCCCCACCTCTATTACGCACAGTTTTGGTTTAAGGGAGGGGCAGAGTCCTCCTTCACAAATAAGGCTGTAGTGAAGAATAGATACACTTTGGACAACAAGGAGATCAAACCAGTCAATCCTAAGGGGAATCAACCCTGAATACTCATTGGAAGGAATGATCTGAAACTGAAGCTCCAATACTTTGGCCACCTGATGCGAAGAGCTGACTTATTAGAAAAGACCCTGATGCTGGGAAAGATTGAAGGCAGAAGAGGACGCCAGAGGCTGAGATGGTTGGATGGCATCACCGACTCAATGGACATGAGTTTGAGTAAACTCCGGAGTTGGTGTTGGACAGGGAGGCCTGGCATGCTGAAGAGTCAGACACGACTGAGCGACTGAGCTGAACTGATGTTTCGTATTTCTTTCTATATTTGAGGATACTTATGCAGCATAATCTTCCTTCCCCTCCTCTTGAGAATCTGCCACTTTCCACATAATCACAAGGAAGAAGCATGTTTGCAGGTTTCCAGCCTGTTTATCCCCCCAGATATGTCAAGAATAGTGTCCTTTTGACAAGCCAGGAGGAACCTTACATCTTTTTACTAACAATCTTCCATTTCCCACCAAACACAGGGTTTGCAACTTCAACATCTTAAGGGAAATCACCAGTGTTGGGAAACAGTTTATGTGAAATACATGTTACAAAGATTCAATCCCCCTCAGAAATGAAGGAAAAGGTCCCAACGATCATAAGAAAGGGGTAACATTATAGTAATAGCTTACACCATGGGTGTGCTGTCTCCTCTCTGGGAAGAATCAAGCTTTGAAAGAGCACTTATGTATTATGCTCAGCACATCATACTTTGCACATTGTACACCCAAGATGATTTCATCCTTGGAGCAAGCCTGAAACTCTGTGGACTGGAAAACACTTGCAGGGCCTCAGAAGGAGTAAATAATTTGCCACCCCCCTAAGAATGGCACTAGTGGTGAAGAACCCGCCTGACAGTGCAGCAAACATAGGAGACACGGGGTCTTCCCTGGGTCGGGAAGAGCCCCTGGAGGAGGGCACGGCAACCCACTCCAGGATTCTCGCCTGGAGAATCCCATGCACAGAGGAGCTTGGCGGGTTAGAGCACGTGGGCTCACGAAGAGTCGGACACAACTTAGAGACTAAACAACAACCACCCCAAGAGAAAGGAGAGAAGCAGAACCTGAAACGGATCCTGCCTGACCCCGAGACCCGTGTGCTCCTCTCACTGCTGTGCAGGCTGTCCCTCTGTGTGACCCTCTGTGACCCCACGGACTGCAGCCCACCAGGCCCCTCTGTCCATGGGACTGTCCGGGCAAGAACGCTGGAGTGGGTAGCCATTCCCTTCTCCAGGGAATCTTCCTGACCCAGGGATCAAACTTGGGTCTCCGGCACTGCAGGCAGATTCTTTACCACTGAGCCCCCAGGGAAGCCCCTCACTAGTGCCAGTAGTTAGTATTTATGGAACACCAACAGGGGGCTGAGGTTCCCAGTTCCCAATCCTTCACATACACTGACTCTGCAGTAAATGTATGAACAAGCTGCCATCAGCTCCATTTCCCAGATGTAAGAGAAGCAGTCAAGTGTAAACCTATAAACCATGGAGCTGGGTCTAGGACCCAGGCAGTCCAGCTACATGGCAGCTCAAGTCGTCTGCCTTCAACTCTGCAGACACGCGGGGCCTCCTTGGTGACATTTACTGTTGACTCAGTGTGCCTCAGCTGTGTCTTTGCAACCAGCCATGACTCCAAAACAAGCTCAGAGTCAAGTCCAGTTACAATTGCACAGCTCCTCTCCTCACTGCATGGGTGGACAAAGGACACGACAGTCTTGGCAGCCAGGATTCTCAAATCCTTATTTCACCCTAAAACAGCTCTTCTCTACATCCCCTGAAGCCTCGAGGCATCGAGATATGCTGAGGATGCGGTGGTGAGGGAAAGCTCTCCATCTCCACGGTCTGAGTGTGTCTGGGTAGAGGGAGGGCTCCGTATGAAAGGATGTCGGTTGCTCTCTTCTAAGAATGTTCCTTCCCTACCTCTGCTTTCAAGCACAAGCATATTTAGTCTCTGCGAGAACTGTAATGGTCTGTGTTCCTCTAGAATCCTTTTTCCCCCCTGCTTGCTCCATTAAAAGTCTTCCAGTTTCAGGCCACTGCTGCACGACTGGCTACAATAATGTAGTATCATCTGTCCCCTATACATCGTGTCCAGGGGACTCGCCTTACAGTAAGCGTCACTTCAATTGCGCTGAGCTGGCCACAGGCCATGACCTGTGAGGGCCCCTGTGGCCATTTATTGTAAACTATAGCTCGTGGGTGATGCTAATGAAGTTCTTCAAGGAGCTCTATTTGCATGACTTCATAGTTTGCTGTCTCCTTTAAAACCGCTAACAAGAGACAAACGTGGTCTTGATTAAGAATCTGTTCCCCCATTCTCTTCATCCCTTTCTGTTCAGAGAAACCATTTCCATTCCTCCCACTACAACACATCCCTTCATGTCCACCAACACCCAAACACCTCCCCGCTGACAAACTGCAAAAAACTAATGTGGCAACTGCCTCCAAATTTGGAGCTTTATATGCAAACTGTTTATGACATTCACAAAACTGGAAAAGAACTGCAGTAGTGCGGTGCTTCTGAAAAGATGAAGCCAATTTCAGAATCCAATTTTCAAAAGGAAATGCCATGTTTGTTTCATGTCAGCCTCTGCTTCAGATCAGAAAAAAAGAGAAAAGCCAAACAAAGCAGAAGCCGTTGGGCTGGCTGGTTATTTCTCAGCAAAGCAAGGGGCAGAGGGAAGGGCGTTCAGCACCCTGCCTCATCTACCTCCAACGGCCTCGGAAACAGCTGAGCAAAGCTCAGCCCCTATTGAATGAGGACCCACAGACACACACACACACACACACACACTTTGAAAGGCTGACTTTAAGTAACATTATGTTAAACACACAGGCTGGGCTGCTGCACGGCCAGGTGGTCTGCCCGCTCCGGCGGCCCTGACAACACACCAGCCGGAGGCGCCGGGGCCGGGGCCGCCTCTCACCCCGCTGCGCTGACCACGCGGCAGCCGGGCACGGCCGGAAGTGACGCCCGGCAGCCTCTCACCGAGAGCGGAGGCCTTCCGGAAGTGAGCCTGCGGCCTTTGCAGAGGTTCAGAGCTGACCTGTGGAGTGGGAACATGTGTGAAAAAAGAGAAACTCGCCTCTACCTTTGCATCAATTCGCCTTTACAGGTGTCGATTACAGCTCCCAGCTACCATCATGCATGAGGAACCAACAGCTGAATAAAACCCGTGGCCACACAGACACCGAGAGGGGTCGAGAAGCTCTGCCGATGTAATGCGTGAAAGGCGTCAAACCACTCATCGAGATTCTGATCCAAAACAAGCATGCAGGGAAAAACATAATTGATTTTTAAATGGCTTTCTTCCCCCTGTATCCAGCTTTCCTCTGAAAGACCATTTTGTCTCATTGCTGGCTGGTGAAACCACCTGAACGCTGCGTCTGCTGGTCGACACCAGGCGAGAAAGACGCAAGTGCCGACCAGCCCCATCTGCGCGGCCTCCCGCTACTGGCTGCTTGCGTGTAAGCTGCACCAAGCCCCCTTCCAACTGCTGGATGGGCAGACAGCGTACGCTGGTCCCCCAGCATGTGGAGGGAATAAGGCTCAGTAGCCTAGTGATGGCAGTGCTGTCGTTCAGTCACTAAGTCACGTCCGACTCTTTGTAACCCCATAGACTGCAGCACGCCAGGCCTCCCTGTCCATCACCAACTCACAGAGCTTGCTCAAACCCATGTCCACTGAGTCAGTGATGCCATCCAACCATCTCAGCCTCTGTCGCCCGCTTCTGCTCCTGCCCTCAATCTTTCCCAGCGTCAGGGTCTTTCCCAATGAGTCAGTTCTTCACATCAGGTGGCCAAAATATTGGAGCTTCAGCTGCAGCATCAGTCCTTTCAATGAACACTCAGCGCTGAGCTCCTTCGGGATTGACGGGTGATCGAGGGGACTCGCCTTCTCGTTCTTGTACAAGGACACCCCGTGATTGCTGTCTGCAACACCACTGGGCACTGGCTGTGTCCAATCTATTTCTACGCTATATTGTCATTGGTCAAAAATGGCCGTGTTCTCCCATTCCCTCCATTTCCCAACTGAAAAAGGAAAGGAACCGATAAGCCTGAGTTCAATTTGCTCTGGCAATTATCGCAAAGTTCCTACTCCGAGGGAGGCCCTGCCCATCGGCGCGGAATGACACTCAGCCATCCACGGTCCAGACAAAGGAGACCCGGCTTTTCTCCGAGTGTATTCAGCCATGTAGGGACATATTGGCCGAGATGCCTGCCCATTCACATCTTAATGGGAAAAAGAGAGAGAAGAACCCGATTTTTTTTTTTTTTAAAAGAGAGAAGAAAGACACCAGACAACAAAACGTGAACTTGGTTAAGAGGGAAGAAAGGAAGCTATTTTGACTGCAGGACAGTAAATCACTGGTATCATGTAGATACATATATTTCACTGCTCTCCAGCTAAATTATGCTTTTACTGCGGATAAAGGTTACTATAGTGATACTGAAATACGGAGCGGAAGGAAGTCATGCTCGGAGGTTGGATTATAAGAGCTTCTCTCCTCTCTCTTCTACTTCCTCTCTTCCTTTCTCTCTCTCTCTCTCCCTTCCCTCAGGTGCAGCTGCACTTTAATCCAACCAAACAAAACTGTTCAGATGAAATCCCAACAAGATGCAGTCTAAAGTGTAATTTTTCTGAAACAAGTATGTAACTTTATTTTTTAAAAAAAGTACAAGTCAAAAGGTGAAAAAAATATATTACACTCTGATGGAAAAGAAGTCATTTAAGGAAAGACTGAATAGAACATTTTTCTTGAAGCAGCATATGGAGACTTTTACAACACTGAAAGAAGTGACTTTTTCTTAATATTTGTCCTATTCTCTGCTCATGAATAGGAGGAAACTGTTTAAAGACAAGGTCACTTTCAATTCTGGGCCACGGCACATGTTCTCTGGGGCCAACTGTCCTCATCTTCCCTTTCCCAACTGGATTTAATGATGAGGGTTCCAACACCCCTGCCCACTAGGAAACACCTGAGAAGCAGCCATGTCAGAGCTGCTCCCATGACAGACCAGAATCATCTCTCCAGCACGACCCTCATTTCAAAGAATAAGTAATGAATAGGGGGAAACTAAGTTAATTTTAAAATCTGTTTTAGTTGCTTCTCTTTAGTCATAATGGAAAAAGGGGCGGGGGGGAATTACAGACTCAATAACAACAGGCACTTCTTCCATTACAGAGAATGGTTAATTCAGTGGACAAATCATTAGCGAATGATCCCTCTGGCCTTTTGCAACTCCAGATACAGAAACACAAAGGAAAAGTTTAAGATATAAAATACACCATGAAAGTGCTGGAAAAGTGAACTACAGTCCCCAGTGAAATTACCTCTTATGGCAATTAAGAGCCCGTTTGTTGGAGCATTAACAGCCTCAGGCAAACTCCACAGACCCATCCCTGGCTGCCGGTAATGACAGATTTCTTAGGGAGTATTATTTAATTAACAATAATTTGAGAGAGCAGCTCAGTGGAGATACTGCATTTACTTACTGGAAACGCTAAGCAATGGTGAGTGGGAAAGGCGCGCCGTTTGTCAGCCTTCCCATTATCTTCTGTTTCTGGAATGCCTAAGCAGCTGATAGGTATTTGCCACCATATATTTTCAGCTGTCTGCTAGGCCAACACGTCTAAAGAACTTCAGCTCTTACTGCCCAAGGCTGCTAACAGTCTTTTGCCGTTTGCTTCTGTTAAGAAATCCCCCAGGCCCTCGCATGCTCAGGGACGGCCTTCTTTGTCCTTCCCCCATCTAGACAAGGGCGACCGCCAGCCCCCTGCCTTGTGTATGCGGGCTCCCTCCCACCCCCACCATCATTTGCCGCTCATCACCGCACACCAGCGAGGCCTTTGTTCTCACTCCCTGCCCAAGTGGCTTCGGGTTGCATCAGCAGTTTGGCGACTGGCTGGTCTCATCTCCCCCCAGAGAAGCACTCCCCATGGCACTGGCAGAGGCGATGAAAAACCCTAGCTGTGGGTAGCCTTCTCCCCTCCAAGTGACCGGACTAAACTCCCCACATTCAACGGCCTCCTTCAGAGCTGATGGTCATTTAGAGACCAGTTTCAAACTGGCAGAGGGAGGACCACTTTTGAGTTGCTCTGACACTCAGTGGGGGCTGGCAGCATGACGTGAACTCCACCTTCAAAGGGACAAGCTCAGAAAAATGCAGAACTAGCACACACCGTGGAAGAAAGGGAAAGTAAGTTAGGAAACTTTTCACGCGCTCTGTTACTTCTGACATGTCTTCAAGAGATTTGGTTTAAAATTGGTCAGTGGCATAGAAAGACTGTCTTGGGAAATGAGTGTGTCGGTTTAGTTGCAGTGGGAGCCAAACAAAGCTCAAAGCTGGCTAAGACGGCAGTTTTAAATGACTGTTGGGGAGTGTACTCGCTTGTGTCCATTAAAATTCTTGCCAACAGAGAATCTTTACTTTGACTTGATTGCTGATAAGCTTAGAAATGAACAGTAAGTGGAACATGGTGATTAAGCAAAACCAATTTCTGTTCATGACTTCTGAAAAGACAAATCTGAAATCACAACCACTTAGCTCACGCTTACGTGTGGGAGTAGGCTGGGATGGGGTATGTGTGGAGCACAAACCTCCACAGTGGATTAAGATGGATTGCAGGAGCTAAAGACTTTTCTCTTTGAGTCTTTTGAATCCAAAGTAGCTTTCACTCAAATAATATCAAAGGCATCTGATTAAACACATCTCCCAGTAGGATTTTATCATGGGGCATGCTTTATTATGTACAGCATAATCAGGCTCATATAATGTGGCATCAGCCAGTGAATGTCTTGTTTTGAAACAACTTGTGGAAATAGATTTTATCCCTTTCTTTAATCCTAATTTGATGCTATTAACCAATTCCATTATTTAAATTGACTATTAAGATTGGAATCAGCTTGATTTATCAGAATGCATTTCCCATTAATAAGGCTTTCATGTTAGTCTCTTTCTTTAGCCTTCATTTACTTTTAGTACTTTGAAGAAAACATTTGCAAAATCTTTTTCCTTAACATGGATGAAAGCATGTGGATTGTTTCCTGTTAAACTATTCTTAGCCTCACAGTGTAGGAACAAAAGCCTATAGGGTTTATATGGGTTTCTTTTAAAGACTCTTTACTGTATAGGAAAGATGAAAGGGGTTACAGGAGAAAGAAAAAATAAATTAAATTTTGCAAAAAGATACATAAGAGCACTTTCCATTCCAGAGAAATCCAATCCCTTTACCAACATAGAAAAAGAATATACAGGGATTTTAACTGCTAATGCAGTTTCCACTAGAACATCTTTGTGATACCCCTATATGGTATTTAAATATCTGAAAGGGGGAAAGTGTCAGCATAAAAGCACGGAGGCATATGGTTTTTCCAGACAGAAGAGCTAACAATCCTATCTCGCCACAGATGTTACCTGAGATCAATCGGCAGGTCATTTTTAAAAATTCCTTCCTTTACAAGTCAAAATAGAAATAGCTAGAATCAAGCATCATCCTCAATTGACTGCTCTCTAGAGGAGAGCACACTAATCCTTTTCCTGTGTGTGTGTATGGTCAGTCACAGTTGTGTCTGACTCTTTGCCACCCCATGGACTGTAGTCCGCCAGGCTCCTCTGTGCATGTGGTTCTCCAGGCAAGAATACTGGACTGGGTGGCCATTTCCTCCTCTAGGGGATCTTCCCGACCCAGGGTTAGAACTCAAGTCTCCTACACTGGCAGGCGGGTTCTTGACCACTGTGCCACCAGGGTGCTTTTAAGTTCAACATTTCTCTTAGGCAAAAGTGAGTTAAATGTTCTTGATATGATGTAAAGTCAGCATTTGAAAATATCACCAATGTAAATTATTTGTAAAAGGCTTTCTGGCCCTTAGATTCCACCCCCTGCTTTCGGCAGACCCAAAGTTCAGTCCGTGGGAAACTTCTTGCCTACAGTCTTGTTCCCCATCTTCTCCCCACTGCCCCCAAAAAAGGCAGGTTCCATAATCTCCAGAGATGCTGCCCCAGTTTATAAACTTCACTGCCAGGAGACCCATTTTTGTTTAAATCTCTTTGTCTACTAAGGCCATGTTCCCTCTTCCAGATTCCTAGGACATGTCCATCTTCAGTAATGAATTTTTTAAATGTGGCTGTCATTATTGAGCTGAACCATGGCTTTCATCCTCCAGCCTTAGAGATTTCTTTCCTTGGACACTGCAAGGCCTTGATGACCCCTCTGTATCTGCTCCAAGCTCCCACCTCACTCCTCAATCCTCTCAGAAACTGGCAAAGCTCTGGTGAGGATTGCAGTCCCACCTGGAGGCTCCTTGGGATCCTACCCTTAATCCTACTTTGAACATCGCCCTCCAGGTGCCAAGTTGCTTTCTGAGTGAGAATGTTACATTGCTGAATTGTTGTTCACATTTTATTAAATTGAGTTCTATTCCACGTATTATTTTATTCCTGTTTGATGCCAACACTGTGCTAATTCTGAAGATACAGAGGTGACAGTCACTAGCTTCTGAGAATTTGCAGGGCTGGGGGGCCAGCTGGTGGAATGGACAGAGTGGCATAAGGGCAGAGAAGGCAGGTCTAATGATTAATCAGTGCTCCCCGGGAGGGAGGCTGCTAAGCAAAGAAGGGCCTGGGAAAGGCACTCACATCTGAGCAAAAGCGTGAGGGTGTTGAAATGTAGAGTCTAGCTTATTTTGATGGACAAGAAAGCAAGGGGAGCAGGGGCAGGAGATGAGTCTAGAATGGTAGGTAGGGGTCCGGTCATGTAGGTCCTTTAAGTGCCTTGTCAAGGAGTTCCGATTGTATCAGCTAAGAAATGAGAAGCTATTAGAGGCCTTTTAGCAGGTGAGCGCCCTGATAAGATCCCTTTGGCTGATTAGAGAATAGAGTAGCGCAGGCCACCAACTCTGAGGCTCTGCGAGGGTGAAGGTACGAAGTTCAGAGCATGAAAACTGTGACAGGGACAGCAGGACTGGGGAGGGAGACGGGATTGGAGAAGGACTCGGAAAGCAGAGATGGCAGAAGCTGACAGTCTAAGAAGCCAGATACAGGGGAGGGGAGGGGGAATGGAAGGAATCTGACTTCTGGATTTCACTTGGATAGCTAGAAGTGCCCATCATGCTCCAGGTTAGAAAAAATAAAAGAAAAATAGACCAAGAGACCCAACAGAGAAAAAAGTCAGGAGTCAAACTGGGAGGCAATGATATCCACCCTGACTCATCAATCTTGTTGTTAACGAGTTCTCATTTCGAGTTGTTACTAGATTTTATCATGTTCATCACCGCTCCGTTTATATTCTAATACCTCTCCAAAGAGCCGTGTGTCGAGGGCTAAGCCTCAAGCTTTATCACCATCATTTTCACTGGCTTCTGCGTTGGTAAAATCTCAGTGCTTAGTGACCATGACTTTAGATATCCTTAAAATTATGAGTGGATATTAAACACTTGATGCAGAACCTGCTCCTATATGATAGTACTTGTCGTTGCACTAAAGCTCAGAATGATCCGCTGATGACAATTCTCCAGTCAGTACTGAACAGTCAGAACGCAGCTTCTCACGGGCGGCCCCTGAGGAAGGCGGAGTCAACGCCGGTGCGTTCTGCCCACACGGAGCTCCCTCCCTGACAGGCACCGTCTCCGCACAGCCTATTCCGTTCCTGAGTGCAGACTAGGTGGTTTGGACAGGATCTGTCCTATGTAAGTTTTTTAAAGCAAAGAATAACCATCACCCCACCCCTACCGCATCAATCCCTTTTAAATACGAAAACCTACCTCTGCTATTTGAGATTACCAACGTTCCTCCACACTGAACTCAACGGCCCTGAACGGCTTGATTGACAATCCAGGTGCGGCAGACTGCATTTCCTAGAAATGGCCACGGTAACAGCTCCCGTCCCACAGGCGCATCCGGCGCTCTGCAGCCCGCCTGCTATGAGGCGGCGCCGGCTCCCCTGCCCCTTGTGTGTGTGGAGTCGCCAGCGGCTCGTAACCAACGGAAGTGGTGCTGAGAGGGTTCCGAGGCCTCGCGGCCTCTGCTTCGAGAACAGGAGCAGCGGCGTCCACACGGGCGCCCTGGCCGTGCCCGCGGCCCGCACGAGCCGCCACGCTGCGAGGAAGCCCGCGCCAGTCCCGCTGGAAACGGCGCAGGAAGGACCAGGCGAAACCTCGAGGCCCCAGGGCCCCCGCGGGCCCCGTCCAGCCCACGCGCCGCAGAGGCCCGAGGAGCGCCGCCAGAACCCCCGGCCCAGCTCCCGACCACGGGAACCACGGAACTAACCAAATGCTGTTTTCGGCCACTGCATGTTGAGGTGATTTCTTTCATAGCTAGCCAGAGATCGGGAATTAGCGCCAAAATCACCCAGGACGAGGTCTAACGATGGAAGACCTGAGGATCCCACCCCGTTTCCTCATTGCGTGAGACGCGCGCGCCTCCCGATCCAGGCCTGAGCCTCGCTGGCGCCCTTGATGCCGAAACCACCCAGGGTTCAGAGGAGCCGGGAAGGACCGAGAAGACCCTAGATTGAGAGCAGCTCTCACTCCTGAGAGGCACCAGGTCACTTCCTGAGGGTCCCACTCCGCTTGGGAGAGTGAGGCCAGTCTGCTTTGTGCCATTTGGGAATTTCCTTTTTCATACGTCACCTATTAACATGGTAGAACTCCTCCGAAAAAGAACACAAACTTAAGTATTAACTATTCCAACAGAGGGCCGACGGGGCTAGACTTCTGGGGAGCAGACGGACTCTGTTTAGAGTCCAAATGAGGACCACCTCGCACTCTTGCTTGAAAGGGGGTGCCAGTTGCTGAGCTAGAGAACAGGCGGGGACACTAGAGAGCCCAGAAAGACGACACTAGAGAGCCCAGAAAGACGGGAGCAGCCAGCCAGTCTCCGCCCACGACGGTGTCACCATGACAATGGGACGCGGCCAGGCTGCAGCCTGCAGGCCCGAGAGCCACGCCCACCGTGCGCATGCGGTGGGCACGGCCTGTTGCGGCGATCCGAGATACGAGTGGTATCAAAGTGGACAAGAGAACACCGGATCTTAGGCTTAAAGACAGCGCTTTCTACAACTACCTTCTCAAAAGGTCACTGAGATCTATGGATAACGGACAACATCAGCCTAGGATCAGCCAGTTCTAATATAACCACTTACTGTATCAGTTCATTTGAGATATTTCTAGAGTACAGTTCTTGATTTCTGATAAAACTGTGAAGTGGCCAAATTTTGTTTCTCCAACTGTAGGTTGTATTGGCAACATGTGTTAAGAAGTTGATAACAAATGGTGTTTTTCAGAACAGCTTTTAAACCAATTCTTGATCTTCTTTCAAAGGCAGAGTTACATAGCATCCCTTTGCATGGGTATATCATAATTTTTAAAATCATCTACTGTTGGAAATCTATTTTAGATCATGTAATGTTTCAAATCCCAATTGCCTTGTAAGGTTTCCAAGCATCTCAAAAAAGATTCTTTGTGATGCCTAACTCTAGAGCGCTTCTGACAGGCAAAGGTTTGTTACATTCGGTATCCTATTTCCTTGATTTTTGTTGCCTTTATACTATTTACACACCACTTAATACTTTGCTGGTAAGAATAGATGGAGAAGGGAATGGCAACCCCCTCCTGTGTTCTTGCCTGGGAAATCCCATGGACAGAGGAGCCTGGCGGGCCTCAATCTATGGGATCGCGAAGAATTGGACATGACTGAGCAACTAACATATTCATTCAAGAATAGATGCTAAAATCAGTATGGCAAAATGTTAATTAACTCTAAATAAAAGTTCAAAGGCCTAGAATAACAATATCAAGCTGTTAAGTACTTTTTATAGCTTAAAAATACACTAGCCACTAGCCACCCAGTTAATATTTATTAAGCACCTAGCATTTACCAAATGCTACACTAGGTATCAAGGACACATGGGTAAAAGATACTGTCTGTATCTTCAAGGAGCTTACAGAATGGGGAAAAGAGAGACAAGTAAACAGTCACAACACTGAACCACAAAACGCAAAGACAGCAAACGCACAAGGTGCTTTGAAAAAAAGACAAAAAGGGAAACACATAGGAAGTAAAACAAATAAACAAAAACAGAATTTAATCTGTAGTATTAGGCATGACGGTCCTTTAAAGATGATTATTATCCTCACGTCTGAGACTCAGAAAGGCTAAGGAGCCACCCAATGTATCACACATTGAAAAGCAGAGATGGAAAAAGTCTCACCACGCTGTCCCCAGCCCCACCGCGCATCACTCCTTCAAAGAGAGGAAAGCACTTGGAAAGTACATAGTAGGAGACAAGTTTCTCTTTACCTTTAACAGGATAGGTGAAAAATATCAATGAGATTTTTGCTTTGTTTTCCAGGGGGGTTTCTTTTCCTTAAACAGATTATCCAGTTGTCTTTGGGTTCATTCTTTACACATTAGAACTATGAAAGATATAACACCCACAATCCCAACATGAGAGTCAGTATTGTGTGAAAAGAACAGCATGTGGGGACTGGTGGGTCAAAACCGTCCCCGGCTAAGGTGAAGTTCAAGGCAGCCCCAGGAAGTCACTGACCAGCAGGCCTGGCCCCAGGTCTCGAGCCTGGATTCAGTGTGCGCATCCGGAGACACTAAGAATTGCTCCAAGGGAGAGAAGGGAGTTCACATTCTTTATGCCCAAAGCTGCTTTGAAGTTTTGGACTAAAAAGAGAAGGAAGGTTCTTGCCTCTTTAAATAATCAGGCATTGAAGAATGAATTTTTTATCCTTAAGTCTAAAATCAAATTTATTCCTCGCCTCTAACTAGCGCCTCCTCTCAACTTCCTGCCCTAACCCAAGCACGCACCTTCTTGCATGCCCCTTGAGAGTGGCGTCCGTATGCAAGTGTTGGAGACCGTCTCCTCAGTACTGAAGAGGTCTCACCACCCGCTCCGCCCTGACCCCTGGTCGAGGGCTCCTCACCAGCTTTCCCTGGACCCTCACTGACCCCCGCCCCTCCCCACCCTCCTCCAGAAACACTGACACACGGAGATCAAACAAGTGCACGTTTACATGCTTAAAAGCCTGTACCTGCTCACTATGGACAATTAAATACATTCCAAACACTCCAGTCGAGCAATTTTCAAAGCTCCTAAGCTACTGGGCTTTGCCTACATGTCCTGTCTTATCTCTCATCGCCCTCCTGAACAGACCTCATTCTCCAGGCAAATTAAATTCTCCCTCTCCCCCAGACAGGCCCTTTGCATCCTGCACCCGCGCCTCTGCAGGCGCACTTTCGTCCACGTCGACGCCTTCCTTCCTTCTGTCCTGCAAGGTCTGGTCCCAATGCCACCTTAAACACCTCCCCGCTGCTAGAAACCATTTCTCCCTCTTCTGAGCGGTGTGCAGCGATGTGTCCTCCGTGGCTCCGTTGTGTCCTACTCTCTGTGACCCCGCGGGCTGCAGCCCGCCAGCCTCCTCTGTCCGTGGGATTTCCCAAGCAAGAACACTGGAGTGGGTTGCCATTTCCTCCTCCAGGGGACCCTCCCCACCCAGGGATCGAACCTGTGTCTCCCGCATCTCCTAAACTGGCAGACAGATCCGTTACCACCGCCACCTGGGAAGCCCCTCCAACCTGGTGTGGCATTTCGTTTCTCCCCATCTTGGGGCCCTTATCACACAGACTGTGCTACAGTCAGTCATGAGCTGCTGAAGAAGCTCACCC
The DNA here is from genome assembly GCF_001704415.2 of Capra hircus. NCBI lineage: Eukaryota > Metazoa > Chordata > Mammalia > Artiodactyla > Bovidae > Capra > Capra hircus. Next base: position 60,205,456 of record NC_030831.1, read on the forward strand.
ATGACTCGCTACGTGGCATCTGGCAATGGCTGTGGTGGAAATATTCACACCATGGTTGATTTCACAGAGTTGGGAAGAGATGTGCGAGTCGGCTTCCATGACCATCGGGAGGAGCCAACCGGAGCACACCGCTGTCCATCTGTTTCTTTGCAGAATGAGAAAAGAGCACCTTTCCATGGAATTCTGGCAAAGACTAAATAAGGAAGAGAATGCACATTACTCAACACAACCTGCCGTGGAGTAAATCATCCATGCTAGCACTTCCGCTGAGACTGCCCCGTAACTCCTGCTGCCGCTCAGACCCCATCGTCACCACTGCTAGGAACGGTGTCAGGCCCGCACCGGCTCCTGCTACTATTCCCGCTGCTCAGAGTACCGGTAGTACCGGCCCCACTAAGGGCGCCCCAGGTGGCGCTCGTGGTAAAGAACCCGCCTGCCAACAGGCAGGGGACAAAAGAGATGTGGGTTCCATCCCTGGGTGGGGAAGATCCCCTGGAGGAGGAAGTGGCACCCAACTCCAGTATTCTTGCCTGGAGAATCCCATGGACAGAGGAGCCCGGCGCTGCGGTCCTTGGGGTCTCAAAGAATCAGACATGACTGAAGCGGCTTAGCACACATACATACACACGCCCGTGCTGCTCCACGAAACAGCAAACATCTTGAAGCCGGGAAGCGCCTACTATTTTTCAAGAGCAAGTCTTTTCCAAACACCAAGCTATGAGCTTCGAACATACTTTCTCCCTTAATTCTGACAGTCACCCCGTGAGAGTCTATAATTATCTCAGATGGCCAACTGAGATGGAAAAAGTTGAAGTCACTTGCTCAAGATCACACGGGCTTCCTGGTAGCTCATCTGGCAAAGAATCTGCCTGCAAGGCAGGAGACCCTGGCTCAATTCCTGGGTCAGAAAGATCTCCTGAAAAAGGGATAGGCTACCCGCCCCAGTACTGATGGGCTTCCCTGATGGCTCAGATGGTAAAGAATCCACCTGCAGTTCGGGAGACCTGGGTTCAGTCCCTGGGTTGGGAAGATCCCCTGGAGGAGGGCATCCCGAGTGTGGAGTCACAACCCCTGGACGGCCAGAGAAGTGCCTACAAACCTTTCTTTGATTAAACCCGTTTGATGCTCAAGTATTTATCAAATTAATAAATTGTCTTAACTTTAGACAGCAGACTTACTTTCTCCCCCAAACTCTTCCTCCTATGGATTAATCTTTATGGTCCAGGGAAGATTTATCAGAATATACCACCTGAACTTCTGTAAGAAATCAAAGCTATACAGAAAAACCTGAGTTGTGATTATCTGTAACTTATCAAAGAAGAACTTTAGCCAAAGAATTACACTTAAAACATATGCTTTTTTTTAATGAACAGGCACAAATGCAATTATAAATGGCACATAAGACTAGAAATTAGTGAGCATGTGAGACGACCTTAAAAAAAATCAAAACTGATCCTTCTTGTCTAACTGCAGTCATGGACTGAACTGTAGTTTCATTAGCTTGATTAAAAGTGAAAACCGGAGGAAGGGTAAAGTAGGTCAAAAACTTCCTGACTCCTTTGGGATTAAAACCTTTACTAGATGCCAAGCATGAGTGAAAGGATCAGTAAGAATCTGTTTGCCATTCTTGGAAGATGGGAAAAGTCAGGACACCCTCAACTGGAAAAATTGATCACAAGAGAATGAAAACCGAAGAACTGGGCGTGAACTCCAGCCAAAAGGATTTCGAAAGCGAAAATGCCTTTATTCATGACCCAAGCTAGGAAATTTATAGCCGGAGGGGCAACCTATACATGGGATATACAAAGTAGGTTTTATTATGGGACTGATCAGGTTTTTCAAAGCCAGCTCTTAATTACATAATTCAAGCTTTCTACCATTTTTTCCTTCTGTTCCTCTCACCCACATGGGGAGACACACATGCACACACTCAAACTCACACGCGCCTTGTCTTACATAAAACCACATCTCGTTCCTAAAACCTTCAGCTAAGCCGCCCTGTACCTCCCCCTCTGCCACAGCAACCCCACAGTTCCATTTCTGAACGTCTTAAAACAGCACTCCCTCGGCCAGACTAATCTGGTTGTGGGAAGGAGAGGAGAGCAAAGAGAGCAAGTGGTGAGAAAGGGAAGCTTTCTGGGGCTGATCACGGCTTGAGTGGCAACTGTAAGAGCTCAGCCTTTAGGCTCAAGTTTTCCACAGGTTTTGAGGGACGTGGAGGAGCAGGAATTCAAAGGAAAACAGATAAGCAAGAGTGATGACTACCTTTCCTAAGAACTCTCCATGGAAATTAAGAATCCCCTTTGATTTTATAAAAAGGTAAAAGCATCATTCTTCAATTCTAGACACACCATCAATTTATTAATAGCTTCTTTGAGGAAGAGATCCAGGGGAGAGGAAATAGGACCACATTACATCTACGTACTGATTTTAAGGTATATCCCATTTCAGACACGTTAACTGAGGACTTGGGGGCAGTGTCATCCATTAGGCAGTAAGGCGCGGAGTGGGGACCGGAAGCGAGCACACGGCCCAGATGCAGAAAGCCTTGTGCCTGGACCACCTCTTCCGGTTCTGTTGCTCTGCTGAGACTCGGTCACCTCCACAGATGGGCAGCTTTGGGGAGGCTGGTGAGTCGATGGTCACAGAAGAGGATCGGAGCCTCTACTCACTTAATGACTGCCCAGCTGAAAAGCAAAATGGCACATCTGTAGGAAAAGGAAAAGACTTTAGGTCAGGGAGCTATGTCACCTTCCAGCATTCACCACTTCCATTTCGTCAGGAGCGCAGACAAGCGCACACAGATCCAGGGAGGCTGAAAGCTCGCTTACAGAAGCGCGGAAAGTATTTTCTTTATGGCCTTCCCCAAGGGGAGCCTTACTGTTTGTGAACTGTACATATTCACAGACACCCTCTTCGTAGGAATTTTTCACTCCAGTTTACACGCGGGACCACCCGTCCTCCACACTGAGGGGCTGCCTCCGCAGTGAAACGTCCGTGTTTCTCAGGAGAGACTCTTGACTGGGAGGTGAGGGGACTCCGCGCGCGGAGATGCGTCTGGTTTCATGCTGACGCTCCTCGTGGCCCACCGTCATATTTCACTCTAATATCCAGGATCCTCGCAAAGCTCTGCCTTTCTTTTGAAGCACATTTTTGAGGTTCTTATTATAAGTAAAAGTGATGGCTTCAGACGTTTAGCTGTTGGAAACCACAGCAACACAGCCTCCATTTACCACTATAAAGCATGAGGTCAGAACAGAAGATTAAAACAACCCTACCCCCGTCCTTAGAGGAAGTCAGCAACAGAGGTGGCTGACTCTTCTGCTTCCGTCGAGATGTCGTTTGAGCTTTACTGAGTAGTATTTCCATTAACCACGAAAAGCTTGGGAAAACTGGAATAATGAAGAGAGAAATCAGAGGGAGACCATAAAAGCCCAGTTCATTTCAAGGAGAAAGCAGTAACCATTCCTTTCCCCTACATTTTAAATATCACAGCAAATTTAAGTAACGAAATAAACAATTCACTGAGAGCACACTTTTATGTACAACTTTAATTTCTTCCTACTGGGTTCATTACCAAGCTGTTTACTTTCTTCAGGCAGGATGGGAGGGGAAAAAAAGACTCTTGAAAGACTCGTTTAACACAGAAGTCAATTTCCACTAATGCTGTCTTCCTTCATGTGGCATACATGGTCTTTCAAAACAGACCTGTATCTACATATAGTAGTCTCCTCCTTTGTAAGAACAACAGCAATTAGCCTACCATCAGACACATCATTGCTATTCTTACCCTGGAGGAAAAAACATGAATATGAGAACCATCTTATTTATAATAATTGCAGACTGGTTAGTACTTCTGACAGAACCGATTTTCTCCTCACTTGCATGAACAACTCTAATTGTGAAAAGAATAACTCTTCTTTAACTATTGGATAACCCAGATTTTGCTTTCTGAAAAGTTAGGCAGGGAGTATTTTTCATGCATTCCATCCTAAGAAAGCAGGAAGAAAGTGCTTGCCAATCAGCTGTAGCCATCGAGTTATTTAACACAGAAGGAGTTCCCAGGCACTGCCGGCTCTGGAATTTTAGGTGCATCACAGGGGACACGAGTGGGACATGTGGGCCACCAGCCCTTTCACGGGGTCACCAGGGGCTCCACAGGCCCCAAACATCCAGAAGCCACTTCTGTGCATTTCTCGTGAAAGGGAAGAACATGAGGGCTTTGCACTGGTGTGTAGGAGGCCAAAGTGGGCAGGAGAGAGAGATGAAAGCAGAAGCAACTGAACAGCCTACAAAATATTCATCACAAAGATTCCACAGAATACCTCCTTTTTTTTCCTGAGCTCTTCAGATCATGCTTATAGGTAAAGATAGGAGGTTTTAATTGGCAAGAATGCATATCTAGTTTGTTAGAGATGGGAGAATAGAAGGGATAGTCTTAAAATTCCTCAAAATCTACTTAAAATTCCCTAACATTCCTCTCGAAATTTCCTCAAAACTCATTCCATTCAGAATATTTAGCAGTGGGAGCAGGAGACGGGACATCTGCATGGCCCACCCCCTCACCCAACGCACAAGCACCTGCTCACTCAGAGCCCAAAAGTGACATGGTTAGAGTAGCTAGAAAAAGTCATCAAAACCACTGAAAGTAATGCTCAGACAAAATGTACACGTATGAGACACAGGCATTAGAGGAAATGCATTAATATACATTTTGAGCTCTATCTTTGATAAGTGTGACCCCAAAAGAAAATTCTCTCTAATCTACAAAGTTTCCAAATAATTCTTCAATGTTTCCTCATATCAAAAAGAAAAAAAAAAGTTTGGCTATTACAGAATTGGTCTGGGCCAGAATTTACTCCCCAATAATGCTTATCACAGACACAGAGATCTGTAAAATAATATATAATATATAATATATAATATATATATATAGGGCCCTTTCAGATATATATAAATTTTGGCCCCAAAAGTGCGCAAGAGATATGTTTCAGGCTCAGCTTCATCACTTCTACACATGACTCAGTAATTTTTCCCTGTGTGGCTGTTCAAATGTCAGTTGGCACCTTAGTCCTTTACAGAACATGTTCACCTACACTGTCCCAGCAAATCCTCACGGGTATCCTGTGAAGTGGACTTCCCTGGCGGCTTAGATGGTAAAGCGTCTGTCTACAATGCGGGAGACCTGGGTTTGATCCCTGGGTTGGGAAGATCCCCTGGAGAAGGCAATGGCAATCCACTCCAGTACCATTGCTTGGAAAATCCCATGGACGGAGGAGCCTGGTAGGCTGCAGTCCATGGGGTCGCAAAGAGTCGGACATGACTGAGCGACTTCACACACACACACACACACACACACACACACACACACACATCCTGTGAAGTAGATGGGAGAACTATTAATAGCATTCCCTGCTCAATAGAGGAATAAAAATTCGTAGACGTCAACAAGCCAGAGGTAATGAAAGCAGAACCAGGGGTCAAACTGACCCTTGGTCTAGCAAACATCCACAAACGTACAGTTAGGTCTGTGTTTCCCAAGGTATGGAATATTCCCACTATGGCTGCCAATCCCAGGATTCATTCTAGCCTTTTTTTTTTTTTTTTTTTTTGGTAATGCCCTTTAGTCCATCTTCTAGCTCCCTACAACAGCATAGCTAATTCTCACCAATCTTCTTCTTTAATTCATGTCTGGGGTTAAGGTTCCTTCTTCCAGAAGGTCTCCCCTTAGACAAGGATCAATCAGTGAGCTGGGTTTCCATAGACCAGTCTAAAGAGAAAAGGAACAACCCATGCTTGCCGACCCCCTTTCTAGCACACCACTGTTCTTAATAGTAACCAACATGTCACTCAGAAGACATAGCTAGCTTGCTTTCACCTGACAGTCAAGCGCCTCTGGAGCCAGAACCGATACGAGGCACGGCCTCCCATTCTGTTATAGAAATCCTATAGTCTCCCCCACCTTATTCCTCTTTATCTGCTCTCATTCAAATGATTTCTTCTACAGCAGTGAAATGGCATATTACATGGAATGATTACAGGATCTCTTTTATAAATTCTCTTGTTCATTTCAATAGTGAGTATTTGAGACAAAGCTAACATGAGTTCTGATGATGACAGGTGGGAGGTGGTAACTGAGTCAGCATCAGCGCATGGATTTCGCCACTTGTAGGAACGGAGCGTTGCCTAGTTGCACGGGTCTGAAATGGCCAGATAAACACATCTGTTCTAAGATGACAGCGGTTCTCCACACTAGCAGTGGAGATATTAAGCCCACAGAAGACATTCTAACTGTTCTGACAGAATGACTTGAGTGCTAGGCCAGCTCATTAAATCCAGCCCAAGTAAAGGAAGAAAAGGTTGATGAGGTCATAGCCCAGGCGTGAGGTCACCAGCCAATCTGACCTCATAGCAACAAAAGAAGTTTGACTGATGAAATGGTGTCCCCAGGGTAGAAGTCAACATCCCTTTGCCTAAATGAGTCTTTCAGCTCAGGGGAAAAATAATGTTGGCGAGAACTCTCTCCTGTGGCCAGGGAAGCATGTGACTGATAGCACTTTAAAGTCTCCTGTGAATGATACAGTGATTAACTGACCTTTCCGATCCTAGAAAGGTTACATTAGCAGCCCCTATCAGTGCTTCAGAGCTGAAGCAGTAGAGTGTGAAACTCAAATTCCACCATGAGCTCAGAGAATGATTAAAACCAGAAGTGATCCATGGCTGTTTACAAATAAAGTCTGACTCTTAATATTATCAATAACGTGGAGCAAGCAAAATATAATTGTGGGTGGCAAAAGAAGATAGTTAGATTTTGCTTTTGGTTTTCTAAGGAACCAAGAAAAGCAGTTGGGTTAATGAAAATATTAACTATTAGTTGTCAATTTTGGAAATGAGTGCAATTTTTAAGAATGTAGGAGGTTGTCTTATCATAAATATTTCAAAGAGCCAATCAATAATACAGCCTATCCCTCTATTACCAATGTGAAGAAATATATTCACTAGTTTTATTTCTGCTGAAATCCATTTTTGAAGGTTTGGGATTGAGTATATCAAGATAAGTTGTCTCATTTTTATCAAAATATTATTTACTAGTTAAACACTTCTAAAGCAGTAACATGTTATGACTCCTTCATTTGTTGACTAGAAAAGCCAAATATTTACTGACATTTCTTGAAAACTTGCTATAAGCCCACAGGAAAGAATCTGACATCATCAGCCTGTGTTTTCCTTCACTTGACAGGAAGTCAACTTCAAGCAGACTGACTTGAATCAGGACCTCACCGGGGAAGCATAAGTGTTCAATAAACTGCATTATTTTTTTATCTGGAAAATACTGAAGTGAGTGGCTTTGTCATCCTGGACTTTACTTTCTGAAAACCTGGCCATCCCATGTGGACCTCTGGTAGAATGAGCAATGCAAAGAGCTGGCTTGGACTTGGCATGTCCTTGTACTTCTGGGGATTGATGGACCTTACAAGCCCTGCTCTCTCGGGCACACCAACACCGCCAGGCAGACTAGAAGCATTCCTGTCAGACAAGGCACAGCCACACCCGCGGACAAAGAGGAGCTGGGTTTGGAACCAGTTTTTTGTTCTGGAAGAATACACTGGAACTGACCCTTTGTATGTCGGCAAGGTAAGAACTGCCAAAGAGAACAATAAGTTATCCAAATACCGGATATTGAAATTGAATAAGAATATGAACTATGAAAGCTCACATAGTCTGAGGCCTGAGGACAATTTTAAACTAGAGGTATGTTAATTGACAGCTGCTGCTGCTGCTGCTGCTGCTGCTAAGTTGCTTCAGTCGTGTCCAACTCTGGGCAACCCCATGGAGTTGAGATCTAGTTTTTGCTTTGTCAGATACTGGTCAGAAAGGAAAGACTTCTCTCCTTGTTCTTGCCTCTGTTCTGAGTGGGAAAGGCTAGGAATTGGGTTTTGGGAGGAAAAGACTTGGGTCCTGCAAGAACTGTTCAAGTCCTCACACAGGCAGCAGCAGCCTCAGGAGTAACAGGATAAGGAAGAAGTAAACTGAGAAATGCAAGGGGAGAAGCTTAGGGTTTGTCTTTTTCAAAGCATTTCCAAAGGTATTGCCTGAGGCCAAAATTCAATGGAAAAAAAAAAAAGAATAAAACATTCTTCATTTTCAGAAGATCCTAGCTTGTGCTTTAGGATCGCTGGAGACAATCAATGAATATATTTATAAACTTTACACTCGAAATCCCTTGATTTATCCAGCATCATTTCATTTTTAATCGGGGCTTTCTCCTGTGTTTACTTTATTTGAATGTTAATCAGAGGCCATTTTGCAAAAGCAACTGAGAGAACACGGGAAACAAGGAACTAATTAGAAAATAAATAATTCATTCAAACAACTTAAACACTTGCTTAGCACACAGGCTAAGAGTGCAGGTTTCAGAGTCAAACACATGTGGGTGCAAAACCCAGCTCTGCCAATTGCTTCCGGAGTGACTCTGGGCAGGTCACTAAGTCCCGTTAACCTGTTTCCTCAAATGTTGAAGAAGGATAAGAGAACTTCTTAAGAGTTGTCTACATAAGCTCTTTCCTCCACTTCCACCCACTTCTCAACCCAGGTGGGCTTCCCTGGTGGCTCAGCCGGTAAAGAATCTGCCTGCCGTGCAGGAGACCCGGGTTAGATCCCTGGGTCAGGAAGATCCCCTGGAGAAGGGAATGGCCCCCCGCTCCAGCATTCTTGCCTGGAGAACACTATGGACAGAGGAGCCTGGAGGGCTACAGCCCACGGGGCCACAAGGGTCGGACACAACTTAGTGCCTAAACCACTGAGCCCAGGTAGCTGCCCTCCGCCCTGTCTCTGCACAGATGCCATGTTTTCGGGGCTCCTCGGGACCTCCCCACCCCCAGAGCTGACGGTCCAGTTTATGGAGCCGCCCCACTGGGGCCTTGGACGCCGCTGCCCAGCCCTTCCCTGACTCACGTTCTTCCCTCAGCTTCACGGCGTTCACAGCCTCGTTCTTACTCCTTCCTTCTCAGCCCCTCACCAGTCCTCCAGCCCACCTGTGGCGTCTTCCCCATCACACCCACCCCCGGGGGGTGGGGGGTTAAACTCACCCCTATGGCTTTAAACCCCTAAAGCAGTGAATTCGAAGCCTCCGTCTCTGGCTCAGACCACTCCTCCAAGCTTCAGAGGAAAAACCCTCCCGCACCGCATTTAGGATTCCTCGGCCTCCATCCCCTGAAGCATCCCCGATCGCCCTCCCAAACCGCGTCTGCCCTCGGTCGTCCCAGTGGCGGCATTGCCACCTCCCAGTTCCTAAGCCTGGGCCCTGCTGGTCAGGCGGCCCCTTCCCTCGGTCTCTGCGCCTGCAGATCCCGTTAGTCCGGAACCAAACCCTCCTCCGTCTCACCCCCGCGCCCACCGTCATCTCAGCCTGCGCAAACACCTGTCCCCCCAGCAGCATCCTTACTTCTGCCCGCACGTCCTTCCAGGCCACGCTCCATACGTGATCTTTTGAAATGTGAGTCAGACAGTAAAGAATCTGCCTGCGATTCAGGAGACCCAGGTTCAATCCCCGGGTCAGGAAGATCCCCTGGAGGAGGGCATGGCACCCCCCTACAGGGTTCTGGCCTGGGGAATCGCATGGACAGAGGAGCCCGAAGAGCTATAGCTCACGGGGCCGCACAGGCAGACACGACCGACACAGACCGCATCACCCTGCTGCCGGCCATCAGGGCCTTCCCGCTGCGCTCTGAGCCACCCGGACCCACCCTCTTCTCACGAGGTCTCCTCCCGCAGCCTCCCCGCCGGCCCCTGGTCACCACTGGGCAGGGCCCCCGCCGGCCCCCACCACGTGGCACGCCGCCCACCGGCCCCTGGTCACCACGGGCACGCCGCCCACCGGCCCCTGCCACGTGTCTCGCTCCCGGCCGGCCCCCGCCATGGGCACGCCCCCCGCCGGCCCCTGGTCACCACTGGGCAGGGCCCCCGCCGGCCCCCACCACGTGGCACGCCGCCCACCGGCCCCTGGTCACCACGGGCACGCCGCCCACCGGCCCCTGCCACGTGTCTCGCTCCCGGCCGGCCCCCGCCATGGGCACGCCCCCCGCCGGCCCCTGGTCACCACTGGCGCGCCCCCCGCCGGGCCCCACCACGGGCGCGCTGCCCTTCCCGCCCTCTCAGCCGGGGCTCTGACCGCCGCCCTCTCTCCGCCCAGACCTGGGGACGCAGCCTCCGGCAGCTCGCAGACTGGCCGGCTCTGCCTTCCTCCCCGCATCGTGAGACGCGCTCGTCCGGGCTCCCCTAGGGGTCGGCTCCCCTTCATCCTCGAGGATTCATTTCACACCGAGCTCTGCCTTGACTGCTCTCTAAGGCACACCCCTGGTGGACCCTCTCACTACCATAAGCTTTCCCCATTCTAATCACAACCTACAGTATCTGCGTTACTCGTTTGTCTGTATCTGTGCTTCGGCAGTGCTGTGTGTGTGCACGCAGCGCATCCGAGTCTGTGCGGCCCCACAGGCTGTACCCCACCAGGCTCCTCTGTCCATGGGGCTTCTCAGACAGGAGTACTGCAGTGGGCTGCCATAGGCTCCGCCAGCGGATCTTCCTGACCCAAGGATGGAACCAGCACCGCTTGCGTCTGCACTGACAGGCAGATTCTTCACCACTGGAGCCGCCTGGGAAGCCTTAGACCAGGCTGTAAGCTCTGTGAGGACAAGGGTATCACTTCCATTTCCTCCACAAGATCTAACACGGTACCTGTCATGCAGACACAACCACCTCGTACAGTAATAAGGATTAAGTGAACTGACTAACACAGGGACAGTGCCTTAGCAGCGTGCCTGGTCCAGACTAAGATCTTAATGATCGTTACCCTCTAGTAGGAGTAGGGTGAGGACCAGTAATAGTGGCCGCAGCGGTAGTACAGTGAGTTCATTACGGGAATTAAGCAGCTCAGGAACGCAGACCTAACGTACCTGCAAACCCCTGAGCCTCGGAACCTGTGACTTTTCTGTGACTTCTCCCTCCCCTCCTCTTCCTTCACTCCCCTGTCAGCACGTCCTGTCAGTATCTCCTTGCCACTTTCTCTGAGTCACTCATCCTCTCCAGAGCTGTCCTCCCTGTGGTCCTCTGGGTTTCCATGATTAGATTAGCTGAGCGGGCGGTGCGGGAGGCTCTCCCGGCCCTCCCCCGGGACTCGGGCCGTTTATCTCCTTCAAGCGCCCTCCCATCAGGTCCCTCGCCCACTGTGGCTCTGCAGGGCTCATCAGAGCTCGCCGCACACAGGGCAAGCACTGCCAGAGAATGAGCCCCCGCTGGGACAGCTCCAGCCTCACCCTGATCTCAGTCAGGCTGGCCTCCTCACCCGCCCGACACAACACACCCTGTCGGTCCCTGCCCCAGAGGCGTTCGCTTGCTGCTGTCGTGCCCGGGACACACGTCCCCTCCTCTCCACTCAGCCATGTTCGAGTTCCTCAGGGTCCCAGCTTAAAAGCATTTTCCATCATGAATACATCTTCCATTCAGAGTTTCAAAGATTTCTAGCAACTCGGTATTTGTAAAACACTTCTTCCAACTAGACACACATTCAGTTCAGTTCAGTCGCTCAGTCGTGTCTGACTCTTTGTGATCCCATGAATCGCAGCACGCCAGGCCTCCCTGTCCATCACCAACTCCCGGAGTTCAGTCAGACTCATGTACATCAAGTCGGTGATGCCATCCAGCCATCTCATCCCCAGTCGTCCCCTTCTCCTCCTGCCCCCAATCTCTGCCAGCATCAGAGTCTTTTCCAATGAGTCAACTCTCCCCGTGAAGTGGCCAGAGTACTGGAGTTTCAGCTTCAGCATCACTCCCTCCAAAGAAATCCCAGGGCTGATCTCCTTCATAGCTCCTGCTAAAATAAGTTTTGGAAAATGCTTTTGTATTCAGTAATTGCTTTGTGTGGTTGTACAATTTCGAGCCCTCCTTCCTTCTCCCAAGGGTAAAACTGAGACCTCCTCCTGGCCTCGCCTACATTTCCCTGACACTCCACACCTAGCACAGAACTGGACACGTGGAAATGCAGAAAGACTAGGGGACCCGACGCCTTCCTGGGGTACCCAGTGCTGTGTGTCAGCCCCACGTGCATAGGGCAGGTGGTTCAGCCATCGCAACAGTGCTAGGAAGTAAGTATAAGTCACCTCTCCTGGATAATTTAAATGAGGGAAGGTTCTGAGAGGTTACGGTCCTTGCCCAAAGTTACACAGAAGCTTAATAGGAAATCTGACACCGAAGCCATGGGCTTTCTTTTTCTTTGGCCTGTATGTGGCCATGACTTTAGACCTCGCCCTGAGAGACACACAGAAGAGTCCACGGTGTCAGTGAGACCAGAAACGTAACCAAGCCTGTTCCCTGAAGGTGGGAGCTCTCAGCCGTGCAGTGCGCTCCAGTGCTCATGATCAGTGTGACCCCGTGGGCCGGAGCCCTCCAGGCTCCCCTCTCCATGGGACTCTCCAGGCAAGAATACTGGAGTGGGCTGCCATGCCCTCCCCCCTCCAGGGGATCTTCCCGACCTGGGGATCAAACCTGTGCCTCTTCCATCCAGCTGCATTGGCAGGCAGGATCTTTACCACCAGCGCCCCCTGGGAAGCCCGAGATCGGGGCTCACCCTGTCCTAATCCACCACCCCGGGACACAGGCCATCCCCCGCACCTCCACAGTCATCCTGGCCGACCAGCTCTCAATGCAAGTCGACGCCCCGGAGTGGGCCTGTCGCCTGCACAGGAAGGGAGGTGTGTTCTCACTCACCCAGGCACCTTCCCCCTTACTTTCTTCTGAAAGAAAACCCATCCCTCTCTCCCAGGGGCATTTCAGCTCGTCACCATGAGCTCTAGAAGACATCTGTTTAGAGAGCCTGCCTGAGTATTTGCTTTTTTCAAAAAGGAGTATGGCAACAATTATCAGCTGTAATTGGTATGGCCTTACAAAATCCACACTGGGCTTCCCAGGGACAAGGCAGCGTCGAGTCAAAGCAAGATCATGTAGACATATGCAAAGAGGTGGAGGCAGCGAGCTCGTGCTCTGCAGGAATCTGTGGTCCCGAGTCACGCTGAGGTTAACAAGGGCGCGGAAGCTGTCTAACCACAAATGTGAGCACTCACTGCCTTCCTGGAACCATACGAGGCACCGTGAAAGACGGCGAAAAGGAGCGCCATCACCCCCGTGTCGAGCTTCATGTACTTCCCGTCACTCGCTACTCCTCTGGCTCAAGATCTTAGAGACGAAAGCAAGGTTAGGCTAAGTAGGATATCCAGCTGTCTTATTCGGTCTAGGATAACAAAGCTGTTTTCCCAGGATGGGGTAACTGTGTGCTGCCAACCCCATCCCCGAAGCTCCGCACCTTCCTCCGGAGAGCTGGTGCTCAGTCAGTGTGAGCTGAATTACGTATGGATACACATAAAGCACATTTTTATCACAGTACCAATTTGCTCAGTGACTGACAGAAAAGCTGTTAATATCACTTCTTTGCAGTTTTTGCAACCAAATGTGCATTCTGTGACTGGAGAACCTAATGTTCAGTTCACATCACTGTGCTGGCTACTAGGCTAGTGTCTCTCAGCTCTATATTCTCCTTCCCATACTCCACGGGGCTGGGACTCTGCACATCACAGCTCCTCCGTTTCCAAGCAGCTCCCGGGTCCTGAGAGAGGAATGTTCTAGGGGGAGAACCAGAGGCGGGAGGAGAGGGACTCGCTCCTTTATCTGTGGGAGCTGCTTCTGGTTTCTGGAACCATTTCCACACCCCAGCCTCACACATCCACTGGAGGGCGCCCCCTTCTCAGCAACTCTAAATGCCTGGAGCCCAACCCAGGGAGATAACACCCCCTCTTCAGAGGTCGGTGTCTCACCTCCGTGCGAGGTGGGCACTAGGGGAGTGGCTCACCTCTAAACTCCTGGAGCCCAGTCCAAGGGTTATGATAACAGCCCCTTCTCAGAGGTCGGAGTCTCAGCTCCATGCGAGGTGGGCACTAGGGGGGTGGCTCACCTCTAAACTCCTGGAGCCCAGCCCAAGGGGATAACACTCCCTTCTCAGAGGGCTCCAGCCCAGCCTCCTCCAAACGTCTAGGTTCCAAGAGCCCCCAACTCCTGTCCTTTGCTCCCCCAGCCAGAGGGGCACAAGCTGTTTCCTCGAGTTACTGGTTATCATCTCCAGTGATACTTCAACATTTTTCGTTTTCAGTCCCTCATGTTAAATTCTCTCTGCTAAAATGACTGGTGTGGGTTTTACTCCCTGACTAGATCCTGAACTGATACAATTTTAGTGGACCCTTGAGTCACGTGGGGGTTAGGGGGACCAACCCTCCACACAGTGGGAAAATCCAGGCGCAGCTCCAGAGTTGGCCTCTGGTCCACATCACGGCTCCTCTGTACTCACAGTTCTCTGAATCTCACAGTTCTGCTCCACAGATGCACACGTAGGACTGTTTGCAGTATTTATAATTGAAAAAAAACCCACGTATGTGTGCACCCTCAAAGTTCACATCCACGTAGGTCAAGGGTCAAATGTATATTCCCTAGAAATAAGTTACATGGAAGTAGACCAGGCACTTTTCACAGCTGGCACTCTTCCTGCTGGACTTCCTGGGTGGCTCAGAGGTAGAGAATCCGCCTGCTGCTGGAGACATGGGTTCAATCCCCGTGTCGGGAAAATCCCCTGGAGAAGGAAATGGCAACCCACTCCAGTGTTCTTGCCTGGGGTAGCCTATGGACAGAGGAGCCTGGCAGCCCACAGTCCACGGGGTCGAGAAGAGTCAGACAGGGCTGAACAACAGCAACAGCAGGTCTTCCTGTTCCTAGGAGGTGGCCCTGCTTCTCTGGGAGGCTCCCCCCACCTTTCCTGTGCACAAAGACGCACAGAAGCTGCCTGAGAGATGCTTGCCAGCTCCTTTAAGACAAAGACAACCTGCGTTCACTAAAAGCTTTAACTCCAGTACTACACCCCACTCGTTCACACAAGCTTACCGAGCATCTGCTGCACGGGAGACTCACACGAAGATGAAAACCACACGGCTCCTGACTTCGAGGAACTCAGTCTAGAAAGGGCCTCAGATTCTTCTCTCAATACAGACAAAACCAAAGATCACAGATCCAGTTTCAGCCCGGACTCCATTGACGTCAGCCAGCCAAGTGACTCCCGAGGAACCAGGACCATCCCCTGAGCAGCAAAGCTCTCTAGCCTCCTGTTACTTACTAAGCACTCTCCGTAGGCAGAGCAGTCAAACTCGGCCAAAGATAATCACAGCCAAAGATGCTTCGCCTTCTTAAGGTTCGCAGGACAAACCTCTTTAGATGACAGCTAGAATATCTCCAAACAACCCTGGGCGTTTGCTCTAATGTCAGCTTCAATTCTTTCTTTCTCCCCTGGATAATCTGCCATGCCCTGGTTCACTCTAAGTAAAAGTCCTATGCTACATGCCTTAAAATTACATGTTTATATTTACATATGTATGTACATATGTATGTAAACATGCAGAAATATATAAGGATTTTTTTTTAATCCTTAGATCTTTATCTTCCTCCTCCCAATTCCATTCTTCTGCCTGGGAGCACAGTTCCAGATGGAATGGATTTTCATTTCTTTGTGGCCAGGTCCAAATAAAATGACTTTCTATTCTACACAATAAGAGCTGGGCACCTTGCTTGTCTTAAACGAAATAAATAGAAGAAGTAGAATGTGAAAAAATGAAAATAATACTGTATAAGGAACGAGGAATGTGAGGACTTCATATTCTAAATAGAATTCTTTAAGTAGGAAAAAATCCACAGCTATTTTTCCAGTCAATTTTGTTCTCTTATGTCCTTCTCTGGATAAGACACAGCTGAATTCCTCTAGGCAGCAAAATCACTGCTTGTGTGATTTGGCCATGAGTCAGTCTGAGATCAGCTCAAAGCCAGCCACAACCTCCAAGCCCAT
This sequence comes from Capra hircus, assembly GCF_001704415.2. Taxonomy (NCBI): domain Eukaryota; kingdom Metazoa; phylum Chordata; class Mammalia; order Artiodactyla; family Bovidae; genus Capra; species Capra hircus. Next base: position 60,221,387 of record NC_030831.1, read on the forward strand.
CCTGGTCTCAAGATGCTGTGAACATGCTTTTCTTGGTGCCGTGCCATTTAACACTCAGACTGACGCTGTCCCAGCAGTGCTTCAGGTAGCCTTCCCCAGCTTTACCGCTGGCTGCGCTTAACACAATGGCCAAGAGGCTGGTTTTGTCGTCTCTGCTGCACTCCTGGGGGTTCGAAGGCAGGACGGAAGAGCGGGCGTGTTCACACCCTCCTCCCTCTGCATGTACATCGTCGTCATAACTGCCCCCACTGATAGCTCTCCTATTATGGGAAAGCTAGGTACTCTTGCCTGGAAACTCCCATGGACGGAGGAGCCTGGTGGGCTGCAGTCCATGGGGTCGCGAAGAGTCAGACACGACTGAGCGACTTCACTTTCACTTTTCACTTTCATGCATTGGAGAAGGAAATGGCAACCCACTCCAATGTTCTTGCCTGGAGAGTCCCAGGGGCGGGGGAGCCTGGTGGGCTGCCGTCTATGGGGTCACACAGAGTTGGACACGACTGAAGCGACTTAGCAGCAGCAGCAGGTGCTTTACGTACATTAATTTCTTTTTTTTTTTTTTAGTTTTTTATTTTTTTAATTTTAAAATATTTAATTCTTACATGTGTTCCCAAACATGAACTCCCCTCCCACCTCCCTCCCCATAACATCTCTCTGGGTCATCCCCATGCACCAGCCCCAAGCATGCTGTATCCTGTATCACCATAGACTGGTGATTCAATTCTTACATGATAGTATACATGTTAGAATGCCATTCTCCCAAATCATCCCATCCTCTCCCTCTCCCTCTGAGTCCAAAAGTCCATTATACACAGCTGTGTCTTTTTTCCTGTCTTGCATACAGGGTCGTCATTGCCATCTTTCTAAATTCCATATATATGTGTTAGTATTCTGTATTGGTGTTTTTCTTTCTGGCTTACTTCACTCTGTATAATCGGCTCCAGTTTCATCCATCTCATCAGAACTGATTCAAATGAATTCTTTTTAACGGCTGAGTAATACTCCATTGTGTATATGTACCACAGCTTTCTTATCCATTCATCTGCTGATGGACATCTAGGAAACAACCTAGACGTACATTAATTTCTAATGATCCCAACAAACCTTCAAAGGAAGAATTAACACTGTTCTCTACATTTATAATACGAGGAACTTGAGAGTTATAAGCATTACATAATTTGTCAAGGGCACTCAATTTATAACTGATACAGATAGTGTTCAGATATATTTGCCTCTCTGGCCTAAACTGGTCTATTTTATTAACTGAATCTCACAGGCTTTATCACTGAACTATGCAAGCCCAGCAACAAGAGTTAAGTGGTGACTGACTACACGCAACCACCTCCCGCTGCCCTCTTGGAGAGGAACTGTTATAAGGCAGCGCAGAGCGCCAGGGCTCCTGCCACTTATAGGCAGTGCTTATGCTTAGGGCTGCAGGAGTTTGCTTCTAGGCTTCAAATGAGCGCTGTGCCCCTAGGCTCATTTTGAGAGTCATCACAGAGTAATTTGGGAGGAAATATAGTTGGATGGGCAGATAAAAGCATGTGCCTACCACAACCTTCTACATACAGATTTGAGTGAGTCAATTAGAAGGCCAGAAACGGGTCCCATCAAAATGATAGATACCCTGACACAGAGAATAATAACCAGCTGTAAAACTCCATTCTGACACCGGCAACAGAAGCAAGCAACGTCCTGCTGAGGAAAGCCATGGAATTGAGAGAATTTCAAGGGCCCCCAGAAGTCCTTCAGTATTTACGGTACAGTGGCCACAGACTGTTTTTATTAGCTGCTTCATCAGCTTCTCAGCCACCTTGGGCTGTCCTGAAGTTTTTTAAATTCCAAAATAATTTACATCAACACTTTTACATTTTTAAATGTTTACACTTATCCTTTAAAAAAGATTAAATGGAAAGGCTGAATTCCTCCTTATTAGACTTGCTCCTCTTGTGACGATACAATAGGGGACACAGTACAATACAATATGGGTCCTACACCCAGAACGCCTGTCTTCTGTACTTCTCAGGGAAAGGACCTTTAAAAATAGTACTGAGGATACTGAATGTGAAGCGGAGAAATTTTGCTTATTCATCAACTTATATTTGCTCTTTGATACAGCCATGTTCAAAGCAGGTTAGTTCTTTGTAGACATTTAAAACATTTGAGTGGGAAAAAGTCTTCCTGTTTGAAAAGAAATCATACACTTGTACCATACTGAAAATCTGTTTATTTTCGATACCTGTTGAGAGGTCGGTCGGTGCTTTTCCCCCTCAGCTTCATTCAGACATGGACCGGGGAGATGGCTCCATCAAATACATCCTCTCGGGAGAAGGCGCAGGCGTCGTGTTTACCATCGACGACACCACTGGAGACATCCACGCCATTCAGAGGCTCGACCGAGAGGAGAGGGCCCAGTACACTCTCAGGGCTCAGGCCCTGGACAGGCGCACAGGCAGGCCGATGGAGCCGGAGTCCGAGTTCATCATCAAAATCCAAGACATCAACGACAACGAGCCCAAGTTCCTGGACGGGCCTTACGTCGCCACTGTGCCGGAAATGTCACCCGTGGGTAAGACGGGGGTACACTGATCCCCACAAACAGCAGTCCCCCTCTAGCAGGCCCTCCCGCCTCAAGGGAGAGAGGGAGAGAAACAGTCCCCAAAACACAAAGCTGCACCGAGCTACTCAAACATGAAACCAGCCACGGTACAGACAGCGGCGGTACTGCGCCCAGCACTGTCGCTCAGCTCCGGGTCTCCTGCATTGATTTTTATTCGCGTATTTATCTGACCGCACCAGGTCCTGGTTGTGGCGCCTGGGATCTGGGATCTTCAATCTTTATTGCACCACGTGAGATCTTTAGCTGCAGCATGTGGGATCTAGTTCCCCAACCAGGGACGGAACCTGGGTCCCCTGCATTGGGAGCGTGGAGTCTTAGCCACTGAACTACCAGGGCAATCCCCAGTTCCGGTTCTTAAAAAGCAAAACAAAAGATAGATGATAGATCTGTAGGCAGATAATATTTGATTCATAAGGGAGAAGCATTTTGGTATTACCAAAAGAGGAATGAGGAGCCCAAAGCCTGTGTTGGCCTTACAAGTTATGAAGAATTTAAGACACAAATAACTCCCATCCCCACTAAAGAGGTACTTTTGCACTAAGCGGTTATAGAAGCTTGACCGAGAAACAGGCCCTCCCAAGGAAGCAGACGTAACGTTTGCAGATGCTTTAAAACTGCCCGTCAGGCACCCAGTCATGAGCAGCTCAGCCTGAACGGGCGTCCACCGCCTCTCTTTCTCAGGGACTTCTGTCATCCAGGTGACGGCCACCGACGCAGATGACCCGACCTACGGCAACAGCGCCAGGGTGGTGTACAGCGTCCTGCAGGGCCAGCCGTATTTCTCTGTGGACTCCAAAACAGGTACGTGATGGGGCAGCTGAGCCAGAGGCATTTGTTTATTCTCCAATAATCTGTAACTGCAATTTAGGACAGACCAACTCTCCGTTTCAAGAACTCTCCAGACAGTGCACTAGCTAGGAAGATGGTTATAAGCGTCAGGGTGAAGAGAGCAAGCTAGCGCCGCCCAGGGATTAAGAGCAGCGTGGTGCACAGACAGTGTGCTGGGACTGCTTGGAGACACCCAAAGAACTGCCTCCGCAAAAGGACCTCCTCACTAGCCTTCAAAAAAAATAATAATATCAATAATCCTATGGCTGTATTCACTCCCCAGGAGTAAGGGCTTTCAGAACCCCAAGAGGACCCAGGAGGCCTGGCAGAGTGACCTGGGCTCACATCGCTGCTGCTGCTGCTGAGTCGCTCAGTCGTGTCCGACTCTGTGCAACCCCATAGACAGCAGCCCACCAGGCTCCCCCAGCTCTGGGACTCTCCAGGCAAGAACACTGGAGTGGGCTGCCATTTCCTTCTCCAAGGCATGAAAGTGAAAAGTGAAAGTCAAGTCGCTCAGTCGTGTCTGACTCTTAGCAACCCCATGGACTGCAGCCCACCAGGCTCCTCCGTCCATGGGATTTTCCAGGCAAGAGTACTGGAGTGGGGTGCCATTGCCTTCTCCGGGGCTCACTATAGAACCAGGATAACTGGTTTTGAAACTAGGGAGAGCCTTAGGCAAATCTTCCAGTCCATCGCCACTCGCTTAGTGGATAAGGAAATCATGGATGGAGACCCAGGAAAGTGCTCCCGGTTGTAGACATCTCCCCTGACCTGCAACCCAGCCTTCTTCCCACCAGTCCACCCCGTACGAAGCCGAGAGCAAGGCTGGAGTGAAGGGAGCTCAGAGCACGGGGTGTGGCCCCGAGAAAGGAGGTGCTCAGTGGGATGCTCTGACGGGGGGCCGCCTAGGGAGCTGGGCGGGCACGGGCCACGTCTAGAAAAGGACAAGGCGACAGCCAACAAGTCAATTTGCTTTGGGTGTTCTGCTTTGTTTCCAGTTTTATTCAAGAACTTTGACAACAGAATGTATAGTTTATCTATGAAGAATTCCCTTTAACCGTTTTGAATTGGGCAGAGCAACTCAGATATTATTGCTATTAATATATAATATCATTCCATATTCTTATCTTGCACTTGTGCCAGACTCTCTCCCTTTTAAAATACATTCATAGATCTCACCATATTTGAGAGTCCCAACAATCTTGTAAACTTGTAAAATATATAGAAGCATTATTACTTCATTTTACATATGGGAAAATTAACATATGGACCTAAGAGTAATTAACAAAAAAACTTGAGTAAACTTACAGCCACAGAGACAAAGTCAAGGCCAAAACTCAAAGTCATCTTTTTACATGAAATAGAAAAAACACATTTTATTAGCAACCTGATAGAATTTTTTCCAGAAGTCCTCAGGGGAACCAGGTATTCAGAAAATTATGTCATAAAAGTAGAGAGTATAAATTAGTAGGAGGAAAGAAAAAAAGGTTCCAGTTAGGGATTTCTATAAAATACTTATTTTCACCATTCTATAAATGGAGGGAGGGACCATGAGGGGGTGCCCACAGGGAGGAAAATACAGACAGGAAGAGGGTAATATGTCCTTTACATCGTTAAGAGGAAACTTACATTATTTTGACAGCTCCCAAGGGGCATCTATAGTGTTAAGGTGAAAAATACATAAAAAGATAGTTACTGCCGTGCCCCGGGGGCATTTATAACAAGAAAACACTGCACATTTCACTTTAGACTGTTGCTGCTGTGACGCGACACGTACATTGTAGGAGTGAAGCGAGGACAGGCTTGTGGCTCCCCATTTCTCCCCTTGGCATGCAAAGGTCTGCTGAGCCAAGGGTCATGTAGTCAACGTGCACTAAACAAGCCTTTAATCTTTGCCTAGAGAGCACAGAAGTCAACTTTTCTAAGTGGAAGCATTACAAGGAAGATCAAACATGCCCACACATCCTTGGCAGGATCAAAACGACACATTTCACAGGATTCTGACTTAGACCCCTCTCCCTAAATGGAAGCTCATTATCATACCCTGATGATACACACCATCTGGGCAAGTTCATCTCATATGGATGTTAACAATAAACATCTCAGAGCATCTTCTATGTCTTAAGTCACAGAATGCAGTGAAGCACAGAGGTAGGCAGAGCCTAATAAACCAGACTGAACAGACAGCAAAAAGAAGAGCAAATCTGAATTCCACCCCTGCTTCCAGGCACTGGGGAGGCAGGAGAAAGCAGCCTGGGAATGAGGCTGCTGGAAAAAGAGAACCTCACACTAGTAGGGCTCCAGCGACTGGAGAGAGAGCTGAAGGAGAAGGATCTAAACTCGCAGACTTGCGGACTATGAGGCTTTGTTTTCCCACCTGAAGCCGTTTGTCGGGTGAGAGGGAGCAGCCCTGAAGTCGCTGCAGACCCACAGGTCCCAGGTCTGCTAGAGGGCCTCTGCTGCCACCTCCTGGTCCTTCCCGGGAATGCGCGGTAGGAACCAGCCCGCCAGGCCCGACTCCATGGAGAGGGGTCTCAGCGAGCTCGAGGAGTTGCTGGTGGACAGGGAGGCCTGGCATGCTCTGGTCCATGGGGTCGGGAAGAGTCGGACACGACTGAGCAACTGAACTGAACTGAAGCCCTTCCGGCTGGAACAATCTTTACTCATTAACCCTCTGATTAAGCACAGCGCTGTTTTTTTTTTTTTAAGCTGGGGATTCCCTGATGGCTCACTGATAAAGAATCTGTGTGCAATGCAGGAGGCGCGGGTTCGATCCCTGGGTTGGGAATATCCCTTGGACAGGGAAATGGCAGCCCACTCCAGTATTCTTGCCAGGGAAATCCCATGGACACAGGAAACTGGCCGGGTACAGACCATGGGGTCGCAGAAAGTTGGACACGACTGAGCTAAAACGGCATTCTGACCTCAAGTGTAATGAAACAGGTGCCTTGCATCCCTGGCAAGGCACAGGGAGGAGCCTAGAGCCCAGTCTTTAAAACAGGACGGGTGGCTCTGCTTTTAGAAACAAAGCCCGTTTCCCTCCTGCAGGTGTGATTAGGACCGCGCTCACGAACATGGATCGAGAGGCCAAGGAGTACTATGAGGTGATCATCCAAGCCAAGGACATGGGAGGGCAGCTCGGAGGGCTGGCGGGCACCACGACCGTCAACATCACCCTCTCGGACGTCAACGACAACCCGCCCCGCTTCCCCCAGAGTGAGTACCCAACTGGCGAGAGTGCCGCTGTCAAGGCAGAGCAGCCGCGACGGAGGCGAAAGAGAAAGGCCGCTCTGAGCCCCTCTTGAGTTCAGTTATTCCTGGGTTCCTTTCGGGCATTTATCATGCAATCCTCACATCACCATTTCCCTCCTAGGTCCAACTTCCCAGAGCACTAAACCAGCGTTTCTCTATTTTTCACGATCACCTCCCTCGGGAGCCCTTTTAGACCCTTTTTTTCCTTGAGTGTCATGCCCTGACCGCTCCCCTCATACAGCTAAATATTAAGCAAGAAGATTTTGTTGGGTAGGGATGAACGTTAGATTTGTAATATCTACGTTTTTTTCACCTCTCTCCAACAAGAATCGATTTTTTGTACCTGTTGAGAATGCACACAGGGAGACTAAGCCAAAGCTTGAGGTGAACGTAGTGACCTATTGGATCACTTAACCCCTCGATTCACAGCAGGTACTGAGTGCTTGCTTTGTAAGGACCCTGGGCATGCGGGGCACAAGATTCTTGAAGCGAAGTCCGTGACCTTGTGAAGCTTAAAGTCCACTTGGGAGAACATGTACTTGGTATTCATCAAAATTTAAGCAGGAAGCAGCAATGTGCCAACTGGTTAGCGCAGAATGACGCCTTCACAATAAGCCAAGATGAGTAAAGACTTAATAAAAGGATGAGACTTCAACCAGGTATTAAATAATATAACAGAGTCAAACAGGAGAAAAAAGAAAACACTCCAGAAAGGGGAAGCTGTTCATTCACTTAAAAAATTTTGTTTCAAGCAACATTCTAGATATGGGATATAAAGCCCTGGAAATAAAGCTGCAAATGTAATTTTATGTTCAAAGATCCCGAAAATGAAGACCTGCTCTTTTATTGATTCAAATGTTCAGTTTCTAATGGAAGTCACTGCAAAGTTTTTGAGCAAGTGAGAGACATAAAGAAAGGCTAAGCTGATGGCCACCCAGAGCACTGGTTGGCAGGAATGGAGACTAGAAGCAGGAGAGTGTGGCAGGAGGCTTTCAGCAGGGTCCAGATTTGAACTGATAAGAACGTAGGGAAACAGAAGAAGAAGTGGGACGGGACAAATAAGAAAACTTGGATTTCTGTCTCTGATTTCTTGGCTAAGGGAAGGTGGAGTCAAAGACAACAAGGGTGTTGTAGGTCTGGGCGACAGGGAAAGACTGTCCTAATGGGAGAAACAGAGATACCTGGCGGGACTGGTGGCAGGCAGGCGAGGAGGAAGACAGACTCTGCCTTGAACATGAATGACAGCAGGACGCTCAGGCTGGACTAAGGAAGGCGGAATACAGAGCTATGACTGTGGAAAGGAGACCAGGAATGAAGACGTGAATCTGAGCAGCAGATTCTAAAAGGGAGCAACTGGAGAAGAGAGAGCAGCCGACGCAATCCCAGGTGAAAGACTCAACCAGGATCAACACCACTAAACTAAGACAGAGCCGAACCAGCCCACCTGCTGAAGCGCCACACTGTGGGTAAACCACTCACCTATGTAAAAACAAGAGTAACATTCAAATACTTACATACAACTGGAATCCATAACGTCCCCATGAGGTTTCATGAAACCGGAAGACAAGATACCAGATGAGTGTTCTACAAGTGATGTGAACAAGGAGGTTCCTGAGTTGATTGCTTCTACGCTTCAGAAGACTAGAGCATGATGAAACAGTTTATGAAATGACATATGGACTGGTTTCTTACGTGCTCTGCTGACCCATCTCTACCATTTCATGAATGGCTCACACTGCACACACGAGACTACAGATTCTTGAACATCCCTGGACTGTCCTCTGGCTTTGTAATCTGACACCAGACAGATCTCCGAGAAGGCAGAAAGAGAAGAAGGGCAAAGTTATCACACAGTTCATATAGATTTGGACCTACTGTAGGAAAGTTACAGTGAATCCTGCTTTCCTTCTTTTTCACAAATATTACCATAACTGATTAGGGGTTGCTGACACAATGACACACCTCCTATTTTATACTGAAGAAGCGCAGTCACCTTTAACAAAATATAATGGAATATCAAGACCTCAGGCTACTTATTTCTAACAATGCATTATATGTAGAAATCGTATGGACAAGATGTTTGTTTTGACACAGAACGCTTACCTTTCCGGGAGAAAATTGTTTTTCCCAAACATGTTCTGCAGTAGCAAAGTCTGCTCCATCAACAACTTTGGAAGAGAATGCAGAGAGATGAAATCCAAGCGCCTGCAGTTTAGCGCAGACATTAGCCACTTCCTGGCTCGCGTCGGCAAAGAACAGCCATTGTTTCTCCTCCCGTTCGAGGGAGGCTGCTGAGCGCTGGCTGGGTGCCGTCAGCCCCCAGGTCACTGTGAGAAGGCAGCGCTCACACCCCGACTTCCCGGGGTGACGCCCCACAGCCCGCAATGCGCGCGAGAACCAGAGGCGCCGTGTGCGTACAGAAGGCGGTTGTTAGACTGAGTCTGTAGTCATCCACACCATGACCGACAGAAGAGTGAAGAGCGTCAAAGGGCTGAGCCCAGAGGAGGCAAGTTAATGAAAATGCTGCTCCGCGGAGATGAACATGAACCGAACGAGTGGATTCGGGCTATCAGGTTGAAAAGAACACCACCGGCTCTGAGCTCCCCACGCAGGTGAGAACTCTGGGGGCATCGTCTTCCAGAAAAGAGAACGAGCAGCACCGAGATGTGTCCGCGGAGAAGCCACCAGGGCGCAGCCCCAGTGCAGACACCCCGAGGGACGGCCCGCACAGACGCCGGCAGAGCGGGGCTCCGGGGCCGGGCCGCCTCTGCAGGGCGCCGGTCAGCACCGAACATGGGCAGCCGGTCACAGACGGGTGCTCGGCGTGCCGGCCGGGCCACAGAGGAAGACACGTGCCTCTGAAACACAAATCGTATACGCAGGCATTCTGTGACCACAGCAGAATTAACCCTGGGGGCCAGTGAATCAGGAAGGGCTGAAAGGCTGGAAAGCAGGGCGCTCCCTACCACATTGGAGTCACAGCCACTGAGGTAAGCAGTGTCTTTGCTTTCCTCCTGTCCTCCTAGGATTATGATCGACAGATCTTGGCCCCTCCTCATCCGACATCCAGTGCAGGCTGTAACCCAGTAACGTCTGCTTAGCCCTTTGGATCTGTTTTTTCATCGGTAGAACTCAAGTTTTAACTTTGGATGATGAAAAAGATGTTTTGCACAGCGTGGTGGATGTGATGTGATACGGGGGAGGCGCTTTTTTGTGTAGTGACAGGTTACAAAAACTGCATGTTCTGACTTCTTCACAGAACATTACCAGATGAGTGTGTTGGAATCAGCTCCAGTTAGCTCGACTGTGGGGAGGGTGTTTGCCAAGGACCTGGATGAAGGAATCAACGCGGAGATGAAGTACACGATCGTGGATGGGGATGGGGCGGACGCATTCGACATCAACACGGATCCCAACTTCCAAGTGGGCATCATAACCGTCAAGAAGGTAACCGAGCTCCTTCCAAGTCATTTCAGGGGAGGCTTTGAGCATGTATGCAATATTAGTAAGGACTGTTATATTATTAATAGCATTGCTTTAAATCCTCTGGTAAACACTTTCCTGTCATTAAGAAAGAAAAACCTCTTGGACTTTCCTGGCAATCCAGTGGTTAAGACTCCAGCTTACAAGGCAAGGGCATCTGCCGGCTACGTCGCTCAGTTGTGTCCAACTCTTTGCGACCCCCACAGACTGTAACCCCCCAGGCTCGTCCGTCCATGGGATTAGCTCAGCAAGAATACTTGCCTGGGATGCCATTTCCTTCTCCAGGGGATCTTCCCAACTCAGGGATCGATCTACCCGCATCTCCTGTGTCTCCTGCATTGGCGGGCAGGTTCTTTACCACTAGTGCCACCTAGGAAGCCCCAGGGCAAAGTTCAATCCCTGTTCAGGGAACTAAGATCCTATGTGCTGCACATCAAGGCCAAAAACACAGACAAAACAACAAAGAAAACCCCTTACTCCTTTTGTTCACATGTGAACACTGGCTGTGTCATCATTTTACAGGAAGGGTACCCTTCAGTTCAGTCGCTCAGTCGTGTCCGGCTCTTTGCGACCCCATGGACTGCAGCATGCCAGGCCTCCCTGTTCATCACCCACTCCCAGAGCTTACTCAAACTCATGTCCATCGAGTCGGTGATGTCATCCAAACATCTCATCCTCCACTGTCCCCTTCTCTTCCTGCCCTCAATCTTTCCCAGCATCAGGGTCTTTTCAAATGAGTCAGTTCTTCATCAAGTGGCCAAAATATTGGAATTTCAGCTTCAATATCAGTCCTTCCAGTGAACACCCAGGACTGATCTCCTTTAGGATGGACTGGTTGGATCTCCTTGCAGTCCAAGGGATTCTCAAGAGTCTTCTCCAACACCACAGTTCAAAAGCATCAGTTATTTGGTGCTCATCTTTCTTTATAGTCCAACTCTCACATCTATACAGGACTATTGGAAAAACCATAGGTTTGACTACACGGACCTTTGTTAGCAAAGTAATGTCTCTGCTTTTTAATATGCTGTCTAGGTTTGTCATAGCTTTTCTTCCAAGGAGCAAGTGTCTGATTTCATGGCTTCAGTCACCATCTGACTGCAGTGATTTTGAAGCCCCCCAAAATAGTCTCTCACTGTTTCCATTTTTGCCCCATCTATCTGCCTTGAAGTGATGACATTGGATGCCATGATCTTAGTTTTTGAATGTTGAGTTTAAAGCCAGCTTTTTCACTCTCCTCTTTCACTTTCATCAAGAGGCTCTTTAGTTCACTTTCTGCCATAGGATAGTGTCATCTGTGTATCTGAGGTTATTGATATTTCTCCTGGCAATCTTGATTCCAGCTTGGGCTTCATCCAGCCCAACATTTCGCATATAAGTTAAATAAGCAGGGTGACAATATACAGCCTTGAGGTACTCCTTTCCCAATTTGGAAACAGTCTTTTGTTCCATGTTCAGTTCTAACTGTTGCTTCTTGACCTGCATCCAGATTTCTCGGGAGGCAGGTCAGGTGGTCTGGTATTCCCATCTCTTGAAGAATTTTACACAGTTTGTTGTGATCTGCACAATCAAAGGCTTTGGTGTAATCAATAAAGCAGAAGTAGATGTTTTTCTGGAATTCTCTCACTTTTGCAATGATCCAGTGGATGTTGATAGTGTGATCTCTGGTTCCCCCTATGTGGCATGCCTCAAGTTATAAATTAATAATACATTGCTTACCATGACTAGTAACTATTAACAAGGTAAAAGTTCGAAGTTTTGGATAATTATTGTCTCTTTAAGGTAAAAATTATCTTTAAAAAATTAAGCAATCAAAAAAGGAAATTTTGAGGTTTCAGTATATTTTAAATTTTATTTTATATCTTAAAATAATATTTAATCAACTCTTTGCAATCCCATGGACTATAGCCCACCAGGTTCCTCTGTCCATGGATTTCCTAGGCAAGAATATTGGAGTGGGTTGCAATTTCCTACTCCAGGGGATCTTCCTGACCAAGGGATAGAAGCCACGGCTCCTAAACTGCAGGCACATTCTTTATCATCTTCTGCATTATAGGCAGGGCCACCAGGAGAGCCCCCTTAATAATAACACAATACTATTAGTTTATATCAAATTACTAGAATATATCTTAGACCTTACTGTAAGCCATTAATTTAAAAAATATTAACTATTACAGTTTTGTATATAATGAGATTAGTCACAGTGTTAAGGCTGTATCTGAAAGGAATCTCAAAAATCTCAGCTCCCTTACCTGGAGAAAAGATTAAATTTCGTAAGACAGAATACTGTCTTTCACTGTCATTGCTAAAACTAGATCCATGTTTAATCAAAATATTTATCCGTTTCGCCAAGGTCACTCAGAGAAGGCAATGGCACCCCACTCCAGTACTCTTGCCCAGAAAATCCCATGGATGGAGGAGCCTGGTGGGCTGCAGTCCCTGGAGTCGCTAAGAGTCACACATGACTGAGCGACTTCACTTTCATGCATTGGAGAAGGATATGGCAACCCACTCCAGTGTTCTTGCCTGGAGCATCCCAGGGCTGGGGGAGCCTGGCGGGCTGCCGTCTATGGGGTCACACAGAGTCGGACACGACTGAAGCGACGCAGCAGCAACAGTGGCAGCAAGGTCACTTGGATTTCTCTTCTGACCTTATGAGGTGTCAGAAAATGGAATTAAGAGAGAGGTCAGTAAGTTGAGTAGATGGACAAGTCAAATGTAATAAATACTTTACAGGCTATTGACTAATCAATCTATACTTTTGGAACAACAGTCACTCGGATGCTCAATCCACACCCATCTTTCATTAGTAATGTCATGTAAAATTGAAACAAAAGTTCTGCTTTTGATTTATTTCTCTCGGGCCTATTATTTGTCTAAAATAGCACATACTTTTTCGAAAAGAGAAATTAAGTTGAATTGATAGAATTGGATCCTCATAAAGCCACGCTGATCACTACTCAGCACCTTGGGTCTTTTTGCCTTTCAAGTAATCCATCAATTGACTTTCAGTCTCTTAATTTAAGTGGGTTCCCTGGTGGCTCAGAGGGTAAAGCGTCTGCCTGCAGTGTGGGAGACCTGGGTTCAATCCCTGTCGGGAAGATCCCCTGGAGAAGGAAATGGCAACCCACTCCAGTACTCTAGCCTGGAAAATTCCATGGACAGAGGAGCCTGGTAGGATATAGTCCATGGGGTCGCGAAGAGTCGGACACGACTGAGCGACTTCACTTTCACTCTTAATTTAAATGCTTCAAAGATAACTTGAAATATATAATTTTCAGAATATTCTGTATTCTATGTATGAGCTTGATCTTATGTCTTCAGTGTGTCTACCATCTTCCAGCATTCAGTAAACAATTGTTTCCAGTCCACTCCCCTCTCTGGCCACAAAGCAGAAAGCTTTTGTATTTTATCAAACCTAAGGTGCCATGAATTCTCATCATTGTTTTATATATCACATTAAAAAAAAAACAACACTCTGCTCGTTTTAATGGTGCAGAGCTTTCTTATTCCTCGGTCTGTAGTCACTGGAGAAGCTCCTGCAAACCCAGACGTATCTGCTTCACTGTTATCTGTGCTGTTGCTTCCGTGTCATTCTGCCTACACAGCGACTTTTGTTTCGATGTTGAATCATAAGACAATCTTCTCAAAGACATTTTGGGAGGCAGCAAAATTCAGCACATGTATCACCAACACACGCAGAACTCACATGAAGTGCAGCCCTGATGACTCTGCCCAGGTTTAGCCAGCCTAGACACTGGCAACTGCATCCCGCCTCCCACGGAAGCTCCAGGGTGCCGTCAATTGCAGAAGCAACTCGATCTCCAAAATGTCAAAGCATGAAAACACTGGTATCGTCTGGTCACTGAAATATAGCAATGAAACATCTGTATATATCGCCACTCCACTAGCACACGTTAATACGTTGGCTAGCTTTGCACTACACAAGGTAACAACATTTGGGGGTTTTAAGCGCTCCCTAGGCACTGGGGAATAAAAATCTGACTGAATCTTAGTCTTTGCCCTTTAGTATCGTGAAGGCAGCTAACACAGAAAGAAAGTAGACAAAGTGCTGTGGGAGAAGAGGGAATGATTGATCCTGCTTAGGGGAACTGCGTTGCTATTTTCTGACATAGTTTTCATCACTCAATTTTCAGGGATACGATGGCTTCATTTTTATGTGCTCCAACTCTAGGAAATTCCCTGAATTTAACTAGGGGTCTCAGACATTCTACTCTTTTATTTATCATTTAAATATGTAAAAACATGTACAAAAACTTCTCAAGAGAGAAATGTCAAACTCATATATCAATTATGGGCAATTTAAAGTTTAAGGTATTAAGGCAACGTTTTCTTTCAATCTTAAGCAATAAAATTACTTAAGGGATACAATAACATTAAATAATATAAAAATGACTAAGTAACTTATTTGGGCTTCCCTTGTGGCACAGCTGGTAAAGAATCTGCCTGCAATGGGGGAGACCTGGGTTCGATCCTTGGGATGGTAAGATCCCCTGGAGAAGGGAAAAGCTACCCACTCCAGTATTCTGGCCTGGAGAATTCCACAGACTGTATAGTCCATGGGGTCACAAAGAGTTAGACAGGACTGAGCAACTTTCACTTCAATTCACTTCACTTCAAGTAAGTTATTTAAAAAGAAATTTTAACAATAATTAAAAACTCACTATAGTCTTTCAACAGACTACTAGAAAATTTGGATGTCTGTATCTGAAAAAAAAAAAAATAAAAGAGAACCTTGATTCATACCTATGAAAAGAAATTTAGATGCTCTACCTAAATATAAAAAACTAAAACTATAAAATTTCTAGGAGAAAATTTTGTGACCCTGGTTAGGTGATTTCTTAGATATGACACCAAAACCCCAATCTACAAAATAAAAAGTGATAAATGAGATTTTTATCAAAATTAAGAGTGTCTTCTCATCACTGATAAAAGAGTGAAAAAATAAAACACAGACTGAGAAAAAATATTTGCAAATCTGTCTGATAAAGGACTGTAGTATAAAATCCATAAAGAACTCTTCAAGAAGATATAAAGATGCTCAGCATCATTAGCATTAGGGAAATTCAATCAAAACCACCACGAGATACTGCCTCACATCTGCTAGGATGCTAGCAGCAGGAAACCTGACAAAACCAGATGACGGCAAGGATGTGCAGCAACCAGAACTCTCATACACTCCTGGTGGGAATGCGAAATGAAAACTGGTCTGGAAGTTTCTTGAAAAGTTGGAAATATACTTACCATGCACTCCTGCAACCCCACTCAAAGGTATTTACCCAAGTGAAATGAAAACCTATGCTTCCACAAAAACCTGTCTACGAATGTTCATAGTGGCGTCATTCATAGCTGTCAGAAATTGTGAACAACATCCTCCACTGGAGGATGGATAAACTGTGGTATATCCATATAATGGATCTTCCCAACCTGGGGATCAAACCCAGGACTCTGTGTCTCCTACATTGGTAGGCAGGCTCTTTACCACCAGCACCCCCTGGGAAATCCATATAATGGAATCTACTTGGCAATAAAAGGGACAAACTCCACATTCACAAAGACAGGGATGAATCTCAAATGCATATGATAAGTGAAAGAAACCAGACTCAAAAGACTACATACTGAATGACTGCATATACATGACAATCTTGTAATGGGGACTCAAAACAGATAGTAGGTGCCGGGGTGGGATTTGACCACAAAGAAGCACTGGTCAGGAGGTAACAGGGTGATGGAACTGTTCTGTATCTTAATTATCACAGGAAACACATACATCTGTACATAGATGTATGTACATATGTACATACATGTATACATTTCTCAAAACTTGCAAAACTTTACACTAAAAAAGATTAATTTTAAGGTATATAAATTACATCTTAATTTTTATGAAATTCATGCCAAATTAGAAAAATGGCTTAAAATTACAGAAACAACATATCTTGCCTAGCTCAAACCTAACATAAACAATCAGTGTCCACTTTGGGTTACTTCTACATAGGGATAGAATTCTGAAAGAATTCGTTGTATTAATAAATTACCAGGAAATACAGATGTTTAGACTTAAAAGAGTAGTGTAAATAAAATAAATTGGTAAATCTATTCCATCAGATTTATTGAAACCTGAGTGGCAGACTTTCCTGTTTATGAAAACCCTGTCTTTTGACTAGGAGTTTTGGAGCTAAGGAGGCTGGCAGGAATGGCTCCTTGGTTCAGATGAGAACGATGGACTCTAAGAAACAAAGGGTACAACCTGCGGTGCTAAGTAAATACGGAACAAGTGGTAAAGCAACAACGCAACACAGTAAACAAAAATCTTGGTTAGAATTTGAAAATAATAAATTTAGTTAAAGCAATTTCTCCTGCTGTTTGTTTCTCAAAAGCAAATTAGTTGCTTTAATAGACACTTGCCTCTTTCTAACATGAAATGTGCTGACATGCAGCATATTTTATGAAAAAAAAAAAAATGGCTAAGTCACCACTTAAGCTGGCATGTGACTTTCAACCTTTAGGAACTGCTTTCCTATCCTCTGCAATTATTGTATAAAATTGAGTTTCCCTGATTCTTAAAATTATTAATGATATTTTGAGGTGTTGCTTAAAACTTTTATACATTTTTGTCAGTTTAAAAAAACCATAAATGGATTATTCTTAAAGAGATAGCATTCAAGTCTGCTTTCTGCCTTGAAGTGCTGTATTTCACATAAAGTATTCTGGAGGTAGAGAGAGAGATCCAAAAAAGGAAACGCCAAAAAAGTTATATGCCAGGGTCCAGCCCCGGTGGATCCAGGGAATTCGAAGCGTGGACGGTGTTGGCAAGGAGAAACTTATTTATTAATAAAGAAATATAAAATTAGATTAGGAAGAAATAGTATAGTAGGAAATCTAGGTGGAGAAAAAGAGGCTGAATAACTTGGTTTACGGGGAAAACCAATAAAACCTCGAGACAAGAGGCTTGTACCATCTACATTAGGCCACCAGCGCCCACTTGAATATCGAAGGGTGCCCCGCCTTAGGCTCCCTTTCGCGTGGATCTTAGCAGCCAGGGCAAGTAAGTAGACATGCTAAGCCTCCCCGCTCCAGATGGGAATTTAGCCGAAAAAGGGGACAAAAGAATGACATGGGGAAACCCAGCATCGGTGCAAGACTCCAAAAACTTTATTTTTCAAAATCAGCTTATATACCCCAAGTTATACATAAAGAAATAGTGGAATATGCAGAGTTATGCAGGGGCAGCAGTCCTGACCCTCAATGAGACAAAGCTTTCTTTTTGCATACCCTCCCGTATACAAAAGGTCTCAGGTGGTTTACATTATCTTCTGGCCAAGAGGCCTGTTAACATTTTTACAGCTCTCTTTCTGGATAATTGTCTATCAACCAGAAAACTCCTTTTCCCTAGAAGAGTTTTTTCTTTTCTCTGCATCACCCTCAAAGTACTAAATAAAGTTACATTCCTGTAGAACAAAGGTGTACTGGGTTATAACAAAGAAAGTACTTAACTCAAAGATCTAATGTTGCTAATACCAGGTCTACTACCTGTTTTTCTATATACCAACTATCTCTACAAATAAAAGATATGAAAATTTGGCACCAAGTATTGGCTCAACAAATGAAACCTTTAATCAGTCCTATTCTAATGATTTTGACTCCTCGGCAGCCCCTACATTCCTAGGATGTTTTAAGCTTCCTGTGCCTCCTGCGGTCAGGAGGCCTCAAACAATCACATGCGCAGCTGTACGAGTCCTGCAGGCAGGCTAGAAAGCCATCAGAGGGGTTTCTGGATTGAAACACTCGTATTATGCCCAGGAGATGTATTATCTAAAAGCTCTAATTTTTTCCAGAAAAAGGTGGTGTGGGGACAGCCCCCTGTTAATGACAGAAGAGTAGGTGGAAAGCATAACACAGTAAAGCAGGCAGACTCTGGTCTTGGGGGGTGGATGCTCAGGAAATTCCAGGGGGAACCCCTGAAGCCTGATCACTACCTTGCGTTTTGTCAGGCTTCCTTCCGCATGACCTTGTCACGGGCGGGATTCCTCACACTGGCCCCCGGCAGTTATATGTCATGACATGGGTTTTATGAGACAAAGTTAAACTTCTGTGGATGAGCTCTGAATGAGGAAGCTAAAAGTCCTGAGTAGCTTTCCCACCCTGACACGGACCACATC
Organism: Capra hircus; assembly: GCF_001704415.2. Classification (NCBI taxonomy): domain Eukaryota; kingdom Metazoa; phylum Chordata; class Mammalia; order Artiodactyla; family Bovidae; genus Capra; species Capra hircus. The sequence goes on from NC_030831.1 coordinate 60,239,750, forward strand.
AGCTTTGGCCAGTCTTCCAGCTCTCTGAGTCTGTTTTGTTAACTGTAAAATGAGGCACTGGATCAGGTTTTTAAAAGAGATTATCTATGATAAACTAAACACACAAATATTGACCTGACACAATGCACTAAGAACCTTCGTGAGGTTTTATTGATAGTTCTTAGAAAAGATCACTATTGCCTCTGTACTTAAGATTTTTTTTTTTAAGGGAAAAAACAGAAAAGCCTAGGCCTCAGTTGCTTGGATATACTGAAGCAGAACTCACACTCGCTCTCGATTATCATGACACCTTTTCGAATGAACAAGCCTTCCTAATGATGACCATGCAGGTCACACAGGAGACAGGCCAGTGGGCCTTGCCCAGGGTGCAGGGGTTTTCTTCATCAGCAGGCTGGCTTTCCTTACTATCTCTGAAACATCTACCATCCTCTTCACTTTCTTTACCCAAATTTTTGAAACTGTAAGAACCATGGAACAAAAGAAAAATTTCCATTTATTTTTCCTCTTGCCTCTTTCCCACCATGTTAATGCATTTGGGAAACTACCTGCCAGCCATCAGTATCATCCATCCCTTAGAACCTTGACATATATGCTCCTAACTAAGCAATCTTCCTGTCCTTACTTTTCAGCCCCTGAGTTTTGAAAGAAAGAAAAGCTACACCTTAAAAGTGGAGGGAGCCAACCCTCACCTCGAGATGCGGTTTCTGAACCTGGGCCCATTTCAAGACACAACCACGGTGCACATCAGTGTGGAAGACGTGGATGAGCCCCCTGTGTTCGACCCTGGCTTTTATTTTGTGGAGGTACCTGAAGATGTGGCGATTGGGACAACCATACAGATCATTTCTGCCAAGGACCCGGATGTGACCAACAACTCAATCAGGTTTTTCCACACATTTCACCTTTGCCTTATATCCGAGAATCTGCCCTTGTATCTAATTCACTTTTTCTTTTTGCTTCTTCCATCTCTGGAAACTCTTTCTTTAAATGCTTTATTTTTCTTTTCATATTATTTAGAAGTGAAATATCATTATGACTACAACTCCCTGTCAATTGCTTCAGCAACACACACACACACCCCCCTCAGTGCTCAGTCATGGCCTTACTGGCATTTAGGGGTAGATAATCTCTTGTTGGGGGGGGGGGGGCGGGTATCATATACATTTTACAATGGTTAGCAGCATCTCTGGCCTCTACCTGCTAAAAAACACGTAGCATCCCCTGAGCTGTAATAATCTATAAAGTCTGCCTCTTTGCACACCCCATAGACAGTAGCCTGCCAGGCTCCTCTGTCCATGGGATTCTCCAGGCAAGAATACTGGAGTGGACTGTCATTCCCTTAGGCTCCAGGGAATCTTCCCAACTTAGGGATCAAACCTACATCTCCTGTGTCTCCTGCACTGCAAGCAGATTCTTTACCCACTGAGCCATCGGGGAGGCCCCCAAAAAGACCCCAGATGTTGCCAAATAGACACATGGACATCAAAGCATTAGAAATTATTGAATCTCAGTGGTGAATATAATGGTGATTATTGTACACTCTCAATTTTTGTGAACCTCTGACATTTTTACTTTAAAAACGGAAAAAAATAACATATATAAAGACATGTTTCCATATACTATAGAAAGAATAGACATAGAAAACTCCCACTGTTGCCAACAGCTTTGAATCCATGTAGACTGACTTTCTACGGTAAACCTACAAACCAGCCTCTCCAAAGTATGTTTTGAACATCAAGATTCCAGCCTAGACACTTCCCCCTCAAAAGCAGGCGGAGAGCTGCTCCTATAGCCATGGGCACTGCCCATCGACCCTCGAACCAAACAGCAAACAGCTGGTGGACAGGCTGACACTTCAACCTTCCCGAGCAACTGCCCAGCCTCTGAAGCTCGACACAAAAGATCAGGGCTCCAGGGCTGTTTGAGGCCATCTGTCACGGTAACTGTCGAAGGCCACACGAATGAATCTCAGGCGTCAGCACAGAGCGCATAGTTTAAACACACCCCAATTTGTCAGAGGCCTTTTCTGTCAGCTGCTACTTCCCTCACCAGCTGCCATTTTGAAGGAAAATGTACTTTTGCCGTTTAATAAAGACGGTTCTCTCCTGAGATTAATCTTAGTAGGGGAAATCTGTTTCCTCTAACCAAGCAGCAAACATTTTACATTTTCAGGCATTAAAATGGCTAAAATTGTTGTTTCAATTCTGATACTTGATTTTTAGTAGGCAATGAATCTTTATAAGTTATGACAATTTTATACAAGTGACAGTTCAATCTTAAGCTTTTTAAGTGTATAAGATGGGAAGAAATTAGTTAAATCATATTGTCCCCCAAAAAACAACGTAAATAAATAAACCAATTCTATTATAAATTTATATTTATAATACAAACATTATTATATCAAAAGCCAAGAATACATATCTATCTTCTGATTGATCTACTCATATCAAGAACTGTGTGGAAAACTTTAGAGAACAAAGCTTTATGGAGGGAAAATGTCTGAAATAAAACAAGAACGATTTGAAAAACTCAGACCCTGTTTCTAAAAGAGTCAATGAGAACATTCAGTGGATAATTCCACATCTTTTTTCTAGATTCTGACTCTACAGACTCCTGAGTGGTAAGCATCGGAAATTTGGTTTTTTCAGGAGTCACTCTACTAAATGACAAGAGACAGAAAACAGTCAGGAATGAAGGAAATTCACACACACACACACACATACACACCCCTAGCATGAACATGCATTATCCAGGACTAAGGTCGTTATCTCCACACGTATCTAGGAAGGGAAGAGAAACACCAGCAGGCCTAGATCCACTGCAGGCATGGAGCAGAGGGAGGAACACAGCATGAGAGAATCCTGTCTGGCCAAGAGAAAATGCTGCTTCAGGTGATAAGCTGTTGAAGCCCATCAGTTGGCCAGCAAGGCAGGACAGCTGGCATAGGGATAATCTGTAGTGGGGCGCCCGTCTAGTCCAGTAGATCCCGGTCAGGAGGAATCCAGGAGTGAACGGGCGGGAGCCTGGAGCAGGGACCACGGGGCTTATTCTAGGGCAAGGCTCCAGGTCTTTATTCTTTCGGGCCGCGCCATGTGGCCTGCGGGAGTCTTAGCTTCCCCGACCGGGGATCGAACCTGTGCTTCCTGTGTGGGAGTGTTAACACTGGATTGCCAAGGAAGTCCTGACTTTAGGCCTTGAGAGAGAGACTGGCAGGAAGGAGGCAACAGCCACAGGTTTGCTGAAGACTAACGTCCCAGCACAGAGGTGAAACAGAATTCCACTCATCAGAACTGGAGACAATCGTCTCTCCGAATTTTGGTTGGAAAGAAGGATCAGAATGCACGTGGCCAGACTCAGGCTCTGTGCTGTCCCACAGGGACAAGGTATGGTCCCCGGGGTCCCCGGGCCCAAGCAGGACCCTGGGGCTCCCGGATTCTCAGAGAGAAGCCCCTGGAGGCCGGATCTCTGGCTATCACTCAATAAACCCATCTGCAGATTACTTTCCTGCTATCTTTCCTCAAATTGCTCATTTTCTCCTTTTTTCCTATAAAAGTTATTTTCTTTAAAATACTTTGAATGTGTTATATGCTGCTTGGCTATCAAATTTATCGTCTGCATTTTAATTACCAATAAATGAGGTTCATATTCCTAAGGATAAAATACATATTAAATCATCCAAAAATTAACACATCACCCAGGTTAAAAATGCTATGGATAAAAGGTCATTGAACTTTTTAAAAAGATTATCAGGACTTTTCTAATATTTATTTTTAATTGAAAGATAATTGCTTTACAGAATTTTGTTAGTTTCTGCCAAACTTCAACATCAATCAGCCATAGGCATATATAGTCATATCAGGACTTTTATAATCTCATTTCTAGAAAGTTTATGGTATGTTCAGGCATATAAGCTGGTCATCATTTACTAATAAAACCTAAAATCAAGTCTCCAGATTTAGTTATATATACATGAAAGATATGTCTGGGTCACCTAAATTTTTAATAAATGCTTGAGGAATCTCTAGCAAGCAGGAACCAGTCAGCAACTGAAACAGGCCTCTGCTGGTGTAGAAACAGCCGGCCCTCTGTTCTTTCCTGGAGTGTGTGTGGATTTTGGGATCCTGTCCATAAAACCCTACTTTCAAATCGCTCCTAAATTCAGAGAATGTCCTCAGCCAAGTAAACAAGCAGGGAGCTCAATGAACACCAGCATTGTTCACGGAAATGAAGTTTTGTGTGAATATGTCACGCCTGTTCGGCCCACAGCAGGTGAGAGTATTCTAGAGAAAGGAAAGCTGCCTACATAATTCACCGGCGTCTCCCAGTTTCCTCATCTTCCATCTGCATCTACACCTTTACATCCGTTCTCCTGGCTCCTGAAAATTGGCCCAGTGTCCCACTCGGAGTAATGAACGCTCTCACCGCCTCCGTGCAGGCCGGGCTCCGCCTGCCGAGGGCGGCCCCTCCGGGAGCCCGCCGCGGCTCTGCACAGCGTCGGCAGGCGGCCCCGCCGGGCGTCCTGTCGGGTGGCTGATTGCATCCCTCCGTCTACCCGGCCGTCTGTGACGCTCGCTGCGTCTCTGTGACGCTCGCTGCGTCGCCCCGGCCGTCTGTGACGCTCGCTGCGGCATCGTAGGTGTGCGTGCGGGCAGCGGGTTCCTCGCAGGCTGCCTCCCCGCTCGGTGCTCCGCCGGCCGCGGGGCGAGCTGCCATCAGGGCCTCCGGCTCCGTGGCCGCATGGCTGGCTTTTCTCATGTTGGGGGAGCTGAAAGAAAAGACCGTCAGGAGCCAACCAGTGCTTTTTTTTCTAAGATAAATTCAAATCTTCAAAGAGCCAGGAGACTTTAAATCACTAACTACACCCAGAAAAAGAAAAAAAAGGCTCCAATTAATTTTAAATGAACTTGGTAGGCATGTGTTTATTCTTTATTAGTCAATTGTTGGCCGTGGCGGCTCCATCTATCTTCAGAAAGAGAGAAGGCTTTGTTTCCTTAAGCCATCCCACACCTTTCATATGCCTAGGTTTGATTCTCAGCTGTGCAACCTTGGACAAACGTCTTAATCTTTCCATGATTCAGCTTCTCACCTGTGAAACAGGGATAATAATACCTGCCTCACAAGATTTTCGAGGAGATTACATGAGCCAATACATGTAAGATGTTTAGAGCAGAGCCAGGCTACAGTAACAGGGTCAGAAGCAAAGAAAAGCATTATGAATTTAAATTTCCCAACGCTTAGAGAGTTTCAACTGAAATGATTCCAGCTTCTCCAGCCTTTAGTGGTCACCTCACCTTTTAATTCCCTGAACAGTCATCCTGAATCTCAACAGGAAAAAAATGCACACTTGAAACAAAATGCTTGACCAAATAATATATAGAGGTACGTGCATGCTGAGTCACTTCAGTCGCGTCCAACTATTTGCGACCCCATGGACTGTACCACACCAGGCTCCTCCGTCCAGGGGCCTCTCCAGTCAAGAATCCTGGAGTGGGTTGCCATGCCCTCCTCCAGGGGATCTTCCCGACCCAGGGATCAACTCATGTCTCCTACGTCTCCTGCGCTGGCAGGCAGATTCTTTACCATGAGTGCCACCTGGGAAGCCCCATATACACAGGGATAATCTATATGTATTTATATATACTGAAACAAACATTTTACCATCAATATTTACCCTTACTGTAAGTGATAGTCTGGCATACCTATACCCATTTCATTTTCTTTCTACAGTAATCATAACCCACCATACTGATTTCAGTTTGAAAAACAATGCACTAAAGAAATTGCTTACTGCCATCAAAAGGGTGGTATTTCCCAGTTTCAACAACTTTAAGATACAGATTGCAATGGCTGGCAACATTTTTGGGGGGCTGTGCACTTGGCTTGTGATTAAACTCAGGCTCTCAGCAGTGAGAGCCTGCAGTCCTTAACCACTGGACTGCCAGGGAATTCTGCTGGCAACTTTTTTTTAATTAATTTTTATTGGATTATAGTTGATCCATAATGTTATATTACTTTCTGCGGTACAGCAAACTGAATCAGTTATACACTATTCGCTGTCTTAGATTCTATCTCATATGGGGCATTGCAGAATGTTGAGCAGAGTCCCCTGTGCTACGCACAGGTCCCTATTAGTTAGCTGTTTTATATGTAGCAATGTGCACATGTCAGTCTCAGTCTCCCAACTCATCCCTCCCCACCTTCCCCCTTGGTAACCATAGTTTGTTTCCTACGTTTGTGACTATCTGTTTGGTAAATAGGTTCGTTTGTACCCGCTGGCAACTTTAAGTGGAATTTTGAACCCAATATATTACAACAGCTTATATCCACATATATGTGTGTTGTGCGGTGTCAGTCACTCAGTCCTGTCTGACTCTTGGTGGCCCCAGGGGCTGTAAGCCCACCACGCTCCTCTGTCCATGGAATTCTCCAAGCAAGAATACTGGAGTGGGTTGCCATTCCCTGTTCCAGTGTTTATACATAATTTACAATCTATAATATATATAATAGTTTATACAAAAACATGTCTATTTCAGATCTTACTATTACCTGAAAATTATTAGCTGTCTAACTGTGGGAAAGTGACTTAACTTCTCTTAGTCTTCGTTTCCTTTTCTCTTGGTTGATATATTTATATATAAATATATTTATATACAAATTTATATATAAATATCTTAGAGATGCTGTAGAATTTAAAAAGAAGCTATAAAATGCCTGGTATTCAACAGATGGCAGCAATCATAACTACTGCCCACTACCAAGGACTACATAAGATTCTAAAGAATGGTTCTCAATCATGGCTACACATCAAAATCCCTTAGAAGGCTTTTAAACATACAGATGCCTACGCTTCCCTCCACACCTACTGAATCTCCCAAGATGGGCACCAGGTAAGACAACTTAGGTAAGAAAACACAAAGGGTCCGGTATCCAACTCAGCTTCAACAGGAATTACAGACCTTACCCAACGTCAGGGTGAATAAGGACTCAAAGGATATAAACAACAGCAAAACATGAGCTACGCACTCTTTCCTCAGGCTTCCCTGCTGTCTCAGTGGTAAATAATCTGCTTGCAAGGATAGAATCGGGTTCTATCCCTGGGTCAGGAAGATGCCCTGGAGGAGGAAACAGCAACCCACTCCAGTATTCTTGCCTGGGAAATCCCATGGACAGAAGAGCCTAGCGGGCTACAGTCCATGGGGTCGCAAAAAATGGGACACGACCATCACTAACACTTTCAATTTTTCTTTCCTTAGAGAGGTCTGGCTTCCCTGGTGGCTCAGAGGGTAAAGTGTCTGCCTGCAATGCAGGAGACCTGGGTTCAATCCCTGTGTCGGGAAGATCCCCTGGAGAAGGAAATGGCAAGCCACTCCAGTACTCTTGCCTGGACAATTCCATGGACAGAGGAGCCTGGTAGGATATAGTCCGTGGGGTCACAAAGAGTCAGACACGACTGAGCAACTTCACTTTAGAGAGGTCTAGAACCATTAGGTGTAGGTGCCTGTAAATATCCTTCTATTTTCTGTATAAGGATGCATGTTGGTTCACACGGAATATGAAAGGTATGAGCAAGGAATGAAGGGCATTGCCTGAAAGCTGTCTTAGTTATGTAACATCTGCTTTTTATACTCCATTAACTACACAGCTCACATGACATTTTCAAGCAAGCTGTGCCCCATAAATTCCAGGCTAATAAACAACCTAGACAGAGCCCAGTCCATCCTGCTAAAAATATTCCCTAGACAAGGACACCCATCTAGCAGATAACATAACTGTGTCTGCCAACAAGTCAGTCATTAGTATGCTTACAAAGGACCTGATTAAGGACCTGATTCAAATTTTTCCTTCTCAATAGGTGATACTACTTGTGGGAACCAGGACCACACAACTCGGTCTTTTCCAGTTCCAATTCAGCATTTCTGGACTTATTTGAATAAAAGTTGTTTTGAACAAAGACAGGGGTTGATATTCAGAGTGTCCCTAATGTCAGAACAGTTTTAAGCTTTAAAAATAGCTGAGACTGATCTTTAGAAAGCATAAAACTGCCCTAAGACTTTGGCACCCCATTTTACTTCATTTTCTGAATGAGGAAATCGAAGCAGTAACCATTTTTTGTTGTTGTCTTGCGTCTGGGGATTTTTTCAGGGGGCAGGCAGTGCTTTTGGACATGATAAAACAGGAATGCAGTCTTCCAAGGGCCTATAATCCAGAACTAGTCCTGTTTCACATAGTGCGCGCTCAGTTCTCTCGTGTAATATGCTGTAAGTATGAATAAATACGCTTATCCAATAAGACGACGCATTTAATCTCCATTTCTACAGATATTCCATTGACAGAAGCAGTGATCCTGGAAGATTCTTCTATGTGGACATTACGACAGGTGCCCTAATGACTGCAAGACCTCTTGACCGGGAAGAGTTTTCTTGGCATAATATCACTGTCCTTGCTATGGAAATGAGTGAGTAAAACAATACCATGGTCTCCATATAGTGACAGAACATAAGCACTGTAGAAAGTGGAGGTTTCCAGAGCCTGTTGGAACAAAAACTGTATTCTTTATGGAAAAAATGGAAATCCTGGTTTACGCAATTGAATGAATGTATTTAGTTCAAATACTTACTGAGGATCTCTATATACCTAGTCCTGCTAGAGAGAAAAACAAGAGTACCACGCAGAAGCAGCACAAGAAACAGCGTCTTTAAACTACGGAGCTGCTTCTGCATGAAGAACAGGGGCCACTCCTGAGACGTCTGAGAGGCTTCCAACCTTGAATAAGATTGGAATGCAAATAGTACATTATTACTGGGTGAAAGGAAGCATTTATAACATATCACCCTTATCATGCACATACATATACACGTACATGCATATGAGAATTTGAAACATCTTACAACAGACTATTAACATAAACCTGAAAATAAAATTGAAAATTAATAAACTAAATTAACATATTATAATCTCAACACAAATTATATACTACTACGTTCCATTTTTTTCTTTCACAACACCCATGGGTTTGGGTGGACTCCGGGAGTTGGTGATGGACAGGGAGGCCTGGCATGCTGCGGTTCATGGGGTCACAGAGTCAGACACGACTGAGCGACTGAACTGAAGTTATGAGGAATGTTAAGGGAAATGGTAAATCCAAACGTATTGACACAAGTATGCGCAGTCAGTCGTGAGGGCAGTTTGGTAAGAAATCTTTTTTCAGAGTCCCCAGTACCTCCATACACCTCTTCTCAAGAATTCTACTTCTAATAATTATCTTAAGGAAACTGTCATAATATTGACAAAGATTTATGAACCAAAACGTCCACTGCATTGTCATCTTAAAAGAGGGGAAACACCTAAATGTCTAATAACAGTAGCTTGACTAAATAAACTATGGTACAGTCATACAGTAAAATGAGAACATCCTGTTTACATTAATACCAATTAGTGTACCAATTAATTAATTTCAAAGTAGATTTCAGTGACTTTCAAGAAAATCTTTCCCTAAAATATTAAAGTTCTAAATCACTTTTTTCTTAATTTCAGTGTGTATGTATGTGTGTGAGAGAGAGTTTAGACACATGTAACATTATACATAATATATAATGGATATCTCTGGTGGTAGGACTATGGATCACATTTATTCTCATTTTTCTGAAATTTTCATCATTGCCTGTATAAACAAACACCAGCACAAGTTACAATGGAAAAATGTAAACACATCAGCACTCTTGCTAACCAAGCAATATAAATATTTAGGGGAAAAACAAAGTATAAATATTCTTGAGGGAAAAAATGAACCAAAAGAATAGGGCATTTTGAGATTTAATAAAATTATTTACTAAGCATACTTTCTATGTCTTATAATTTCTATTTTGTCTTCCTGGGATGGTGGCCAAAACAGAAAAAGACAGGAGGGCCAGCAGTGGGGTTGTGAAATTACTTTGTGTGGCAGTGTCAAGCAGCAGACAGACCAAACGGGTATTTTTCCCCATGAGTGACTGTGAGTAGCTTCCGTCTCAGCCAAAAATGTGGACTTGGTGTGTGTTTGATCCTGTAATATCTCCTGAGTCCAAAAGCAGAAAAAAATGTACGGTGTTGCCTGTAATCCCATGAATAACGTAAAATCTTCTGAAACAGTAATTCAAAGAACTGATTACAGGTTTTCCCCACTATCTGAAAGTATCGGGTTCCTATGGAACCTTTTGTAGGCCAAAGTGGTGTAAAGTGAAGACGCAGTTACCTTAGGACACATCTTGCTAGCAGATGCACAAAATGAAAAGCACAGATACTCTCGTCGTTCAAGGATGTGGCGGCTCGATGCGGAGCTGCCAGGCGCTGTTTCCCAGGCAAAGAGCTTGTTGCTGCCACTCACTGCCGCAGCCTGCCTTCAATTCCAGAACCTGAAGCCTAAGCCAAGTGAGAATCTCAAAAACTCCTTCTGAGATTCATTCGTGATGTCTGCTACCCCACGAGTCCCACCCCGCCCCGCATCCTCCTGACGTCACACGCCCAGCCCAGCACACACCTTGTCCTGCCCACACTCATGCTCCAGCCACACTCTTAACAGGCAACCCCCACAACCTGGTGTTGAGAGTTCCAGGGTCTTTATCCACTCCTTCAAAAACCAGAGTGAGGAGACAAATGCCTGCTCCATCAAAGAGCTGCTTTCCTGCCTCTCTGAACCCTCCTCACCTGTGGTGTTTGTCTGTGCTTCCTTTAGACAATCCGTCCCAGGTCGGAAGTGTTCCTGTCACGATCAAAGTCTTAGATGTCAACGACAATGCTCCGGAGTTCCCCAGATTCTATGAAGCTTTCGTCTGTGAGAACGCCAAGGCAGGGCAGGTAAGCAGCCTGAGCACCGTGGTTAGCCTTCCAACACGGGGAAACGCGTTACAGAGAACCAGACTGGCCATCAGAGGAATTTAGACTCCAGAAGCTGACAGTTTGTAAGAGTCCCCGGCTTCTGTTTATCATGTTGCAACCGCTTATTTGCTAAGACAACTATTCAGAACCTCTGTTACATTTTATGATCGAAACAAGGCTGTGAAGCAAGGTAGTTACCTACCTTGTAACTGAACTGCACAGAACCAACTGGAGTAACATGTGCCTTGCATCCTGGAAAAGAGGGACCATGGAGATCAAGGGGGGAAAGAAAGGAGAGTCTTTTTCTCCGCTTAGCACTAATCCTTGAAAACATCCGCAGTAAGAAAGGTTCATTTTCTGTATCTTCCTCCCTCCCTTTCTCCTGACAGCAAGCATCCTCCTGAGGGGCCATCTGCCCTATTCCTACACTCTCTCCTCCCTCAGCCGAAACACCCATTTTCTCAGTACCCTCATGTCACATCAAGTTTTGAGAGGAAATGCATCTTAAGGAACAAATGTCTACTTATTGGAAACAGCTTTAGCGCCATCATCTTCATATACATCTGCCTGTTTTTTTTTAAGTCTGCTTAAAACCTAAGTGAATGTCTGTTTGACTAAATCCCAGAGGTGCAACTGAAAAGCATCTGAACTGTGCCTGGAACGGCCACGTGATTAATGCATGTCAGGCTGGCGCCCACACCATACCCAACCCGCCACACCTCAGATCACGTGCCCTCTCTCTTCTGTCCTACTTTTGAAGACTCTGTCCTCTCTACCTTTTCCCAACAGACTCCCTTGCTTCCCCCAAGCTTATTTTGTGACCCTGAGGACTCTGGTCCAGGGGCTGGGTGCAGACGGCAAGCACTCGTGGTTTGGTAACGCAGGCTTTTGACTGTGAAGCAGCTTCTGCTTCCACTGCTCTCTCCCTCTCCTGCAACATCTCACGCACAGACTCTGTCTATACAACCAGAAATCACACTAGCTTCCTGAACTCCGCAAAGACTGCCTCAGTGCATCTTTTCCGTTCTTTCCACCCAAAGGAAAAGTGACTCCCTTGTCCCGGGCGGGGGAGCGGGAAATGTGTCCTGTAGCCGTTCGAGTCTAAGTTATCTCATCCATTCCTTCCTGAAACCCAGAGCCGTGCTCTATAGCACGCCTACACTTTTTTCAGCAAGTCAAAGATAAATCCACCTCCGTATCTACTGCATTTCCAGTCTAGAGAAACTTGAAATATTATGCAGCTAATAAAAGTTACAATTAACACTTTCCAGCATAAGGAATGACCCGTGTTATTATGTGTGTAAGGAAAGGAGGCACAGAGGCTACAGGTGCAGGCCTGAAGGCATATCAAGCTGTATCTGCATGTGAGCAGAAACCAGAAGGCAGGAGAGAAAACAGCAACAGCCACCATCCTAAGGCAGCTGAGAGTTGAGTGTGGAGATTTGGGCCTTCATTTTAATAATTTTTATATTGTAAGATTACATATATATTGTAGAAATACAACATAAAAACTTTTGTTTTATACAGGATTATTACTATGACAAACACACAATATTCAATAGGACGAGAAGCCATTTTTATTCTGTAACACAGAGAGTAACAGGGACGCAGCACACGGAACCCCCTCAGGCCCCAGAGAAGCATCTCCCTCCCTGGGAATGGCAGGATGGCAGCACGCCGCGCTGCGCCTGCCTCTGCGGCACACGAGCGCCTCCCCATGCCTGTCTCCGCGTCCATCTTCTACTGGGCTCTCACACAGCCCTCTGACGCGCAGGAACTTTCACGCCCAGCTGCAGGTTCGGGTTGAGAGCCACAGGTCTATCGCAGTCTGTCATACGCGTCATCTTTAGCCCAAGAGATTTAAAACCAACCCTTTGGTTTTGGCTCTGGGACATGTTCTGAAGATTTTCAAAAGCACACAGCTCCGTAGGTACGTCTGGCTTATGAAGACTCAGGCCTCCTTGTGTGAGATTTGTCAGCCACAGTCGTCAGCTCTGCATCTGCCGAGCTGGGACGTGTGCTTTCCTCAGCGAAGCAAGCCCACAGGGAAATCTGAGGACTGAGGGTGGCATGAGGCCTGCCGAGCAGGCTCTGGAATGGCGAGTGAGGCCAGGGAGGGACTCAGACCTGCCAGGAGAGGAGAGGCCCAAGAGAGGGGAGGCCCAGCAGAACAGGCCCAGGAGAGAGGAGACCTGGGAGAGGGGAGGCCCAGCAGAGGAGGGCCGGGAGAGGGGAGGCCCAGCTGAGGAGGACCGGGAGAGGGGAGGCCCAGCTGAGGAGGACCGGGAGAGGGGAGGCCCAGCTGAGGAGGACCGGGAGAGGGGAGGCCCGGGAGAGGGGAGGCCCTGGGGAAGAGGCCCGGGAGAGGCGAGGCCGGGCAGAGGGGAGGCCCGGCAGAGGGGAGGCCCAACAGAGCAGGCCCAGGTGCTCTGAAGCCATGTCTTCACTCACGTTTCTGAGAGCCCTGTAACCAACCAGTCAGATGCCCCAGGTCTCCACCATACATATATACTTCACAGGTCAGATACTCTGAAACGACTATTTGCCAAGTCACACATACTCACACGTTTATAACATTCACAAAGAAACGTGTCTTCATGTGTCTGACCAGACGGAGGGTACAGGATCTGTCTGGGAGGGGATGGGGCACTGGGGTGACCCTTGAATGGGAGCAGCAGGGACCCTGGGCTGGGCGGCTGGGCCACAGTCCTCTTCAGGGCTCTCCTGATCCCTCTCCAGTACTCAGTTCCATCCTCCCAACCTTTAGACTAAAGGACCCAGTGCCAGTTTGGGTTCAGCAGGAGGCATGAGCTGAGCTGGAGTTCTGGTCTAGGATGTTTAGTAATGAATCAGGAATGCCCTTGGGACCAACTCCTGTGCAAGGGAAGAGCTTCTGCACGGCTGGACAAGAGACGTCCAGCAGTGGTGCACACAGCCAGCCGTGGTTGACCCCACCAACGCCAAGAACTAGGGCCTTCCTGAGTTGAGATGGGATGGCCAGGCCTTTATACCATTCTATCAGTCGCTGGACACAGATTGTTCTGGAAGGATGTGGAGACTGTGGGGAGGTGGGTGTCACCAGCTGAGGCCATCCCCAGAGAGACTGACAGGTGAAGGCATCAAGCCCTCCCCCAAAGGGGGTCTGAGCAACACTGTGTTCACAGCGAGCCCCTTGCTGGAAGCTTCCCCTCGGGTTACTCACTCTTTGGGATGCTGTGAGGGTAGCGGTACCCTCCTTCATTTACAGATGGAGAGAGACTCAGCAAGCCCACCTCAGCACCCCGCTGACCTCTAATGTTCCATCTTCTATGCTGTTAACAGCCAGCTTCTGACGTCAGGAGTGGGCGTCTGGAGCCAGGCCCGAGGGGTGGGCGGTCTGTGCTGCTGGCTGGTGGGAGAGCACACACACAGGGAGCCCACCCCTCAGCACCTTGTCTTTACGACCCCTGCCCCCCCCACCCCCCCCACCCCCCCCACTCCCTCCTACCGCCCCGTCTGCCAGCCAGTGTCTCAGCTGCGTACTCCACATTGCTTTCCTACCAACTTTTCCATCCTGGCCATCAAACCTTCATAGCAACTCAGTACTCTGAAGAGCAGGTGGGAACAGCACAACTTTGGCCAGAGCACTCAAGAAGCCTCCGCCCCCGCCTCCGGCCCTCCTCGGCCCCGCCTCCGGCCCTCCTCGGCCCCGCCTCCGGCCCTCCTCGGCCCCGCCTCCGGCCCTCCTCGGCCCCGCCTCCGGCCCTCCTCGGCCCCGCCTCCGGCCCTCCTCGGCCCCGCCTCCGGCCCTCCTCGGCCCCGCCTCCGGCCCTCCTCGGCCCCGCCTCCGGCCCTCCTCGGCCCCGCCTCCGGCCCTCCTCGGCCCCGCCTCCGGCCCTCCTCGGCCCCGCCTCCGGCCCTCCTCGGCCCCGCCTCCGGCCCTCCTCGGCCCCGCCTCCGGCCCTCCTCCGCCCCGCCTCCGGCCCTCCTCCGCCCCGCCTCCGGCCCTCCTCCGCCCCGCCTCCGGCCCTCCTCCGCCCCGCCTCCGGCCCTCCTCCGCCCCGCCTCCGGCCCTCCTCCGCCCCGCCTCCTGCCCTCCTCGGCCCCAAGCTCTGCTTCCGGGTCCGCTTCCTGTCTGTTCTGTAACCCTACCCCTGGGGGGCCTTGTGCTCTTCACTCCATCTAGCTCCCCTTCCTGCCAACAGTGACTGCTCTGCAATCCATTCTCTCACATCTGTTTTCCATTAACTTGAAATAATGAAATGTCTGTTTACTGCCCACTAGGTATTGGTCATTTTTAAACAGAGGCCTCTCAAAGCTTCCCTGGTGGCTCAGATGGTAAAGAATCCACCTGCCAATGCAGGAGACGCAGGTTCGATCCCTGAGCTGGGAAGACTCCCTGGAGAAGGGAATGGCTAGCCACTCCAGCATTCTTGCCTGGAGAATTCCATGGACAAAGGAGCTTGGCAAGTCATACAGTCCATGGGGTTGCAAAGAATCAGACACGACTGAGCGACTAACACTTTCACTCTCAAAGACAGCAATCTGACCGTGAACTATGAACCCAAAGGTGAGGTGAGAGGACAGAACACCAGGGGACAAGCAGGACCCTGTGGCGCCCCCGAGTCCTTCCACTCAGCCTTCGGCTTTGACTGCCTCAGAAGGGCCAGAGGAGCAGTGAGAACAGTGTTATTTCGACATCTAACGTCCGAAGCATTCAGGTGACATCTGCCCTGGGCCTGTTGACGCACGCGTGCACGCCCAGTGGCTCAGTCGTGTCTGACTCTGCAGCTCCACGGACTGCAGCCCGCCAGGCTTCTCTGTCCATGGGATCTCCCAGGCAGGGATACTGGAGTGGGCTGCTGTTTCCTTCTCCAGGGGATCTTCCCAACCCAGGGATCAAACCTGCCTCTCCTGAGTCGTCCCTGTTGGCAGGAGGATTGTTTACCGCTGAGCTACCTGGGAAGCCCCAGCAATAAACTGCACTTCAGTCTGGGCTGTGAGATGACACAGGGCCTGCGAGGGGAGCTTCAGGATGTCCTCCTTAGGTAACGCAACCCGGGGGGTCATCTTCCCTGGAAGCTTTTGACTAACTCACCCGGTTTCACGTTCCCCCCTCAGCTGATCCAGACCGTGAGTGCCGTGGACCAAGACGACCCACGCAACGGCCAGCACTTCTACTACAGCCTGGCTCCTGAGGCTGCGAACAACCCCAATTTCACCGTAAGGGACAACCAAGGTAATCCGCTGGCTGCTGGTGCATCGCCACAGCGTGGGCTGGGCACCGTGGGCTGCTATACCACGCGCACAGTGTCGGAGGTCACCGGCTCCGTAATGTCAGTAGCATGGAAAGCATGCTCATCTGTATGATCCTCTTAAAGTTTTGTTTCCGAACATCAAAGACAAAAAACGTCCCCTGCTTATCCTGAAATGTTTACTCAGTCAGTTCACACACATTTGCGCGCTGGCTCTGGGCCAGACACGCTGGAGGCTCACAGGCTAAGGGCCTCCTTCATCCCCGCCGAGCAGCCTTGTTTGTGCGCTCTTTCACTATGAGAAGGATTTGAGCAAAGAGGCAGAAGCAGCCTAGACGGAGAAACCTGAGGGGACGCTTCTAAGCAAGGATCAAAGGGGGAAACAGAGAAAAGTTCCCAGAACAAAAGGGAGACGGAGGCTGAGCAACAGAGAACAAAGGGCAGATTCAGACACACAGTGAGCAGCTCTGGCGCCAAAACCTCGAGTACTTTGGAGTGATTCAGGAAGAACAGTCAGGCGGGGTTCCCTATGGGAGAAAGTGCTTCCCACTACAGCTCTGCCGGAATAGCCTTCTACACCCCTCTGCTCCAAAAAGCATTCAGATCAGCTACGGAGTTGATAGACCAAGCACACTCTTCACTGGGCACAGATGGGCAGAGGAGCGGCTTTTGTACTGTGGCCAGAGGATTTTCAGGGAAAGGACAGAGCAAGTGAAAAAGTAACTTAAATCTGTCGAGTGAACCCCTTCTGTTGCTAGGTCTGCTACCAACTAGTCTGACCTTGGGGAGGAAGGGCATCACTTCTCTGGGCTGTGTGGCCTCATTTTTTTTCCAATCTAAAGTGTTGTCAATTCTAACAATCTAAATGAAGGGTAACAAAGACCGTGATTTAGGCACACCTACTCTTGCCTGGAAAATCCCATGGACGGAGGAGCCTGGTGGGCTGCAGTCCACAGGGTCGAGAAGAGTCAGACACGACTGAGCGACTTCACTTTCACTTTTCACTTTCATGCCTTGGAGAAGGAAATGGCAACCCACTCCAGTGTTCTTGCCTGGGGAATCCCAGGGATGGGGGAGCCTGGGCTGCCGTCTATGGGGTCGCACAGAGTCGGACACGACTGAAGCGACGCAGCAGCAGCAGCAGCAGCAGCCGCCGCCGCCGCCGCCTTGGCCTCAACTGTCAAAATATGAATTCCATCCCACAAGACGTTCTGCTACTAAAACCTGAGGATATCAAACCTGTTTTATTCTAAATGGAAAGCACCTTTCCAAGTCATCCTTTTAAACTCCTACATAAAAAAAATTATCAAAACATTGCGATAATTCTGAAAGGAACAGTAGTATAAATCACAACAACAGAAATACTATAACTAAATGTCCTGATATTTTTGCTGGGCCAAACTCTGAATTATTCATTTATCTACTTCTTTGGTGTCAGTTGCTCAGTTGTGTCTGACTCTTTGTGACCCCAGGAGCCCACCAGGCTCCTCTGTCATGGGATTTCCCAGGCAAGAATACTGGAGTGGGTTGCCAGCTGCTTCTCCAGAGGAATCTTCCTGACCCAGGGATCGAACCCATCTCCTACAATGCAGGCCGACTCTTTACCATCTGAGCCACTAGGGAAACTTCCTTCCTTTGGAAACCCTTAAAAGGTTGTTTAGCCCCTTCAGGATAGGATTTATAGTAGAAACCCTGGGAGGGAAAACAGCACATGATGCTGTTTCTCCATTTTCCTAAGTGTCACGGTCCCTTCACTGGTGTAAGATCAGTACACAGCCAACACACACCAGCTGCAAATGCTGCAGTTTTCTTAACGAGGACTCTGGACACCAACTCATGGAGTCAATACCATAAACAGACGGGCCACTGGAGCATGGTGACTATGAACACAAATGCGTCCTCTCTTGGAAGGGTTTCCAAAGCGGAAACCTGCATCTTCAGCAGAGAGAATGACCCTTAACCTCCTCGTGACAATTTATCCCTCAAGTATCCTTTACTGAGGCTCATTACAAAACTGTCAAACATCTGACATGGTGGATCTCCTGTCAAGCCCTCCAACTCCCGGCCTGAAACACTATTTTCACGTATGAACACAACACTGTAATGTCTCAAGTAAAGCCTCTGTTACTTTTTTAAATCCCCACAGCACTGTGAAAAGGACTGAGTGCATACTTCATAGTTTTACCTACATTTTCCCATACTTTGCTTTATTTGATATTCACAATAATCCTATAAGGTCTTAAGGAAGTTACTAACACCTCTGATTGGCATGTCTCATTTGATAGATGAGGGAAGAAAGTAAACAGCCCAAGATCAGAGTGAGTAAACATTAAGATTGGGACTGGAAGTTGGGACCTCCTGTTTTAGACACACACACAGAGTTTTGTGTTACTGTGGAAACAAATAATATTTCCAAATAGGTTATTCAAGTTCCAATTATAATATTCAACAAAAAATCTGCTACTATATGCCAGCCCCTTTCTAGGACCAGTCTCAGCAATGTGATACTGATCTTTTTTTCTTTAATCTTAAATAATTCTGAGATCAAGAAATATATGATGCAAGCTCTTCTCCAGCTTTCTAAAACTCTGATGAGCTGTCCTTGATGAAAATGAAAAAGATTTCTGTTTGAGAACAATATGATTTCTGGAAAAAAAATTAAAACTGTGAAGCAAAATTAATAGTTCTTAGCTATTAAATTTACAAAACAGAGATTAGGGAGATTGAGTGGCAGGTGAAAATACAAATATAATCCTCAAGCTGGCAACCAACTTTTCCCACTGAGAAGGAAAGGAAAGAAAGAAGGCCTGTAAAAAGCAGATGGAGATTTCAGTTAGCTAAATGATTTTCAACAGTGTTACAAAACTAACTGGTTACATAACTCAATGTGTTTGGTATGTGTTTGGAGTCAGAGACCAGAGTTCAAATCCCAGCTCTGTTAGTAAACCAGTGGCTTGGACCCCATTACATGACCCCTCCAGGGCTTAACTCTCTCCGTGTGACAGGGTGAGACCACCATTATTTCCCCAAGTGGTGCTAAAGAGAAAGCGAGCTGCTGCATGCGAAGTCTAAATACCGTGCATATAAGCGCTCAAGAACCAACTCCCCTCGCGAGAACACGGCGGGAGGAAGAGGTGGAAAATTAATAAGGAAGAGCGTGTTGGAACAGGCTGGCTAGGCTGTGGAAACAAAAGGCGCCAAAGTCTCAGAGGCTTACCTCAACTAAAGTTAACTTCTGCTCACGCAAGCCGACCGCGGGTCTGGCGATGCAGGACAGGTGTCCATGTGCAGGTGGCCCAGGCTGCCGGGCTCTCCATCTGGCACGCTCGCACACACTACACCGAGGCAAGAGCGCGCCAGAATCACACCGGCTGCTACACGCTGCTGCCCGGAAGTGACGCGGATCACCTTTGCTCATTCCCATCATCAAAAGCAAACCATATACAAATATCCAAAGTCAAGAGCATGGAAAAGTATAATCCTTTATTATGTAAGAAATACTGATACTGATATTAGTAACGTTTCCTTTGATTAGGCTCTCAGAATTTTTTATGACATTCTAGACTCCTCCCTGTAAAATGTGAAATGCATCCAGAGAACCTTCCATATTGCTAATGCTGGCTTTGAGAGTCACTGCTTATATGTCCTTCCAGATCTCAAACTTTTCCTCTGCTGAAAAAGACACCAGCTTTGCAAAAACCCACTCAAGAAAACTTGAGAACAGATTGAAAAATAAAAGATCCTAAAACATTACATTAAGCAAATGTAAATATACACACACACACCAGCTTTGTAAAAACTTACCAAACAAGCTGGCTAATCCTCTTTAAAACTGGGGGGGGAAACCAGTATTGAATTTTCACCAAATTCATATGGACTGCTTAAACTCAGACCACCAAGTAGTGGGAAATAACAGGGTGTGTCATATGATTAGGGGATTTCAAATAAGCTTCTGCTAAATGAGCAAGTTCATCAGAAAGCACAGGAACTGGTGACTGCATTTCAAAGGCATAAAAGCAAATAGCCAAAGACAGGAATCCAGCCACAGTGGCAAAAAGCAGCAGTCTGCCAGAGCCACGCGGGCTCCTCCGCATTCTCTTCCTGGAGGCACAAAAGCAGCAGCGGGGCCTTGGAAAGCTGCTGAGTGGGAACAAACAGGGGCCACAAGTCACCAGCGATTGTTCACTTCCTCCGAGCTTTCCCAGGGACAATTCAGTTAGATCTGAAGCCTGACAGTTCGCCCTGGGCACTTTATGTCACAAAGGCAAAGACAGGCTCTCAAAAAGGGTTTCTCTCCTAGGCCTCAGGGTTTTGCCTAGAAGCAAGCAAAAATCTTTTTTTCTGAACCCAACTGCTGATCCTGACAAATCTGAGGGGCAGCAGCCGACCCCCTCCAGGGAATGCTGTCCCTTCTCCCGCCTTCCCCACCGAGTTCCTGCCCCTTGCTTTCCCCAATCCCCGAAATTAACTCTCTCCGTGGTTCTTCCTTTCCACTCCCTTCTTTTTCCCTCTTCCCTTTCCAATCCTGGAATCCCTGTCTGCTCCAGACAACACCGCCCGCATTCTGACCAGGAGGTCCGGCTTCCGGCAGCAGGAACAGAGTGTCTTCTACCTGCCCATCCTGATCTCGGACGGTGGGCCGCCGGTGCTCAGCAGCACGGGCACGCTGACCATCCAGGTGTGCGGCTGTGACGACGAGGGCCATGTGCTGTCCTGCAGCCCCGAGGCCTACATGCTCCCGGTGAGCCTCAGCCGCGGCGCGCTCATCGCCATCCTGGCCTGCGTCTTCGTCCTGCTGGGTGAGTGAGCGGCTCCTCCCCATGCTGGGGGGGCCTCCTAGGTGAGTGAGCGGCTCCTCCTCACGCTGGGGGGCCCTGCACGTGCTGTCCTAGACAGTATCCTGTCAGCGTCCTAACTCCGCTGGCCAGGACTGGTTTTCCACACCGGGCTGACTGCAAGGGTGGCGGAGCAATGCTGGGAAAAAGGAAAGAGAGGGAAGACTTGTCCCTTCAAGGCCAGATCAAAGCACACGTTTATCAAGCATTTATTAGAGCCAGGCCGCCATTCTAGATCCTGGGATTAGTAAGACAGAAATGTCCCAGCCGTCACAGAGCTTACTTTGAAGCAAAGCAAGTCATTCTGACATCACAGAACCTACATGGTAATTCTGGACAGGATGTGATGATCCCCTTTCCTAACGCCCCCCTCTCAGATATGGAACAGCTATTACAAATCACAAACAGGCAGCAACAGGCCCAAGCCAAACCTCAGGGGCAGAGCCAGGACTGAAAGGCAGGCAGGCCCCACTCTGCACATCCCTGCATCTGAGCAGTGCGGCCCTGCTCCCGAATGTTCACCCCCAGCTCCCGGAGGTGGTAAGTGTTACAGAGAAAGAAGGAGGGACATGGAGTCCCGAGAGCAGAGGAGACAGAGCTGGGCGTCATTTAAGTGGGCAGTCAGGGAAGACCTCACTGGTAAGAGCATCTCTGAGCAGAGAGCTGAAAGAAGTTTCAGACTGAGCCACACGGGTAGCTGGGAGGGTAGGCTGTGTGGGGCCTGAGCACATGGCCCAGGGCCGCGGGCCTCCTGCCAGGGCCGGGGGCCTCCGCTGGTGAAGCAGAGAGGCGTGAGGACAGGCCAGTGGGAGGGCGCTGCTGGGACAGGGGGCCTTGCTCGTCTAGAGCCACACTGCCTGCCAGGCAGCCACCCAGCCCCCTGGTGCCTAAGGCTATTCGTGCCGTCATTCTCAACATCCACACTCAAAAGCAAACAGTGAAACACCTAAACCGATCCCTGAAACCAAGAAATGTCTGTGCACAGCTCCCACCTCTGCTGACTGAGGTGATTCAGAGCATAGATAGTTTGCTTAGAGAAAAGCGGACTTCGTAAACAGTATTATTATTCAACGTGGAAGAAACCCTAGAATTCTACAAGGGAAAAGAGTAAAGCAGTGGGGACAAATCAGAATGTAAGCCCTGATCTGAAGTCTGCCTCCACACCAAGAGACCGAGTCAGACCAAAGAAAGGCCGACTGCAGAGTGCCAGTGCACTTCTCGCAGGCCTGCTGACTACGCTTCTCAAAAAACGTCTTCAAGTACACCACGCGGATCACTACTGTTGTCTCAGCTCAGTGCTAAGGGAAGGGAGGTAACAGTATAAAGAAGTTGCCTTTCTAAGTCCTTGAATCCCTGGATCAGAGAGAACTTAGGTTTCTGGTCCCTTTCTACACTGACAAATAAAACCCTCCTGCAATTCCCTGAGTGTCCAGAAGGTGGCACTGGGGGTCCTTGCGTGCATAACAGGATACCCTGCAAGAGGCCTTTGAAGAAACTTGCTCCTAGGAGAAATTTCCAGTCTGGCTGCCCTTACTTCTGTCTTTGGGAAATGTCTACATGATAGATTCACTCTATCCCACAAACAGTAGAAGGGACCACCATTACAGAGAGACTGACTGAGAGACTGGCACAGAGGCGCCTGGGCCAGAAGTGGTGTGCACGGGGCAATTTATCCTGTGGCTCCCAAACCCATTATGTCTTGTCTTTTGAATTGTATGTGATGAACAGACAGTTTTCAGTACCTCAACTTAGCAAAGCTGTCCTAAAATCCTTACACTCTTAGGCACTTTTTTCTAAAAGTGCACATTTCACATTAAATATAACTCAGAAAACTGAGTAAGACTGAAGTGCAGTTGATTTGTCAAAAACATATTTTGTGGACAAGTATATAAGCATATTAATTTTGACTATGTATTTTTTTCACGTCTCAAATATGTATCTAGCTCCCAGAAAATCTCATAGGCCCTATCTCATAGGCATTGAGCCTACAGAGCCTAAATAATAAGCATCCCTAGAGCCAATTCTCTTCTGTCAGGGAAGCCTTTCAGTGGAATAGGGTCATTTTCCCCAAAATTTGATTTTTTAGGGGGTTATATAATACTTATTACTTAAATCAGTGACAGTGTTAGTCACTCAGTCCTGTCCGACTTTCTGTGTGTAGCCTGCCAAGCTTCTCTGTCCAAGGGATTCTCCAGGTAAGAATTCTGGAGTGGGCTGCCATTCCCGACTCCAGGGGATTTTCCTGACCCAGGGATGAAACCCGGGTCTCCTGCATTACAGGTGCATTCTTTACCTTCTGAGCCATTTAAACCAGATTACCTAAAAAATAAGACATGCAGCAATCTTTATTTTTTTAAGAGCTCTATAAAGTCCCTAATTCTCTACTGGAAATTTCTACTGTCAAAAATTCTGGCAATACCAGAATTCTTCCCAGTAGAAACTTAAAGAGATTTTTCCAGCTTGCTTCCCAGCATTTTCTGAAATCCCACACCCATCACTCCAGCGTCACTGGTGGGGAGGTCTTCCCAGTGCGCCAGGAAGAAGGAACTGGTCCTGCTTCTGTGATTTCTGTGAAACTCTTGTAGCTCTATGATAGTCCTTATCACTGCCTGATTGATATCAATCATTAACGTCTATCATCTCCTTAGATCGCCAGCCTATAAAAAAAGAAATCATGTCATATTCAACTTTGTTTCCCCTTTGCTTCAGATAACTCCCCCAAATACTGCAGTTTAGTAACTATTCCCTGAATCCCACAAACACAGCAAGTTCACCTACAGTCCCACTTTGCAAACCTGCATCCATCCATCCAAATCACACCCCAACCACCACAGCCCACTTCAAGCCACCACTTCCTTTAAGTCCTATTAGCCCACTTCTCCAAAATCCCACGGTTCTGTAGGCTGGGTTACAACACAGAGATAACACACAAGAGTTTATATCTGTTCCTATGCGTGCATGGTGTCACCCAAGCTATACAGGGAAACATCATGTATTAACGTTATTAATTGCAACTCACATTCCACATTCAGGTTTTAAAAACAGCTACTATGATTTCTTTAAGTTAGCCCATAATCTTAACAGGCATATGACTGTACTCCATTTCCCTTCCTTGGATAAATCAGGGTCTTACTGTGCAGGGTTGTCAAGCTGTCACGTTCACCAGCTGTAACAAAGCACACCAGAAAAAAATTTAAAAAATCAATAGCGGTTCTACAGCCAAAACCTCAAGACACTTCCTGGAAAACATTTTCAGTCACAGAGATAAACAGTTCAATGGGCTTATCTCTATCTCTCCTTTAAACCCCACTGAACACATACCCTGGAGGAAAAAAAAAAAAAATTTGTTGGGATAAAATTTTATCCAAACCTGCAAGGGCACATCTAACAGTGTGGCACTTCTTTGATAACATGATGAATTATATAAAATGCCACTGCTCACTCCCTCTCTTCCGTGAACACCCTTGGATCCAGAAAGCCAGGACCATCTCTCTAAAGGAGGCTTTCTTGAGGAATCTGAGTTAACTGGACAATGGCAGTCATTCATGCACTCTTATTTTTTGGAGAAAACATGAAAAGACAAAGACTCTGGCTCATATTTAGCACATGTGTCTGTATGCATTTGCATCACTGCAGGATCGCAGCTGGCCCCTGGACAACGGTGGGGTGGGGTGAGGGGTGCAGCCCTGCCTGTGTACAGCTTAACAGCTGGCCCACAGTATCCACCTTTCAGCATCTGCGGCAAGCAAGCCCAAGTCCTGTACCATGTACTCACCAGAAAAAAAAAAAAAATCCACAATGAAGTGGACTCCAATGAAGTGGACTCCAGTAGTTCAAATCCATGTTGCTCAAGGGTCAACAGTATATTTAGAGTAGAATCCTTTAGAGACACCAATATTAAAAAAAAAAAAGGCAGGATTTCACCTACAGAGTAAGGTTTTCACATTGCAACAAGAGAAATACACATGCATCCTTACCTAGTCAGAAGACATCACCCAATCCTTAAGCATATCCTCCATGGCGGGCCACCGGGCTTTGTGCCTGGTTAATGAGACGTTACACTTGGGTGGTTGGGTGTAGACACTCACACGCATTTCACTGCGATAAAGTAAGGCAGAGACCAGGGGCTGCCGGTGGTAAAGAACCCACCTGCCAACGCAGGAGACGCAGGTTCAATCCCTGGGTGGAGAAGATCCCCTGGAGAAGGGAAGGGCATCCCACTCCAGCATCCTTGGCCTGGAGAATCCCGTGGACAAACGGGGCTGAGGGGCTTCAGTCCACGGGGTCGCGGGGGTCGCACATGACTGAGACTATCACGCTCACGTCTGCTAGAACCAGGAATTACACATCAGGTAAGGCGCAGCAAGCGCTCCGCTTACGCGGCAGGCAGAGTGAGACCGGGGTGCCCGTGAGGTGACGCCCAAACCCCGCCTGGCCCCCGACTCCTGCCCCGAGCGTCCCCCCCACACCTCCCCGCCCTCCCCGCCCCCGGGGCTCGCCCGACTCTCCCCGCTCCCAGGGCCCGCGCGGCCCCCGCGCCCACCCGGCCCCTCTGTGCCCGCAGTGCTGGTGCTGCTCATCCTGTCCCTGCGGAGGCACCGCAAGCAGCCCTACATCCTCGACGACGAGGAGAACATTCACGAGAACATCGTGCGCTACGACGACGAGGGCGGCGGCGAGGAGGACACCGAGGCCTTCGACATCGCGGCCATGTGGAACCCCCGCGAGGCGCAGGCGGCCGGCGCGCCCAAGACGCGGCAGGACATGCTGCCCGAGATCGAGAGCCTCTCGCGCTACGTGCCCCAGGCGTGCGCCGTCGGCAGCACCGTGCACAGCTACGTGCTGGCCAAGCTCTACGAGGCCGACATGGACCTGTGGGCCCCGCCCTTCGACTCCCTGCAGACCTACATGTTCGAGGGCGACGGCTCGCTCGCCGGCTCGCTCAGCTCCCTGCAGTCGGCCACGTCGGACTCGGAGCAGAGCTTCGACTTCCTCACGGACTGGGGGCCCCGCTTCCGGAAGCTGGCGGAGCTCTACGGGGCGTCGGAGGGGCCCGCGCCCCGGTGGTGACGGGGCCGGGAGGCGGGCGCGCGGCCAGCATTGGCCGTTCTGGGCGGCGGCTTCGCGGGAGAGGCGCCCGGTCCACGGGCGCGAGGGCGTGCGGGCGAGCGCGGCCGGGGCGCGCGGAGCTCTCTCTGGATCAGCTTTACTCGGTGAGATTAAGCTACGTCCTCAAAAGGAAACACGGGAAGAGGGGGGCAGAACCGCCAACGACCTTTAGTTTATTTTATTTTATTTTTAAATTTTTGTGATCCTGTATCCCAAGGTGTGCAGTCTGAGGTTACTTAGGCGTGGCGGGCTTGGCTTGTCTCCGCCACTCACGAAGGCGTTCGTCTTCGTTGCCACCTCAGAGAGGCTGAGCTTTTCAGTGCAGAGGTGGCCGTTGAAAACTGTTTTAATCTCCTGTTTGGGGGCTTTTTAAAAAAGTTATATTCTATTCTCTCCATGTATGGATTTGGCAGGCGCATCGCACTGCACAAACCAACCCACACAGAAGAACACGGAATGACTGCTCGGTGAGATTAACCTCGCTTGGTCTGGGCTGGATGGAATCTCTTTCCGTCCTTTTAAGACCAGGTTAAGGCCTAACTGGCATTGCATGGGGGGGATGGGGGGTGGGAGAAGGAAGAGGCATTGACTTTAAGCTCAAGTTGAACGGCTGAACCAAGAGTTGTTGGCATCACAGCCAATCCACCTCCATCGAGTTAGCGCTCTTGTTCCCTCAGCTCTTTAACTGTGCCCCTGAAAAACTGTTGGGAAGGAAACCAGAAAATCTGCCCCTTTTGCACTGTAGATGTCTCTTCCATGTGCCAAATGTGACGATTAGATGCTACGAAATGAAAGCCAAATAAAAAGAAGTATCTGATAAAAGCATGGGTTAGTGGGCTTTCCTAATCTGTGTGAGGTCAATCACAGGGATGTTTACATACTGTAGATAACCTACTTGAACACAAATCAGTATTATAGAGAGGAAATGGATGTAAGAAAATTACATGTATAAGTTTTGTATATTTGTTAATAATTTTGGTAATAAATATGATGTACTGTATCTCAGTACCTTTAGCACTTCTTTTAATAAAAGTTAAATAGAAGGGAAAGTCTGTTGCACATTTAATTGCTGAGCAGGTAAGAGATGGTTTTGTGATCCTGACCTAGTCTGAGGTTCTTGCAGCTGGAGCTGATTCATAAGGCAAAGGCCGAAGCACCGTAGTATGAGGCTGTGCATTCTGTTTTGGTCATTGATCAAATGAATGTATGCTTTAACCTGTGACCCTGTAAAGATGTCCATGAATTGTCTTCATTTCCCCATCTCTTAAAAGACCGAAGGATGGTTTGATAACAGCAACAACACAGTAATGAGTTTAGCCCATATTTTTTCATCTCCTGAGAGGGTATTGCAGGTAGCCACCAGACATGCTATTTTCATCTCTGTTTTGTTGGCAAATCAAATATCTACCAAAAATACACAACAAATACGTACATCTTGTCGATACTGGATGGGCTCAAATACGGCTGGAACCATATTTATATATGTTTCCTAACAAGGGGTACATAGTAAGTGCTTAGTGGGTACATGATGAAAGGGATCTCTTTCTTTGACGTCCTGTCATTCAGGGATATTTTACACAATTATCCTCACCACTGGGAGCAAATTGTGAATGAAAATAGTTTTCTGAGTGTCTTGGTTCTGCATTCTCAACTTTTGATGTGTGTCAGGGTCATTTGGAACATAATCACTTGTTAAACTATAGCTTGTTGGGTCTTTGCCCACAGAGTTTCTCATTCAGTAGATCTGGGGAAATTTGCATTTTTTAAGCTATCTATTTGTGGCCACATGGCATGCAGGATCTTAGTTCCCCTACCAGGGATTGAACCGGTGTCCCCTGCAAAAGAAGCACTGAGTCTTCACCACTGGACCGCCAGGGAAGTCCCACGATTTGCTTTTGTCATACACTCCGCAAGTCACACTGGTGCTGCTGGTCCAGGCAGGGACCCCACTTTGAGAGCATCTGGTGCATGGTCTCTCTTTCTCAAATATACGATGAAGATCCGACTGTCAGTCCACTTGTACCGGGGCCCACACCGTCAGTAGAGCCACGTGGTCCAGGCTGTGCTCCGCTCTTTGCTATGTGGTTCACTAAGACAGTGTTGGCATCACCGACTCAGTAGACGTGAGTCTGAGCAAACTCTGGGCGCTGGTGGAGGACAGAGGATCCTGACATGCCACAGTCCACGGGGCCACAAAGAGGTGGACCTGCCTTGGCACCTGCACACCACCACTAAGGCACATCCTCATGCCAGCCTTCAGCATACTGGCCCTTTCCTCCCTGAAGGGCAGGTCTTACACGTCCTCTCTGAGGGTAAAGTGTGATGTAAAAATAAACAAACTTAGCAAAGAAAAAGCAAGACCTTGAGTCCAAACGAGGCTTTGCAACATACCAGTTATGTGAATATGGGCAAATTAACCCCTATAACATTCTTTTCTATTGCTAGCCCTGAGGATAATTTTTTGACCATCTCACAAGTGTTTTAAAAACTGAGAACAGCTGTCTAACCACAGGGGGTTTTCATGCCCCACATCCTGCAAATGTGGTCCACCATGATACTGGGCACGAAGTGATTCAGCAGAAGCTCCTGGAGCTTCTGGTTCCTGGGAGGATGTTTAATGGTGTGATATAGGAAGTGTCTTGGAGAAGGCCATGGCACCCCACTCCAGTACTCTTGCCTGGAGAATCCCGTGGACGGGGGAGCCTGGTGGGCTGCAGTCCATGGGGTCGCTAGGAGTCGGACATGACTGAGCAAATTCACTTTCACTTTTCACTTTCATGCATTGGAGAAGGAAATGGCAACCCACTCCAGTGTTCTTGCCTGGAGAATCCCAGGGACAGGGGAGCCTGATGGGCTGCCGTCTATGGGGTCACACAGAGTCGGACACGACTGAAGCGACTCGGCAGCAGCGGCACAGGAAGTGCTGGAGGAGCTCAGGACAGGAGGGCCGGTTCAGCTCGCACTCTAAGCTGACAGACGCTTCCCTCCAGATGAGTTTTGGAGCTCCCTTCCCACTGCCGCAGTTCACCGCAAGTGCTGGCTCCTCTCAAAACACCATCACAACTGGCAGCGTGCAGTGTCATCGGCTTAAGCAGGAGAGCTGGAAAGTGATCCAGCCAGTTCTCTGTTAACAGGTAAAGCAGCTGGCCTTTAATTTACATGCTAGAGGGAAAAGGAGCACCTATGGAAGTCAGTTGATAAGACTCTGTCTGGAACTGTATTCTGAACAAGCACACAGCAAAGATCAAATTTAGCAATGAATTTTCTGAATCAGAAAAGCAGAATAGGGATTTCCCTGGTGGTCCATTGGTTAAGAATCCACCTTGCAATGCAGGGGATGCCACGTGGATCCCTGGTTGGAGAACTAAGATCCCACATGTCACAGAGCAACGAAGCCTGCGTGCCGCCACCAGAGAGTCTGTGCACCAGAACAAAAGATCCCATAGGCTGCAACTGAGACTTCGTGCAGCCAAATGAATAAATACGAAAATGAAAAAATATTTCTAAAAAGCAGGATAACAAGGACCCTCTATATAGCACATGGAACGCTGCTCAATATTATATGGAAACCTGGATGGGAGGGGAGTCTAGGGAAGAATAGATACATGTATATGTAATGCTGAGTCCCTTTGCTGTTCAGGTGAAACTCACAGCATGGTTTATCGGCTGTACCCCAATACAAAATAGAAAGTTAGAAAAAGCAGAATATCCCAACACGGCAGATAACAAAGACAAAGAAGGGAGCAGTTTACACAGGAAAGAATCTATGAACCCTGAAAACAAAACTCAGACAAGCAGAAATCGGAATAGGCACACTGACTAAGTGGTTACTAGTCTGCTGGAGATCCAGAACTGGAGCTTGCTGTCAGAGTCTTCAGCATTTCCTCTCTAGTGCCTGAACTACATGAGCCTTGGATACACTACAGGTAGTTCTTTTTGCAGATCTTTCAAGATACTTTTATGTGTAAATACCTCGGGAGACTTCTGCTTGACCCTAAGGGTCAAGGTTTTGGTATAGGGAGTGAACAAAATTAAATCAAGGAATCTTCTTTGTAAAATGATCTACTAATGAGATGTATCTGTCGCTTGTGCCTGTTGTGCAAAAATTGTAAGTACTAATTTATAGTACAACATCAACCAAAACCACAATTTTTCTTAAATCTTTCCTCCTGGGAAAGGAAGCTTGCAAATCCTACCCCATGTGTTTGATCCATACTCTGTTTGTAAGGACTGCCAGATAACTGATGATGAGACTGTTTCTTACACTCCAGGCTTTTAATTGCTGTGGTCACCTTCCTGGTACCTACGATGATAAGGGCTACTTTCCATTCCAAAAAACTTTAGGGCGCTTCACTGAAAGGCCCCACTTTGCAACGCTGTTGAAACTACCTCTGAGTCTTCCCTTGCTTCTCAGGAGGATCGGGTCCTAGCTCTCATTATTCCCGCTTCTCTTCTTCATGCACCTGTTTTCCTGCCATTGCTGCATGAGAAGACACTAGGTGGCATAAAACAGCAATTACTGTGCCCGCAGATTGTGTGGGTCAGTTGGGAATTCTGGAAGGCTATGTTAGTGACACCTCTTCTGCACATCAGGACCGTAGCGGAAGCGACTCCATAGCTAGGACTCAACTCATCCAAACACTCACTGCCCTCCATGTCTGGTGGTTGGTGGGGCTATCAATGAAGACCTTGGATGAAGCTGTCAGCAAGACTTCCTTCGAGCTGCTTGGGCGTCCTCACATCATGGGGGTAGGTTCCAAGAGTGAGCATCACAAGAAAACTAGGCAGAAGCTGAATCCCCTTTTATAATTTCAGAAGTCACATAACACCGCTTCTAGAGTGGTCACAAGCTTCTCCATAATGAGGAAGAGGGAACATAGACTGCACCCCTCAATGGAAAAAGGGTCAAGATACATTGTAAGAAAAAGCAATGTGCCCGTTAACTGGAACATGCAGTCAGCCATGTTGTCTTACCCCCTTTTCCACTTTGCGTCTTTCCTCTATTCCAAGAATCACTTTGGATTTCATTTCACCATTTCTTCTCTCTCTTCCATCCCTCTCCTCTCTATAAAAAAATTTTTGTTATATAGGTATAACATTCTCTGAAATTCAGTTTTATCCCTACCATACACTACTGTCAGAAATAAGTACTTCATGAAAATGCTTAGCAAAATATCTGATTATAGCAGGCATACAGTATATTTTTATCGAGGTATAATTAATATACAGTAAACTACAGGTATACAATTTAACAAGTTTTAAAATATTTACATACCCATGAAGCCATCACCTTGAACAAACAGTAAGTATATGTTACCCTCAAAGATTCCTCATACCCAATTGTAACACCTCTTTCCCATCCCTGCCACCTACCCCTCCCCACATGCAAGCCGACACCGATATGCTTCCTGTCACCATGGACTTGCCTATATTTTCTAGAGTCGGATATAAATGTCATCACACACTGTGCGCTCCTTTTTTCGTGTAGAAGATGGGGGCAGGGGGTCGGCTTCTTTCACTCAGTATTATTATTTTGAGATTCATTAATGTCACTGTGCACCAATAGTTCGTTGCTTTTTGATGATGAGCAGTACACCGTTGTGTAGAAACAACACAGTTTGTTCACTCATGTGTTAGTCTCCTCACGCTGCCAAAATAAAAGGCCATAAATTGGGTGGCTTAAATAACAAATTTATTTTCTGTTATTTCTGGAAGCTTGAGGTCCAAAACCAAGGTGCCAGCATGGTCGGATTCCAGTGAGGACTCTTCCTGGCTCTCAAATGTCCACCTTCTAGTTGGGCACTCACGTGGTGGCAGGGACAAGTGCCTCTGCTGTCTCTTCCTATAAGTGCACTAATCACATCAGATTAGGGCCCCAACCATGTATCCTCATTTAACCTTATTTACCTCCTTCCTCCACATACAGTCACGTTAAAGAGTTTAGGGCCTCAATGTATGAATTTGGGGCACAGAAAGTGAAAGTGTTAGCCGCTCTGTCGTGTCCCAACTCTGTGACCCCATGAACTGTAGCCCACCAGGCTCTTCTGTCCATGGGATTCTCCAGGCAAGAATACTGGAGTGGGTTGCCATTCCCTTCAGGGGGTCTTCCCAACCCAGGGATCGAACCCAGGTCTCCCACATTGCAGGCAGATTCTTTACCGTCTGAGCCCCCAGGGAAGCCTCCGTGGAGGGGACACAATTCAGTCCATAACAATTCATACGTTGATGGACATTTTGATTATTTGCAGTTTTTGGTTGTTACAAGTTAAAAGCTGCTAAGAGCATTTGCATGTGAATCTTTGTATAGACATTTATTTTTGTTTTCTCTTGAGTGAATGATTAGGAGTGGAATGGCTGGAACCATACGATAAGTAGTATGTTTTCAGTTCTAGTTTTGCTTTTTCTAGACTGCTGAACTATTTTCTGAAGTCTTTTTACCATTTCCCATTCCCACCAGCAGTCTGTGAGGGTTCCATTTCCTCCTCATCTTCAACACTTGGTGTGGTCAGTTTTTCATTTTAGTCATTATAATAGGAAGGTTGTATAGTAGTATCTCACTGTGGTTTTAGTTTGCAATACCCTAATGACTAGTAATGTTGAACATCTTTTCATGTGCTTATTTGCTATCCACTTGTCTTCTTTGGTGGAGTACCCAGAGGTATTTTCCCCATTTTAACTGAGTTATTTGTTCCCATGTTGTTGACTTGAGATTTCTTTTTATTTCCTGGTTATGAGTCCTTTATCGGGTATACACTTTGCAAAGATTTTTCTCCCAGTCTGCGGCCTTTTTATTCTCTTAACAATGCCTTCTGAAGGGTAGGAGTTTTTTTTTTTTCTTTTCCCCATGAAATCCAATTAATCTCTTATAGATTGTGTATCATTTCTAAAAAAGTATTTTGTCTTCCCAAGGTCACAGATATTTTCTCTAATTGTTTTTTCTGGAAATTTTGTGGTTTGGGGTTTTACACTGGGTCTATAATTCATTTGGTTTTTATCTTTATAGATCCTAGATATGAGCTGACACTCTCTTTTTTTTGGCACTTGGATGTCCAGTTGTTCCAGTACCATTTATTGAAAAAGGCTATCCATTTTTTACATCATCTTTTTATTTGTTTATCTGGCTGTGTTGGGTCTAGCTGCAGCGTTCAGGATCTTCGTTGCACCACGGGAGATCTTCATTGTGACTGGAGGGCTCAGGAGGTGCACCGCGTGGGCTTAGTTGCTCCAGGGCACGTGGGATCGTAGTTCTCTGACCAGGTATCAAATCTGTGTCCTCTGCATTGCAAGGCAGGGTCTCACCACTGGACCACCAGGAAAGTCCCGCTGCAGCATCTTTGTTGTGAGTTGAATTGTGTCTGCCACAGAGATGTTCAGGTCCTAACTCCCAGTCCCTGTGAAAGTGGCCTCTTTTGGAAATAGAGTCTTTGTTTACAGATATCAAGTGGAGATGAGGTCACACTGGATTAGGGTGAATCCTCGTCCAAGGGTTGGTGTCTTTATAAGAAGAGAGAAATCTGGATGCAGAAACAGTGCAGAGAGGAAAACAGCGCATCATCTACTCTGTGGTGTAGAGACAGACGAGGTAAGAGGTTCATCTACAAGCCACAGAGGGTTAAGCATCGCCAGCGCCCACCAACAGCTAGGAGAGAGGCCGGGACACATCTCCCTCCAGAGGGCGCCAAGCCTGCCCACACCCTCGTTTCAGACTCGTAGCTCCAGAGCCGTGGAAGAATACATTGCTGTTGTTTTAAACCACCCAATTTGTGATCATTTGCCTTGGCTGCCCTAGGAAGCTAATACAGACCTTATATAAATACATTTTTAAATCACCTTATTATTCCTATTTCACTTATTTTTTGGCCGTGCTGCAGCAAACGGCGTCTTAGTTCCTCGACCAGGAATGGAACTCGGGCCCCCTGCCTTGGAGGCACAGTCTTAACCGCTGGACCACCAGGGACAACTATGTTTTTTTAAAGATCTATTTTAACACAAAAAAATAACTCAGCATGACCCCTTACGTGTCCCTGTCACTTTGGCTGGAAACACATCCACACACAGGTAAGGTACTAATTAACGAGTAGTGTGCTCATCTTGTGGGATTTGGTTTCATATCCACTCAGCCTTTGCACATGGCTCCAGCATGTGGAGCGGGCTCTGGAGACGCCCCGCTGTGTGGCAGGTCGCAGGCGGCAGCAGGCGCCCCCGCCGACTTGGCGACCTTCAGGCAGTGCTCAGGGTTCCAGGCACGGGGGCGGAATCACCAGATGGTTGAGAAGAGCCTCCTCCATTCAGGTGACCCCATGCATGTGGGCGGTGCAGAGAGATTACAGACAAAGGGGAGAGGCTGGGGCTGCTGACAACGGCACTCAGTGCCCATTGGCCCTCGGGCAGCGTGGGCCAAAAGCCAGCGTCCAAAGAGGGGCCCCACACGCGCCTGCAAGGTGGAGCACACGGACCGTGCCAGAGAATGCCCCCTTGGCGTGGCGGCAGGTGAAGAGCTGCACTGCAAAGTGAAAGAATTAACCTTCAAAGAGCAGGCTGCGGGGTTTCCTTCTGTCTCCTGTACTTGACATCCCCCTGCTGCCCCAGGAAACGGATGCAGTCCTCTGTGGTTCCCTGCCAGGCCCATATGCGGTGACATTCACTCATCCTAAGCGCCAGTCTTCACTAGCCTCCTGGGGGGCAGTGTCTGTCTGGCCCAGGGCCTACCTCCAGGACTGGCCTCATCAGCCTCAAATTTTTACATTTGCCCATGACTTTGGGACTTCAGCTATTGGACTATATGATGGTCGGTGTGAAATGAGATTCTTAAGTGCAGGGCATTACCTGAGGTTGAATATTAATTACACCCAAGAGGGGACTCAGGGCCTTGTCAGCACGCTCCCAGGGACGCCACTGCTTCTGAGCCAAATCAAAGGGAGGGGGGAAGGAAACGGCCAATTATCGAGCACCTACTGTATGCAAGCAGTGCCTGGTGCTTTCTTGCAAATTATCACATTGAAAACATCAGCAAAGCAGGAATCTAAACCCAGAAAAGGACACAGAGCCATGTGCAAAACTTTCACCCCACGTGTTGATTCCGTTGGCCCCCTTGGGAGCTATGACATGTGAGGAGCCCTGCACACCACGTGTCCTTCACCGTTGATTGTTCACGTCCCGTCTACCTGAAGCCCTGGAGAGCTGAAGGCTGGCCTTCACGGTGGGCAGTAAAACCAGCTGAGGACAGCTGACGAGAGCCACCTGAGAAAGGGAGACGTCGGCCGTTACGTTCAGTCCTACGCTCTGTCCCGGAAGTCTCAGCGCCGTTACGTTCAGTCCTATGCTCTGTCCCGCAAGTCTGAGCGCCATTAAGTCACTGAGCTGTGCCTGACTCTTGTGATCCTGTAAACTGCAGCCTGTCAGGCTCCTCTGTCGATGGGATTTCCCAGGCAAGAATACTCCAGTGGGTTGTCATTTCCTCCTCCAGGGGATCTTCCCAACCTAGAGATCGAACCCAAGTCTCCTGCTTGGCAGGCGATTCCTTACCACTGAGCCACCTGGAAAGCACCAAAAGTGTGTGTTTCACTGTGACATGAAGAGTTTATAAGTGAATGTCTCTGGCGAGGACTCTTCATTATCAGAGACCTTGCACAGCTCAGTGAACTCCCCTCAAAGGAGCAGGAGGCTGTTTCCAGAGGACACGGACCCTGCCACGCTTACAGTGCCTTCCCTACAAGGCGGGCACAGATTCTCTGTCAACTGCAAGCCACTTACCGCACCCACACTCCCACCCGGACCTAAGCATATGCCGTGACACCTCAGGCACGATGGGCGAACAGATTGTTTATGGGACTTGGCAGAGACGTCTTGATCGGGGTTTCTCGTCACTGCCTCCGTGACGGCGCCCACTGTGCCAGTGAGCAGGTGAGGTAATAATAATACATCCGACTGGGAGGTCAGCTCCCGCTCCTGTTTCTCATTATTCCATATGTGATTAGCCAGAGCCTCTCGCAGCTTAGCTCCCCACTGGGAAGGTGGGCTGCTCATGACTCAGACCGGTTCTCCTGTCGCAGAGGTAGGAGAGCAAGAGTGGAAATTGCTCCAGCGCAATCCTTTTATTTTGAAAAGAAAAAAAAAAAAAAGGCACCATTTCTTGACTTACTGAAACAGAGGCTGAAGCCTGTTTCTCCTCTTTTCCATTTCAGTGCCGTCCTCACTGTTTTGAGTTCATCGGTAAACCCTGAGGCTCCATTAAAATATAACTTGATTAGGGATCAAGCTTTAGCATCATCCTAATTGATTTGTTTCCCTCCCGACCGAACACCTTCCTCTGAAGGACAGGAAAATGTTGGAACCCTCCTGTTTTATCTCAAAGAAAAAAAGCAAAAAGACACCAGAAGCTGCAGAAATAGGAATTTATAGCATAGACAAGTCTCTTCTATAGGGTCTCTCTAGCCAAAGTTAGAACTAGACTCAAAAATGCCAACATGGGAGAAATGTGATCATCTAGGTGACGTTCATGTTAACTGTGTTACTTGGCCACCCTTGGCCAAGTTTCTAATAAAGCCTGGATAGATAAACTAGATAAATAGCAAGCTTATGTAAACAGATGATTTTTATAAACTCTGTATTAACTAGCACACTTGGGAGTCTAAATTATTGAATGCTGATCATAAGACTATGACCACACATCCTTTATCTTTCTGTTCTAAGTCTTTGTTCATAAACAGCATTACCCTATAATATACAGGTCATATATATAGATTATATATTATAGAGTAATAAATACATATTGTAGAAAATTATAGAATAATCAATTATAAATGGTCATGTTCTGACGATTTGCTCAGCACTGTATTCAGTGGGTTGGCCCAAGTTCCACCCTGCAGAGGAGAACTCTCCCTCTCCCAAACTGAGAAGAACGGTAATACCAGTGGGTAGTAACTGAGGCTGAAGAAATCCACATCTCAGTGTGGTCGACCCTGGGGCGGATGACAAATAGTCCAACCACCCTCCGTCCAAGCACCGGGGCCTGAACTTCTCCCCCAGGTTCTGGTTCTTTCTGGCCACGTGACTGCGCTGAGCTAAGGAAACACGAACGGGAGGCCAGCGGCCGAGGTTTCACTGGTTTCCAGTCTCCGCTGCGGTCACCTCTGAACTCTGTGCTGCGACGGCACCTCTGTCTGCCTCGCTCTGAGGGACCCTGTTAAGTCCTGTCCTCCTGCTGGCCTGCAGCTGAGGTGCAGTGAGAGCTGTCACAGGACAGACACACCGAATTTCAGTGTTGCGTCACTGGGATTTTGGAGTTATTATTGTTGTTTAGTTGCTCGGTCGTGTCGGACTCTTTCTGACCCCATGGACTATAGGCCACCAGGCTCCTCTGTCCGTGGGATCTCCCAGGCAGGAGCACTGGAGTGGGTTGCCGTCCCTCCACAGGGGACCTTCCTGATCCACGGATGGAACCTGTGACTCCTGCATTGCAGGCAGGCTCTTTACCACTCAGTCTCCAGGGAAGCCCTATAATCTTGCCCACAGTAATACAAGAATGCCAAAAACGGCTAGCTTCCCATAGGGAGAGGAGCTAACCCACTGGTATGACTGACCTTCATGATGACTCCTGATGCTTCATCCAAAATACATGCGCCCCAGTTGTTTTTTCCCATGAGTAAGAGTGGATCTCGGTGACCAGTTCACCTTTTTCCGTTTCTCCTCAAAATTAACAGCATGCATTTTTGAGATTAAAGACTAAAATAGCACTGTGCCCAGAGGTGGACACGCACAGAGGGAGCGTAGACATGTGCCCACGGAGGCAGAGATTAGAGTCGTGCAGCTGCAGCCCTGGGCATGCCAAGGGATGTGGGCAACCCCTGGGAGCTGGGAGAGGAGCAGGGGCGGGTACCGCCTCCGGACCCTGAGAAGGAGCCTCCTCCCGACGCCGTGATTTGGGACTTTGGGCCTCCAGAGCTATAAAAGATGGAGAGCCTGATGTTTTCTGCCACCCCGCTTTTGGTACTTTTTGATGGCAACATTAGGAAATGAATACAGTGACTTTTAGCAATACTTTCTACCACTCCTCAACCTGCCTGGCATTTTTATGATGAGTCTTTACACGATGACCTGCGCATTCCTGCGTTGTTAAACCTCGTTTTCCAAGCCTCTTTTGAGCTGAGTAAAATGGGTATAGGGCGAAACTCTCCTTTAGCCAAATGAACCCCAGCAGGACCAGAAGCAACGTCTTGTTCATTTCTCTCTCTCTTTTACTTTTGTTATATTCATTCATTTATTTATTTTTTAGATTCCACATGTAAGTGAAAACATATGGTATTTGCCCTTCTCTGATTTACTTCACCTAAGCATAATAACCTCCAGGCGGAATCAGGTTGTTTCAAATGGCAAATTTTCATTATTCATTTTTATGGCTGAGTACATTCCATTGTGTGTCTATATACACATCTCTGTGTGTGTGTGTGTATATGTATCAGTTCAGTTCAGTTCAGTTGCTCAGTCGTGTCCAACTCTTTGGGACCCGAAGGATTGCAGTACACCAGGCCTCCCTGTCCATCACCAACTCCTGGAATTTTCTCAAACTCATGTCCGTTGAGTCGGTGACACCATCCAACCATTTCATCCTCTGCCATCCCCTTCTCCTCCTGCCTTCAATCTTTCCCAGCATCAGGGTCTTTTCAAATGAGTCAGTTCTTCCCGTCAGTTGGCCAAAGTATTGGAATTTCAGCTTCAGCATCACTCCTTCCAATGAATATTCAGGACTGATTTCCTTTAGGATGGACTGGTTGGATCGCTTTGCAGTCCAAAGGACTCTCAAGAGTCTCCTCCCACACCACAGTTCAAAAGCATCAATTCTTTGGTGCTCAGCTTTCTTTATTATCCAACTCACATCCATACATGACTACTGGAAAAACCATAGCTTTGACTAGAAGGACCTTTGTTAGCAAAGTAATGTCTCTGCTTTTTAATAAGATATCTAGGTTAGTCATAACTTTTCTTCCAAGAAGCAAACATCTGTTAATTTCATGGCTGCAGTTACCATCTGCAGTGATTTTGGAGCCCCAAAAAATAAAGTCTGTCACTGTTTCCACTGTTTCCCCATCTTATTTGCCATGAAGTGATGGGACCAGATGCCATGATCTTAGTTTTCTGAATGTTGAATTTTAAGCCAACTTTTACACTCTCCTCTTTCAATTTCATCAAGAAGCTCTTTAGTTCTTCGCTTTCTGCCCTAAGGGTGGTGTCATCTGCATATCTGAGGTTATTGATATTTCTCCCAGCAATGTTGATTCCAGCTTGTGCTTCATCCAGCCCAGCATTTCCCATAATGTACTCTGCATATAAGTCAAATAAGCAGAGTGACAATATACAGCCTTGATGTACTCCTTTCCCAATTTGGAGCCAGTCTGTTGTTCTATGTCTGGTTCTACCTGTTGCTTCTTCACCTGCATACAGGTTTCTCAGAAGGCAGATCAGATGGTCTGGTATTCCCATCTCTTGAATAATTTTCCACAGTTTATTGTGATCCACACAGTCAAAGGCTTTGGCATGGTCAATAAAGCAGAAATAAATGTTTTTCTGGAACTCTCTTGCTTTTTCCATGATCCAACGGATGTTGGCAATTTGATCTCTGATTCCTCTGCCTTTTCTAAATCCAACTTGAACATCTGGAATTTCACGGTTCATGTTCTGTTGAAGCCAGATTTGGAAAATTTTGAGCCTTACTTTGCTAGCATGTGAGATGAGTGCATGTGTGCGGTAGTTTGAGCATTCTTTGGCATTGCCTTTCTTTGGGGTTGGAATGAAAACTGACCTTTCCAGTCCTGTGGCCACGGCTGAGTTTTCCAAATTTGCTGGCATATTGAGTGCAGCACTTTCACAGCATCATCTTTTAGGATTTGAAAGAGCTCTGCTGGAATTTCATCACCTCCACTAGCTTTGTTCATAGTGATGCTTCCTAAGGCCCACTTGACTTCATATTCCAGGATGTCTGGCTCTAGGTGAGTGATCACACCATCGTGATTATCTGGGTCATGAAGATCTTTTTTGTATAGTTTTTCTGTGTATTCTTGCCACCTTTTCTTAATATCTTCTGCTTCTGTTAGGTCCATACCATTTCTGTCCTTTATTGTGCCCATCTTTGCGTGAAAATTTCCCTTGGTATCTCTGATTTTCTTGAAGAGACCTCTAGTCTTTCCCATTCTGTTGTTTTCCTCTATTTCTTTGCATTGATCACTGAGGAAGGCTTTCTTATCTCTCTTTGCTATTCTTTAAGAACTCTGCATTTAAATGGGTGTATCTTTCCTTTTCTCCTTTCCCTTTTACTTCTCTTCTTTTCATAGCTGTCTGTAAAGCCTCCTCAGATAACCATTTTGGCCTTTTGCATATCTTTTACTTGAGGATGGTCTTGATCACTGCTTCCATAAAGTTATGAACCTCCATCCATAGTTCTTCAGGCACTCTATCAGATCTAACATATATATGTATTCCACATCTTGTTTATCCATTCATCTGTTGATAGACACTTAGGTTGCTTCCAAGTCCATCCATACATCAGCACCAACTATGTCATGGTCCATTAATGTCTTTGCCATCAATGATGACATCTGAGCAACCAAAGGAACAGTCAATGAATAACTACACCCAGACTTGGGATATTTGAAGTAACTAACCATCATTAATCCATGAGGACGAAACAAGAAACCTAAGACTTAAGAGGCAAAATTAAAAGTTAATCTGCAAACGTGAGACTTCATGTGTGCACAGCCACGTCAGTGACCATGGACACATGCCACATCCCTCAACAGAATTTCTGTTTATTCATTCGTTTTTCATCTTAATGGGTTGGCTCCCAGGTAAGGTATCTGCTGGCTTTCACACATATTGATGCTTTTGAACTGTGGTGTTGGAGAAGACTCTTGAGTGTCCCTTGGACTGCAAGGAGATCCAACCCATCCATCCTAAAGGAGATTGGTCCTAGGTGTTCATTGGAAGGACTGATGTTGAAGCTGAAACTCCAATACTTTGGCCACCTGATGAGAAGAGCTGACTCATTGGAAAAGACCCTGATGCTGGGAAAGATTGAGGGCAGGAGGAGAAGGGGACGACAGAGGATGAGATGGCTGGATGGTATCACCGACTCAATGGACATGGGTTTGGGCTGACTCCGGGAGTTGGTGATGGACAGGGAGGCCTGGTGTGCTGCGTTTCATAGGGTCACAAAGTTGGACACGACTGACCAACTGAACTGAACTGACACAGACTCAGTTTTCTTTCCAGGCATACAACAAAGCCAGTTTACTCATGTTGGCTGGGAAAGAATCCTATTTACCTAAGAATGAGCACATTTCTATCTCACGAGGACCAAGTTTCACTGTATTAAGATGTAACCAAAACACAGATTTCTGTGTCACACACAGAGAAAACCAGTTAAAGGTCTTCTCCCGAAAGGCCTGAGAGCTCCACCAGCCAGCTTTCTCATTTGAAATCAAATCCCTTACAGGCAAACAGATTAATCTTTCGGCATTCATCTCCCCAATTTGCGGTGTTTGGAGGATGTTTTAATTAGCTCAGCTGCTCTATCCCTCCTTTAAGTGTCTGAAAGTATCTGCTAGCTTCCTACAGGTTTCAGTAATGTCCCCTTCCCTAGAGATGGCTGGGAAGTGTGTGTGTGTGTGTGTGTGTGTGTGTGTGTGTGTGTGTGTGTGTGTGCTCAATGCGTCCAACTCTTTGTGACCCCATGGACGCTACTGGAGGGGATTGCCATTCCCTTCTCCAAGGAAGTCTATTTGGTTTCAAGTTCTATGGCTTTCTGAGACTAGGCTTTTCTCTGTTATTTCCAACACTAACCACTGAATGTTGAAAGCTCCAGCTAATTCCGCATGCCCCAATCCACAATAACCCTGAAACAGTGAAAATCACCTGAAAAGTACCCTCTGGTTATTCCTGTCCCTGGAACAGGTCACAAAGGTAGACAGTTGACTGTCCACATTGGGTTCCAGAAAGGGTCTCTAAACTTCTCAGCATTTCCCCTACAGGTCCTGTCTAAAAATGCAAATAACCTGAAGGATTATGAAGATTTGTTCCCCACAGCAGCATTGATCAGGGCACAGAAGTGATGGAAATTTTTGTACAGCCAGGAAGAAAGGGCTCTGATGGTGCCTGGGTGATGTAAGCTCAGAATATGGAGCAAGGAGAATCCAAGGAGGGCAGCGGCAAGACCCCTCGATCTCTGATCAGACAAAACATTGTGGTCCCTGCTGCAGAAACAATTAGACAACCGAGTCCTTTAGAAGTGAGAGCAGTGCCCCACTGAACAGCAAGAGGGCCCGAGGTGTTTGAGAAGCTTCGTGAGGAGAGGACGGAGACCCAAACAGGTCAGCGGGGTCAGTTCTGCCTGGAACCATCTCCGCTCTGTGACGTGTGGGCCGCCTGTGAAGGTGACCCTCTGCATCTCCCCTAGTTGTGACCCTGAAGACCGAGGACGTGAAATAGGGGGGTCCGCACGAGGGCGGGGAGGTCTGGCCCAGAGGCGTCCAGTCGAGCGGGAGCAGCGCCGGGCGCGTGGGGGGCTCTGAATACCTGTCTGAGCAAGAGCCGAGGCAGGGACAAAGGCCACCTCGTCACTCTGGAAGCTGGCTCTTGCCCTGATCTCACTCCTACATTCAGGATAGAGCACCTGGTGAAGAGCTAGGGGAGAGAACGGTCAGAAGGGAGTCATGGCGGGTGGGAAGCCGGCAAAGCCAAAGATTACCAAAACCCAGCGCTCCAAAGCCTCCACCGTAACGTTTCAGAGCCACGAATACCGCCGGGCCTGGCCCGCGTCGTGGTGGACATGGCCACGTGTCCACGAGGAGCCTGTCCCTCAGTGCAATAACAGGAGGCTTAATCCTCACGGCGGCCTAAGGGAAGACTTCTTTCTCTCACGAGCAAGAACTCCCGCGTGGCCTCAGGGACTCAGCGTTGCCAAGGCCAGCATTGCTACAATTCCTAGCTTGCAAGATGGCAGCAGTGGCTCGGACGATCAAATCTGGCTCGCCTTCAAGGGCGGGGCGCAGAGGCCGGGGCTAGGACAGGCTCCCCTGCAGACCTCCCTCTCGGCAGGGAGGAAACCTCTTTCCTGGGAGCGCCCCGCGGACTTCTTCCAGTCTCCTTCCCTAGACAAAGGAGCGTGTCCAGATTCCCTACAGTTCACAGAGGCCCATCTGACGCACAGGCTCCTTCCTACGGGCTCGGAAGATGGGGCAGTGCCTTACGGGCTTCACGTTCTGTTCTGGTGAGGTCCGAGGGCAGACCAAGAGCGGCTGGATCAGAGCAGAGCTGAGCCCTCGGGAGCAGCAGAAGCAGGAGACTGCCGGGCCAGCCCGCAGCGAGAAAAGCACCCAGCCCGCATAGCCATGCCCCCTAAATTTAGAAGCAAGAGCCAGCCTTCCCAGAGGCTCCTTTGAACTGCTCAGAAATTGTCAGCCGACTCTGTGCCCCTGCTAAGCGTCTCATCCCAGGAGCTCAGGGCACCTCCCTGCATGGTCTCATTAATCGCCACACCAACCGAGGCGGTCGGCATCTCTAGTCCTCTTCATTTTCAGGATGAAGGAGCTGAGATGTAGGTACAGGTTAATGACTTGCCCGATGTCATATGCTCAGTGGGTCACCAGCCAGCTGCGGATGGGACAGAAATTGATGGGGGAAGGTAGCTACGCCAGATCACTGAGGACTGGGGGCAAGAGCGTGGCACCCATTTACTTACCCAGATAGCCGGAGCCCTGAAAGGGGGCTGATGAAGACCGAGCTCTGGACAAAGGGACAGGAGGGGCGAATCTGAGCGGGGACGCACGGTCCAGGAACCTGGGGCAAGTCGCCCACACTTCGGGAACATTTTTCTTATTTAAAAGTAAGGAGCTACCCCATCTAATTCACTCAGCTGTTTCAAAGACAAAAGGACTGTTTCACATGAAACCACGTGAGCAGGTTTGAAACCCTTGTGTCAAGTCTAAGTCCACTGAGGAAGCTGGTAGAACCAGCATTTAAAATCTTGGCTCACCATGAGGATCCCAGCCTGCAATCAGACGATGATTTTCCCAGATGACCACGAAAGGCCTTTCTGCCTTTTCAACGTGCTGCGAGCCCGCTTTCTGCACATCCTGCCGGGAACGTGCTGTGACCTGTGTCCTCTAGGAAATCCAGGCTGGCGGAGGAGGCGGACAAGCAAACGCTTACTCCGTGTGATGCAAATGAAATAAGACAGAGGACAGACAAGGAGGGGTGGTCTCCAGAGAAGGTTTGGGCCAGCCAGTGGGCTGGGAGAATGCAGAGAGGGCAGACGGGCCAGTGAGCTTTCACGTTCCCGCCTCAGCGCCCATCATCCTCCCCGCTGAGAAACAGCGAGTCAAGGCGGGCGGGCCGCAGAGGCAGAAGCTTGGGTTTACCCTGTTTACATCAGCAGGAAAGGGAATTTGGAGAGAAAACGCTTTCCTGGGCGCGCCTCTCTCTGCGCGCAGTCTTGCTTTCGGCCACCGGGGGGCGCTTCCCGCCTCCGCCGGTCCCTTGGCCGCGGCCCCGCCGCCCGCCGCCCAGCGGCAGCCCCGAAGCCCTGCGCCAGCAGCGGGGCCCGGGAGGCGGGGTCGCAGCACGCCCGGCCTCCAGCATTTTATCTCTTGGAAATCGAGATGTCAGAAAACAGTGTCTCCCATCCACAGCGTATGCTAACAGGGCAATAATCCCTAGAAAAGTCTCAGGAAATGTTTTCGGAAGATTGTCTATGAAAGACAAGGGATCAGCTTCATCAGGAGGTGGAATCAGTGTCTCTGGTGCTAAATGGGAA
Organism: Capra hircus; assembly: GCF_001704415.2. Lineage (NCBI taxonomy): Eukaryota > Metazoa > Chordata > Mammalia > Artiodactyla > Bovidae > Capra > Capra hircus. The sequence goes on from NC_030831.1 coordinate 60,284,587, forward strand.
ATCCTCTCCCATTTCAGGGCTTAAAACCGGGTGACAGCGCGGTCCAGCGGTCAGGGCGCCGGGCTTTCGCTGCAGCGGGCGAGGGTCCACTCCCTGGTGGAGCACTGCCGTAGCAGAACCTTGTCCCTTCCCAGGGGGACATCCCGTGCGTGCTGAGCCGGCCCAATAAAGGAGAGGAAAGGGGCTTCCGGGTCTGATACGCGACCAGAGCGGGGGAACAATCGCTTTTCATTTATTTTTGTTCTGACGAGTAATTGTTAAAATACCTGAAGGAAGGAAATTATTAGGGCTGGCTCTGCACGGCAAGAATTCCTAAATTGCAGGCACTTGGCTGCTGCCCAAATTCCCTTGGTTCCCTTCACACCCTCGGGTAAACATGCCTGTCCACCACCACCCTATAGTATTTGTCTCCAGAGAATTAGCCAGAAAGTTCTAAAATAAGGCCGGATGAAACACTGACGGCCAGCCAGGACCCTTTCACTCAAACCTCCCCACCAGAATTTTGGAAGACTGGTTCTTTTTGTTGGTTTTGTTGCTGTTTGTTTGTTTTCACCTCCGAAATCTACTAACTCACTCCATGATTTCCTGTTAGGCCCCTGGATTGGAATGACTCTTTGGGTAGAAGCAAAGATCCTAAACTTTGAGATGAACAAGAGCTATCACAGCACGTAAAAACAAGAATTACCAGCACGCTAAAATTATCGCCTCAGAAAGGAAGAGATGTCTCTGAGTATTAAAAAAGATTTTTAAAACAATCTAGTAACTATACAGCAACACCCAAAATATATCTTGAATAATCTGAGAGACACCTGGGCTGAAATCCCATAACTTGCTACAGAATGTTTGTCTAGCCACATGCCCACAAAATACTGTATACAGTCACAGGTGCTGTCAGTGGAGTGGGTCACCATCACGACCATCATCACCAATATCATTACCTACAGCTGAGTGCTGTATCAGCCAGAGGCTGGCTCAGACGGAACACTGAGTTAGACGTTTCCAATCCTAATTGTTTCTCCTTTATTTTGCTGAGCCTGGGTCCTGATACTTGGCACACTTGTTAGATCATGGCTTTCGTTAACGTTACTGTAGACTTGAAGGAAAACCTCTTCATTCCCCACCACACGGGAACGCTATGGGAGAAGTCTGAATCTGGGTGTGTGTGAGCGGGACAGCATTTTCATCTGCAACACTGGGCAATGTCCGTCTATGTGGGGGATATATCATGAGAAACGCTGGGCTAGAAGAAGCACAAGCTGGAATCAAGACTGCCGGGAGAAATATCAATAACCTCAGATATGCAGATGGCGCCACCCTTATGGCAGAAAGTGAAGAGGAACTAAAAAGCCTCTTGATGAAAGTGAAAGAGGAGAGTGAAAAAGTTGGCTTAAAGCTCAACATTCAGAAAACGAAGATCATGGCATCCGGTCCCATCACTTCATGGGAAATAGATGGGGAAACAGTGGAAACAGTGTCAGACTTTCTTTTTTTGGGCTCCAAACTCACTACAGATGGTGACTGCAGCCATGAAATTAAAAGACACTTACTCCTTGGAAGAAAAGTTATGACCAACCTAGACAGCATATTCAAAAGCAGAGACATTACTTTACCAACAAAGGTACGTCTAGTCAAGGCTATGGTTTTTCCAGTAGTCATGTATGGATGCAAGAGTTGGACTGTGAAGAAGGCTGAGCACCAAAGAACTGATGCTTTTGAACTATGGTGTTGGAGAAGACTCTTGAGAGTCCCTTGGACCGCAAGGAGATCCAACCAGTCCATTCTAAAGGAGATCAGTCCTGGGTGTTCTTTGGCAGGACTGATGCTAAAGCTGAAACCAGTACTTTGGCCACCTCATGTGAAAAGTTGACTCATTGGAAAAGCCTCTGATGCTGGAGGGATTGGGGGCAGGAGGAGAAGGGGACGACAGAGGATGAGATGGCTAGATGGCATCACTGACTCGATGGACATGAGTCTGAGTGAACTCCGGGAATTGGTGATGGACAGGGAGGCTTGGCGTGCTGCGATTCATGGGGTCGCAAAGAGTCAGACAGGACTGAGCGACTGAACTGAACTGAACTGAGCTGATTTACGCATAGTGTGAATGAAAAGCAATGATTCGTGTCCTTTCTATCCTTGGCCACACCTCTGCTGTAAGGCTTGGTGTCTGAAATCATGCCAACATCACTCACTCCAAGGGGATTTGAAGCTGAAAACACTGAGGAGAACAAGATTGGAGAGTAAGGATTATGCAATAGTTAATTTTATGTATCAGTTTTGCTAAGCTGTGGTATCCTGGAGTTTGGTCAAACACTAGTCTAGATGCTGCTGTGAAGGTATTTTGCAAACATAATTAAAATTACAATCCACTGACTTTGAGTAAAAGGAATTATCCTCAATAATGTGAGTGAGCCTCATCCAGTCCGTTGATGGTCTAAAGAAAAAACTACTGGGGTTTATTGTTGAAAGAATTCTGTCTCAAGACAAGAGCTACCAACCTCTCCCTGTCTCTCCAGCGTGCTGATCGGCCCTAGGGATTTCGGCCTTGCTAGGCTTCCCAGTGGAGCCACATTCTTCAACTTGTGTGTGTGTGGTATACGTGTTTATACACACTTTTGCTTTTGTTTCTCTGGAGAACACTAGCATTCAGATTTCAAGTGAGTGTTATTATTATTTTTGAGTGCTGTCTATAAAGTAAAGCAACGAAGAGACACTCGTAATGCCAGTCTACATCAGATCATGCACAACTTGCCTCCCTGGAGGCTCAGTCGGTAAAGAATCCGCCTGCAATGCAGGAGGCCCTGGTTGAACCCCTGGGTTGAGAAGATCCCCTGGAGAAGGAAATGGCAACCCACTCTAGTGTGTGTGCCTGGACAATCCCTCAGACAGAGGAGCTTGGCGGGCTACAGTCCATGGGGTCACAAGAGTCTGACACGACTGAGCGACTAAACCACCACCGCCACCACGCACAACTTGGTCTCCTGTTTCTGTCTGGGCGCCAGCTCCCCGAGCAGCCCACACACCCCACTGGAAGCTGATCTGACTTTAAGAAAGTAAGGACAGTAACATGGGGTGGTCCCGACTGGTCTGAGGGTGAGCAGTCCCCTTGCCAATGTGTGGTTCCGGTGGGGTCATGTGACTTAGTAAGGGTCAATGAGATATGAGAAGAGATTTGCTGTGGACTTTCAGTAAGGATTGTTCTCATTCTTCTGAGAAGCTTTGCAGAAGGAGCCTTCTCTCTGCTGTTGGAGGAGAGTGAAACAGTAGACGTGGGTGGGTACTGGCCATGGCCCTTTGCGGGAAATAACCTGGGTCCCTGATGGTGTCTTGAGCCGGATGCATCAGTCAGCCCTAGAGCCAACACTGACTCTGCTCTTCCTTTTAAGTGAAGCAATACATTTTCTTGGAGGAGGAAATGGCAACCCACTCCAGTATTCTTGCCTGAGAATTCCATGGACAGAGGACTCTGGAGGGTCCATGGGATCGAAAGGAGTCAGACACAACTGAGCGACTAACACAGTACATTTTCTATTATGCGAGCCAGTTTGAGCCTTCTCAAGGCTTCTTGTTAGTTGCAGCCAAAGGGCCAAGTTTTCGTACCCTTAATTTTTACCTACAAACTGGGAGAGCAGAACTAGATAATCTAAGATCTCCCTGATCACTCAGTATTTGTGAATTGCACGTTGAGGCACTAGCACTAACTGTATCAAATACTGTCTAGAGAATCTGAATGTTATTGCAGGTTTCTAAATACCTTTTCATTTTTAGAAATATGTGTGTTTCCAGATACTTCTTCAGGGACTTCCCTGGCAGTTCAGTGGTTAAGACTCCTTGCTTACGCAACAGGGGGCATGAGTTCAATCCCTGGCCGGGGAACTAAGATCCCACATGCTAGCCAGATGTAGCCAAAAATAAAAAAATAATTTTTAAAGGAAAAAAAAAATTAGTACTTCATTTTAGAAACAGCAAAATGACATGACTTTTAAATTCTTAAAATATAGTTTGACAAATTTTTTTTCCAGCAGCCTTAACCCTAGTCAACCACAGCAATAATAACTTTTACTAACTTTTTAAATATATAAAAAGCTCTAACAAATGAACAGTAACTAAAAAAAAGCCTAGTAAAGAGGGAGAGGATAAGAGTAAACAATTCTCAGCAAAAGAAGTGCAAAGAATCTTAAATTGATAAAGAGATATTCAACCTCTCCTATATAGAAATGCAAAGTAAAATGACTGAGATTTTCTATTTCACCTAAAAGAGTGGCAAGTTATAAAAAGTTTAACAGCACACTATTGGAGAAGCCATAAGAAATTTACAACATTTATACCAATATTGTGAATTATCACCGAGCGTCAGTAATTACAGGTAAGGGGGGCCACAGAACAACTTTCCAAAAAGGCAATTTGGGATTATCTGTCAAAATTACAAACCCTTATACTCTTTGACGTAACCATTTCCCTTCTAGAACTTTATCCTGCATTCATATTTGCCCATATATAAAATGATATTATTTGTAATTGCAATAGTTAGAGACAACTTAAATACATATGACTAAAGAAAAGATTAAACTATCATAGAGGCAGCATAACTTCCAGAATACACAACAGAATAATGTCCAGCTGTTAAAGAAATGAGGTGTGCGATAAATGTACGCAGCAAAATCTCTAAATTTTAGTTTAAATAAAAAGAGCAGGATGAAGAAGAATGAGAATGATATGCTGCCATTTATATTTTTTTAGTTTATTTCTACTTATTTTTTGCTATGCTGCACAATATATGGGATCTTAGTTTTCTGACCAGTAATCAAGCCCATGCTTCCTGCAATGGAAGCACGAATTCTTAACCACTGGCCCACCAGAGCACGCCCTATACTTTTTGATAAGAATTAGCTAAACATGTTCTGGTGTAGGAGTGAACTAGGAGACTGCATGAGAAGCTTGGAATCGTGCTTATATCTAGGGACTGCAACGTGGGAATTAGAACATGAGAGCAAAAGAAAAGTCAGTTCTACCCTGGACATCTTTTCTAAAATGTTCTAACCTATGAATGTATATCAGTTATTTTTAAATTAATGAAGTTGGGGGGAAAGTAAAGTTATTATAAATACATTTCCTGATTTGCTGTTATGACAGTCATTCTGAAGCTAAATTACACCGCTTATGTTTTGGATAAATGATAATTAATGATCGGATATGAAACAATGATTTGGTACCTTTGTTCTCATTTCCCTTTCTGTCTAACTAAGAGCAGTAAGGGGAAAAAAGGATCTCGAATTAGGGAGAGGAAATTAATCTTATCTATATTATTTTAAACTGTGTTACTAGGCATTTACTTTCCATGCATTCTACCCCTAAGTCACCTTACCTAGATTTCTCCCAACCCTGTGTTCAGTCATGCCCACTCATTGGACAAATATTTACTAAATATCGGTGTGCCAGCCACGGGGGCCTCAGATGAGAATCAGACAGACAACTGCGATCCTTAGGAACTCGGTCTTTTCACTGTTGCCATCCTTCCAGACAGGCCTAAGCGCTGGGGCGCAATCCTGACACTGAAAGCTGCAGACCCTGAAACGTGGGGAACCCGCAGCAAGTAAGACCTCCAACTGGGAAAGGAGACAGTGAGGGTTCTCTCCGGACACTGTCAGTCCATAGAAAACCACTCCTGAACGACCATTTCCACTGCGGGCTCTCAATGCCCCAGTAAATGCTTATTTTAGGAAGAAGAGTGAGAAGGAAGGGAGGATGGAAATGACAGAGAGAAGGACAGGGCCTAGTTGACAAAATGATTCCGGAGAAATAGCCTCCAAACCCGGGATTGATACCTTCATTAATTCCGGAGAAACAGCCTCCAAACCTGGGACTGATACCTTCATTAATTCATCCACTTTCTATAAATGTTTCATGAGAGCCTACCCTGTGACCTAAGACTCAGAGAGGAACCCAAAGCCCTCCCACCTTGGGAGCTGACATGCGAGAGAGAGAGAGAAGAAGCCACTGAATGTGGGACTCCCCTAGGGGTCCCGTGGTTAAGACTCTGCCTTCCAATGCTGGGGGCGGGGTGGATCCCTGGTCAGGGAACCAAGATCCCATGTGCTGGGGGTGCAGACAAAACTCTAAATAAATAAAAAGCAAATAAATAAATAAGTCACGCTCAGAGAGCCAATAGAATGATGGTTGCCAGTGGCTGGAAGGTCAGGGAAATAGAGAGCCTATAATAGTCAAAGGGCACGAATTAAAAAAAAAAAATCGCAACGTGTACCGTGCCTGGCATGAGGTGATAAAGGCTGAGTAAAGGGCAGCCCGCGGGGGAGCTGGCGCGACGGGGCCGCCTTGGTGGGTGGCTGGTGAGGGACGTTCCCTGCGAGCAGATGCTCTTTGAGCCGAGAATTGAAGGAAGTCAGGAGCCGTGCGGGGGCCCGGGAGAAGCATTTCTAGGCAGAGAGAGGAAGGCGCCCTGGCACGGAAATGCGCTGAGGAAGTGGGAGACTCAAGAAGCAAGATGAGGGAAGGTCCTCGCAGAGTTCAGAAAAACACAGCTGAGGAACAATGTCAGTGTTTCTTCCAGAAAGCACACCCAACAGTTAGGCGACTCCGCACAGGCAGCCCTGCATCCGTAGAGCACAAACAATCTCATTCAGAGACGGGGTACGAACCTGCTCGCGTGGGACGGGGATGGCCTGACGGAAGAGTCCTGCCCCTCACGCTCACAGATCCTCCTCAAAGAAGCGGGACACCAGACTCCATATCTTGAGGTGAGCTTCAAAGTGCAGAGTGCCTTAGAGAATGCTCAGATTTGAATTCATACCAAAGTCAAAATAACGGTCTCTCATACTTCTGTGAGCAGTATGGGCTTTCTGAATTCAGGGGAAGACAGAGCCTTGAAAATATTAAACACATACAACCGGGAAGCTGGAAGCCCTCAAATCAGGCTTCAGCTGCTGTGCGATTTTCTCTCAGACAATCACTGAACAGAAATATTCTTTCTCCCTAGAGAGAGAGGAAAAAAATATATTTCTCTTAAGCTTCCATAGCTTGTTAGAAATATCCCTTAGGGACACACAACTCCCTTTGAGTCTAATTAAATATTCACCCAGTGGTATTCGGACCTGAATTCAGCTACCTGGGGAATACCCGGGAAGAGAATGCCATCTGCAGACAGTTGCGCTAAAGAACGCCGCATAATGAGTTAATAAATGTATTCTGTTTTATACAGTTCCGAGTCGGGTTGATTGTGCAGATATGATAGAGCCAAAGCCCCAAATCTGAAACAACCTAAGAAATAGATGGAAGGGTCACCGAATTCAAAGCGTCACTGTGAACCCCTCGGTTAGACTTCCTTGTGCTGAAACCTTCCCAGAGCTGATAACTCAGGGGTTTCACTTCCTGGTTATAGACCATAGAAGGAAGCCTCCATTTATGCCACAAGAGGTGCAGATAAGCGGGTACTCTGTGCCAGGTGTCGGACAAGGAAGAGCAGGACCTGCCTCCTCCCAGCTGAGGCCACACACACCCAGCTGTTAAGCAGAGTGCGGCCAAGGCTGAATTCATGCTCACACGGAAGGCCCTCTACTGGCCTGGTTTTATTTTCACAAAGAAACTGTCAGTTAGGGGTTACGGGTCGATTCTGAACTCAGAAGCATCAGAGCTGACCTCTGTGTTATCGAGCTGGAGTGGCCCTGAGTGACTTCAATTTCAAGCTGGAACCACCTCTTCTCTGAGCACAAGGAGTATGGGGCAAAGAGGAAAGACATGGACACCTCTCCCCTTTCTTGTGAAGATTTGAACTGGTGTTTTGCTCTCAGAGTTCTCCAGCTGAGACCGGATGACAGAGAGGAGAAAAAAGGTTCAGGAAGAGAAGCTCTGCAAAAGAAGGGAAGAAGACAGCTCTGGATATGTGGACGGGATCCAAATATCCAGGCCGAGATGTTTATACCGGGAGGCAGGATCTGAATGTGTCTGGCGGGTACTGAGAGCCATGCTGACCCAGCTGATGCTCCTATAAAGTCATGACTTAGTACCCAGAGTGAGCAGCAAATGGGCAGAACAAGAATCCCAAAGGAGCTCTCCACTAGGAACCGTGGGCCCTCAGGCCCCCGACAAGGCAGAACATGGGATGCTCCCTCGAAAGGTGCCCAGAGTCACCCCGGCAAGAATGGCAGCCGTGTGTAGAAAGCGGCATCCAGCCCCGTTCCCCTGCCGCGCTCCTAACGCAGACGCTCGCCGTTCCCGGTGCCCGGCTTCGCTCACCGACACTGCTCCCACTAGGACAGCTCAGGCCACAGCAATCAGCTCAGAGCGACGTCAGGGTTGTTGGAAGGAGGGCAGGTAGCGAGCAGACTTCCCCGAATGACCGAAGCTTGGGGTTCAGGCAACAGGCAGGAACCCTGCCGAGCTCCAGGCCAAGGTATCATGGACTCCGAGCCCCGGAGGGCGTTGTTTCTCAGCTGCCGGCATCTTCCTGTCACCCAGAGACTCAGTCCCAGGCTCGGAGGGTCAGCCTGGCAGAGCCGAAGTCCTGGCCCTCAAGCTGACGGTCCAGGGACAGAGGGAGTGTTAACCAAGCTCAGGGTCTTGGAAAGAAAAGGACCCTGCTTCCCTCTCCTCGCGCCCCGTCTCCCACCCCGCAACACACGACGTGGGAGGAGACCCCAGGGGTAAGAAGTGGGTATGGTTGGGGCAGCCGAAAAATGACAGCTGGGTGACAGCCGATGTTGGAAGTCAGAGAGGCAACGAAGAACAAGAAACGGACTCAGCGGACAGCTCCTCTCACGACCCACACAGTTCATAGTCTGCCCTGAAATATGTAAGGACGCTGCAAAGGAAAGAACAATTCCAGCTTTAAGAACAACCCTGCGGACTTCCCAGGCGGCCCAGGGGTTAAGAATCCTCCTGCCAGTGTGGGAGACGCAGGTCCCACCCCTGGTTCAAGAAGTCCCCACGCGCTGCAGGGCAGCTGAGCCTGTTAGCTGCAACGAGTGCCCACTTGCCTAGAGCCCGCGCTCCGCAGCGAGGGAAGCCACCGCAGCAAGAAGCCCACACACTTCACAGAAACCCAGCGCGGCCAAAAATAAATAGAGTGACCTGAGATTGAGCCCTTCTTGGTTAACTGCAAGGAGATATTTCTATAGAGGAAACAAACAAAAGCAAACAAAAATGACACGTCTACCTGCCTTGCTACTGCTACTGCTAAGTCACTTCAGTTGTGTCCGACTCTGTGCGACCCCATAGACAGCAGCCTACCAGGCTTCCCCGTCCCTGGGATTCTCCAGGCAAGAACACTGGAGTGGGTTGCCGTTTCCTTCTCCAATGCATGAAAGTGAAAAGTCAAAGTGAAGTCGCTCAGTCGTGTCCGACTCTTCATGACCCCATGGACTGCAGCCTGCCAGGCTCCTCCGTCCATGGGATTTTTCCAGGCAAGAGTACTGGAGTGGGGTGCCATCGCCTTCTCCTTCTACCTGCCCTAGACAGTATTATTGAAAGATTCTGAGAAATAAGCTACCCAAAGTACACCTCAAAATTCTAAGTCAGACAGATTTAATGTTAATTATATATTTAGTGGGGCTTCCCCGGTGGGCTTCCCAGGTGGCACTACTGGTAAAGAGCCTGTTTGCCAATGCAGGAGACGCAAGAGACTCGGGTTCTAGCCCGCTGGGAGGATCCCTTGAAGAAGGGCATGGCAGCCCACTCCAGGCTTCTTGCCTGGAGAATCCCATGGAGAGAGGAGCCTGGCAGGCCATAGTCCACAGAGTCACAAAGAGCTGGACACAACCGAAGAGACTTAGCATGCAAGCACTCATATACTTCTTACAGCTAGAAATTAGAAATGAGTCCAATTTATGATATAGTGAAGCTATGTCTTTAATATAACATAGGTATATTCTATAATACATTAGTGCCTATTTAACAACCAATATTCACAGTGCATTTATGTCTATTTTATGACTCAAGCATAATTTTACTATTTATATGATTATAAAGGTTTATAGATGTTGTGGTTTTACATGTATTACATATTCTTGGTCTGGTCCATAATTCTTTGAAAAGAGAATGTAACCTCCAAAGCATTTAAGATTGACCTTGCCTTTTGCAATAATCTGTTTTATAGCATAGTTTCTAGGGACACAGGAAACATTAAGGCCTGACCATTTGCTGTATTTTGTATAAAATTTGATTTATTACTATAATATAATAGTTACGCTTTTTGGCTGGGTTTTCCTTGAACCTATAACTTTACAAAATCACACACATCTATAAATGTTTTTCAAAGTTTTTTTCCAAAATAATATGTTCCATTAATGTCTGGAGACTATGATGACCATTTCTACTGCCAGCAGGAAGGAAGAGGCTGAAGAATGCGGGGAGGGAGGAAAGGCAGATAGACGGAGAGCGTGCCTGCGGCTCCGCTGCTCACCTGGGTTATTAGCCTGCACCAAGGCTGGGGGAGGATTTGGTGATTGGTCTTTTCCCAACACTGCTCACCCGTTGGACTGCCCCTGATCCCTTCCTCTTGAGTGTTCTCTACAAGCTCGATGCTCTGCTCAGCCCATGTTGTGCCTTTGGTGTGAGTTGGCTGATAAATGCGAGTTGAGGATAGAACTTATTGTGAAATATACATCAGATTCATTGATGAAAACCATGACTTGCATTTGCCTGATTGCAACAATCTAAAATCTACATCCTGGTGTTATGGACTGAATGATGTCCACCCAAAATCCATATGTTGAAGACCTAAGCCCCTCAGAAGCAGACTGTGCTTGGAGACAGGATGCTGGCTTGGGCGGGGCGGGTTTGGCTTCGCTGGGTCTTCGTTGCTGCCTGTGGGCCTTCTCTAGCTGCAGTCAGCGGGCAGCTGCTCTCTAGCTGCAGTCAGCGGGCAGCTGCTCTCTAGCTGTGCGACACGGGCTGCTGGCTGCAGTGTCTTCTCTTGTGGCGGAGCACAGGCTCTAGGCATACAGGTTTCGCTTAGTTGCCCCCTGACATCTGGGATCTTAGTTCCTGGACCAGGTATCAAACCTGTGTCCCTTGCATCAGCAGGCAGATTCTTAACCATTGGACCACCAGGAAAGTTCCGAGATAGAGTGTTTAAAGGAAAACAGTCTTGAGACGTTACTTTGCCTACAAAGGTCCGTCTAGTCAAAGCTATGGTTTTTCCAGTAGTCATGTATGGATGTGAGAGTTGGACTATAAACAAAGCTGAGCACCAAAAAATTGATGCTTTTGAACTATAGTGTTGGAGAAGACTTTTGAGAGTTCCTTGGATTGCAACGAGATCAAACCAGTCAGTCCTAAAGGAAATCCTTTAGGATTTTAGTCCTGAATATTCATTCGGAAAGACTGATGCTGAAGCTCCAAAACTTTGGCCACCTGATGAGAAGAACTGATTACTTGGAAAAGACCCTGATGCTGGGAAAGATTGAAGGCGGGAAGAGAAGGGGACAACAGAGGGTGAGACGATTGAATGGCGTTACTGACTCTATGCCATGAATTTGAGTAAGCTCCGGGAGTTGGTGACGGACAAGAAGGCCTGGTGTGCTGCAGTCCATGGGGTCGCAAAAAGTCGGACACAACTGAGTGACTGAACTGAACTGAGTCTTATAGGACTGAACACTTCATCTGTGTGATCTGATGCTATCTCCAAGTCCACAATGTCAGAAGTGAGTCAAGTCACAGGACACCCAACTAGTATCAGAGCATTGCTTCATGGATGTGAGGAATTGTACACATACATTGGAATTGGGTGTCATAAGCCCAACACCAGCTCAATCAGAGCCCCAGCCAATCTTATGGGGACCTCTGGAGCTAATTATCTCATTAGACTTATTCTGACTTGGGCCAAGGTAGCCAGGCCTTATAATTCCTCATGAATCAGGCTGGTCATTGGCTGTTGGCCACCCAGATAAAAGGCATGATCTTGGGTTTTCTTGGATGTGTAACAAATTACCACAAACTTGTCAGCTTAAAACACCACAAATTTATTACCTCACAGTTTCCATAAGTCAGGAGTCCAGGAACAGCCCGACTGGATCCTCTGCTTAGGGTCTCACCAAGCTAATCTCAAGGGGCTTCCCAGGTGGTGCTAGTGGTAAAGAATCCGCCTGCCAGTGTAGGAGACACCGGTTCGATCCCTGGGTTGGGAAGAGTCCCTGGAGTTGGCAATGGCAACCCACTCCTGTATTCTTGCCTGAGAATTCCATGGACAGAGGACTCTGGAGGGTCCATGGGATCGAAAGGAGTCAGACACAACTGAGCGACTAACACAGTACATTTTCTATTATGCGAGCCAGTTTGAGCCTTCTCAAGGCTTCTTGTTAGTTGCAGCCAAAGGGCCAAGTTTTCGTACCCTTAATTTTTACCTACAAACTGGGAGAGCAGAACTAGATAATCTAAGATCTCCCTGATCACTCAGTATTTGTGAATTGCACGTTGAGGCACTAGCACTAACTGTATCAAATACTGTCTAGAGAATCTGAATGTTATTGCAGGTTTCTAAATACCTTTTCATTTTTAGAAATATGTGTGTTTCCAGATACTTCTTCAGGGACTTCCCTGGCAGTTCAGTGGTTAAGACTCCTTGCTTACGCAACAGGGGGCATGAGTTCAATCCCTGGCCGGGGAACTAAGATCCCACATGCTAGCCAGATGTAGCCAAAAATAAAAAAATAATTTTTAAAGGAAAAAAAAAATTAGTACTTCATTTTAGAAACAGCAAAATGACATGACTTTTAAATTCTTAAAATATAGTTTGACAAATTTTTTTTCCAGCAGCCTTAACCCTAGTCAACCACAGCAATAATAACTTTTACTAACTTTTTAAATATATAAAAAGCTCTAACAAATGAACAGTAACTAAAAAAAAGCCTAGTAAAGAGGGAGAGGATAAGAGTAAACAATTCTCAGCAAAAGAAGTGCAAAGAATCTTAAATTGATAAAGAGATATTCAACCTCTCCTATATAGAAATGCAAAGTAAAATGACTGAGATTTTCTATTTCACCTAAAAGAGTGGCAAGTTATAAAAAGTTTAACAGCACACTATTGGAGAAGCCATAAGAAATTTACAACATTTATACCAATATTGTGAATTATCACCGAGCGTCAGTAATTACAGGTAAGGGGGGCCACAGAACAACTTTCCAAAAAGGCAATTTGGGATTATCTGTCAAAATTACAAACCCTTATACTCTTTGACGTAACCATTTCCCTTCTAGAACTTTATCCTGCATTCATATTTGCCCATATATAAAATGATATTATTTGTAATTGCAATAGTTAGAGACAACTTAAATACATATGACTAAAGAAAAGATTAAACTATCATAGAGGCAGCATAACTTCCAGAATACACAACAGAATAATGTCCAGCTGTTAAAGAAATGAGGTGTGCGATAAATGTACGCAGCAAAATCTCTAAATTTTAGTTTAAATAAAAAGAGCAGGATGAAGAAGAATGAGAATGATATGCTGCCATTTATATTTTTTTAGTTTATTTCTACTTATTTTTTGCTATGCTGCACAATATATGGGATCTTAGTTTTCTGACCAGTAATCAAGCCCATGCTTCCTGCAATGGAAGCACGAATTCTTAACCACTGGCCCACCAGAGCACGCCCTATACTTTTTGATAAGAATTAGCTAAACATGTTCTGGTGTAGGAGTGAACTAGGAGACTGCATGAGAAGCTTGGAATCGTGCTTATATCTAGGGACTGCAACGTGGGAATTAGAACATGAGAGCAAAAGAAAAGTCAGTTCTACCCTGGACATCTTTTCTAAAATGTTCTAACCTATGAATGTATATCAGTTATTTTTAAATTAATGAAGTTGGGGGGAAAGTAAAGTTATTATAAATACATTTCCTGATTTGCTGTTATGACAGTCATTCTGAAGCTAAATTACACCGCTTATGTTTTGGATAAATGATAATTAATGATCGGATATGAAACAATGATTTGGTACCTTTGTTCTCATTTCCCTTTCTGTCTAACTAAGAGCAGTAAGGGGAAAAAAGGATCTCGAATTAGGGAGAGGAAATTAATCTTATCTATATTATTTTAAACTGTGTTACTAGGCATTTACTTTCCATGCATTCTACCCCTAAGTCACCTTACCTAGATTTCTCCCAACCCTGTGTTCAGTCATGCCCACTCATTGGACAAATATTTACTAAATATCGGTGTGCCAGCCACGGGGGCCTCAGATGAGAATCAGACAGACAACTGCGATCCTTAGGAACTCGGTCTTTTCACTGTTGCCATCCTTCCAGACAGGCCTAAGCGCTGGGGCGCAATCCTGACACTGAAAGCTGCAGACCCTGAAACGTGGGGAACCCGCAGCAAGTAAGACCTCCAACTGGGAAAGGAGACAGTGAGGGTTCTCTCCGGACACTGTCAGTCCATAGAAAACCACTCCTGAACGACCATTTCCACTGCGGGCTCTCAATGCCCCAGTAAATGCTTATTTTAGGAAGAAGAGTGAGAAGGAAGGGAGGATGGAAATGACAGAGAGAAGGACAGGGCCTAGTTGACAAAATGATTCCGGAGAAATAGCCTCCAAACCCGGGATTGATACCTTCATTAATTCCGGAGAAACAGCCTCCAAACCTGGGACTGATACCTTCATTAATTCATCCACTTTCTATAAATGTTTCATGAGAGCCTACCCTGTGACCTAAGACTCAGAGAGGAACCCAAAGCCCTCCCACCTTGGGAGCTGACATGCGAGAGAGAGAGAGAAGAAGCCACTGAATGTGGGACTCCCCTAGGGGTCCCGTGGTTAAGACTCTGCCTTCCAATGCTGGGGGCGGGGTGGATCCCTGGTCAGGGAACCAAGATCCCATGTGCTGGGGGTGCAGACAAAACTCTAAATAAATAAAAAGCAAATAAATAAATAAGTCACGCTCAGAGAGCCAATAGAATGATGGTTGCCAGTGGCTGGAAGGTCAGGGAAATAGAGAGCCTATAATAGTCAAAGGGCACGAATTAAAAAAAAAAAATCGCAACGTGTACCGTGCCTGGCATGAGGTGATAAAGGCTGAGTAAAGGGCAGCCCGCGGGGGAGCTGGCGCGACGGGGCCGCCTTGGTGGGTGGCTGGTGAGGGACGTTCCCTGCGAGCAGATGCTCTTTGAGCCGAGAATTGAAGGAAGTCAGGAGCCGTGCGGGGGCCCGGGAGAAGCATTTCTAGGCAGAGAGAGGAAGGCGCCCTGGCACGGAAATGCGCTGAGGAAGTGGGAGACTCAAGAAGCAAGATGAGGGAAGGTCCTCGCAGAGTTCAGAAAAACACAGCTGAGGAACAATGTCAGTGTTTCTTCCAGAAAGCACACCCAACAGTTAGGCGACTCCGCACAGGCAGCCCTGCATCCGTAGAGCACAAACAATCTCATTCAGAGACGGGGTACGAACCTGCTCGCGTGGGACGGGGATGGCCTGACGGAAGAGTCCTGCCCCTCACGCTCACAGATCCTCCTCAAAGAAGCGGGACACCAGACTCCATATCTTGAGGTGAGCTTCAAAGTGCAGAGTGCCTTAGAGAATGCTCAGATTTGAATTCATACCAAAGTCAAAATAACGGTCTCTCATACTTCTGTGAGCAGTATGGGCTTTCTGAATTCAGGGGAAGACAGAGCCTTGAAAATATTAAACACATACAACCGGGAAGCTGGAAGCCCTCAAATCAGGCTTCAGCTGCTGTGCGATTTTCTCTCAGACAATCACTGAACAGAAATATTCTTTCTCCCTAGAGAGAGAGGAAAAAAATATATTTCTCTTAAGCTTCCATAGCTTGTTAGAAATATCCCTTAGGGACACACAACTCCCTTTGAGTCTAATTAAATATTCACCCAGTGGTATTCGGACCTGAATTCAGCTACCTGGGGAATACCCGGGAAGAGAATGCCATCTGCAGACAGTTGCGCTAAAGAACGCCGCATAATGAGTTAATAAATGTATTCTGTTTTATACAGTTCCGAGTCGGGTTGATTGTGCAGATATGATAGAGCCAAAGCCCCAAATCTGAAACAACCTAAGAAATAGATGGAAGGGTCACCGAATTCAAAGCGTCACTGTGAACCCCTCGGTTAGACTTCCTTGTGCTGAAACCTTCCCAGAGCTGATAACTCAGGGGTTTCACTTCCTGGTTATAGACCATAGAAGGAAGCCTCCATTTATGCCACAAGAGGTGCAGATAAGCGGGTACTCTGTGCCAGGTGTCGGACAAGGAAGAGCAGGACCTGCCTCCTCCCAGCTGAGGCCACACACACCCAGCTGTTAAGCAGAGTGCGGCCAAGGCTGAATTCATGCTCACACGGAAGGCCCTCTACTGGCCTGGTTTTATTTTCACAAAGAAACTGTCAGTTAGGGGTTACGGGTCGATTCTGAACTCAGAAGCATCAGAGCTGACCTCTGTGTTATCGAGCTGGAGTGGCCCTGAGTGACTTCAATTTCAAGCTGGAACCACCTCTTCTCTGAGCACAAGGAGTATGGGGCAAAGAGGAAAGACATGGACACCTCTCCCCTTTCTTGTGAAGATTTGAACTGGTGTTTTGCTCTCAGAGTTCTCCAGCTGAGACCGGATGACAGAGAGGAGAAAAAAGGTTCAGGAAGAGAAGCTCTGCAAAAGAAGGGAAGAAGACAGCTCTGGATATGTGGACGGGATCCAAATATCCAGGCCGAGATGTTTATACCGGGAGGCAGGATCTGAATGTGTCTGGCGGGTACTGAGAGCCATGCTGACCCAGCTGATGCTCCTATAAAGTCATGACTTAGTACCCAGAGTGAGCAGCAAATGGGCAGAACAAGAATCCCAAAGGAGCTCTCCACTAGGAACCGTGGGCCCTCAGGCCCCCGACAAGGCAGAACATGGGATGCTCCCTCGAAAGGTGCCCAGAGTCACCCCGGCAAGAATGGCAGCCGTGTGTAGAAAGCGGCATCCAGCCCCGTTCCCCTGCCGCGCTCCTAACGCAGACGCTCGCCGTTCCCGGTGCCCGGCTTCGCTCACCGACACTGCTCCCACTAGGACAGCTCAGGCCACAGCAATCAGCTCAGAGCGACGTCAGGGTTGTTGGAAGGAGGGCAGGTAGCGAGCAGACTTCCCCGAATGACCGAAGCTTGGGGTTCAGGCAACAGGCAGGAACCCTGCCGAGCTCCAGGCCAAGGTATCATGGACTCCGAGCCCCGGAGGGCGTTGTTTCTCAGCTGCCGGCATCTTCCTGTCACCCAGAGACTCAGTCCCAGGCTCGGAGGGTCAGCCTGGCAGAGCCGAAGTCCTGGCCCTCAAGCTGACGGTCCAGGGACAGAGGGAGTGTTAACCAAGCTCAGGGTCTTGGAAAGAAAAGGACCCTGCTTCCCTCTCCTCGCGCCCCGTCTCCCACCCCGCAACACACGACGTGGGAGGAGACCCCAGGGGTAAGAAGTGGGTATGGTTGGGGCAGCCGAAAAATGACAGCTGGGTGACAGCCGATGTTGGAAGTCAGAGAGGCAACGAAGAACAAGAAACGGACTCAGCGGACAGCTCCTCTCACGACCCACACAGTTCATAGTCTGCCCTGAAATATGTAAGGACGCTGCAAAGGAAAGAACAATTCCAGCTTTAAGAACAACCCTGCGGACTTCCCAGGCGGCCCAGGGGTTAAGAATCCTCCTGCCAGTGTGGGAGACGCAGGTCCCACCCCTGGTTCAAGAAGTCCCCACGCGCTGCAGGGCAGCTGAGCCTGTTAGCTGCAACGAGTGCCCACTTGCCTAGAGCCCGCGCTCCGCAGCGAGGGAAGCCACCGCAGCAAGAAGCCCACACACTTCACAGAAACCCAGCGCGGCCAAAAATAAATAGAGTGACCTGAGATTGAGCCCTTCTTGGTTAACTGCAAGGAGATATTTCTATAGAGGAAACAAACAAAAGCAAACAAAAATGACACGTCTACCTGCCTTGCTACTGCTACTGCTAAGTCACTTCAGTTGTGTCCGACTCTGTGCGACCCCATAGACAGCAGCCTACCAGGCTTCCCCGTCCCTGGGATTCTCCAGGCAAGAACACTGGAGTGGGTTGCCGTTTCCTTCTCCAATGCATGAAAGTGAAAAGTCAAAGTGAAGTCGCTCAGTCGTGTCCGACTCTTCATGACCCCATGGACTGCAGCCTGCCAGGCTCCTCCGTCCATGGGATTTTTCCAGGCAAGAGTACTGGAGTGGGGTGCCATCGCCTTCTCCTTCTACCTGCCCTAGACAGTATTATTGAAAGATTCTGAGAAATAAGCTACCCAAAGTACACCTCAAAATTCTAAGTCAGACAGATTTAATGTTAATTATATATTTAGTGGGGCTTCCCCGGTGGGCTTCCCAGGTGGCACTACTGGTAAAGAGCCTGTTTGCCAATGCAGGAGACGCAAGAGACTCGGGTTCTAGCCCGCTGGGAGGATCCCTTGAAGAAGGGCATGGCAGCCCACTCCAGGCTTCTTGCCTGGAGAATCCCATGGAGAGAGGAGCCTGGCAGGCCATAGTCCACAGAGTCACAAAGAGCTGGACACAACCGAAGAGACTTAGCATGCAAGCACTCATATACTTCTTACAGCTAGAAATTAGAAATGAGTCCAATTTATGATATAGTGAAGCTATGTCTTTAATATAACATAGGTATATTCTATAATACATTAGTGCCTATTTAACAACCAATATTCACAGTGCATTTATGTCTATTTTATGACTCAAGCATAATTTTACTATTTATATGATTATAAAGGTTTATAGATGTTGTGGTTTTACATGTATTACATATTCTTGGTCTGGTCCATAATTCTTTGAAAAGAGAATGTAACCTCCAAAGCATTTAAGATTGACCTTGCCTTTTGCAATAATCTGTTTTATAGCATAGTTTCTAGGGACACAGGAAACATTAAGGCCTGACCATTTGCTGTATTTTGTATAAAATTTGATTTATTACTATAATATAATAGTTACGCTTTTTGGCTGGGTTTTCCTTGAACCTATAACTTTACAAAATCACACACATCTATAAATGTTTTTCAAAGTTTTTTTCCAAAATAATATGTTCCATTAATGTCTGGAGACTATGATGACCATTTCTACTGCCAGCAGGAAGGAAGAGGCTGAAGAATGCGGGGAGGGAGGAAAGGCAGATAGACGGAGAGCGTGCCTGCGGCTCCGCTGCTCACCTGGGTTATTAGCCTGCACCAAGGCTGGGGGAGGATTTGGTGATTGGTCTTTTCCCAACACTGCTCACCCGTTGGACTGCCCCTGATCCCTTCCTCTTGAGTGTTCTCTACAAGCTCGATGCTCTGCTCAGCCCATGTTGTGCCTTTGGTGTGAGTTGGCTGATAAATGCGAGTTGAGGATAGAACTTATTGTGAAATATACATCAGATTCATTGATGAAAACCATGACTTGCATTTGCCTGATTGCAACAATCTAAAATCTACATCCTGGTGTTATGGACTGAATGATGTCCACCCAAAATCCATATGTTGAAGACCTAAGCCCCTCAGAAGCAGACTGTGCTTGGAGACAGGATGCTGGCTTGGGCGGGGCGGGTTTGGCTTCGCTGGGTCTTCGTTGCTGCCTGTGGGCCTTCTCTAGCTGCAGTCAGCGGGCAGCTGCTCTCTAGCTGCAGTCAGCGGGCAGCTGCTCTCTAGCTGTGCGACACGGGCTGCTGGCTGCAGTGTCTTCTCTTGTGGCGGAGCACAGGCTCTAGGCATACAGGTTTCGCTTAGTTGCCCCCTGACATCTGGGATCTTAGTTCCTGGACCAGGTATCAAACCTGTGTCCCTTGCATCAGCAGGCAGATTCTTAACCATTGGACCACCAGGAAAGTTCCGAGATAGAGTGTTTAAAGGAAAACAGTCTTGAGACGTTACTTTGCCTACAAAGGTCCGTCTAGTCAAAGCTATGGTTTTTCCAGTAGTCATGTATGGATGTGAGAGTTGGACTATAAACAAAGCTGAGCACCAAAAAATTGATGCTTTTGAACTATAGTGTTGGAGAAGACTTTTGAGAGTTCCTTGGATTGCAACGAGATCAAACCAGTCAGTCCTAAAGGAAATCCTTTAGGATTTTAGTCCTGAATATTCATTCGGAAAGACTGATGCTGAAGCTCCAAAACTTTGGCCACCTGATGAGAAGAACTGATTACTTGGAAAAGACCCTGATGCTGGGAAAGATTGAAGGCGGGAAGAGAAGGGGACAACAGAGGGTGAGACGATTGAATGGCGTTACTGACTCTATGCCATGAATTTGAGTAAGCTCCGGGAGTTGGTGACGGACAAGAAGGCCTGGTGTGCTGCAGTCCATGGGGTCGCAAAAAGTCGGACACAACTGAGTGACTGAACTGAACTGAGTCTTATAGGACTGAACACTTCATCTGTGTGATCTGATGCTATCTCCAAGTCCACAATGTCAGAAGTGAGTCAAGTCACAGGACACCCAACTAGTATCAGAGCATTGCTTCATGGATGTGAGGAATTGTACACATACATTGGAATTGGGTGTCATAAGCCCAACACCAGCTCAATCAGAGCCCCAGCCAATCTTATGGGGACCTCTGGAGCTAATTATCTCATTAGACTTATTCTGACTTGGGCCAAGGTAGCCAGGCCTTATAATTCCTCATGAATCAGGCTGGTCATTGGCTGTTGGCCACCCAGATAAAAGGCATGATCTTGGGTTTTCTTGGATGTGTAACAAATTACCACAAACTTGTCAGCTTAAAACACCACAAATTTATTACCTCACAGTTTCCATAAGTCAGGAGTCCAGGAACAGCCCGACTGGATCCTCTGCTTAGGGTCTCACCAAGCTAATCTCAAGGGGCTTCCCAGGTGGTGCTAGTGGTAAAGAATCCGCCTGCCAGTGTAGGAGACACCGGTTCGATCCCTGGGTTGGGAAGAGTCCCTGGAGTTGGCAATGGCAACCCACTCCTGTATTCTTGCCTGGAAAATTCCATGGACAGAGAAGCCAGGAAGGCTATGGCCCATGGGGTTGCAAAAGAGTCGCAACTTAGCAGCTGAGCACAGCAAGCTGATATCAGGGTGTTAGGCGAGGCTGCAGTTCTCATCGGGGCTTGGGGTCTTCCAAGCTCAATCGAGTTAATGGCAGCGGTCACCCCTTCCAGGTGCAGGAGTGTGGTCTCTGGCGACTTGCTGACTGTCAGCCAAGGACTGAGTTCTGTTCCTGGAGGCCCCTCCCGTTTCCCTGCCGTGTGGCGCCCACGTTCAGTTCACACTGGATTTATTTGTTTCTTCCCCACCAACCAGGGCGTGTCTCAATGACTTCCCCTGGGACTCTCGATTCCCCTCCAGACAGCTGCAGCCGCCGTCACCATCTACCCTATAGTGGACCCCGACAGGAGGACCCCGACAGACAGGATAATGAAGGGAGAGAAGGCCCATCATATCCGCAGGTTCTACCCTCCCCAGGGAAGCAGCCTTCTTGAGGGGCATCTTGGAGCTCTGCCCACTGCCTGGGGCAAGGTGGCCCTTGGCCGCTGTGAGGGTCTCTGGAGGGGCTGACAGCTAGAGTCTGGCTACGCAAAGCTGAGAGCGTACTTACTGCCACTGACTTGTACGTTTTACCTGGCTAAAATGACAAGTTGTTCTTTTGTTTTACTACAATTTTTCATAAAAAGATACGGTTGTGTGGAAGAGTATAGGAAAAAGGAAGAGGTTTCTTGACGATCTCTATTTTTAAACATCAAAAATCCAATTAAAGATCAGCTTGGGGGCATCCCTGGCAGTCCAGTGGTTAAGACTACGATTCCACTGCAGGGGTCACAGGTTCAAGTCCTGGGGGGGAAACTAAGATCCCACAACTGCCAGTCAGGGAAAAAAAAACCAGCTTGATCTCTGTCTATAGCCCAGAGTTTTCATTTTCTGCACTTAAAGGGGAAGAATTGAGCATCAGAAATTCACTGGTCAGGAGAATCTACAGGCTAGTTCTGGTGAAACATTGCCCTCCAGTCAGTGGATTAGCCATTTGTGGGAAAAGAAAGTCAGTGTGCTCCAACTATGACTTTCTGTTCAATATTCTATTAGGCAGCAGTCCATTAAATTAGACTTAACCAAAGTTGGATTTGATTGATAGACTGAGATCTCATAGTCTTTCCAAAGGCCACTCAGTTTTGTGTCATTGATCAAAAAAAACAACCCTCACCTTTTGGCAACCTTGTGGCAAAATGATTTATTTCCTTGGTGAAACCAAGCAATATTATTGATCTCAGGAAACATCGCTTCACCGTTCCCGTGTAGTGGAGGTTCTTAACTTATTAAATCAGCCGTCCGTTGGCTGTCACAGCACAAACTGAAACCGCACACACAAATCACACGGCTGGACTTGAAAAGCCAAACTTCTTTTTATTGCACTGTGGAAACTAGAAATGAGATTTCATTCTGCCGAGGTTATCACATGGAAATAAAAAAAAAATGCAAAACATCCTTCCTTTTAAAAATAATAGATGGCATAAATCATCTCGACAGCTGACCATTACACTGTAACATTCCAGTGAGTTTTGCATTAATAGGAAACTGAATTAGATTAATAACTATGCATTCTACTAAACATGTCAAGGAAATTAATTTAGCTTTTCACAAGTCTGACCAAAATGCTTTGGAAATATTAACTACCTGATTCTTATCACCAAAAACATTTCCTTTACACCTATTTACACATGGGGCTTTACTAAGCACTTTTAAGCAACTCAAATTGATGGATTATATCATCTAAAACTGCAGTTTTTCTATTAATAAGACAACCTGGAACTTGTTTATTTAAGTACCAGCAGCACTTTTTTTAAGTTGGATTATTTCTGGTTGTAAAATGTGGGGAGGTCTTATTTCATACAAAAGCTACATCTCACAAGACCTTGTATAATTCAAACTTGCATAATTCAAGGATGATTTTCTCAAGGGAATAAGTATAAAATAAGACAGATGCATTCTCAGAGCACATTTACAAGTTGTAACATATTTTTTGCTTTAAAGCCGCTTTTCCCGTTCCTGGCATTATATCTAATATTTCACAGAGGTTGTCTCCATATTAACTGCACCGTGTTTCACTGTGGCTGTTTGCTCTTCTTCTTGGTGTCTTATCACATATAACTTCCTTTCAAAAGCTATTGATTTGGGGGTGCATTTTTCAGGATGAGCAGTTACACCGTTATTTTACGAATACTTGAACGACATTGTTATAGGTCGTAAAAATAGTTTACATGGTAATAGTGAATGCTAAAATAATGGCTTAATAGAAGAAAAAAAAAAGATCACTTGCAGGAATTGCATTGCATGGAGACAACAGCAGGCTTTAGAGGCTCCTGCAAAACCAGGGTAACGTTTCTGTTTACCAGCTAAAGTGGCAAACCACGTTATAAAACTGTAAACAGGTTTACAATATTCCTCCTTCGGAAATTTACTTTTGTTTTTTTTGGCTTTATTGGGTGTTAGTTGCTGCACACATGCTTTGTTGCTCCGCAGCGTGTGGAATCTCAGTTGGCCGACCAGGGATCGAACCTGTGTACCCTGCATTGCAAGGCAGATTCTTAATCACTGAACCATCAGGAAAGTCCCAAGGAATGTACATTTTAAATCGCCAGCGTATATACAGTCAAGATTCATTGAATTAGACCCTTTAAATAGAAGCAATTTTACTACACAAATTATATCTAAATCAATTAGGAAAAAAACTCAATGATTAAAGCTACAGTTACTTATTATAGTGCTAGCGGTTGAGGAAGCCCAGTTGCTTTAGGCTGCGCTCATCTGATGTCAGCGAGGGTCACTCATTACCTGTCTGCAAGTTACCTGTCTACAGGTAAGCTGGGGACCTGCTCTTGTCCGGCTTGGCTGAGGCCTCTTGGCTGGGATGCTCTGCTCTAAGTCTCTCATCTTCCTCTTGGGACCAGAGGACTAACCTGGCCTAGTACTTCTCATGACAGGGGCAAAGCACGAAACAGAAGTGGAAATGCACGCCCACTCTTGAACGGTAGGCTTGGAGCTTACACACAACGAATTCGGCCTCATTCATCGGGCAAAGCAAGTGACATGGCTAAGCCCAGACTCGGCAGCGGTAGAGGGAAGAGTAGACCTTGCCTCTTAAGTGAGAGAAAATGTAAAGTCACATGGCAAAGGTGTGGATATTAATGCAATCAACCCCAGGATCCATATGGAGATATCAGATGGATATTTGGAAATATTCAGCTCAGTTTAGTTCAGTCTCTCAGTCGTGTCTGACTCTTTGCAACCCCATGGACTGCAGCATGCAAGGCCTCCCTGTCCATCACCAACTCCCAGAGCTTGCTCAAACTTATGTCCATCGAGTTGGTGATGCCATCCTACCATCTCATCCTCTGTCATCCCCTTCCCTTGCCTTCAATCTTTCCCAGCATCAGAGTCTTTCCTAAGGAGTCATTTCTTCCCATCACCTGGTCAAAGTATTGGAGTTTCAGCTTCAGCACCAGTCCTTCCAATGAATATTCAGGACTGATTTCCTTTAGGATGGACTGGTTGGATCTCCTTGCAGTCCAAGGGACTCTCAAGAGTCTTCTCCAACACCACAGTTCAAAAGCATCAATTTTTGGCACTCAGCTTTCTTTATAGTCCAACTCTCATATCCATACATGAACACTGGAAAAACCATAGCTTTAACTAGACAGACCTTTATTGGCAAAATAATGTCACTGCTTTTTAATATGCTATCTAGGTTGGTCATAGCTTTTCTTCCAAGGAGCAACCATCCTTTAATTTCATGGCTGCAGTCACCATCTACAGTGATTTTGGAGCCCAAGAAAATAAAGTCTCTCACTGTTTCCACTGTTTCCCATCTATTTGACATGAAGTGATGGGACCAGATGCCATGATGTTAGTTTTCTGAATGTTGAGTTTTAAGCCAGCTTTTTCACTCTCCTCTCTCACTTTCATCAAGAGGCTTTTCACTTCCTCTCACTTTCTGCCATAAGGGTGGTGTCATCTGCATATCTGAGGTTATTGATATTTCTCCAAGCAATCTTGATTTCAGCTTGTGCTTCATCCAGCCCAGCATTTCACTTGATGTACTCTGCATATAAGTTAAATAAGCAGGGTGATAGTATACAGCCTTGACGCACTCCTTTCCCAATTTGGAACCAGTCTGTTGTTCCATGTCCAGTTCTAACTGTTGCTTCCTAACCTGCATACAGATTTCTCATGAGGCAGGTCAGGTGGTCTGGTATTCCCATCTCTTGAAGAATTTTCCACAGTTTCTTGTGATCCACACAGTCAAAAGCTTTGGCATAGTCAGTGAAGCAGAAGTAGATGTTTTTCTGGAACTCTCTTGCTTTTTCAATGGATGTTGGCAATTTGAACTCTGGTTCTTCTGCCTTTTCTAAATCCAGCTTGAACATCTGGAAATTCATAGTTCACGTACTGTTGAAGCCTGGCTTGGAGAATTTTGAGCCATACTTTGCTAGCATATGAGATGAGTGCAATTGTGTGGTAGTTTGAGCATTCTTTGGTATTGCCTATCTTTGGGATTGGAATGAAAACTGACCTTTTCCAGTCCTGTGGCCACTGCTGAGTTTTCCAAATGTGCTGGCATATTGAGTGCAGCACTTTCACAGCATCATCTTTCAGGATTTGAAATAGGTCAACTGGAATTCCATCACCTCCACTAGCTTTGTTCATAGTGATGCTTCCAAAGGCCCACTTGACTTCACATTCCAGGATGTCTGGAAATGTTGGGGGATTTTTCCTGGTGGTCCAGCGATTACGAATCTGTCTACCAGTGCAGGGGACCTGGGTTCAATCCCTGGTCCAGGAGGATCCCACATGCTGTGGGGCAACTAAGCCTGCACCCCACAGCTGCCACAGCCCGCATGCGCTAGAGCCCAGGGGCTGCAGCGAGAGAAGCCTCCCCAGTGAGACACTCGGGCACCACAGCTAGGGGGCAGCCCCCACGGCCAGAACTAGAGAAAGCAACAAAGACCCATTGCGGTCATAAATAAATACATTTTAACAAAATATTGTGTTGGCCAAAAAGTTTTCAGTATTTTCCATAAGATGGCTCTGACAGCACTCAGCTATCTTTAATTTCATTCAAAACAATTTTGCTAGATTATAACAGCTGTCATAGTGTGCATTTAGAAAAAGCTTATTAAAATTGTTGAATTTTTGTGTAGCCATTTTTATATCGAAGACGGAAGGGAAAGAGCAACATTTTTGGCTTATTATGCTTTATTATTTCAAGAAAGGTGAAAACGTAACTGAAACATTTTGGCCAACCCAATACATGTCAGAATTCAAAGGTCTGGCCTGAATATATAAAATTGAGAGTGTTTGGAATAGGAAAGTGTTTGACGTTATATGCCTAGATAAATAACCTGGAAATGAATGTTGATAAAGATGAGCAGAGACTCAAGGTTTCGGAGAGATGAAGAAAGCCAGCAGAGGTTACTGAGTTAGGTAAAGAGAGACTAGTGTTCCAGAAGACCAGCTCAGAGCGTGTGTTAGTAGGAAGGACTGATGTGTCAGTCATTGCTCCGTGAAATAAAGGAAACATCTTTTACCTGGTGCCAGGTAGGTAAAGACTCACGTCACAGCCGGGTATATCACTGCTAAACTAGGGTGCAGTTAGCATCTAATAAAAACTCTCCTGCCACACCCACTCCACCTGCAGACCTGTAAACAAACCAGTAAGATCAGCGAAGCCCAGCCTGGGCTTCCCGGCGGCTCAGTGGTAAAGAATCTGCCTGCCAATGCAGGAGACCCGAGTCTGATCACTGGATCGGGAAGATCTTCCGGAGAAGGAAACGGTGACCCACTCCAGTGTCCTCGCCGGGAAACCGTGGAGACGGAGGGGCCTGGTGGGCTACAGTCCATGGGGTCACAAGAGAGTTGGCCGTGACCTAGCAACTGCACAGCAAAGCCCGGACTGACCCAGACCCCTTGCTGCGTATGCCCACTGATCGTTGCCAGGATGATTTCCAACTTTTCAGCAAGCTCTGCAGCCCGACTGTCTATGGAACAGACATTTATTGGGGGCCTCGTTTTGTCACACCCTGCTCCAAGCAATCAGGCTACAACGGAAAGTGAGATAAGCAGGGTTGCAGCTGTCACAGAGCTAGCATTTCAGTGGAGGAAGTAAGCAAGAAACACAGATGGGTAAAGCAATTTTAGGTGGTGGGGAGTGTTTTGATGATGGCAAAGCAGGATGATAGCTAAAGGGTGACTGAGGAAATCACTTTTAATCCTATGGTCAGGTAAGGTTTCTCTGGGGAAGTGATGGTCGGCAGAAATCCGAGTTGTTCAGATTAGACAACTCAGTGAGTCTCATCATGACTCTTTGACCTTCCACCACGCCTGAGCTGCTGCGCAGGAAGGGGAACTCCAGCATCATCTTCTGTTCTCCCTCTCGCCTCCCCCACGACTCCCGAGCACTGGGAATAAGAGAGGAGAGCAAGGATGCCGGGGGAGGCGTGTGTGCGCGCAGTCGCGCTGGACTCTGCGACCCCGTGGACTGTAGCTCACCGGGCTCCGCTGTCCTTGGGATTCTCCAGGCAGGAATATTGCAGTGGGTTGCCACTTCCTCCTCCAGAAGACCGAACTCCACGCCTCTCGCATCTCCTGCCTTGACAGGTGGGTTCTTTATCACTGCGCCACCTGGGAAGCCCCTAGAGGAGGAATATCAGACGTCTGCTGGACCATGTGGCCGCAAATCCCGTCTCCTCTGGCCAAAGTAGATCCTCTTTGTGTTTGATTGTTTGTTGGCTGTGCTGGGTCTCTGTTGCTGCACGTGGGCTTTCTCTAGTTGCAGAGCGGGGCTACTCTCCAGCTGCGGCAAGCAGGCTCGGCAGTTGGGACGCCTGGGCTCAGCAGTTGCGGCGTACAGGCTTAGCCACTGCATGGCATGTGAAACCTTCCCAGGCCAGGGATCAAACCCGTGTCCCCTGCATTGGCAGGTGGATTCTTTACCACTGGACCACCAGGGAAGTCCAAAGAGGACTCTGTTTAAGGAGTTGGGCCCAGTCAAAGCTTTCCAAAAAGCAGAAAGGTCTCATTTGACTCAGCTACTGTGGTTCCTTTGTGGCAGGAAAAGAAGAAGGCATTAAGTCTGCAAAAGAGAAAGTCATGATTAACCTAAAGGCCCCTTGACTGCCATATCTCTCCAGCATTCTATCAGAGAAGTAGAAGGTGCTGGATGCTATACACGTATCCCTGAGACCCATCAGCAAACTCAGATAGTAGGAACCATTATTGGAATGAAGACACTGGCTGAGAGGGACTAAAGAACTTACCCAAGGTCATCGAGTTAATAGGAAAGAAAAAAAAAAAAAAACAGAAGATAAACCAAGGGCTGGCTGCTTCCAAAGCCCATGTTCTTTCAACTAAATGACCCTGCCCGGCTGCCAAACTGGACATCAGAAAATATAAACCCCTAAAAGACACAGGGCAGAACCAATCCATTTGCTAAATTCTTCTAAGAGGAAAAAAAAAGGGAGACAGTGAGATCAATAGCGCCACATTGCATTTTTAGTGATGGGCAGTGAGAACAGAGCACAACAGTTTCTAGAGAAGGAGAGGAATTTGTATTCCCTGGGGCTGGAAAGTTGTTGGACATTAATAGCAAGAAAATTGTTAGGAAGCTGACAAGAGGTAGAGGAAATGTCCTTGGTTTCTCCCCTGCAAAAACCTCACTGTAGGAAAAGTGGAAAAGAACACAGGATTGGAAATCGAAGCTGATTTGGCATAGAAACACACACACACACAGGGGAGGGAAATATGAGAACGTTTGAAAGAAAACAATGTGAAATGAGAGAACTCCAGAGTAAAAAGGAAGACAAGCATAGCCCTTACTGAAGAGCAGGACGGTTAATTAACAAGGGGGATAAAAATGGCCTGCAGATAGTGCCTATCATCCTTCCCACTTTCCCCGTGGCTTTATTTGTGCCCATCTGTCAGCTCAGCCTTTTCCAAGTGTCTGCTGCCACATACGCGAGCCATTAATTTATTGAAAATATTACTGAAATTAGATGGCTTCTGGCCTTCCCATTGTTTCATTTTTAACTTTTTAAAAAAATTGTGTTTATCTGTTTGCCTGTTTTGTGTTTTCACTTGGCAAGTGGAGGTTTTACCCAGGCTCAGAAGCATAACCTTTCTAATTCATCACAAGAAAAAACACAGGAAATTTTCCTGTGTTCAGAAGCACACCCATCGAAATACGCAAAACACATTTGCCCGATGTCC
Organism: Capra hircus; assembly: GCF_001704415.2. Lineage (NCBI taxonomy): Eukaryota > Metazoa > Chordata > Mammalia > Artiodactyla > Bovidae > Capra > Capra hircus. Next base: position 60,313,788 of record NC_030831.1, read on the forward strand.
CTGCGCACACACTCCCTTTCCCCTGGGGTGAGAAACCTAACCCTGAACATTCTGGCCAAAAAAAAAAAGCAATGACAATATTGTATTTATTTGCTTTAGCAAAAAAACATACATAAATGAGTAGTTCTTATTAGGAACACATCCAGTTTATGTCTAAGGAAAAAAAATCCATTGGACTGATAAACAGATAGGTGGTACATTTAGGTTATACTCATTTTTATTTCAAAAACAGGGACAAAAGCCTTCCTGTTGACTGTGTCATAGACTGATATTGAAGCCACACCCCAGTTGAAGCCATTATCCAAGGGAGGTAACTGTGACATTTTCAATGTTATATAATAGAATTTTTTCATCAGCGTTGGAATGTGTATTACAGGAGTTGTGATTCTTCACAGCAGCCCTGCAAGGGTCTTGACTTGATTCATTCAGCTTCCCGAGGCTGCCCCAGAGGACAGACAGGCCCGCAGATCTCCAGTGAGTCAAAGCAGCATGGCTCCAGGATGGGCTTCTGAGCGCTTCCCTTCAAAGCATGCCACCCAGGCTGGCTGGCTGCAGATGTGAGCTGCCTGTTATTTCTCCTTGATTTCCCAGGAAGTCTGGATGCGAGAGCCACAGGCCTCCTGGGGGTGCTGCGCCCTGCCTTGTCACATGCCCCTCTCACGCTGAGCGAGTTTTTCACTGAAGAATCACAGCTGTTTCCACCCCCGGTTCACTGGCTGGCTGGCTGCTGCCCGTGATGGAAGGGGAGAGATGGAAGAACCAAGCCGCTTCTGGAGGTTTTGTAGGGAAGGGGAAAAAATTTTTTTTCCTCTCTACCCATCTTACGTTCTCTGGTTGGGGCCAAATTGATAAAAGATGAATTAGAAATTCCCTGGTGGTTCAGTGGTTAGGACTTTACACTTTCACTGCTGAGGGCGTGGGTTCAATCCCTACTCGGGGAACTAAGATCCCACAAGCCATGCAGTGCAGCCAAATAACGATACTAATAGTAAAATAAAAGACTGATTAACAAGAGGCTAAAACACACACACACATTTAATGATGTGCATGGGAACGCGAGTTCATGTACCCAGCACACAGTGAGGCCAAGCAAACTGGCACATTGGAGTCTGGAGCAGAGAAAGGTTTACTGCAAGGTCAGGCAAGGGCGTGGGTGAGATCAAGCCCTGACGAGCCTCCAGCTCCCCTGAAGTGTTCTGGCAAAGCATTTTTAAAAGCCAGGTGTGGGCAGGAGGGTCACAGCACACTTCCTGACTGTGATCAGACCGTGCACAGCTCTCTGATTAGCTAACGATGAGGCAGCCGGGTGGCGTCACAGGGGTCGACTTTATCAGTCCTTAGGTTCCAGGAGTCCTGGGACTGTGTGCTCGGGGTCATCAAGAAGCTGTTGTTCATTGTTGTTCAGCGGTGTCCACCTCTTAGAGACCTCACAGAGGGCAGCACGCCTGTCCTTCACTGTCTCCTGGAGCCTGCTCAAACTCAAGTCCATGAGTCAGTGATGCCATCCAACCATCTCATCCTCTGTTGTCCCCTTCTTCTCCTGCCCTCAGTCTTCCCCAGCATCAGGGTCTTTTCCAGCTCTTTGTATCAGGTGGCTGAAGTATTGGAACTTCAGCTTCAGCATCAGCCCTTCCAATGAATATTCAGGGTTGATTTCCTTTAGGATGGACTGGTTGGATCTCCTTGCTGTCCAAGGGACTCTCAAGAGTCTTCTCCAACACCACAGTTCAAAAGCAAGAGGTAGTTAATATCTTCTATTTGATGGGAGGGAGGGGGGCTTTCACATCTACAAAACAACTCGGGAAACGTGCGTCAGATACTATTATCCAGGTACTTCAGAGAGGAGCTAGAGCAGAGGGTGCGGGGGAAGGCCTGTCCCCACCTCCCTAAACCCCCTGAGATCCTGCTTGGTTACAGGTCTACGTTTCCGCGGGGTTTCACAAAGAAAGAGGACAGCCAGATGATTAAAGTGTATATACTATTCCAGGCGAAACAAAAGAAAAGGGATTTGGGACTTCTGGGTGGTGTAGGCCTGTTATGGGAAGATGACAAGGAAAAGCAGAGTAAGCGCAAGGTGTTCATTTGATAGGATGTGTCACACAGACTCATGCGGCACCTTCTCCATCGGAGAGACGTTGAAAGTCCCTCTCCCCTGGTGCAGGCTGCGGAGATATTTTACACACGGAAATCTTCTTTATAAATGTACATTTCCTTTATAAACAGATAACTAACTTCTGCCTGTTTTTAGAGCTTTCCTTGCATCCACTGGTTCTTAACAGCCTTTAACTCAAAATAGTCCATATGTCAAAGAGAGCTATTTGGGGTGCAATACTCCTGAGGGAAGAAAAAGTGCTTTAGAGACTGAAGGACTGAAGTATGTACTTCAGTTACAAAAGTTAAAAGAAAACAAACGAAGTGGCAGAAAGCGCTGCAAGGGGGAAAAAATCATTTTCCCTCTATCCTTTTAGGTGCTTGGCTGAGATGGCAATAAAAAAAGAAAAGATTAACAGAAGACAAATATACATGGCTGTATGCCCAGGAGAACCGAGTGTGTCCCTGAAACGGCCCAGCCCAAAAACTTGAATAGCATCCTTAGCAGATGGCCAGAGAAGGATGCCAAGAGGTGGAGAAAGGCTCGTTAATGGGAGGTGACCAGGGATAGCACGGTAACAAGTAACAGGGTCACGGCTACTATGCAAATCAAAGTCTTTGCTTTCTCCTTTGATGAGCTGCTAGGGGTTAAGTCATCCTTCTCTTCTTGATGCAGAAAGATACCCTTGCAAATGGAGCTTCCCCAAGGTCCGTCTAGTCAAGGCTATGGTTTTTCCTGTGGTCATGTGTGAATGTGAGAGTTGGACTGTGAAGAAGGCTGAGCACCGAAGAATTGATGCTTTGAACTGTGGTGTTGGAGAAGACTTCTGAGAGCCCCTTGGACTGCAAGGAGATCCCACCAGTCCATTCTGAAGGAGATCAGCCCTGGGATTTCTTTGGAGGGAATGATGCCGAAGCTGAAACTCCAGTACTTTGGCCACCTCATGCGAAGAGTTGACTCATTGGAAAAGACCCTGATGCTGGAAGGGATTAGGGGCAGGAGGAGAAGGGGACGACAGAGGATGAGCTGGCTGGATGGCATCACTGACTCAATGGACGTGAGTCTGAGTGAACTCTGGGAGTTGGTGATGGACAGGGAGGCCTGGCGTGCTGCGATTCACGGGGTCGCAAAGAGTCGGACGCGACTGAGCACCTGAACTGACTGACTGACTAATGAATGTAAGTGTTGTTGTTTACTTGTTACATCCTGTCTCACAGTTTTGAAACCCGTGGACTGTAGCCCGACAGGCTCCTCTGTCACTGGGCTCTCCAGGCAAGACTCCTGGAGTGGGTTGCCATTCCAGGAGTCGATATTGGGTCGATATTCTCGACCAAGGGAATGAACCCCAGCGTCCTGTACTGGCAGGAGGATTATTCACCGCTGAGCCACCAGGAAAGCCCAGACAAATGTGAATATCTTTCACAAAAGGATCCTTTATAATTGGGACCATACCGCAGCCTCCAGCATTGCAGGCAGATTCTTGGGTGTCCGAGCCATCGGGGAGGTGGTCTGGGGACTGGTTACCTGAACATACTGGGTATCTGGTCCAGCGGAACATTTACAGGGACACGAAAGCTGCCTAAGTTTCCGCTGATGTGGCACCCCAGGCTGGGGCAGCTTCATCATGGGCCTAGAAATGTATCCCAGAGGTAGAAGGGAGCAAGAAATTGCCCTCTCCTATAGACCTAAAGAAAATAAAAATTAATTTCTAAGGGGTGATATTTCTCCAGGCTCAGTTTTTTCACTGTCTTCATGGAGAAAATCCCCCAGACTTCTTCAGCACGTCAAAAGCCCGCAGTTTATGACAGTTACTGCCTGACTCCTGCCCTGAAGAGGCTTTAGGAATTGACCAGAGGCTACCCAGAGGCTGCGGTCTGCAGGGAAGCCTGGAATCAGCCACAGGTCTGAATTTCAATTTCTGGTGGACTTAGCTAGAGGAAGAATTTTGATTTAAGACTGGAAAGGCATTCATTCAACAGAGAGACCAGGAAGGCTTTCTCAATATCTGGCACCAAGCCTTTTCTTTCTCGTAGAATCTAGGTCTCAACCTGGCTGGACATTAGGGTGCCCTAGGGATTCTTCCTGGTGGCTCAGTGGCAAAGAAGAACCCGCCTGCCAGGGCAGGGGACTTGGGTTTGACCCCTGTTATAACCAAACGCTCCGGGACAGCGTGGGTAGTGGAGGGCAGTTTATTGCACCGGCTGGTCCGAGGCAGAGTTTCCTCTTTAGCCAGGACTCCCGACCGACTTTTGTGAAAACCTTAGATACCTTAAGTGTACTGCTCAAGCCCATATCCCCAAATTCCTTAAACCTAGCCTGGAAAGTGTTAAAGGTGTATACACTCAGGTTACAGCCATGATTCATAATCGGAAGGGTCAGCTGGTTATACATTGTAGCCTACACCAGTGGGGGCCATAAAGATTACAGGGGTGACTGACTGCACAGGGGGTTATTGCGTTCTTTTTGGCGACAGGAAATCTTGGCATGGGATCTGGTGCTTAGAAGTCTAGGAGGCCAGTTCGGCTCTAGGAATTTTACCAGGCACATAGTCCAAAGCTCATTGAAAGTGAGAGATGGAGTTTCCTTCGTTTTCAAGATGGAGCCAGCTCGGCCTGTTCCTTTCCTCCCTCAAGGAAGATTCCCCTCCAGGAAATGGCACTCCACTCTATTATGTTTGCCTGGAGAATTCCATGGACAGAGGAGCCTGGTGGGCTCCATCTATGGGGTCACAGGGAATCAGACACGGCTGAGCACACAAACGTGTGCGGGAGCTTTCATAATCTGTCGACAACCCACCCAAATGAACCAAAACTAATCTGAATATGCTGGGGAAGAGCCCCAGCATGACAATCTTTTTTAACTCCCCGGGGGATCCCAACACAGAGCCAGCCGTAGGAGAGCCCAATGACGTCTAGATCGGCTGTCCCCAAACTCCAGGATCTGATGCCTGATGGTCTGAGGCGGGACCGATGTCATAATAATAGAAATAGAGAGCAAATTCAATGTAATGCGCTTGAATCATCCTGAAACCAACCCCCGCCCTCCCCGCCTCCCCTGTCTGTGGAAAAATGGCCTTCCGGAAAGCCAGTCCTAGTGCCAAAAAGCGTGGGGACCGCTGAGCTAGTTGGCCCCAGGAGGGGGACAGGCCCTTCATCCGAGCCTGAAGCACTCTCCTTCCCAAAGGCTGTTAGAGTGCAGACAGGAGGCGGGGAGCTCCCAGTCTGCAGGTACACTGAAAGCCCGAGGATTCACTGCGATGAGGGGAAGATGACCAAGCGCTCTCTTCAGCGAAACGGACGTAGGCAGCTGCCTCCCCAGCCTCCATTTCAGGATACTTCCTTGAAAAGATAATAGCTCCAGTAATAGGCCTGACCTTTTGATTTTACAGTGCAAGGTCATGGACCCTCTGACCCTTGGACCTGCAAACACATCCCTCTGAATCGAGCTCAGCAGTCTCTCCTGAGGAGGACCAGAGGCTAACACAAGGCCCATTCACGTGTCTCTGGAGGAGATTAGAGAAGCGTTGCCTGTCCTTTCTCCTACTATACTGCATCAACGTGCGTGAAATTCCGTGCAGACCCAGCCATCTCTCACAGATTGCCTGCCTGCGTGTGATCTGAGATGCACACTCGGGAATAAACCATGTTCTCTCTCTTCTGTACTGGTATAGCGGGATGTTTTGGTTGGCAGGATTTTGCCATTTCCCAAAGCTCAGGACAGGAGAAGCAGGTAGAGGAGGGGAGAGTCAGGCTACCGTGGAAGCAAAGGACGAGCGAGGGTCGCAGTCCATGGCTTAGGCCAAGTCCAAGAGCACGGGGAGAAGGCTGAGTGCCGAGGAACTGACGCTTTGAACTGTGGTGTTGGAGAAGACTCTTGAGAGCCCCTTGGACTGCAAGGAGATCCAACCAGTCCATTCTAAAGGAAATCAGTCTTGAATATTATTGGAAGGACTGATGCTGAAGCTGAAGCTCCAATACTTTGGCCACCTGACTCAAAGAGCTGACTTATTTGAAAAGACCCTGATTCTGGGAAAGATTGAGGGCAGGAGGAGAAGGGGACGACAGAGGATGAGATGGTTGGATGGCATCACTGACTCGATGGACACGAGTTTGAGTGAGCTCTGAGAGTTGGTGATGGACAGGGAAGCATGGTGTGCTGTGGTCCATGGGGTCACAAAGAGTCGGACACGACTGAGCGACTGAACTGAACTGAAAGCATAGACTTGGGAGGAAAGGGCCAGGGGCCAGGGCCAGCTGCGCTTTCCGTCCTTCGAGTCTGTCTCTCCCCTGAGCCTTCCTGTTCTCTGATGCTTGACAGACTGCTGCCTCTATTCTGCCCCTGGTCTCTGGAGACAGGTGGCTCCCTGAGCAAGGTGTTAACACGAGTCGCTGTGCCCGATGCACAGTGAGGCCAAACAAACTGAAGCGTCAGAGTGTGGAGCAGAGAAAGGTTTATCACAAGACCGTGAAAGGCCATGAGGTGGCTCAGGTGCCGAAAAGCTTCGAGCTCCTGGAAGGGCTTCGGCAAAGCATTTTTTTTTAAAGGGGGGGTTGGGGCAGGGAGGGCTTCCCAGGTAGCTCAGTGATAAAGAATCCGCTTGCCGATGCAAGAGCCCCAGGGTTCAATCCTTGGGCAGGGAAGATCCCCTGGAGGAGGGCATGGCAACCAACTTCAGTATTCTTGCTGGGAGAATCCCATGGACAGAGGAGCCTGGTGGGCTCCAGTCCATGGTGTCGCAAAGAGCCAGGCCCCACTAACACGCATACAACACCTGCGGTGGGGAGGTCACAGGGCCTGCGATCAGCTGGTGCACAGTTCTCTGATTGGCTGATGGCGAGGCTGCAGGGTGGTGTCACGGGGTTCACATCATCCATCCTTGGGCTCCAGGAGTCCTGGGGCTATGTGCTCAGGGTCCTCAAGTAGTTAATGCCGTCCGTCTGGTGGGGGTTTTTCACCTCTGCGAAATAACTCAGGAAATGCGCATCGGATACGCTTATCTAGGTACTTCAGAGAGGAGCTGGAGAGGACGTGGGGAAGGCCTGTCCGGGGAAGACCCCGCAGGATCCTGCTGGTGCCAAAGGGCCCGGCAGCTCCCCTGCTCTCTTACGGCTCTCGGGAGAAGCTGCAGCGTTTGCTGAGCCCAGTTCAAGAGGTGATCGGGGAAGAGTCGAGAGTGAGAAGCGGGGCAGGAGCTGGCGCCTGGGGTCCAGACGAGCAAGCGGCCTGGAGACAGGAGTGAGGAGTGTGAGACACGAGGAAGCAGCAGTAGGACTTGGCGACTGGTTAGGGGCGGGGAGCAAGGAGACCCCAAGCAGGCTCTAAGGTTAGGGTTAGGTTTAGGGTTAGCCAGCAGGACCCCTGAGCCTGGGATGGATGAGGAAGCCCAGGGAACGAGAAGCGCGCCAGGGCTGGGCGGATCACATCAGAAATGAGTTTTGTTTCAGTTCCGTGGAGGAGAGCAGAGCAGGGACAGAGGGCAGAGCCGCTGCCTTCAGGACTCCTGTGAGCCCAGAGGGACGCTGATGGCAATTCAGCGGCTCTGGGGGACCATTCTGGCGCATCAGAGACACTTTGGCAGGTTCACTTCTTCGATTTATGTCGAAAGTGCTATGTTTTATGAAGTTCATGAGGAGGAGTGCCAGGACCTCTCCTAAGTGAACTGTGAATTTCCAGATTTTTGGAAGGGATTCTCCCAAATTTCCAAGTTTAAAAAAAAAAAAAGAAGAAGAAGAAGCAGAAACCAGAGGAGCCCCTAGTGGTCCAGGTGGCGCTTGGTGCTGTCACTGCTGAGGCCTGGGCGCAATGCCTGGTTGGAGAGCTGAGATCCCATAGGCAGCTTGGCATGATGAACAATAATAATAAATATTAATAAGTAAAATGTCATCGACACTTTTTTTAAGAAAAAGAAGCAGAAAACAGAACTGCCAGATCCCTTCCTTTTTGGTCTCTATTCGTAACTTGCCGCTTTATAGGTTTGTGTAGAGGAGTCAAGACTTAGTATATTAGATATTAAGATATCGTAATATCTTAGTGCTGACCCATATTAGCACTGATTAAATGTTAGATATTACCATTATTAGAATCACTTTCTCTGATCATCCTGCGTAGTTAAGTAATGACCTTCTCCTCTTTAAAAGAACCTTCGGGATTGTTAGAGACTGACACCCTGCTTACTGCGCTAAGGAGGCAGCCAGAAAATGAAGAAAAAAGCACAGAGGTCTAATGGGGCTTTGCTGTTCCTGGGAATTGCTTCCTGCTTCAAGTACAGCTTTTTACACATGCATCTGCATTAAATTAAATTTTTTCCTCTTCTTCTCTCATCTGCTCAAGAACAAATGAAATACATCTGTTGCCCTGCCAGAAATACCTAGGTTGACCTTGAACATTCAACTCGTCCAAGCAACCTGCCCTCTCCGCAGGTAGATTCGAAGGACAGATTCCAGGCAGAGAGAGAAATGATGGAGCTCTGTATTCACCCAAAATGTCTAGAGGAAATGTTTAAGAAAGAATGTCCTCCTCTTGGAACTTCCCTGGTGGTCCAGCGGGTAAGACTTCGAACTCCCAGTGCAGGGGCCCAGGTCCGACCACCAGTTAGGGAACCAGATTCCACATGCTGAACTAAGAGTCCCCACGCCACAACTGTAGATATTGAATGCTGCAATTAAGATTGAAGATCCCAAGTGCCAGCACAGACAAATACATAAATAAATACTAAAGAAAAGTAAAAGGATGCCCCCTCTCCCCGCGTCCAAGATCAAGAGTCACAGGAAGGAGTGAAACCCCAGTGGCCGGCCTCACGTCTTGGCCCTGACCACACACCTGATCACTGTTGCCCATCTCTACAGCCCTTCCTCCCTGCCCTCATCATCTCAGGATCTTTCTTCCCTCCAACACTCCCTTCCACAGGAACCCTGTCCTTCCCACCTGTGGAAGCCTCCACAGCAAGCTTCTCTCAACTTTGCCCCTTTTCCTCCAAGTGGAAGGAGCCTTGGAAAAAAGAAACCCAACTAGATAGAGCTGCCAGCTCAGGTCTCATTTTTGAAAACTGTACATGTGTTTGTACACAGAACATCAAAGGAGGGGATAGAGCCACCAAGCATGGCCTTCAGTGCAAATTGCAGCATCTTCTGGGCCTCAAACCAAAGAAACACCTGAGCTTGCCTTTTCATCCCTTCATCATTCCTCGCCTGGGTGTCTGACAGCCAGCAAATGTCTACTGTGGAATTTTAATGTACACAGACCCCTTCGTGCTATTAAAGGACCTCAAGTTTACATGCAAAAGCAAGAGTTTCAACAGCCAGCAGTTTTGCAGCCTTATTTAATGCCAGTGTCTAAGCCTCCTTTCCCTCTGAGGCTCAGAGACAGACCAGCACTCCATCCTGGAAATGTAATGTCAGCTCACGATCTATCAAGCATCCAGTGTTGTACTTCTGGAGCACGCCAATGGGAGCAATTACTTGTGTTTCTAAGAAACCAGATTTGGCTTAGAAATCTTCACATCTATTTTCTCACCTGAACACAATGGAAATAAATCTTGAGTGGAGAAGCAACCATTAGCTTCCAGTCTGCATCATCCACTTCATATTGCTACGTACTTACTCACGCATGACCGTCACAAGAGCTGTTTCCAGTTTTATAGGAAGCAGTGTTATTTGTTAGCCATAACTGTAATGGGGAAAAATTAATTCTTATAGGAATCACAGAAAAAAATCCATCAGTGATCTGGCCAGCTCGTGGCTTCAAGACAGAGCTGTACATAAAACTTAATCCACAACTTGCCAGTAAAATGCCTACAGTATTTGGTGCCCACTAAGATATCAGAAGACTGCCTGGTTTGAATTGGTGCTTCCCTGCCGTACAGCCTAAGTCTCTTTTCTGAGTATATTAGTTATTTATCAATAATCGAGTAAGCTTAGTAAGCTTTCCTTAAGTCTAATTTAAAGAAAGCAAAAGACAAATGAACAATGTCCTTGGATTTCATGCGATGTTGAATAAATAACCACGTGCAAACCTTCGGGAATACAGTTAACAATAAGAATGAACATGCATTCCCCCAAAAGACGCATGGTTGTCCTTGACAATAATCTCGAGAGATTAAGAGCGCACAGCAAATCCCAAGACTCACCTGTCTGTAATAATTCAACTTGGTAAACCTTTATCAATCACCTACCTTGTGCAAGTAACTGGGCTTGTCATCCCAGCAGGCATAGCGATGAATCAGGCACGGCACTTGCTGGAAGAACTTATTCATCCCTTATCCACTGAGGTCTTGACACCTTCTTAGAACCCAGCTTTAATTTTTGTTCCCAACAAGACTTGCATTAGACAGAATCATAGCAAGTCCTGTCCCATGTGGCATGAGTTTAATTTACAGTCGAAACACCTAATGCTAAAATAAAGGAGGAGTGATACAAACGTGTCCCCTCTCCCCCACCAGAAAATTCATTTGGGTTGACTGGAATCTCTGTTTTCAGAATAGTTTCAGCTCCAAAAATTCTTAGATGAATCCTCAAATATTTGTTCTCACTGCAATTTTGCTTCTGTTGCTCTGAGATCCCCAGGGAAAATCCTACACTTTCCTTTCATGAAAGGAAGGGAATCCAGTGCCCTTCTCCTTAGCAGAACACGAAGCCGGTGAGAAAGGCTGTTGAAGAAACTTCAGGTCTGTGTAATTTGGAGTGCTCCTCTTTAAGCCAAAGTTTTGATCACAGATGAGATGCCGTTTTCTTAGTTTAAACTTTTTATTGTCTTCTGGGGCATAACCGCTTAACAATATTGTGATAATTTCCAGTGGACAGCAGAGGGACTCAGCCATACGTATGCATGTATCCATTCTCGCCCAGACTCCCCTCCCATCCAGGCTGCCGCGTGACATTGAGCAGAGTTCCAGGTGTGACAGTAAGTCCTTGTTGGTGAGCCATTTTAAATGCAGCAGTGTGCACGTGTCCATCCCAAACTCCCGGATTATCCGTTCCCCCAAACCTTCCTCCTCCCCGGGCAACCATAACTTCCTTATCTAAGTCTGTGAAGAGACAACCTATTCCAAGAAGCCCTAAGGAGATGTCGTGTTTGAACTCAACTCAGCAGTGCGAGATGAAGACAACGCCACCCCTGGCGGGGAGCTGGGGCCAGCTGGCATCGCTGCAGTCCAGACTCTGGCCAGAGCGCTTTTCTTAAACGAGGGTACTTTAGGCTGACCAGTTGCCCAGGTGAAGGACTTTAGCTTATCAAAGACATGATGTCAAAATGAGGACAACAATGAGAAACAGTCCCATCACAAGGGAAGCTCCGCCCCTCCATAGGTTAGTCATGATAGCTGGTGATAACGTGAGTGCTGTGCTGAGCTCAGTCGCTCAGTCCTGTCTGACTCTTTACAACCCCATGGATTCTCCAGGCAAGAACACTGGCGTGCATGTATGTACAGTAAATTATTTAATGGCCACCAATCCTTTCCAGTCCAATACGCTCACCACTTTGCAATGTAGCATTGCCGATCCTCCTATCCAGCAGGCGGAATTATTTCAGATATATCTTTTGCTTTGCCATGCCCCTGCAGTGGAAGCACAGAGTCTTAGCCACTAGACTGGCAGAGAGGTTTCTTTTTTATTATTTCCTGATCAACTAAATGTGATGGGGCTGGTAATGTCTGAATTCTGGAATGCTTTAGGAGACCCTCTTGGAGCGGCCATATTTAAAAAAAGAAAGAAAGACTTTTCTATTTACTCTCAAACTGCTGAAAAGAAAGGGTCCGATTTTATCGATATTTGTGGAGTATTTCCTCCATGCTCAACCCCAGTCCATGGCACTGTGCAGAGTCCATCCTGACACAGGAGGAATTCAACTAATGAAGACTGAATTGAATGAAGGGCTTCCCAGGTGGTGCCAGTGGTAAGGAACCTACTTGCCAATGCAGGGGACGTGAGTGGCTTAGGTTTCATCGCTGGGTCAGGAAGATCCCCTGGAGGAGAAAACGGCAGCCCACTCTAGTACTCTTGCCTGGAGAATCCCACAGGCAGAGGAGCCTGGAGGGCTACAGTCCATGGGGTCGCAAAGAGCTGGACATGACGGAAGCGCGTTAGCTTGCATGCACGCACAGAGTGAAACACTGCCAGAAAAACAGGTCCTGCCTGAGACAGCCTAAATAAAAATACTCCCCAAAGTGATCACTGTCAGATTTAATGCTTTCACTGAGGCTCTGAATTTAGTTCTCTGGGACGGAGCCTACTAAATGCGTCTCCTTTCGATTTCAGACAGAGGACCAGACCACCCTGCCTCAGTTCCAGGCCTGGCCCTGTGCCCAAGGGGGTCAGGGACTCGCCTCTCACTCCTGTGTCTCCTGCCAAGGCGGAGCTCCTGCTCTTACCTTTCTGCTGCTGTTTTGTTTGGGAATCTAACTTGACTGGGAAAGTCAAACTTCATCGACACAAACTATGAAGGCTTGGAAAGGCTTAGGGAGCACTGATCTTGTGGCCCACTGTTTTTCCCACGTTTGCCTAGTAGTCTGGCCAGGATGGCTTGAAACATCCTCAGTCCTACAGACAGGAGGAGCCCTCCGCTAATGCCCTTCCTTCTGATCCTCGAGCATCTCTTCTGCTGCTGTCTTCGCTGGGCATCCTCTTCACCCCCGCTCTCCCCTCGGCTGTAGCAAAAAACACAGGATTTGAAGATGGTTTCTCGCCAAGCCCCCTGGGCTTCTGTACGTACAGGGCGACTGGTTGCCAATCTGATCCTTCCACCTCACTCTCTTCACAGGGGCTCGGAAAGGGGCAGCGTCATCCGCAGTCACAGAAAAAGCATGATAGACACCATCCTCTCATTATCAAGTCCAAGCTCGCTCTGCTCGCTGTATGACAGGCCAATTAACCAAGAGCCGAGGGGCTGAGGCAAAGAATGTGACTTTATTTGGAAAGCCAGGCAACCAAGAAGATGGCAGCTGAATGTCTCAGAACACCAGCTTATGGGGTCTGGATGCCTCTTTTTTATATAGAACAGAGAGGGAGAGGAGGTAAGAAAGGAAAGTAAAAGGCCATTTATCTTTTGTAATAGGAGGGGACGTGTTAATTTCTTCTATTCTGCAGCCATTCACAGGTGGCCAGGGTCAAATGATGCCCCTGTGACCTGAACAAAGGCACGTTAGTCTAACAGGCAGAGGGATCCCCGAGGCAGGCCACTGTGTGTGACTATAATAACACAAGCAAAGGTTGAAGTCAGGCCCAACATGGAGTCAGAACTGCTCTTCCATGTAGCACATTTTTTTTTTCTTTTTCTTTTTTTTTTTTTTGTCTCTCTCCAGGTATCCCGGCGGTAGAGCAAACTCAGAGAAGTAAAAATATTACACCGGTCAGGAATTCAGGGGATCCCTTTGTGTGGGTGCTCTGCTTAGGAGCTGACATTGACGAGAAGAACAGGACTTGATGGAAAAACAGGGACTGGGAGCATGAAACAGGCCCAGCACCCCCAACCTTTTAATGCACAGCTCCAGTGGGCGCCATTCCCACTGACCCCCAGAGTTAAGCACTGGGGACAGAGCGTGCTTCCCTGGAGAACTGCGCAATGTCTAGGCTCTAGAGGACTCCTCTCTGGGTGACACAATGTCATGAGGTTTGTTTATGACTGACAGCAATGCAAAATAATTCTTGGTGATAGACATGCAACTTCTGTCCTGTCCCCAGAGGTTTCACGGCAGATGATGAGGTGGTTGGATGGCATCATCAACTCAAGGACAGGAGTCTGGGCCAACTCAGGGAGAAGGGGAAGGACAGGGAAGCTGGGCGTGCTGCAGTTCGTGGGGTCTCAGGGAGTCAGACGCGAATAAGTGACTGAATAGCCACAGCCGCAGAGGTCCATGGGTTTCCTTCTCCTAAAGTCAGAGACTGGCTGGGGTTGCTTTCACTTATTTATTTCAACACTCCTGGGTTCACAGGATAGTACTTTCTCTACTTTTCCAATGAACTGGTTTCAACACCTCTCCAATTTGAATTAAATAAAATCTTTAGCATGTGTTCAGTTTGAAAAGCAGTGTAAGAGTTGTCATTTTTACCTCTTGTTTTTTTGAAAATGATTCTTTAACAGTCCAGAGTAAGAACCTACTTGGGATCTTCCCTGTGATACAGCCACAAATATCCAAAACTTGATAGAAAGGAGGTTATAGCTGAGAACCAATGTTCACACCTGCTCAGAGCACATTAGCATAGCAATGGATGCTTCTCTCAGGAGGTCCAGGCTGCTTCCTGTCTTTCTCAGGACTCCCCAAGGTGAAACCCTATTACCCCAGGGGTGGTGTTTTAATTCACTTCTAAGTGACTGGACCACAAGCTGGGTTTGCATCTTCAACCCACTGGATTCATTTGCAAGTGAATAAAATTTAACTCTCTTTTTCTAGCAACGCTTAAGGTCAGTAACCACAAGGAGCTACTGTAAAATTTTCATAACGAAAGGGCAAGATTTGGCTTTGAATGCTAAGTATGGCTCTTCAAAGATAAAAATCAAAACCCAGGCAGCTTCCCATAGTAAACAGTCCCCCAGCTCTTCATCTTCCTGGCCTGCCCGCCCTCTTTGGGAGGCACAGTATTCTGTGTATAGTCATCAAAATTATGTAGTATCCAAACACTCCAAAGCTCTGTCAGGAATCTTAACCTGCTGGAGCTACCTGGGAGTTCCTGGCTCTTTTATTTTGCTGAAACTCAGCCACTCAGAGAAGATACAAAAGTGAAGAACCAGAATCTAAAATTGGTGGTTCCAAATTCATCGCTTTTTTCCCTATTACATCCCAACAGCAGGACAGTGCTCTCCAAGGGAAAGTGTCGAAAGCAATTATTCAAATTGCTTCAAGTTATTTCCCTTTATGAAAAATTATTTTATTTAATTTATTTTTAAACATTTTATATGTTTTAAAATATAATCCAGTAGGACTATAGTATATGTATAGGGTTGCTAAATAAATGAATCAATAAATGTCAGGAGAGTACACTCAAAAAAATTATGATGAGGACGACCAATCAAAATAGTTTAGAGGCCTTTCTCCAGGATCAATGTTGAACTTTAACCCTGTGTTTCTTATCACCATTTTGTATTCCCAGAAAACACAAGGGACAAGAAAGAAAAGACGAGAGCGAAAAAGCTGGCTTAAAGCTCAACATTCAGAAAGCTAAGATCATGGGGTCTGGTCCCATCACTTCATGGCAAATAAGGGGGAAACAATGGGAACAGTGACAGACTTTATTTTCTTGGGCTCCAAAATCACTGCCGATGGTGACTGCAGCCGTGAAATTAAAAGATATTTTCGCCTTGGACGAAAAGCTATGACAAACCTAGACAATGCATTAAAAAAGCAGAGACATTACTTTGCCAACAAAGATCCGTATAGTCAAAGCTAAGGTTTTTCCAATAGTTGTATATGGATGTGAGAGTTGGACCATAAAGAAGGCTGAGTGCCAAAGAACTGATGCCTTCAAACTGTGATGGAGAAGACTCTTGAGAGTCCCTTTTACAGCAAGGAGATTAAACCAGTCAACTCTAAAGGAAATCAACCTTGAACATTTATTGGAAGGACAGATGCTAAAGCTGAAGCTCCAATACTTTGGCTACCTGATGCAAAGAACTGACTCATTAGGAAAGACCCTGATGCTGGGAAGGACTGAAGGCAGGAGGAGAAGGGGACGACAGAGGATGAGATGGTTGGATGGCATCACCGACTCAATGGACATGAGTTTGAGTAAACTCCGGGAGTCGGTGATGGACAGGGAGGCCTGGTGCGCTGCAGTGCATGGGGTCCCAAAGAGTCGGTCACGCCTGAGCGACTGAACAACAAACTAAGGTAAGATCCACTCTGCTATTCTTAGGAACAAGCCGAAAGAATTTGGAAAATTAGAGCAAGCAAATGTTGGCTCTGAGATGATCAGACTTGGTTGACACTTTGAATTGTGTTGTTTGTGTTGAGGCCTGATAGAGGCCGTGACTAAAATAGGCCGGAGCAAGCATCCCGGAAGCAGCTGAGACACTGCCCAGGCGGGATCAAAATTACCCCCGCTGGTGACGGGAGGACTCAGCCTGTTAGCATGCTCCCCGTAGCCTGGTCTGTGCCAATCGGGACAAGGATAGAAATCTCCTAAGAAAGCCCGCACGCGAAAATCTAGCCAATTAGTAGATGCAAAGAAACCCTTGTAACCAATCCAACCTTGCCATTTCCCTGTCTTTGTCCTAAACCTATAAATACTACTGTAATCCAGGGCTCGGGGCTCTGGCTCTATTCCACTGTGTTGGATGTGGCCGGGGCACTGGCTCGAGCTAGCAATAAATTCCCTTTTTGCGTTTGCATTGCTGTGGATGTCTTGTTCTCTCAGTTCTGGGGATTTGGACCTTGGGCAAAACATTTGTTGTCGTTGATGGAACTGTTTCTCCCTAAATTTACTCATTAAAGCCCTAATCCGTCAATGGGACTATATTAGGAGATACGGACTTCATGATGTTCAAGCTGGTTTTAGAAAAGGTAGAGGAACCAGAGATCAAATTGCCAACATCCGCTGGATCATGGAAAAAGCAAGAGAGTTCCAGAGAAACATCTATTTCTGCTTTATTGACTATGCCAAAGCCTTCGACTGTGTGGATCACAATAAACTGTGGAAAATTCTGAAACAGATGGGAATACCAGACCACCTAACCTGCCTCTTGAGAAATCTGTATGCAGGCCAGGAAGCAACAGTTAGAACTGGACTTGGAACAACAGACTGGTTCCAAATAGGAAAAGGAGTATATCAAGGCTGTATATTTTCACCCTGCTTATTTAACTTCTATGCAGAGTACATCATGAGAAACCCTGGACTGGAAGAAGCACAAGCTGGAATCAAGATTGCTGGGAGAAATATCAATAACCTCAGATAGGCAGATAACACCACCCTTATGGCAGAAAGTGAAGAGGAACTAAAAAGCCTCTTGATGAAAGTAAAGGAGGAGAGTGAAAAAGCTGGCTTAAAGCTCAACGTTCAGAAAACGAAGATCATGGCATCTGGTCCCATCACTTCATGGGAAATAGATGGGGAAACAGTGGAAACAGTGTCAGACTTTATTTTTGGGGGCTCCAAAATCACTGCAGATGGTGACTGCAGCCATGAAATTAAAAGATGCTTACTCCTTGGAAGAAAAGTTATAACCAACTTAGATAGTATATTGAAAAGCAGAGACATTACTTTGCCGACTAAGGTCCATCTAGTCAAGGCTATGCTTTTTCCTGTGGTCATGTATGGATGTGAGAGTTGGACTCTGAAGAAGGCTGAGCGCCGAAGAATTGATGCTTTTGAACTGTGGTGTTGGAGAAGACTCTTGAGAGTCCCTTGGACTGCAAGGAGATCCAACCAGTCCATTCTGAAGGAGATCAGCCCTGGGATTTCTTTGGAAGGAATGATGCTGAAGCTGAAACTCCAGTACTTTGGCCACCTCATGAGAAGAGCTGACTCATTGGAAAAGACTTTGATGCTGGGAGGGATTGAGGGCAGGAGGAGAAGGGGATGACAGAGGATGAGATGGCTGGATGGCATCACTGACTTGATGAACGTGAGTCTGAGTGAACTCCGGGAGATGGTGATGGACAGGGAGGCCTGGTGTGCTGGGATTCATAGGGTCGCAAAAGAGTCGGACACGACTGAGCGACTGAACTGAACTGAACTGATGGACTTCAGAGAGGTAACTAAGATAATAGAAGGTTGAGGAGGTGTGGGGCTGTAGTCCTATAGAACTGGAGTCTCCGTAAAAAGAGACTCCGGAGATCTCTCTTCTTTCCCCCACCGCAGGTGCAAACACAGAGGAAAGGCCGTGTGAGCACTGTGAGGAGGTAGCCATCTGCAAGACAGGAAGAGAAGTCTCACGGGAAGCTAACCCTGAGGGCACCTGTGTGTTAGACTTGTAGCCTCCAGAACTAGGAAATGCTTAATTTCTACTGTTTCAGCGGCCCAGTCTGCGGTAGTTTGTTATAGAAGCCCAAATACACTAAGACCGTGCGATGCTCAATACATACGCATGCTATGGGAATTAAGGGAGAGGTCAAGGAAGACGTGCTGAAGTGGGATCTGAAGTATGGGTGTGGAGGGGAGATGGCTGGAGGCAGTGACAAACGCTGGCTTGGCTGGAAAGTCCACCGCCGAGGCTCCAGCATCATCATGGCCTGTTTCCCAGTTCACAGCCAGCGTCTGCTCCCCGTGTCCTCACCTGGCGAGAGGGCCAGGGACTTTCTGGAGCCCCTTTAATAAGGGCACTAATGCCATACGTGATGACTCCAGCCTCGTGACTTAAGCACCTCCCAAAGGCCCCCACCTCCTAGCGCCAACATCATTGAAGGTCACAATATTAACAGACACATTTTGAGAAGATGCAAAGCCTTTCCACTGGCTTCACGATTCCACATAGCATCCTTGCAGACTGAGGCAAGGGTGTCCACGGAGACCCAGACACGTGCGCTTCGGCAGATGACTGTATTGCCCTGAGTTGGGCACAAACGGCGCTTCTGGGTGATGAGAACTGTGAGGAGCCAGAGGCAGAGGATAAAAGGGGCAACTCCCAGACACGACCAGCTCATCTCCAGATCTAGTCCGCCTCCTCCAGGAACCTCACTTTCCAGGACAGTGTGGAGTTCATTTTAACAGCACTCAGTGTATTCATCTGGGCCTCCTTTTTTATATCCCATTCCTTCCTAAGGTTTGTAACATCTCTTCCTTTGGATTAGATTTTGCTTTATCCCATAAAGAAAGTTTCTATCACCAGTATAAAGCACCAGGCTGGAGGCAAGGGCCCGTACAAGCTGAGTACTTGCAGCTCTAGAAAGACGGTGACAGGAGCGGCTAGAATCTTAAATGAGAGCCAGTGCCTTACCAGGACCCCTCTTAGTGGGGAGTTAAAGTCGCTCAGCCATGTCCGACTCTTTGCGACCCCATGGACTATACAGTCCATGGAATTCTCCAGGCCAGAATACTGGGGTGGGGAGCCTTTCCCTCCTCCAGGGGATCTGCCCAACCCAGGGACCGAACCCAGGTCTCCCGCATTGCAGGCGGATTCTTTACCAGCTGAGCCACCTGAAACCCTCTTGGGGGTAATCCCACCCAAGTCACATGACCGTGTGTGCCTCGCTCTTCTCTCTTGTTTAATATTTACCTTATTCACTCCCTGGGCTGCGTCGCGCCTCGGCTGTGGGTGCGGGATCGTGTCGCGTCCGGGGGGCTCTCCTGCTGCCTCGCACAGACCCTGCTGTGCTCTGCGGCTCGGTCAGTGCGGCACGTGGGCTCCGCGGCCCTTGGCTGCAGTACCATCAGCACTGGGGCTTAGCCGCTCCACAGCACACGGGATCTTTGTTGTCTGACCAGGGATAGAACCCATGTCCCCTCCATCGCACGGCAGATTCTTCACCACTGGACCTCCAGGGCAGTCCCGCCTCAGTCACCCTCTCCGTTGACCTTGGGCGTGGGTAGCTTTTGTTGGTGGGTTCCAGCACCCTCCTGTCGATGGCTGTTCAACAGCTAGTTGCAACCTTGGTGCTCTCACAGGAGAAGATGAGTGTACGTCCTTGTGGAGCCAATCCTCTCGCCTCCCCCATCTTCTTATCCTTAAGATAAGCACATTAGCTCTTGGCCTGGAAGGGATTTTATAAGGCTTGGTTAATGTTTCCATATGTTTTTCTTTTTTTTTTTAATTAATCATCCCACCCTTTCCCTCTCCCACAGAGTCCAAAAGCCTCTTCTGTACATCTGTGTCTCTTTCGCTATCTCGCATACAGGGTTACAATTACCATCTTTCTAAATTCCATATATATGCATTAGTATCCTGTATTGGTGTTTTTCTTTCTGGCTTACTTCACTCTGTATATTAGGCTCCAGTTTCATCCACCACATTCGAACTGATTCAAATGAATTCCTTTTAATGGCTGAGTAATACTCCACTGTATATATGTCCCACAGCTTTCTTATCCATTCATCTGCTAATGGACATCTAGGTTGCTTCCATGTCCTGGCTATTATAAACAGTGCTGTAATGAACATTGAGGTACATGTGTCTCTTTCAATCCTGGTTTCCTTGGTGTTTATGCCCAGCAGTGGGATTGCTGGGTCGTATGGCAGTTCTATTTCCAGGTTTTTAAGGGATCTCCACACTGTTCTCCATCGTGGCTGTACTAGTTTGCATTCCCACCAACAGTGTAAGAGGGTTCCCTTTTCTCCACACCCTCTCCAGCATTTATTGCTTGTAGACCTATGTTTTTCAGGGCCTGGCTTTTCATAGCCATTGTTAACTGACAAAAAATATTACCTTGAAGGACCTACATGTTTTACATTGAGTTTTGAGCTTCCGAAGTGAAAGTTGGTGAACTGATGTTGAAATACTGCCCAAGATACTCTCAAGAATTTCCATTCCCAGTCTGCAAGAGACGTGGAGTACAGAACCTCCAGCTGGTTTATTCTGTCTCCCCTCACCCCGCTCCTTGGAGACAGGTTGCCAAACAGCCTTTGCAGAAGCCAGGTCGCCACGTGATGCTGCTGCTGCGATGGCCATGTCCTTAATTGCTATTGCCTGTTATTCAAAACCACTAATTGAGTCATGGTCCCTTTGCAAATGTGACTTAACTTGCTGTTTTACTGCTTGCTGAGGAACTGCAAATAAAAAATAATGGCAGTTGTAATTAACTCAGAACCAGCTGGATAACCTGTCCCTCCATCCGTGACGGGTAAAAGTTCAATTAAAAAGTAAAGTTATTAACAGAGTAAGGTTTGGGCACACATCTGTCATATAGAGTGTGGCAGGACACAAAAGTCGC
Organism: Capra hircus; assembly: GCF_001704415.2. Taxonomy (NCBI): domain Eukaryota; kingdom Metazoa; phylum Chordata; class Mammalia; order Artiodactyla; family Bovidae; genus Capra; species Capra hircus. Next base: position 60,334,670 of record NC_030831.1, read on the forward strand.
CCCATGCCACAGAGAGGGACTCACTAGGGCCCTGTGGTAACTTTCTTCTCTGGCGTTCAAAAATGAATAGCTCCATATATAAAGCAATTAAATTACTCCGTATATAGAGTCATATGACAAGTCACCTGTTTAAAATGTCTAAATAGAACTGTTTATCTTAGAGTCATAAAAGGTATCGCGGCAGTAAACTGCAAAACTGCAGGGAAAAGGAGAGCCAAGAAGCATGTAAGGGACTCACAGAAATGTGCGCAAACTACCCGAAGGCTAGTTATTAGAAACCTCCAATAGGATGCTTGACAAGGGACTTCCCTGGTTGCCCAGTGCTGAAGAATCCACCCTGCAATGCAGGCGACAGGGGCTCGCCTTCTGGTCTGAGAACTAAGGCCCCACATGCTGCGGGGCCACTAGGCCTGCCAGCTGCAGAGAAAGACCACACGTGATGCAGCGGAGATCCTGAGTGCTGCAGCTAAGACCCCATGCAGCCAAATACATTAACAGTTTAGAAAATAAGCTCTGTATTTTTTAAAACATATTTGACAACATGAAATACTGCTCATATCTACTAGTTAGCTGTAATCCAAAAGCAGAGCAATAACAAGTATTGACAAGGACATGGAAATTAGAAAACCTCAAATTGGCCACAGGACTGGAAAAGGTCAGTTTTCATTCCAACCCCAAAGAAAGGCAATGTCAAAAGAATGCTCAAACTACCGCACAATTGCACTCATCTCACACGCTAGCAAAGTAATACTGAAAATTCTCCAAGCCAGGCTTCAACAGTACGTGAACCGTGAACTTTCAGATGTTCAAGCTGGTTTTAGAGAAGGTAGAGGAACCAGAGATCAAATTGCCAACATCTGCTGGATCATGGAAAAAGCAAGAGAGTTCCAGAAAAACATCTACTTCTGCTTTATTGACTATGCCAAAGTCTTTGACTGTGTGGATCACAACAAACTGTGGAAAATTCTTCAAGAGATAGAAATACCAGACCACCTGACCTGCCTTCTGAGAAATCTGTATGCAGGTCAGGAAGCAACAGTTAGAACTGGACTTGGAACAACAGACTGGTTCCAAATAGGAAAAGGAGTACGTCAAGGCTGTATATTGTCACCCTGCTTATTTAACTTCTATGCAGAGGACATCATGAGAAATGCTGGTCTGGAAGAAGCACAAGCTGGAATCAAGATTGCTGAGAGATATCAATAACCTCAGATAAGCAGATGACACCACCCTTATGGCAGAAAGCAAAGAAGAACTGAAGAGCCTCTTGATGAAAGTGAAAGAGGAGAGTGAAAAAGTTGACTTAAAGCTCAACATTCAGAAAACGAAGATCATGGCATCTGGTCCCATCACTTCATGGCAAATAGATGGAGAAACAATGGAAACAGTGAGAGACTTTATTTTCTTGGGTTCCAAAATCACTGCAGATGGTGACTGCAGCCATGAAATTAAAAGACACTTATTCCTTGGAAGAAAAGTTATGAGCAACCTAGAAAGCATATTAAAATGCAGAGACATTACTTTACCAACAAAGGTCTGTCTAGTCAAAGCTATGGTTTTTCCAGTAGTCATGCATGAATGTTAGAGCTGGACCATAAAGAAAGCTGAGTGCCGAAAATTGATGCTTTTGAACTGTGGTGTTGGAGAAGACTCTTGACAGTCCCTTGGACTACAAGGAGATCCAACCAGTCCATCCTAAAGGAAATCAGTCCTGAATATTCATTGGAAGGACTGATGCTGAAGCTGAGACTCCAATACTTTGGCCACCTGATGAAGAACTGACTCATTTGAAAAGACCCTGATGCTGGGAAAGATTGAAGGCAGGAGGAGAAGGGGACGACAGAGGATAAGATGGTTGGATGGCATTACTAACTCAATGGACATTAGTCTGTGTAAACTCTGGACAGGGAAGCCTGGCATGCTGCAGTTCATGGAGTCAAAAAGAACTGGACATGACTGAGCAACTGAACTGAACTGAACTGCTAGTAGAAAAGCAAAATTGAATAGCCATTTGGAAAAACACTCTGGTGGTTCCTGAGAAGTTAAACATACAGTATCCAAATTACATAGTTTCCACTTCTAGGTATTACTCAACAGAATTAAACCAGGTCCACATACAAGCTTGTGCCTGAATGTCCACAGCAGCATCGCTCACAATAGCCAAACAGAGAGAACAGCCTGAAGGCCCACCGATTGACAGGTGGGACAAACGTGAGGCGGCAGATCCGTGCGGTGGGTATTGAACACCCACAGGAGGGAACGGCGCTCTGACACGTGCTGTGAGGTGCATGAGCCTTGTAAACGCTACGCGAAGGGAAAGCAACCAGACGCAAAAGGTCACACGTAGGATTCCATTCAGATGGAAAGATGAAAGGAAGCCAGCCTGCAGAGAGAGAAAGTGGACTAGCGGGCTTCAGGGCTGGGAAAGGGGCTGCGGAGAGAAGTGACCTTCTCCATTGGCTAGGCCCACAAGTAATATTTATAAAAGATGGGCTAACAAAGGAAAACGTTAAATACGTGTGTATATACAGGAGTTTCACAAAGAAACGACACTCAAGGAGACAACCAGATGATTGGGCTTGTATACTATGTCAGGCAAAACAAAAGATAAATTTATTTTTAGCCAGCTAAGACTCATTTGAAAAGACCCTGATGCTGGGAAAAATTGAGAGCAGGAGGAGAAGGGGACGACAGAGGACGAGATGGTTGGATGGCATCACCGACTCAGTGTTCACGGGTTTGGATGGACTCCAGGAGTTGGTGATGGACAGGGAGGCCTGGCGTGCTGCGTTCATGGGGTCGCAAAGAGTCAGACATGACTGAGCGGCTGAACTGAACTGAAGGGTAGGCAGTAGGGAGCCTTTCTCCCGTTCTCAGTTGCCTTTAGCTAAAAATAATCTTTATGCCAAACTTCACGGTCACTAATAGGCCAATTCTTCTCTCAATCAAACGGCCCCTACCATAGGGACTCTCTTTAGTGTAGACGGCTACTGTCTTCAGGGGGTGGATGCTTGGGAAGCAAGCAACTGGGACAATAAACACAAAGCTCAGAGTGAAAACAGAAGAACCAAGAGGGGATTGGTCCTTGATGTTGAAGGGGTTCAGAACAAGCCCCCCTCCAAATATGTCACTTTTGCACAACGATTATTTTTTAATTTTTACTTATTTTTTTAAAAGTTTTAATTGAATTTGTTTCAACATATGTTTCTGTTTTGTGTTGATTTTTTTTTGTTTGTTTGTTTTGTTTTTTGGGCAGAAGGCAAGTGGGATCCTAGCTTCCCAACCAGGGATTGAAATTGCACCCACTACATTAGAAGGTAAAGTCTAAACCACTGGACCACAAGGGCAATCTCAACAGTACTCACTTAAGCATTAAAAATTCAAGTTGGATAAGGCAGACACAGTCCTGTCCTGTGTGTACATCAGAGCTAAAGACGAAGACCTGCAGTGGCTCATTGTCCAGAAACACGCTCAAGACGTCCTCTCTTGGGGAAATCCTGCTAGCAGAGTGCATGGCTTCCACATGCCAGCCAGGCTGCCCCGTTAGACACGCTGCTCCCGCTGGCATGCTCCCTGGCCAGCACGGTGCAGTCGGCCTTCCAGCCCCATCCAGAGCTCTCCCCGTGCACCCCAGGTCTTCAGTCCCCAGCTGTGGGGACGGCTGTGGGACTGAGTTCTTGCATCCACGATACACACGGGGGCAGTGTTGGCACTTGGGCTTTCCGGTGATGGGGCTTTAAAATCGAGCCCAGAAAAGAAAGGGAAATGAAAATAATGGAAGGCAAGGAAGGAGGGAGGAAAGAAAAGAAGAAGGAAGGAAAGAAAAGAAGTGAGGTGTGAGAAGGACTCAAGACAAATTTTAATGTTTTGGCTCAGATTCTGGATGGGGCGTCCCTGCAGGCTCAGTGATACAGAATCTGCCTGCCAATGAAGGAGACTCGGGTTCAATCCCTGGGTCAGGAAGATCCCCTGGAGGAGAAAATGGCAACCCACTCCCGTATTCTTGCCTGAGAAGTTCCATGGACAGAGGAGCCTGGGGGGCTCAGAGAGTCAGATATAACTGAGTGACTGAGCATGCTTGCACACCAGGTTCTTGACATCAGGCAAAGCCTGGGCTGAATCCACCCAAGTGCATAGCAGGGAAAAAGGTCTGATGTGGGAGAAAGAATGGGAGACCCCCTAAGGCTGGAGCCCACCTAGGAGGATGAGCTGAGTGCCCCCCGCCGCGGGAAGGCTCTTCACGCTAAGGCACGCAGGGCCCAGACCAGCTCTGACATCACCCTGTCCTGCCTTCTCGTTGGGCCCAGGATGTGGCTTGCGTTCCTTTCTTGCTGGAAGCAGTCTCAGCCACTACAGCCTGAGAGGTTTCCTCTTTTCCGAGCCAACTGCAGAGTGAGCCCCGTGTCCCAGCTACCACACCCGACCCAGCCCACAGCAAGCCCACAGTCCATTTTCTTTCTAAAACATTTATTACCAGGAAACAGATAAGAGGTAACAAAAATAAGCAGAGAGAGAATTACCAAGATAAAGGCGGTCTTGCACAGCCCCTGCAGCCAACTTCTAGTTATTCTTCTTTCACACGGAGAGTGATGAAAGGCTCTGCTTCTCCCAGGCAGAGAGCTCAGGGGACTACAGGCGCGGGTTTCCCAGGATAGACGGAGTCCGGGGATGGGAGAACGCCAGGGCTAAAGCTGGGAGGAGGTGGCAGTTCAGTCACCAAATCATGCCCATCTCTTGCGACCCCGTGGACCGTAGCCCGCCAGGCTCCTCTGTCTGTGGGAACCTCCAGGCAGGAATACTGGGAGCTTCCCTGGGCATATTTTAGCGACTGGTTGGCTTCCCTGGTGGCTCAGCTGGTGAAGAAACCGCCTGCAATGCAGGAGACCTGGGTTTGATTCCTGGGTTGAGAAGATCCTCTGTAGAAGGGAAGAGCTACCCACTCCAGTATCCTGGCCTGGAGAATTCCGTGGACTGTATAATCCATGGGCTTCCCTTGTGGCTCAGCTGGTTAAGAAACCGCCTGCAATGCAGGAGACCTGGGTTTGATTCCTGGGTTGGGAAGATCCCCTGGAGAAGGGAAGGGCTACCAATCCAGTATTCTGGCCTGGAGAATCCCATGGACTGTACAGTCCATAAGGTCGCAAAGAGTCAGACACAACTGAGCAAATTTCACTTTCACATTACCATTTCAAACCCAGGAAATCCTCCCGTCTCCGACCCCCTCAACAACATTTTGCGAACTGCTATTTCCTGAAAGACTGATTTACAAACTACCTCAAAGTCAAACCTGTTCCATTTCTGTGGGACTTCCAACATGGTAATATGCTGGAAAGTGGGAATTTTTCCTTCTTTCCTTCTAGATTCTTTGGCTGGTCTAGTAATCCAGCTGACACATGACAGATTAACCAGAGAAAAACAAAATTTTTATTTCGTACATAAGTGCACGTGCGCTAAATCAATTCAGTCATGCCCGACTCTTTGCAGCCCTGTGGACTGTGCCCCACGAGGCTCCTCTGTCATAGGGTTTCCAAGGCAGGAACACTGGAGTGGGCTGCCTTTTCCTTCTCTAGGAGATCTTCCTGACCCAGAGATAGAGCCTGCATCTCTTGCGTCTCCTGCACGGGCAGGCAAGTTCTTTACCATCAGCGCCGCCTGGGAAGCCCCATTTTGTTCATAAGCAAGGAGATCAGCCCTGGGTGTTCTTTGGAGGCAATGATGCTAAAGCTGAAACTCCAGTACGTTGGCCACCTCATGCGAAGAGTTGACTCATTGGAAAAGACTCTGATGCTGGGAGGGATTGGGGGCAGGAGGAGAAGGGGACGACCGAGGATGAGATGGCTGGATGGCATCACTGACTCGATGGACGTGAGTCTGAGTGAACTCTGGGAGTTGGTGATGGACAGGGAGGCCTGGCGTGCTGCGATTCATGGGGTCACAAAGAGTCGGTCACGACTGAGCGACTGAACTGAACTGAACTGATCCCCATAATATTAGGAGACCAAAGACAGCCAGGCAATGGAGGCTCATGTGCCGTCTTGAGCTACAAGAGGGGATAGGCCTGGGGCTTCTGGGAGGAAGATAACTTCCAGGGCCATCAGAAAAACAAATTTTGGTAATAGATACTTGGCCTGCCATACTGATAGGCCAGTCAGATAAAAAGTTATTTCTGGGTCAAGTCCCCTATCTACACTGTTTTAGATTGGGGTGTGTGTGTGTGTGTGTGTGTGTGTGTGTGTGTGTGCACATGTGTACACATGCACACGAATGCTCACAGAGTTAACAGCTCTTCTTAAGTCAGCTGGCCACCTTGATGGACTTCAGCTCAAAATAACCCACAAGCCAGTTCAGGCGCTCAGCCGTGTCCGACTCTTTGTGCCCATGGACTGCTGCTCGCCAGGCCTCCCCACCCATCACCAGCTTCCAGAGTTTACTCAAACTCACGTCCATGGAGCCGGTGATGCCATCCAACCATCTCATCCTCTGTCGTCCCCTTCTCCTCCTGCCTTCAGTCCTTCCCAGCATCAGGGTCTTTTCAAATGAGTCAGTTCTTCACATCAGGTAGCCAAAGTATTGGAGTTTCAGCTTCAGCATCAGTCCTTCCAATGAATATTTGGGACTGATCTCCATTAGGATGAACTGATTGGATCTCCTTGCAATCCAAGGGACTCTCAAGAGTCTTCTCCAACATCACAGTTCAAAAGCATCAGTTCTTCTGCACTCAGCTTTCTTTATAGTCCAACTCTCACATCCATACATGACCACAGGAAAAACCATAGCTTTGACTAGACGGACCTTTGTTGACAAAATAATGTCTCTGCTTTTTAATATGCTGCCTAGCTTGGTCATAGCTTTTCTTCCAAGGAGCAAGCATCTTTTAATTTCATGGCTGCAGTCACCATCTGTAGTGATTTTGGAGCCCAAGAAAATCATCTGTCACAGTTTCCACTGTTTCCCCACCTATTTGCCATGAAGTGATGGGACCAGATGCCATGATCTTCATTTTCTGAATGTTGAGTTTTAAGCCAACTTTTTCACTCTCCTCTTTCACTTTCATCAAGAGGCTCTTCAGTTCTTTGCTTTCTGCCATAAGGGTGGTGTCATCTGCATATCTGACGTTATTGATATTTCTCCCGGCAATCTTGATTCCAGCTTGTGTTTCTTCCAGTCCAGCGTTGCTCATGATGTACTCTGCATATAAGTTAAATAAGCAGGGTGACAATATACAGCCTTGACGTACTCCTTTTCCTATTTGGAACCAGTCTGTTGTTCTAGGTCCAGTTTTAACTGTTGCTTCTTGACCTGCATACAGATTTCTCAGGAAGCAGGTCAGGTGAGTTTCACTCTTTGTATTATCCCATGTCCCTGGAATTCCCCAGGTAAGGATACTGGAGTGGGTAGCCATTTCCTTCTCCAGGGGATCTTCCTGATCCAAGTATCGAACCCGAGTATCCTGCATTTTAGGCAGATTCTTTACAATCTGAGCCACCAGAATGGCTCATGTTGGGGATGACAGGGCCTGCTTCCCTTCAATTAGGAAACTTTCCTTAGAGGGTTGCAAAAGATGCAGCCCCTCCCAAATTATTAAACCACAGACTCTCCTCTCTCCTCTCTGAGGAGTTACTCTCACAGCCGCCAGCACCCATGTTCTGAAGAGCACATGACCCTAGAATCTTTGATTCCACTAAGCAGCTCTGGGCCTTCTCTTGGTGATATCCATTGCTGTTTTCATGGAAAAATCATGCAGAGTGCTGGCGGGCTGTCACTGAGGTGGACCCAGCACCAGACCAGCCATGCCAAATAAGTACAAGGTGTGCGTGTGTTCAAAGTCTGCCCAGCTCAGTTCTTTGCACCTCAAGCCAGGTGATCAATGCCATCTCTGTTGGCTTGGCAGGGCAGCAGGGCATGAGGAGGGGCAGAGTGCTGAGAATCTCTCCAAAGGCCACTGTGCCTACATAATTTCTTGCACTTCCTAAACATTATGAGGTTCAACAGGTGCAAATTCCAGCCAGTGTAACTCTTGGGTCATCCCCTCATGCACCAGCAGGTAGGATTCACCACAAACGAACAGTCATCTGGTAATTTTTTTGCTGATATGTGCTGTTATAATACATACGCACGCGTTAGGGTTTCTAGTAGCGTAGACTGTTGAACTGAGATCGCTTGTGCTGTGCTTACTTGCTCAGTCGTGTCTGACTCCTTGTGACCCCATGGACTGTAGCCCACCAGGCACCTTTGTCCATGGAATTCTCCAGGCAAGAATACTGCAGTGGATTGCCATGCTCTCCTCCAGGGGATCTTCCCACCCCAGGGATCGAACCCAGGTCTCTCGCATTGCAGGCAGATTCTTTACCGTCTGAGCCACCAGGGAAGCCCGTTGAACTGTTAGTTAAAAGCAACACACATGTCTTCATTCTTTCTTCCAATGATGCATCTTTTCATTTTCTTCCTACATTCTGTTTTTTGAAATTTTCGCAATGGCAATAAAATCAACCAGTGCTGATTTATAAACTGAAAACAGGCTCTCTGGAATCAACTGGGAAATGGAGTTTGAATCCCTGACTTTATTCATTTTCCCTTGCAGCTGATGCGGCTTGCTCATTTTTCTGGGTCTGAGTGCTGATTTGAAGAAAGAAGAAGGGGTGATGTCCCGCTCCCAAGGGGAATTTATCATCTGCCCTTTTCTAGAAGTCCTGGGAAATCCCTGAATTCGTTTCCTCTGGCACGAATTGACTCTCTGAGGTGAGTCTGGAGCTGAGTCATTTGCAGGTTCAAAGAGGGGAAGCCTGCAAGCCAGGAGGATGAGCCCACCACCCTGCAGGAGGGAGGGGCGCAGTCTTCTGAGCCCCCCGCCCAGTGCTGGCTCCATAGGTGGTCATCACTTCAAACACAATCCGAGTTGTTTAATTAAAAGACGTCCAGCTCCTTATTTCTTTAGTGGAATAGAACGGTGAGTGGCCCTGCGGTAAAGTGAATAAGGAGACCCGTCTCCTCTCATGCATCCTGGTGAAGGAAACTGCTCTTAGAGCCATCAGCTTTTCCCATGTGGCGCTTTGGGCTGAGACTCACATATACGTGCTATTAAAGCTGATTTCTGCCAACTGCCATTCATGATAATTTATTCAAAAGAAGCCAAGTATTTAAATGGACTGAAAGCAAACAGGTTTCTCTGCTCTCCCCAACCCACAACCTTCGGTTCAACCTTCTCTGAGTTTTTGAAAAACCTGACGACCCTCTTTAATAAATCCCTTCTTCTGTACCGGCTGGTCTCAGCTGGCATTGGAAATGCTGAATGCCAAAGAGCACCACTGAAGCTGCCTCAGTGGCTGGTTTCAGAGAAAAATTAACTTCCTTTAATTTCTTCCCTGGGTTTTAGACCAACCGAGGTCACCTGTTTAAGGACAGCTTGTCTCCTCTTTCCGCCTGCCAAGGAAGGTGGTGCCTGCCCGCGGCTCAGGAGACAGACTGGCAGCTGGGCCAGGGGTTCCGCTGGCCTGGGGGCACGAATGGAGTCCAGAGGGCACAGGAGCCATCACAGGTAGAGTGGGCAACAGCAAGGCCCTAGTGCAGGGCCCAGAGAACTATAGTCAGCACTCCGTGATAGACCGTAATGGAAAACGTGCGCCTATGTACAACTGAGGCACTTTGCGAAAGAGCAGAAACTAACCCGGCACCAGCACTGCGAGCGGGCTGTGTGTGCGCGCCAAGTGCTCCAGTCGCGCCTGACTGTGCGGCTTCGTGCAGCCCGTAGCCCGCCCGGCCCCTCTGTCCACGGGATTCACCGGGCGAAAATACTGGAGTGGGTTGCCCTTTCCTTCTCCAGGGGATCTTCCTGACCCAGGGATCGAACCCGGGTCTCCTGCACTGCAGGCAGATTCTTTACTCTCTGAGCCAGGATTCCCAGGTGTATACATATACATACATATACATATATATATATACATATATATATAAACTATCCTTCAATTAAAAAAGAAAAAAAGGAAAGAAGAAAAGGAGGGCACGGAGAGTGCGTGTTGGAGAACGGGACAGCCAGAGGGGCCCTGGAGAGAAGGAATCCGTGCCCTGACCCAAAGAGGAGGCGGAGGCCTAAGCCCACGGAGCAGCCGGCTGAGCCGAGCAGGAAGCAAGGGGCCGCTTGCTCCCGCGGACCCTAGTTTCGACCATCCAGAGGACCCGCGCCTCCTCTGCCCCCAGCCTGGATTTCCTCGTTGCAGGGAAGGAGGTTGGAAGGCTCCGGAGGACAGCCCAGCTTCCAGACGATCGATCGCCGGCTCTGCCGGGTGAGGCCGGGGAACCAGAAAGGACCGCGCGCTGACAATGGGTCTTCCCTGCCTCCCGCTGTCTTTCCTTTTTGTTTTGGACTTAATGTCTGCAGGTTTGAGTAGTTATTCTTTTCAGTTCATAGCACATTATCATCTTTGTCCTTTCAGTGACTTTTGTTTATTTATTCTCTTTATCTCCAAATCCCATTCATTTTCCCTCATAGGCAACCATTCTCAACTGTTTAATCTGCATCTTTTTATTTATATGTGTCTAGAAAGGTGGTATTATTGTGTGGTATGTATGGATACATGGACGGATAGATAGATCTCTAAATGTGATATATATGAGACTTTTTTTATTTTGAAGAAATTAAAGACACAAGAAATTCATTTTTTGAAAAAAGGTACACAGGCACGTGAAAAAATGTTCATCTTCGTTACTCATTAGAGAAATAGAAACCAAAATCACAGGGAGGTACAGCTTCATTTGCATCAAGATGATTATCGTTAAAAAAACAGAAAACCAGAAAATAGCAACTGTTGGTAAGGATATAGACAAACGGGAAACTGCCCGCATTGCTAGTAAGGGACATAACATTGTGCAGCCGCACCAGAGGACAGCTCTGTGGTCCAGCGAAAAGTTAAACATAGAACCGCGTGGAATCGAACAGCTTCACTCCTAGGGCTGAGCCCAGGTTTGAAAGCAGGAGGATGCAGGGCTGGTTCATACGAACGAATGTTCACAGCAGCGCACGCAGGAGCCAAGTGGCAGAGACCATCCCAGTGCATGTCAGCAGATGGAGATGGATCTTTTAAGTGTGCCATATGCCCTTGTGTGTGCGTGTTCAGTGAGTCCTGTCCGACTCTCTGTGACCCCGTGGACTGTAGCCCTCCAGGCTCCTCTGTCCATGGGACTTTCCCAGCAAGAGTACTGCAGTGGGGTGCTGTTTCCTTCAGGGGTTCTTCCCAGCCCAGGGATCTAACCCCGTGTCTCCTGCATTGGCAGGTGGGTTTTTTACCACTGTGCCACCTGGGAAGCCCACTGTATGCCCACAGTGAAATATTATTGGACCAAAAACAGGAAAGGAACTTTGACCCACACCATAGCAGACAAACCTTGAAGAAATTAGGTGAAGTGTCAGTCTCTCAGTCAGGTCTGACCCCCTGTGACCCCGTGGACTGCAGCCCACCAGGCTCCTCTGTCCATGGCATTTTCCAGGCAAGAATACTGGGGTGGGTAGCCATATCCTTCTCCAGGGGAGCTTCCCAACCCAGGAACTGGACCTGCATCTCCTGTGTCTTCTGCATTGCAGACAGATTGTTTACCCGCTGGGCCATCAAGGGAGTAAGCCAAATACAAAAGGATAAATGATGTGTGACTCTGTCTCTACGGTGGGGCTTCCCTGGTGGCTCAGATGGTAACGAATCTGTCTGCCATGTAGGAGACCCAGGTTCGATTCCTGGGTCAGGAAGAACGAGAGAAGAGAATAGCTACCTACTCCACTATTTTTGCCTGGGGAATCCCATGGACAGAGGAGCCTGGAGGGCTACAATATATAGGGTTGCAAAGAGTTGGATACGACTGAGCAACCTACACTGCTTATGTGAGTTACTTAGAATAGTCAAATCCACAGAGACAGAAGGTGGAATAGTGGTCAGCAGGCACCAGAGGGCGTGGGTAAGGGAGAGTGGTCCTTCCATGGGCACCGAGTTTCAGTTTGAGCCGATGAGACAGTCCTGGGGGTGGATGGTGGTGATAGCTGTGCAACAGTGTGAACGATCTTGATGCCACTGAACTGGACACTTAGAAACGGTTAAAATGGTGCATTTCATCACACACACGCAAAGACGTGTAAAATCTTCCCTGCCACCCAAAATAAGAGTGCAGTAAACCCCTCTGCTCTGTTCCCATGACGGCACTGTGTGAGAGAGTCTCCGGGATATATTCCTAGAAGACAAAGAGCTGGGATGTTTCTCATTTAACCAGGTTCTGCCAGGTTGCTCTCCAGCAAGGCAGCTCGCATCTCCACTCCCTCCCACCGGCAGAGCACAAGTGTTTCTCTGTCCTCACTTTCTAGCCAACGCTTGGCATTACCAGCTTTCTAATATTTGCAAGAAGAGTGCTATTTTGATTGGCATTCCTCTAATTGCGAATGGTTTCACCCATTTCTCCATAAACTGATTAGTTTTCTTTTTTTTTTTAAATTTTATCCTCTCTGTAATGGGTTAAACATGCCCCACAAAGACATATTGAGGTCCTAATCCCCAGTGCCTCAGGATGTGACCTTATTTGGAAGTACGGTTTTTGCAGATGCAATCAAGTTAAAATGAGGTCATTGGAATGAGTTTGAATCTAATATGACTGGTGCCCTTTCTGAGAAGAGGAAATTTACACATGGAAACAGATGTGCGAACAAGCAGGCCAGTGGAGAGAGAGAGGGGCCACGTGACGACTGGGGCTGCGCTGCCACAAACCGAGGGACGTGCGGCTCTGCCAGAAGCCAGCAGATTCCAGAAAGCATCCTTCTTCTCTAGGCCTCTGAGACAGAGAGAGCCCGTCCCCACAAGAGGAGGGTGAAGAAGCTGGCTTAAAACTCGACATTCAGAAAACTAAGATCATGGCATCCAGTCCCATCACGTCCTGGCAAATAGAAGGGGAAAAAGTAGAAACAGCGTCAGACTTTATTTTGGGGGCTCCAAAATCACTGCAGATGGTGACTGCAGCCATGAAATTAAAAGACACTTTCTCCTTGGAAGGAAAGTTAAGATAAACCTAAACATCGTATTAAAAAGCAGAGACATCACTTTTCCGACAAAGGTCCATATAGCCAAAGCTATGATTTTTTCCAGTAGTCATGTATGGATGTGAGAGTTGGACCATAAACAAGGCTGAGTGCCAAAGAATTGATGCTTTTGAACTGCAGTTCAAAAGATTCTTGAGAGTTCCTTGGACCGCAAGGAGATCTAACCAGTCGATCTGAAAGGAAATCAACCCTGAATACTCATTGGAAGGACTGATGCTGAAGCTGAAGCTCCAAAACCTTGGCCACGATGTGAAGAGCTGACTCATTGGAAAAGACCCTGATGCTGGGAAAGATTGAAGGCAGGAGAAGGGGACAACAAAGGATGAGATGGTTGGATGGCATCACTGACTCAATGGACATGAGTTTGAGCAAATTCCAGGAGATGGTGAAGGACAAGGAAGCCTGGCATGCTACAGTCCATGAGGTCACAAAGAGTCGGACATGACTGAGTGACTGAACAATGTATTTTAGAACGTTTTATTTTGTATTGGAGTATAGTCAATTACCAATGTTGTGACAGCAAAGGGACTCAGCCATACCTATACATGTAACCGTTCTCCCCCAAACTCCCCTTGCATCCAGATTGCTACATAACATTGAGCAGAGTTCCCTGTGGTATACACTAGGCTCTTGTGGGTTATCCATTTTAATTATAGCAGCGTGTATATTCGATCCCAAGCTCCCCAGTTATCACTTCCTCCCAGACACCTTGATTTTAGACTTCTAGCTTCCTGCTCTTTGAGAGAATGACTTCCTGTTATTCTAGGTCACCAGTTTGGAGCATTCTCTTATGGCGACTGTAGGAAACTAACACTCTCTGAACTGCCTGTCTCTATCACTTGCCCGTTTTTCGGTGCGGATCCTGCATCTTCCTGTAAAGCCCAGAAGTTCCTTGTTGGCTCCAGAGTCACCTTCATTTCTCGCTGTTCTTTCTCACTCCTGCTTGACCCCCTGGGGCCACTTTGAAAGCAGAATTTCAGGTGGAAGGGAAGGGCGACTCAGACAGACAGAGATGAGAAGGAAAGAGGGAGCGGGAGTATTTTTAGGCAGAAGAGCCTTTGTGCTCCCCCTAAAGTGGGAAGGCAGGTTAGATTGGAGGATCAGCCTGAAGACATGGAGGAATTTCTGTTTCTGTAACAGCCTGAACCGTTTATTCCCAAAGCCTCTGGTGCCCACCTGTGGCTAAGGTCAGCGAGTCTCAGGCAGACCCCAGGCAGTTTTGGGACCAGGCTTACAGGTGCCTGAGGCCACCAGCGCCCGCCTTCAGCGAAGCCAGCAAGCTTGCCTCGTGCCCAGGCCCGTGAGAGCCGGTGCAGAAATCACTCACTGACATGTTAGCCTCCAGCGACGGCCCTCTGATGTGGTTTCTCTGAGCCCTGCCGAGCATCCAAGGAAGAAGCCCACAACACATTTAGAAGGTCTCTGCTTTAGAAAGGCACTTGGCGGTCGGGAGAGCCGGGTGACGGGCATGGAAAGGCTGAGCTGCTGGAGGAAGGCGGCTTGCTCAGGCCAGGCAGCGCCAGGCGGCAGAGCTGGGTCTGAGAGAGCTTCAGACCAGGGCGAGCCAATTTCATCCATCATTACTTTTTAATTCCTTGGACAGTAGATCTCTTGCTCTCTCACAGTACCGTTCCTGAGAGGCCTCTTCGGCTGCCCCACGAGTCCCCAGACACATCCATCTGGAATTTCAGCCGAAGCTTGAGGATATTGTCTAGAAACGCCCTGCCCTCGGCGCGGGGCCTAGACACAGAGTCCTGCACCAGGAAGCCCCACGTCGCCTCCCACATGCAAAGCCAGAGGCTCCGTCTGTAGGCCCTCTGTACAACAGGACTTTAAGACAACTTTCCATCAAGTTTTCATGCGAAATCGATCAAATGACATGACTGAGAAGACTCACAGAGCTACTGCACGCCTGGAGAGCTCAATCTGTCGTGAATGTTTAGTAAGCAAACCTTTTAGAGGATGCCATTCAACAATTTGACAAATACGTAAGGCCTGTTAATTCAAGGCCTACCACGGCTATATGTTTTCAGATAAAATTTTTACACCTGAACCAAAATGAATCATCCCTTTACATGAGAAACCTAAGGTTCTGTGTTGACTTTGTCTTCTTGGGCTGTGGAGGGTGCCTTCACAAACGAGATGTGAAATTCAGAAGCCATAGGGAAAACGTGCGTATGTGCAGACTGAATGATAATTTTTTACAAGGCGTCTGCCTGGCAATGACAGAAATGAGGCAAAAATCAAATTAAAAGAAACAAAAGGTGGACTGGGCTTGCTATAATGTGTAAGATAGTAGATCAGGGGCCATACTACTTAAAGACTTTGCACAAACTTAAGAAAATCCCAACGAGAACACAGGGAAAAAAGATGAGGGGGTAGGTACAGGGCATTCAAAGAGAAAATACAAATGGTAAAGAATATGAGAGAAGATATTCTATCCACTGAAGAAAGAAAAGTCTAAACTATAACACCTTTTTTTTTTTCATGCTGTTAAACAAAGGCTTAAGTGGGGGCAGGGGCGCTAGAATTTTCACCTACTGTTAGTAGACAGAGGCTCCTGGAGAAAGCACTGAAGCAGAATTTTTTTGGAAGGCATTTTTGCATGTGACCTCATAGTAATGCATACCCAGTAACCCAATAAAGCCAGTCTAGAAACTTATTCTGCGATAATGCTTGCATACGTACGCCATTATGTGTACAAGAAGGGCATCCAATTAAATTCCGGCGCATCTATTTCACACCACCATGTGCTCATTAAACAGAATGGAGCGCTGTTCTGAATACTAACCTGGAAAACGCCTGTGACTCACTAAGGGAGAGGATCAAGTTGTAGAATAAGCTACACATGTGTAATAATTCTATTCATGCAAAAATTATAAAGACAGACAAGAGACGAACAGGTGGAAGTTCAGTGGCCAGAACGATACGCGCCAGCGGAGTGAGTGGTGAGGCCATCAGCTTTCCTGTCCTATTCTGCGGTGTGCGTGTCAGGTGCTCAGTCGTGTCCGACTCTGCGACCCCTTGAACTGTAGCCCGCCGGGCTCCTCTCTCCATGGGCTTCTCCGAGAATACTGGGATGGGTTGCCATTCCTCCTCTAGGGGATATTTCAGACTCAGGGATCGAACCTGCCTCTCCTTCACTGGCAGGCGGATTCTTTACCATTGTGCCACCTGGGAAGCCCCGTTTTATGGTACAGAACTTTGCATAAAGTAACTTGCTTTTGATCATCACATTAAGTCACAGATCATGGGGCAAGCTCTTCAAAGTCATGATCTGGGACCTTCCCCTCTGTATTCCCAGATCGAGCTCAGTGGCAGACATCACAGGAAGTCCAGTGGCCATTTGCTGATTTTTATAGGGCTTCGCCTTCTCCCACCGCATGCAGCTGCAGAGGTTAACGTGGCTTTATCCTGATTCAAGGTCAGCTTGTGTCTACTCTCAAAGCCAACTACAAGGGAGTTTGGTGGAAGCAAAGACTTAAGGGCACAGGAACTGCCACCCAAGTCTGGTCTGGCTTCTCTTCACTGGTGCTGCAGCCAGTGGCCACCTGCCCGTCCCAGTCTGAAGGCTTTTAAATCAGTTGACAAGGAAAAACTCAGTCTACAAGGAAAGACACAGTGGGATGAAGGGCTATCTGGTAAGGTGACTGGAGGGCAATAGAGGAGTCGGAGAAGCAAGAGAGAGGAAACGGAGGGAAGGCAGGCAAACGGAGTCGTGTGACACCACGAGAAATTCACAGACAGCGATCAAGACAAAAAGCACCAGACTGTGTATTTAGACATAGAACAATTCTCAAAAAGGCCAGATGACCTGAGTTTGTCTTTTAACTGCTCCTAACTCTAGTCTTCAACCCCTCTTTGAAGTTGACCACAAATAGAAGAATCTTTCCTAAGTGAGAGAGTCAAACATTAATAAAATCAACTCCTTGAAATAAATCTCCAAACTGGATTTGCAAGCTTGGGCTCCCAAGAATGCACCAGTCTCTGAGCCGGCCCTTCACACGGGTGTCGGACATCCCAGTGACTTGTCTTACTCTGTGGTCTGGTGTCGTATTATCAAAA